>NW_020825231.1:0-700704 GCF_003286155.1 Drosophila erecta | reverse complement strand
TACATTTATATCGATGACATTATCGTTTTTAGCAAAGACGAAGAGTCTCATTGCAAAAATCTGAAAACAATTTTTGAAACACTAAGTGCAGCAAACGTTAAATGCCAACTAGACAAGTGCGAGTTCTTTAAGAACAGAGTAGAATTCTTAGAATTCGTTATATCGGTTATATTCGTTATAACTATCCAAGACCAAAGACCTTAAAGGAATTAAGATCCTTTCTTGGGTTATCAGGATACTACAGGAGATTTATACTGGGCTATGCTACAATGGCCAAGCCACTGACTGATTTGCTTAGAGGGGAAGAAGACGGACGCATTTCAAAAGGAATGTCGACAAAAAAATTGATTCACCTAGACGATAAAGCAATAAGAGCATTCGAACAGTTGCGCAGTACACTAATATCCAAAGACGTAATACTCCAATACCCAGACTTTGATAAAGAATTCACACTAACCACAGACGCCTCTGACTATGCGATAGGAGCAGTATTATCACAATCCAACAGACCAATTGCATTTATATCTAGAACACTTTCTAAAACTGAAGAACAATACGAAACGGCAAAGAAAGAAATGTTAGCCATACATTGGGCTGTTAATTTCTTTAAGGGATATCTTTACGGTGGTTCAAAGGTAAAAATTTATACCGATCACGAACCACTCACACACGATTGCAATTGGAAAGGCGGGATAGCTATTAGAAGGTGGAAGTCTTATTTAGATGAATATAATGAAGAATTGCTCTACAAGCCAGGGAAGGAAAACGTAGTAGCAGATGCACTATCGAGGGCACCAAGGCAAGTTGAAATTAATTCATTGACAGCAACTCAACATAGCGCTCAAAGTTCTAGCCACAATCTGATATCAAGTGTTGAATCTCCGATTAATGTTTTTAAAAACCAAATTTTTATACTTAAAGAAGAACCACCTGATTAAAAATTTACCCTTCCATTTCCCACATTCCATAGGCATACAATTACTCAGCTGACATATTCGGACGACGATATAATACAAATTTTAAGAAAACACCTTTACCCCAAATTCATTAATGGCATTCATACAACAGAAGATATAATGGGTCAAATACAAAGAATTTACCCAGACAATTTTACATCTTTTAAAGTAAGATTTAGCCGAAAACAAGTAAGAGATATAACTAATCAAACAGAACAAGACGAGCTTATTCTAAAAACTCACAATAGGGCACATAGAAATGCTGAAGAGAATAAAATTCAGTTAGCCGAAAAATGCTACTTTCCCAAAATGAAATCTAAAATTGTAACCTTAGTAAAACAATGTCAAGTGTGCAAGGAAGGAAAATATGATAGGCATCCCACAAACCCAGAAATAATGGAAACCATAATTCCTGAGTTTCCGGGACACACAATTCATATAGATATTTTCTCTACAGAAAAAAACTGGTACTTGCGGCAATTGACAAATTTTCGAAACTTGCGCAAGCTAAATTAATAAATTCAAAATCAATAGAAGAAAACCTTTACATGACATCTTATTCTATTTTGGCGTACCAAAATACGTCGTAATGGATAATGAAAAATCTTTTAATTCCGCTACAATAGCTTTTATGATGAGAGACCAGCTGGGCATACAAATTTTTAAAGCACTTCCTTATAAAAGTTCTGTAAACGGACAAATAGAACGGTTTCATTCCACCCTCGCCGAAATTATGAGATGCTTAAAAACCAAACAGGTACACCGAACTTTTGAAGAACTATTAGATTCAGCTGTCTACGAATACAACTTCACAATTCACTCTGTAACAAAAAAACGACCATTAGAAATATTTTTTGGTAGAAATATAACCACTGACCCAGAAAAATATAACGAAAGCAGACAAGACAACATCGAAAAACTGAAATCAAAACAGGCAATAGACTTAAGAAACCATAACGAAAAACGCAACAAGATCAAGGATTATGAGCCAAGGCAAATAGTGTTTATAAAACAAAACACAAGACTAGGTTCTAAAAGTGTCCCCACGGTACAAGAAAGAAACAGTAAAAGAAAATAGACATACAACTATTATCACAGAAACAGGTAGAATTGTTCACAAGAGTAACATAAAACAAGAGTAATAATAATAACATTTTTTTTCTAGTCCGATACTGCCTAGGGAACATGACCATATTCGTCTGAAGTAAGAAACATAAAATGAAATGAAAAATTTATACAAACTATCCTCTAACTCACAATTGTTGTCCGCTTGCGGGTATCGATCCGATCGTGAGGGATCGGCCCATACCCTCAAAAAAAACTAATTCGTTCACCGAATAAATGATTGTTTTTTCTTCTTCTCCTCCCTTTCCCCACTACAGGATTTTCTTAATTTTAATGCTTCTGCCATTAGCATTGGCAAATATGGAAATCACTAATTACACCGACGCTCAAACCATCTCAGTGTACAAAGGATTAGGAAAACTACAAATATCATCAACTAAACTAGTCCATATAATAGACCTAGAACAGCTAGAAACAGAATTGTATAAAATACGAGAACACACAATTAATGACTTAAAGAAAAACTATCTCTACCATACACTAACACACGAAATAGTTCAGGCATTTTCCGCACTAAGTACTCTGACCTCAAAATAACGCAAAGTTCGATCAATCAATTGGATTGGTTCAGCCTGGAAATATGTGGCAGGAAACCCAGATCATGACGACTTAATTATGATCGAGAATAATTTAAATAACCTTATAACTAACAATAACGATCAGGTAATAGTAAATAAACAACTGCAAAATAGAATCAATAATTTAACAACAATCTCAAATATGCTCACGAATTCAATAAAAAATGATAACAATTTTAATAACGAAATAGCAACAAGTCTGCAAAATCAGGTCAGATTGATAAAAGAAGAAATTGTAAATATTAAATATGCAATTCAATGGGCTAAAATTAACGTAATTAATGAATTTTAATTAAATGAAGTAAATACTATTTTTCAAAAAACCACATAACCTCTTTATCAATCGAGGAAATGCTAGAATTTGTTGATGTTTCAGTATTACACAATAAAACAGCAATTATCTATATCATCAAAATACCAGAACTAGACCCCACTACTTACAAAGATATGTTAATAAAACCCGTTATAAAAAATAACTCCATTGTACACTTAGAAACGAACGAAATATTTGTAACACAAAACAAAATTATTATTGTACCAAAAAATTGTAAAATATCCAATTACTTAAAAATATCTAAAAAAGAAAACACTGTTAATCTTAAACAAACAGAATGTATTGCTAAGTTAGTTGAGGGAAAGGAAGCGCTGTGTGACTTCAGTAATGCAGAACATATTCAGGAAATAGAGGAGATCGATGGCAGCTTAATATTACTTAACAACTACACCGGCAATTTAATACACAACAACATAACCTACAAGCTAAAAGGGACATATCTGGTCCATTTCTGGAACGATACCGTCAAAATAAAAAACAAACAATTTAATAATAAAGGAAAAACTATACTAAAACCCGGAACACCAATAATCCAAATGTCACCCATAGAAGTGGAAAGATTAAAAATTTTATCATTAAAATCACTGGAGGCCCTCAACATCAAGAACACAAAGCACCTAAACAACATAACAACACATTCTACCATAAACCGCATCGCAAACTTGTGCTTACTGGCCACTATTATACTTTTTTCAATAATCTCCAAAATTTGTTTTAAGTCCAGAGACAAAGTAACCCTTCAAATTCAACAAGAGCTTCCCACGCTTAATAACAAACTTAAAATAAATAATTTAAAGCCAACGCCGATACAACCCGAGTTCAACAATATTCCATATTTCTAACACCCACTTGAGGACAAGTAGGATTCTGAGGGGGGAGAGTTAACAACAGAAACTCTTGTTACTCCCCTCGACCGATACAATAAATTACTAGTAATTTGCTTGCAAGAATTATGCAACAAAGTATTCTGAGAAAACAAGAGTTCAAAATCCTAAAACAACAATATTGTAAGCATCCCCCGCGACGAACCCACGCAACGCCAAGTTCAAACCACTCCAATTCTTCGCCTAGCTGCCGATCACGCCATCAGAGTCGACGCCAACGTTCTGCCGACGCCGCTGCCAGACACCCACAGCTAGCTCAGGACTTACTTTAAAATTCAATGTTTAGTTCTTATTTTGAATCCGAAATAAAAGGTCATCTCTCGCAAAATAAAACATTAACTTATATAAAGACTGCGTTGGAGTGCGGTAATATATGCTTTACCAGTCTGTGGACCTGTTCGATTGTGCCGTGTACCTTTTGAAATCCAAATTGATGATCCGGCAAGATATTACCTTGTCTTATAATGTCGTTGATCCGATTGGCAAAAAGTCTCTCCAATAATTTAGAAAGGGAGGTTAACAGGCTTATAGGCCGATACGACTCAGGATCAACTTCTGGTTTCCCAGGCTTGTGGATCATCAAAATAACAGCCAGTTTCCACTGTCTAGGGAACAGTTGAACCCTTAAAATAGCATTAAAGATTAGTGCTATCGCTTTTTTAGGTAATACATTTAGCGTGGAATGGCAAATCCTGTCGATTCCTGGAGCTCTAGGTGCTAGCCGAATGCATTAGCCTGTTCCACTTCAGTTTTTGCAATTTCCCCAATTGGACAATGTACGGGTACCCATAGAAGTGGTTGTCGTTTATGCGCTTTTGTAAACTTCCACAGCGAATAGTTTGCATCAACAGGGAAGTCCATTGAAAATCATTTTTGCTCAAAGAAATCACTTCTGAGTTCCCTTAAAATGGTTTTAAGTTGCTTTGCTGCTCGGTTCCACAAGATTCTGTCCCATGGATCCTAGGTTCGGATTGGTCTTCTTCGAAGACGTCTTTTAGTTCTCTGGCCTCTCTTATTAGTAAAATGCCGTGCCGTGCCGATTTTATTGAAAAACTTAACCACTTACGCAGAATTGAAAGAATTGATCTTGACTACTAATGAAAAACCCAGACATACAGAAACTAATAAACTTTTCGGGGAGACTTACTATTTTCCTAATAGCCAGCTGCTCATCCAAAATATAATAAATGAATGCAATATTTGCAATCTAGCAAAAACGGAGCACCGCAACACAGGCATGCCATATTTTTATTAAATTTGTGACTTTGGCCGTCAAAGAACAATTACGAAAAGTGTTGAAATTCACATATACACAAACAGTGAAAAGAATACCGATATGATCGAGGAAAAGCGTTGATTTTCATGCAGACAAATGGAACTGCGGAGCAACAAAATGTTAAAGTTTGACTCTAGAGACACGGCTGCTAATTCAACACCAAAACCAAATGGTGAATCTAAATGTGAATCCAATGGTGGGACAACTTCGGAGAACGACATGGAGTCCGGCAAAGAAAGTACAATAATGAGCGCAAAGCAAAATGATCCGCAGAGCGAAAGTATGAAAGTTAAACAGGCAAACCAAATTGCCAAATTGGAGGAGCGGTTGGTGAACATTATATGCAACTATATATGTACAATCAAGATAACAGGGTTATTATGGTACAAGAATGCAGCGTTTCTGCGGGTGCAAATAACCCTGGTGCCATTAATGGCAGGCATGGACTCGGTGTCATTGGGGGCACACAAGATCTTGGGGCAACTGTTGGCACAGATCACCCTTGTGCTAGTGGAGGCACATATAACACTGCTGCCATCGGAGGCACGCATGGACTTTTGGCGCTCACAAACCACTGCCACTGGAGGTAAGCACAACCCTGCTGCCATTGATGGCAGGCATGGACTCGGTGTCATTGGGGGGCACTCAAGATCTCGGCGCGACTGGAATTGGAGGCAAGCATGGACTCGGCGCGACCCTTGGCGCCCACAAACCTGTTGCCATTGGGGGCACTCAAGATCTTCGCACTGCTGGTGGCGCAGATCACCTTGGTGCCATTGGAGGCACATCTGGACCTGGACTTAATGCCATTGGAGGCACTCATAATCTTGGCCCGACTGGAGGCTTAGGTTACCCTGGTGCTATTGGAAACCCAACGGGAAGAGGCGCTGTGGGCGGAATTAATCCTGGCGCTACAAAAAACGCACATGGTAACAGCACTACTGGCGCATATGGTAATGGCGTTGCTGGTAGCGCATCCAAGGCGCATTTCAATGGTAACTTTAATGGAAAGAAAAAGAAGAGAAAATTGAACAGAAAGAGGCTACGATCAATACGATTAATCCGAAAACCCAAAAATTGTTGTTTAAGGTTTTGGCCGTAGAAATGATGGGTCCAAACAAAAATATAATTGAAACGTACGCATTTCTAGACGAAGGATCATCTGCTTCATTGATAAAGAAAACTTAGCAGATATGTTGGGTGTACGGGAACCAAAACGAAGGTTGTATCAATGGAATGCAATCTTCGCATTAGAGCTCCTGGAGCGGATAAAAAATGGCTACGTATTACCGGAAATTCTGTACCTAAATTAGATTTACCATTGAAGTAAGTAGATATTGGGCAACTTTCAAAAAAGTACATACGGCTACGAAATTCGCCAATAAGCGGATATTCGGATGCTGATCCCAAAATTCGAAATGGAATTAATAATTGTCATTTGATAGCAAATATCAAAAGTATATGTTTAGATACAAATCTAGTTGCAGCTAAAACGCCATTGGGTTGGCTCGAACGGAGACAAACAGGAGGATTTATCTCGATTATCAGTGGTCCTACATGCGTGTCCAAAAGAAGATAACTCAGATCAAGATATTAAAAAAATGATTGAAGAATACTTCACAACGGAGAACTTTGGAGTAATAATACCGAAAAAGCCATTGGAATCGGCGGATATTTCCAGAGCGAGGGATATATTGAAAAATACAATAAAAAAATTAGAACGAGGTTATGAGACTGGTCTACTTTGGAAGAATGATGCGATTAAATTGCCGAATAGCTACAACATGGCTCTTCAAACGATGCTCGGAATAGAAAACAAAATAAAAACATTAGGAAAGATGGACGAATATGACATTATGGACCTCGTCAAAAAAGGGACACGCTGTTAAAATGCCAGAAAAAGAAGCAAGTCTCATTGGACTAAGGACCAAGTATTTACCCCACTTTGACGTCATTAATGTTAATAAACCAAAGAAAATGAGATTGGTTTTCGATGCAGCTACAACAATCGATAGTGTTTCCCTAAATACCATGCTATTAAAAGGACCTGATGAAAACCCGCCATTGACTTCGATTCTTTTTAAATTCCGCCAAGGGAAATTTGCCGTATGTGGTGATATAAAGGAAATGTTTTTGCAGGTACAAGTTCAAAAAGAAGATCAGGATTCTTCGAGATTCCTTTGGAGACATGGAAGCGTAATGCTCAGGTTGAAACATATAAAATGACTGTTTTTATATTTGGAGCAGCATGCTCTCCCTGTTGTGCACAATACGTAAAGAATATCAACGCACAAAATGCTGAATGTTTCAAGGAAGAAGTTATCGATGCCGTTCAGACGAAGCATTATGTATATGATTACTTTGCTAGTTTTAAGTCCGAGAAAGAAGCATTGGAGATCAGTCAGGAAGTCAAGAGAGTACATAGGATGGGAAAATTTGAGTTCAGAGGCTTTGTATCTAATTCCAAGCAAATTCAAGAATTTTTAAATGATACAAAAGAAAACAGCGCAGTGGAATAAGCCGTACATATGAGTTGGAGCAAGCAAAACATTTTCGATTGGATAGATGCTATATGCCAGGATTTTTGTCAACAAATCTAGTTGCACATTTTCGTTGATGCAAGAGAACAGGCCTTCGCAACCGTAGCTTGTTGGCGAGTAACTTCTGGAGAAGATACTAAATTAGTCTTTATTGCAGGCAAGACCAGATGGCACCATTGAAGATGTTATCGATTCCCGGACTCGAGTTACAAGCAGCGGTCTTAGGAACACGTATGAAAAAAACCATTTTAGAAAACCATGACGTGACTGTGAATGAAACTACACAATGGTCGGACTCGCGAACTGTGATTTCTTGGATGCAATCAGATCATCGACAGTTTAAGTCCTTCGTTGCACATCGGGTCAGCGAAATATTGGAATAGACTGCTGAAAATAATTGGCGATGGGTGCCCACTCATTTAAACACAGCACAGATAGCAACAAAGTCAAGCGCCCGTCCAAAGTATTCTTTCGAAAACGAATGGATCAGCGGTCCCGAATTTTTACTTGCTGAAAAGGATACTTGACCGATAATGGAGTACAGTTCAATCGAAGATGACAGTATTGAGAGGCGTAAAATCACAATGACTGTGAAAACTAACCAATGTGTAGATATCAATAGATTCTCGAGCTATTTAAGGTTGAATCGTGTGATGGGATGGGTTTTGAGATTTGCTTACAACTGTCGGAAGGAGATTCAACACAGAGGGAAAAGAGAATTGTCTGCACATGAGTTAATTCTGGCTGAATCAAAATTGTATAGAATGGTTCAAAAGCAAGTATACGCGAATAAGGTGGCTGACTTACAAAGATTAGAATCAGTTTCTAAGAGCTGTCCGATTTACAAGCTTTCTCCAAAACTAAATGCATGCAATAATATTACCAGGCCGAAATAGCTTCACTGAACTTATTGTGAAATGGTTTTATGAAATCTATCATCATCAGAACGACGAAACCATTGTAAATGAAATACGACGCATGTTTTGGATCATTAATCTACGAAAAGCTGTTGCTCGAGCAAAATCTATTTGTCAATATTGCAAAAATCGCAATGCCAAGCCAATCGATCCATTAATGGGTCAATTGACCAAGGAGAGATTTTGATTTCTTATTTTGAATTGTCCATAAATAAATTAAATGATAAAAATCTTAAATATAAGTACAATAGAATAAGTGGTCAATGGTCAGTAGTATGTAAAGTGTACTGTTGTTTTTTGAAAATATTTTAACATTTTATTTTTAATAATTTTATGTTTTGTTTTATTAAGTGGGGCTTATAGTGGTGTCAAATTTAATTCCGGTTTTAAAAGATTTTCACTTAAAAATATGCCATTGATTTCTATTTTGCATTGGGTTAACTCTAATAATTTTTTTTCCTTCTATTTTTACATTATTAATTGGATTTTGGCAATTTTGGTTTAAGAATGGTTTAGTTTCTGTTCCAAGTTACAATTGTGTTAGGTTCTATGTATTTATTTTTTTTTTTTCGTGTGCACTGACTTAAAATTACAAATTGGTTTTGTGTTTAATAATATTGGTGACACACTCATTTTTTATTTCTTTGTATTCGGCATTGTACTCTTTCAAAACATGATTGTGTATCTGATAGCGGTTGGAGTCTGGATAAGGGATTATTTTAATTATATTTATTAGTGAAAAGATAATGGGTATGTGGGATATTATAAGGTTGTCAAATATCTCCCTATTTGTCTTTTGAATTTCGCGGCTATGTACAAAGCGCTACAGAGCTCGTATCTGGCAATACTATACATAATTTGAAAGGTCTTGACATAACCTACAAAACGACGCTATGCATGATAAGTTTGGATATTGGTTCAACAGTTATAGACGTGTAAACATGGAGTTCACTAACGCCGAAATTCGCGCTATTTTAAAGTTTTCCTTCGTTAAAGGCAAATCCGCTAGAGCAACGTTCCGTGAGATTAATGGTGTTTTGGGGGATGGTACTCTATCACTTCGAACCGCGGAGGAATGGTTTCGACGATTAAGAGCCGGTGAAAACGACACCATGGATAAGCCAGCCGGCGGAAGACCTGTGACGACAAATACCGATCAAATCATGGAATACATCGGGTTAGACCGGCATGTGGCATCTCGTGACATCGCCCAGGAGATGGGAGTTAGTCACCAAACCATTTTAAACCATCTGCAGAAGGCTGGATACAAAAAAAAGCTTGATGTTTGGGTGCTGCATGATTTGACGCAAAAAAACCTTCTGGACGGAATCAACGCCTGCGATATGCTGCTGAAACGGAAAGAACTCGACCCATTCTTGAAGCGGATGGTGACTGGCGACGAAAAATGGATCACATACGACAATATCAAGCGAAAACGGTCGTGGTCAAAGGCCGGTGAATCGTCCCAAACAGTGGCCAAGCCAGGACTGACGGCCAGGAAGGTTTTGCTGTGTGTTTGGTGGGATTGGAAGGGAATCATCCACTATGAGCTGCTCCCATATGGCCAGACGCCTAATTCTACCATCTACTGCGAACAACTGGACCGCTTGAAGCAGGCGATCGACCAGAAGCGTCCAGAATTGGCCAACAGGAAGGGTGTAGTGTTCCACCAGGACAACGAAGACCACACACTTCATTGATGGCTCGTCAGAAGCTACGGGATCTCGGATGGGAGGTTTTATCGCATCCACCATATAGCCCGGACATAGCGCCAAGTGATTACCACCTGTTCTCCCGGAAGGGAGATATTTGACAAACTATTATTTTAATTTTTTGAATGCCGAATCATATTCTGGGTTGGTAGTGTCAATTTTCGTATTCTTTTTTAAATATTTCGTCATAGGTTTGGCTATGTCTGCAAAATTTGGAATGAACTTACGGTAGTATCCCGTCAGTCCAAGAAAAGCTTTTATTTCTTTTGGTTTAGTGGGAATTGGATATTTTGAATAGCTTTAATTTTTTCAGGGTTTGGTTTTATGCCGTCTGGTGTTAAGACATGTCCCAAAAATGTGGTTTCCTGCTTTAGAAACTCACACTTGTCAAGCTGTAGCATAAGGTTGGCATTTGCTAGTTTTTCGAAAACCAGTTCGAGCGATTGTAGGTGCTCATCAAGGGATGTTGAGAATACAATTATGTCGTCCAAGTACAGGAGACAGTGTTTATTTAAGTGTGGTAGCAAGATATCATTCATGCACCGTTGAAAGGTGGCTGGTGCGTTTTTTAATCCGAATCTGGATCCATTTCGATTTGGTGAAAACCCTTTGCCAGGTCTATAGTTGTGAAATAATTGCATCTGCCTAGTTTTCCTAAGATTTCGTCCATATTTGGGATCGGGTGTCTGTCTCCTACTGTGATTTTATTCAATTTTCGGTCGTCTATTACAATTCTGAATTTTTGTTTGCCTGATGCATCTTGTTTCTTTGGGACTACCCAGATGGGGCTGTTGTAAGGTGAGTTACTGGTACGTATAATACCTTGATTTAGCATATCTTGTATTTGGCTTTCGACTTCTTGTTCATAAGCCTGTGGGTAACTGTATAATTTAGAATAAATGGGTAGATTGTGCTTGGTATTAATGGTATGTTTTGTTTGATTAGTAAATGTCAATTTGTCACCCTCGTGGTATTGTATGTCATGGTATTGCTGCAGGAGTGCACACAATCTTTGTATTTCTTCATTATTAAGATGTTCCAATCTGTATAGGTCTGATTTTATTATGGGTGAACTATTTCTTGGTTGTCCGAGCATGGTATCAGGTGACATGCCTTCGATTAATTCGTATTTGTTGTTGTAAAGAGTCACTACTTGATCGCGGTAACTAATTGTTGCTTTTGCCTCTGCCAAAAGTTTTCTTCCTAATAAGAGGTCGTAGTTTTCAGAGAAAGGGTGCAATAAAAATTCTTTTGGTGTTGGGAACAAAATCTTTGAAGGTATGATTATACTCTTGTTAACTATGAGCGGTCCATTGCTGGTTTGAATAAGAATATTAGTATTTTGGATTGGTAGGTCAAATATATTTTGGGATATCATGTTAAACGTGGATCCTGTGTCAATAAGGCATTTCAAATTATTTTCTTTGTATTTAATTGTTATATATTGGGGTTTTCCAAGGCTTGTGGCTGAAAATTTTCGGCTGGTTCGACATTGGGTTCTTGGTTATCGTTATTTGTCTCATTCGTGTTGTTTGTGGACTTTGATTGTTTTCGTCAGTTTGATACTGATACTCCGGATAATAATCCGAATAGTCGTAAGTTGGATAGTAAAAACTCTGATCGAATGCATTGTTTCGATTGGTGTTAGGAATTGGTCGAGGTGCAAAGTTTGCATGTTGGCTTGGTTGAAAAATGTTGTTTGTATTAGGGTGATAGGGCGTTGGATGACGATATGGTGGTTTATTAATTGGTGGTGTTTGATATATTTGTGGGGCTGGATATGGCATTGGTGAATAATGTAGGAAAGGTGTTGGATATCTTCTGGTGTTGTTATTAGTCTGAATAGTATTGTGATTAAAGGGCTTTTCTGGCTTATCAGAAAGATTTTGTTTTTGGATAGGTGTATTTGTGTGATTTATTTGTTCGTACATGCCTTTCTCTTGTAAAAGATTTATAAGTGATCGCAAATCTGGTATGTTATGATTATTTATTCTTAAATAAATGTGTGTAGGTAATTTTTCAATAAGGGATTCTATACTGGATTTAATTAATCTTAAATAAAGGGTTTTTTCTTCAAGGTTTAGTTCTAATTCAAGCTTACTGGTGAGTGTTTGTCTGCGGTTTTCTGATTCTTCCAGGAATGCTTGTACACTGCCTCGGAACGGGTCTTCCGAAACTCCTCCAAAAGAACGTGGTTAGGGGTCTGGGGTTCATAGTTGAGTACTAGTTGTCGTCTAAGCTAGGGCCAGGTGGTCATGTCGTTGGCTCCAATGATGCTGCGCTCGATATGCCCAAATAGGATCTGCTGTTGGCGTTCATCTCCGGTAACATAAAGGGCCAGTATGTAGTCAATCCGGCTCACAAAGGTATATAGTGTGCTCGGATCACCGTTGAATTTCTCCACATTGCCAATCTGGTAGGTAACCTGGGTCATGTTGTTATCTGACAGCGGTGGTGCGGTTGTCATTTTGCTGATGTTTTTTTTTTGTTATTTGAAAACAAGTTTATTTATTTGTTGTTATTGTTATTTGGTTTTATTTAGTTGACCTTTACTTCGGTCTGTCTTTATGGATCTTAGTTTGTATCTTATTTATTTATCTTACTCAATATATTTTTTTGTTTGTTTTGTTTTTCACTTATTTATTTATTATTCTTATTTTTAAGTTTTTCTTAGTGTAGTTTTTTTTTTTTCACAAGGTTTTTTTTTCAATAGCATCTTCCTGATTAAATTCAGGTTTGTTGTTGACACTGCGTTACACGGTTTCGCGTTATTGTCGAGGTTTATTAAAACTTAACACGATATTGACCGTCGCATAGGTGTCTAAAAGCGTGTTTTTCGATAGCGATTCGGTAGAATTAAGACTATCACGACCGACTGCGCCAATTGTGTATTTATTCACTTTTGAGTCTATTAAATGGACCGTTGCAGTAACTAAGACCAACTCTGTAGCCGAAGTTTTGTCAAATAAAAGATATTACAAATCGGGTTGGATTGCGATCTTTATTGTTCAGTATTGAGCTTAAGACTAATAATCAAATGCAATTGGGAGAGCATTGCTCTTGGATACTTAAGTTTGGGAGAAGCTTCATTGAGAGCAGGCAAAGCTGCTTGGGTCAGGCTTTAAGATTTCTTTACAAGAACGGCTAAGTGCCGTTGCCAAAGAATTGTTTATTAAAACGCATACTGCGACGATGGCATACAGTATGGGAATCAATTAAGTGCTTTATTGTTTATAGTTCTTTGAAATAATTAAATTGGCCGGTTTGGGTGGCGCAAATACGTCACTACCCTCCCCTTAAAGGGAAGCCTATACTTGGGCTGGGATTGATGTTTATAGTAGGGGTAATGGAGCTTCTTCCATTTCTATTTGTTGTGGTGTGTTTTGATTTTGATTTCTTATTTTGAATTTTGCATACAGCATCATGAATGGGTTATATGATACAAATCTTAAATATAAATACAATAAAATAAGTGCAGTTATGACAATGGTCATTAGTATGTAAAGTGTAATGTTGTTTTCTGAAATCATTTTAACGATGTCGTTATGTTTTACAATTTTTATTTTTGTTATATTAAGTGGGGTGTACAGTGGTGTCAAGTCTATTTCTGGTTTTAAAAGATTTTCACTTAAAATTATGCCATCGATTTCTATTTTGCATTGGGTTACTCTTATCATTTTGTTTCCTTTTATTTTTATATTATTAATTGGGTTTTGGCAATTTTGTTTAAGAATGGTTTGGGTTAAGTTCCAAGTTACAATTGTCTTAGGTTCTATGTATTTTATTATTTCTTTCGTGTGCACTGGCTTAAAATTACAAATTGGTTTTTAGTGTTTAATAAGTGTTTAATTAAGTGTTTAATAATAGTGACACATTCATTGTTTATTTCTTTATTTTCAGCATTGCACTTTTTTTTTGCTCTTTCAAAATATGATTGTGTGTCTGTGTAATCTAGCTGATAGCCGTTGGAATTTATTACTGAAAAGTTAATGGGTATGTGGGATATGATTAATAATTGGTTATCATTGTAGTTAATCCAAGTGGATGTTTTGATGTTTAAAATATTCTGGCTATTCACATTCTCAAGTTTGTCATAGTTTAGTAATTTGGGGTTAAACAGTCCGAGTCTGGAAAGCTGCATGGCCATTTCCAAATCTTCTACGTATTCTGTGAACTGCATTAGTTCGAATAAAAGAGTGTTAATGATGTTGTTGTTATTTTCATGATTCTGTATATATTGCATTCCGTCATTTATTAATCGTATAGCGTCGTTGAGTTCATATAGTCTTACTGAGTTATGGGCGTTCATGTCAAGTTTCTTCTGTATTTCTACTCGATCATTTTCATCGAGTGTGCCAAACAAGTATTTGAAAACTGAGCCCACAATGTTAATAAGTCCCCGTTTGTTTCTGTGTTACAGGGTGTGCATGGTAATTGGTTTGTAGCCTTTGCTCAAAATAGTCGGCCAAAAAATTAAATTAATTAAATTAAATTGATTCTCAAGCAATGATGTTCAAAGGAGTATCTGGATGGTATCTGGACTGGCTTATCGGAAAAAAAGAGATATCCGTGGTTGGTGTCAATATTATTAATTTGAATTTGCTGTCCGTGGACCGTTGTGATCAGCACAAACAATAATGTTATCAGGTGCCAGGTGCCTGTGAAATTTAAAGTTGATTATTTTTCTTTCGCTTTTTGAATTGTGTTTAGTATTGAGTAGTATTGAGTGACTCTATTTCTATTAGTGATTTTGTAATGGTCAGAGTCTGTCTGTTCTACATTTATGGTTGGTTTAAATGGGTTTTCTAATTTGCCTTTCTGTAGTGGGCCTTTTCTGTATCGAGTGTCAACTTCATATTCTGCTCTGTCGTTATTTATTTTGTTTTGTTGGGTGTCCAAAATTGGTTGTCCAGCGTAGAGAATAATGTGTGCAGGGGTCTGTCCAGTGGTATCGTGTTTGGTCTTGTGATTGTATATGTTAAGTATTGTTTCTATCGTCGTCGTCGGATGTTTTGATTATGCGAATCTTTTCATTAATTGTTTTATGTAGTCTCACTATGGCCGCCACACCAGTTTTTGTTGTGTTAAGCTGCAATTCAACTTCCTCACTCTCCAGCCATCGCTTTAAGGCCAAACTGGAAAATGTGCCGTCGCTTTCTGCCTTTAGTAATTTTGGTTTGCCAAGCTGGTTAAATATACGCATAAGCGCATTTTTGCATTCTATCCAGTCTTTTGTTTTTATTTCTTCTAATGTGGCAAATTTTGAATAAATGTCCGTGCAATTAACGTAATGTTTGCCTTCAGATGAATAAATGTCTATTATGAATTTTTCGCGGCAATGTTCTGGTTTGGGTGTGGTTTTCATTGGCATGTCTATGCTGCGGTGCTCTGTTTTTGCCAGATTGCAAATATTGCATTCGTTTATTATATTCTGGATAAGTAGCTGGCTATTAGGGAAATAGTAAGTTTCTCCGAAAAGTTTATTTGTTTTTTGTATGCCTGGGTGTAGAAGTTTTTCATGAGTAGTCAAGTGGTGGTGTTTTTCAATAAAATTGAGCTGCGTAAGATTTTTGTATATTTGGTGTTTATGGTTTGTTTGTGTGCGGCCTGAATGACTTCGAAATCTGCGTCACTCTCAATGTACAACGCACTCTTCTTACCGCAAAAATGGTCTATCAAATATTGTTCAGCTTTTTCTCTGGTCATAGTGTCATGAAATATTTGAAGGATTTGTTTTTTAAAATATTTAGTAACTTTGATGTCTGGTGGTCCTTTTGAGAATATTACCTGTCTGTTAAATGTGTTTATTGGTCTTTCTGTAATAAAGATTAAGTCACTATTGTCTTCCTCTGCACTATGTTGGGTTTGTTCGCTCAAGTATGTTTCCTCAATTTTTATTCTGGACAGGCCGTCTGCTACGCAATTTTCTTTTCCTTTTATATACTTTATGTCAAAATCGAATTCGGATAATTTTACTCTCCATCTGGTGAGTTTTGAATTTGGGTCTTTCATGCGGTACAACCAGCTAAGTGTTTGTTGGTCACTGTATATTTCAAAGTGTCTTCCAAGTAGGTAGTGTCGAAAAGTTTTTGTCGCCCACACTATTGCCAAGAGTTCTTTTTCAATTGTGCTGCAATTAGTTTCGTGCTCATTAAGCGTTCGGCTAATGTAACTAAGTGGGTGTCCCTCTTGTGAGAGTACAGCTCCCAAAGCGACATCGCTTGCTTCTGTGGTTAATGTAAATTTCTTTGTAAAATCGAGTACTTTAAGAATTGGGTCCTCTGATATTAGATATTAATAATGTTATTAATAAATGGATATTATCGTAGGTAATCAAAGTGGATATTTTAATGCCTAAAATATTCTGGCTGTTCACATTCTAAAGTTTGTCATAGTGGGTTAAACAGTCCGAGGCTAGAAAGAGGATAAAATCTTCTACGTATTCTGTAAACTGCATAGTTCGAATAAAAGAGTATTAATGAGGCTGTTGTTATTTTCATAATTCTGTTTTTTTTTTTTGCTTTCATGTAGTTTGTTCATGTAGTTGAGTTCATGTAGTTTTACTGAGCTATGGGCGTTTATGTCAAACTTGATCATTTTTATTGAGTGTGCCAAATAGATATTTAAAAACTTAGCCCACAATGTTAATTAGTCCCCATTTGTTTCTATGTTGCAGGGTTATTCCGGCTAGTTCTCTTTTCATTTTATTGTATAAAAATATGACCGGGGTGCATGGTAATCGGTTCGTAGCCTTTTCTCAAAATAGTCAGCTACGATGTCTATTTCAGTTAAATTGATTCTGAGGCAATGATGTTCAAAGGAGGATGTTATCAGTGCTTTGTGTCAATATTATTAATTTGAATTTGCTGTCTATGAACTGTGTTCCATTTAATTGTGTTTTGTTTTAGTGAGTAACTCTTTTATAAGTGACTTTGTAATGGTCAGTCACATTTTTGGTTGGCTTAATGGCTTTATTTGGTTTCGTCGTCGTCGGATGTTTTGATTATGCGAATCTTTTCATTAATTGTTGTTTGTAGTCTCTCTATGTCCGCCACACCAGTTTTTGTTTTGTTAAGCTGCAATTCCATTTCCTCACTCTCCAGCCATCGCTAGGGCTAGGGCCAAATTGGAAAATGCGCCGTCTCTGTCTGCCTTTAGGAATTTTGGCTTGCCAAGCTGGTTAAATAAGCGCATAAGCGCATTTTGCTGGGATTGGGGTAACACTTTAAAGTTTAAAATTAAAAATTTTAATTTTAACATCTAAAACTGCAAATATTGATACTGGACGCTCAAGAATCCCAGTGAATGTTTCAACTTCTGCTATCCTTATATGGCCATGTGGTGATTTCTCCTTGAGCGTTACGCTCAGAACTCTTTTGGTTGACCTTACCAAGCGTTCCCAGCATCCACCTGAGCTGGGACTAGAAGGGCAATTAAACTGCCAGTCGGTTCCTTTATTGGACATTTCTGATTTTATGTAATTCCAGTCAAAAGATCTTTAACATGCTTTAACTCGTTGTCTGCTGCTACGAATTCGTTACCATATCTGATAGTATGGTTACGGGAATACCTCTTCTGTTCACGAAATTCCTTATGCAAGCATCTGTTGACAAATCGGCAGCTAATTCTAAGTGCACGGCTAATTTAATTATTTCAAAGAACTATAAACAATAAAGCACTTAATTGATTCCCATACTGTATGCAATCTACGCAGTATCCGTTTTAATATACAAGTCTTTGGCAACGGCACCTATCTAACAAATCCTAAAGCCTGATCTAAGCAGCTTTGCCTGCGCTCTATGAAGCTATGAAACTTAAGTATCCAAGATCAATGCTCTCTACAAATACAATATTCCTAAAACATTGAGGCATCTTTTTAATCTCACTTGCATTTGATTCTTAGTCTTAAGTTGAATAGTGAAAAATAAATATATAAATATACTTTTTTCCATTAAAGTGATGCATTGAGTGTGTACGCATACTTTTTCTGGTAAGTGTATATGTCGCAGCTTTATTTTTAATTTCAAATATAACGACCGTTTCTGTTACTTTGTGTTTGCTTATTTCGTTTTGCACATTCTTTGAGTACGTATTCTCCTCCTCTTGGAAGCGTGGCAAATAACTGTTAAGTCCCTGTCAAACGTAGTCTGGTCGCGAGCGGGAGTGAGAGAGAGATAGATATATTTCCGTTAAGAATGGGATTAACCAGGAATTGAGAAAAATTACATTATGTGTGTTGGTATTGATGTGTGTAGACTGAAATAAGTCTCCGAAGTGTGTTGGAATTGCGTGTAGACTTAGGTTCTGCGCATTATTGCAACACTGTTACCGGTCACTGAGTTTTCGATCGCAGAGGAATAACGACATGCCTCGCTCTCGAGTAAGGGAAACATTTACAAATTTGTATTTCTTTTAAATTGTTGAAAATGAGATAATAAAAATGAATGTGTATGTACACTATATTCTTTATTCTCTTATGATATTACTCATGTAAGTTAACAAAATATAAATTCCCAAAGTCACCTGACACTGTCTATTGCGCAAAAACATGTTGTTCTACATACGAGGTGTAATGCACCTGTCGAAAATGCTGATCCATACCCACACGAGCATCCGCTCCATAAATAATGCATTTGCCCAAAAATGTTGACCAAACGTCTGAGACACTTCCGCTATTCTTCAGCAACGAATCTTCTGCCGCGACCAACGCCAGCGACACTAGCCTCTGAAAGCTTTCTTTAGGGCCAGCTTAGAATATAATAATAAAACGGTCTTCGACCGAATAAATAAAAAAATATATTTTTTGATTAAAAATCAAAAATTCGTTTTTAACTGGCGCCCGAACCACGTACGTACAACAAAACTAAGTTCGTGTTAAGTGCTGAAAAATTCTGCACAGTGACGGTTACAAAGAGAACAAAAATTTTAAATTTTTTCGCCATAGAAACAGACCCCCGGCTACACCAAAAAATTTGCCGGTCGACAACATAAATAAAATTACCACCCCGGCAATAAGTGGCAGAAACATTGCACGCGGGGATCTGCGTTATCTAGGTCAATGAATTCATCTGGAAATTTTTGTGACGCGACTGACGAAACAATTAGACCAGACTTGAGACAAAACTTAAACGATAAAGTGTCTGATGTAGTATATATATGTATATATATGTAGTTATATATTTGTTAGGTGCTTGAGAGGAGACCTACCTAGACTTCTTGGTATTAAAGAACCACAAGATCTGCCACAAGCCCTACACTTGTGCCTAAAGCTTGAGAACCAAAATTTCAGGACCGCTCATGCCAGCTTTAGAAATCAGGGTTGTACACCAGTACAAAGTTTTCCAGTACCCTTACCCAGAAACAAGATGAATTATAATGATGTCCCAGTGGTGCGACAACAGCCACATCTATACCAACAATTCTTTAATCAAGGTCCATCATGACAGCAATACCAATTACCGTGCCAACAACTTAGACCATAGCTATTCCCAAGAACCATAGCTGTCAATAACGGGTTTCCAACCCCACTACCTCGACCATTGGCACCTAAACCATTGTTGAAGCCCGAACCAATGGCAATTAATTATTTTAATTATAATTAATAATTAATTAATTATAAATAGGGTCCAGGTTCGAAGCTGGTAAAAGGCCATCTGCACCATACCAAGCAATAGGTGACAAAATAACAAGTCATTTCAACATCCAAACATATGACAACGGACAAACCGACATGACCGAAAAGGATTATTATCAAATTCTGGAACAGAAAAACGCATTAGGAGAATTTGACGAGGCCCTACAAGAATACACAGATAGGGAAGACGTATTAGGACCAGACCAGATAGAAGAAGAACCTACAGACTTACATATTTTAGAATTACTCGCTACTCCTTGCCATACTTCGAAGCAAATGTAGGGGGCGAGAAAACATTAAAAATTCTAATTGACACGTTATCAAATAAAAACCTTTAACCCGATACCCAATGAAGAACCATTCGATGCAATCTCAGTAGGATGTAGCTTCAAAATCATCCTCTATACAAAAGCTTTAAATTTTTCCTACTCCCCACACTGAAAACGTTTGATGCTATTTAAGGAAACTATAGCCTGAAAGAATTGCAAGCTACTATTCACACCAATAAAAATCTAATGATAATAAAAAACTGAGTTAAATTACATATTAAGAAAAAGAAACGAGGCAGTGAACAGCATTTGCCCCCGTTCCGACCATATGACTCCACCACAAAGAATTAAATAAACTGACCAATAAATACCCACAACTTTTTGACAGGCCGAACGAAAAATTAAGGTTCGTAACTAACGACATACGGACAAAATCGGACGAACCCGTCTATTCAAAATTTTATCTATACCCTATGTCTCTTAAAGAACAGGTAGACAAACAAGAAAAGAAATTTAGGATGGTTATAGACTACCGCAAGTTGAAAAAAGTAACTATCGCAGATAAATATCCCATACCTGAAATCAATGAGGTACTCTTGCAACTTGGAAACAATAAGCTGTTTTCCGTACTTGATCTCAAAAGTAGTTTCCACCAAATACCGCTGAGAGCATACGATATCGAGAAGACAGCCTTTTCTATAAATAATGGCAAATACGAGTTTACACGACTCCCCTTTGGTCTCAAAATTGCTCCATCTATTTTCCAACGTGCTCTAGACGATGTTCTTAGAGACTACATAGGAAAAATATGGTATATCTATATAGACGATATTGTGGTTTTCAGCAAAGATAAGGAAACACATTCACAAAACTTGGAGACAATTTTTAAAACTCTTAATGACGCTAACATGAAGTGTCAACTGGACAAATGCGAGTTTTTCAAGTCCAGGGTGGAATTCCTCGGATTTATAATTTCTAATTAGGAGATTGAACCAATCCAGCTAAAGTCACAGCAATTGCCGAATTTCCAAACCCAAAGACTTTGAAAGAATTAAGATCTTTCCTTAGATTATCAAGGCGGTTCATAAGGGACTATGCTAGACGCGCTAAGCCCCTGACTTCTTTTTTAAGAGGGGAAGATCGACGTGTGTCCAAAAATCAATCCAAGGCTAAGACAATTAAACTTGACGAGGAAGCTTTACAAGCTTTCAGAAAACTAAAAAGTGGCTTGATCTCAAAAGAGGTTTTACTTAGCTATCCTTATTTTAAGAAAATATGCTCATAATAGGCATTTCATAATATTCAATAATTCAACTATCCCAAAGATTTTATTTTTTCAAAAATGAAGAGGAAGATGGACACGATAGTTGGGCAATGCAGGATTTGCAAAGAGGGCAAATATGACAGACATCCCCCAAACCGGGAATTAAAACGGACACCGCTTCCGAATTATCCAGGTCATATTGTCCATATCTACTTCAATGAGAAGATGCTATTGAAGAAGACTGCAATTAACAAATATTCTAAACTGGTTTAAGCTCGAATAACTATAACTATAACGAACTATACGGACGTACAAACAGCGACGATCTATAAGGGAATAGGTAAAATAAGAACATCAACATGACTAATACATGTCATTAACACATAGAAAATAGCATTACTGGGCACCGCATGGAAATACTTGGCAGGTACCCCAGATCATGACGACTTTACATCATAGGAAAACAACGTTACCGAGATAATAAACAACAATAATAATCAAGTGGTAATCAATAACCAATAACAAAGGTCACCCTTAATAAATTGTCTAGGGTCACTAATTCCATAACTAATTGAATAAATGATCACTTTACGGAAGAAATAATAAATAAATAAAAAATTTTAATTAATTTAATTATTTTAATTTAAACAAAATTTTAATTAAATTAAATTAATTCATTTAATTTTTTTAGATTTGTTTAGTGGACCGATCATATCCACAATTACCCTGTCGAAAGCCGATTGGCATTTGGGACTTGGTTGTATAAATTTTGTTATATCGTGTCATGTTTTTTCATTAATAATGTATCTTTAGCTAATGTTCTAGCTGTGCCTGTATTGGATAATTGTATTGGATAATTATGGAATGTGAACAGTAATACTTCTTAATCTTTTGACCTAAGAGCTGACCTAAGCTGACCTAATTCCATTCCTGACATCAATTCTTTCAGTAAACATTGTTAGTCCGTTATTCGCAAAGTCACTATTTTTCGTACCTCATAATTTAAAATGACTTCGTATACGTTGGACTGAGAAGCGTAGTCGAAATGTATGCCACAGATATATGGTCGAAAATGGTTTATTGCACAATGCATAGCTGCTAACTCTTGTTCAGTAGTATTTTTGTTGCCCTCTCCCTTGGTAAGTGGGTGTGTTCCATTATAATCTTGTGTTAGAACAGCTCCACATGCTTGTTTATATGCATCTGTTGTTATACAAAATTTTTCTCGAAATCGAAATAATGTTTAATAATGTTGGTTTCATTAATTTAACCTTTAAATATTCGAAAGCTTTTTAGCATTTATCTGTCCATTCGAATTTTACATTCTTTTCACATAATCTTGTTATGTGGCGTGAATAATCGGAACCATTTTTTATAAATCGTCGGTAATAATGAAATTTGGTCGGTAATGGAAATTACGATATGGATACGTTGAGTTGGCGATAGTCAATTACTAACCGCCATCTTATCAGTAAATTATCTAATCTGGAAAATCCTTTTTAGGACAGATGGTTCTTATATTTTTTTTGCCTTTTATTAATTTGCTTACTTGTTTATTTATTTCTTTTTTTTTTTTTGACTATGTAGTTTTTATATATATGGGCTCCTTTATTGGCTCATTTATTCT
Source organism: Drosophila erecta (assembly GCF_003286155.1). Taxonomy (NCBI): domain Eukaryota; kingdom Metazoa; phylum Arthropoda; class Insecta; order Diptera; family Drosophilidae; genus Drosophila; species Drosophila erecta. The sequence continues at coordinate 677,588 of NW_020825231.1, read as the reverse complement.
TATTTTTTGTTTGTAATAATTAGTAGTTGATATGGGTTTGGTTTCAATTCCAATATCTACGTACTTTGTGCATAATTCGTTCAGAATTCCTGTGGTGGAAAATTCATGTTCAGTTTATTTAAAATATCTGCGAGATTTACTTGTTTATTAGTTGTAATTACTTCGTAATCTTTTAGAGGTTCTACTTTTATCTTATGTAATTCAATGATTACGTTATTATTTGTTGTGTTAAGAATTCTGACGACGGTATTTTTGGAATCTGCAATAGCGTTTCTAATGAATATTCCAGTTTAAATTTCTTGGTTTGGTATAAGAATGAAATTTGTGTCGGATTGTATTGAAATTTATCGGCCGACTTCGGATCTTGCTGGTAGAACAGTTGAATTGTTTATTATTTATTATATTATGGTGTATTGGTATTTTAATAGGGTGATGGATGATGGATATTATCTGGCCTCAGTATGAGCCAGTCGTTTTCTGGATTTAAGTCTATTTGACAGTTTTATTTTTTCAACCTCAACCGTGCATACCGCACTTTCCTAAATCCAAACTGGGACCGTGAAATCTCCCGCGTCTGAGATGACCCTCTCTAGCCGTAAGCACAACATTTTCTCCAAGAGCACTTGGTTAACACCTTCCCAAAAACGGCTGGCTGAAGGGAGAGAGCTAACCGAAGGGCCCTGTTATGATTGCCGTCGAATGACATCAATAATACTGTAAAAGATATTATTGTACGAAAACTACAGGGAGATTATTTATGGAATTGGCTAGGTACAACATAACTATTGTCAGCAAATTAAAACAAATAGCGCAACAGGAATGCGTTTATGACATTTCATGAAACGATAGAGCTAAAGCTCAAAATGCAAACCAACCCGAAAACAATATAACTTGACAAAAACCAACTTTACTTCGCAATGCCCAAATAATTAACTAACCAAACTACTAAGAATAAGGGAAATTATAATCCGAATTACAAACAAGCAGCAAGTTCTAAAATTCTAAGCAAAACCAGAGAATAATCAGCAGCTAGCGCACGAACTTAACATGAACATACCCAAAAACTTATGCAAGGAATCGCACAAAATTCCATGAACCATTCACAAAGTCAGAGTTCCGGTAACGCTCTAAATGCGGCATTAAGATCTATCACCAGTGTCAAATCTAAAATGGACACTTCAGAAAATTTTCATCAACATGCCTCGAACAGTGAATAGGATCAAGATCAGGAAAAAAGATTACAACCCCGTTCATAAATATTATTATGAACAACATTAAGCTCCGTTGTATAATAGATACCTGATCTTCAAAGACATAATGAAACAAAATTTCTTAAATTTCCTCAATAGACTATGCAGAAAAAAACGTTTAATTTAAATAGGCATAACTTCATAATGCATTATTTGAGAAAAGAATTTTTAGATTTTGAGGATGAGATTGCATTAGAATGCCTTGATCCGCAAACGCCAAATGATGCAGAATTTAATACATTTAGTATAGGGAGGGTGATAATTTGACCTTCACTAATACAAAAAAACATTTAATAAATACAAAACATGTAACCCAATATAAAAGGCCTTATAAATACTCCAAAAAGTTCTTTGAAGAAGTCAAAAAACAAATGATAGACATTATGCAACAAGGCAATTCTCCGTATTGCTCTCCTATTTGGGTTGTACCATCGGGAAAGGCAAAATATTGCTTAGACATTGATTATCATTTCTAGGTCTTTCCGGTTTTTAACAAAAATGTTTTAACAAAAATCCCAACTTCGCAAAAATACTGAAACCACTAGCGTTAAGATTAAAAAAAGGTTCAACAAATAACATTAAAGATTCGGAATATAACTTAGCTTTTGATAAACTAAAACTCTTAATCCAATCAATACTCACACATTATGACTTTAAAAAGCCTTTTTCATTAACAATCAATTTTACAATTTTGTATTACAGCAATTTTGCTGTAGGCGTGGTACTGTCGCAAGAGCATAAGCCCATATGATATGCAAGTAGAACCCTAAACGAGCATGAACTTAATTATTCCGCAATAGAGAAAGAACTCCTTGCAGTCGTTTGGGTCACTGAATATTTGATGTCCTATATATTTGGTAAAAAGTTCGAAATCTTAAGCGATCACAAACATTTAGTATGGGTCGATTAAATAAAGGAACGAAATAAGATTAAATGGGTTTGATTACCACATAAAATATCTCCCAGGTAAAGAAAATTATGTAGCCGATGCTCTATCAAGAGTAAAAATTGAAAAATATCTCTTAGGTAAAACTTATAGTGAAATCCCATTACCAACACAAGCTACCATTCATAGCGCTCAAGAAGACAACCAATTTTATATTTCCTTAACGAAAAAACCAATAAATTACTATAATAGGCAAATCGAATTTATATAAGATAATAATAATAATACAGACACACTAAAATACTTCCACAAAACAAAACTTGTTGCTGGTTCATATAAATAGTTATTTTCCGTTTCAAATTCAAACTTTTAATTAACTGACTGTGTCTCTAGGCCAGCAGTTAAGAAGGGTAGTTCCCCTTCCAACATAATCTTCCTATTCCAGGATATGAACTCTTAGCGATCTCCAACTGGAGCGAGGAACGACCGCCCGCTACCTGTGGGCTACGCTCATCGGCCAACCGGCCAAAGAACGGTGACTACAGCGGGGGAACGTCCCCTGACCCACTCCTAATAATTTAATTGGCGCTCAACTAGTGGTTCGACCACCACCACCTCACAGTAGCTAAATCAATTCGTAGACGGTGACAAATATGTGAGTGGGAATTTATGCTTGATATATTTTAAGTCTGTGAAATTAAAATTATTAAGATGAAATATATTTATAGGTATCACAAAAAATCACAATTAAACGTCAACGTTACAGACAGAAATTTTTGAATTATTTTAAGTTTAGATCAAATAATTCTCCAGCAAGTTTACTAAATGGCCGGTCAATACGAAGAAAAATAACGAGAGAACAGTGCCGGATAGATACCCGATGCTGGATATATCCATGATATATCAAAATTGCAGAACGTGCGCGGTAGCCAAGTACGATAGGCACCAAAAAAAACAGGAGCTTGGCGAATCACCGATCCCTTCTCGTACGGTAGAAATGCTACATATAGACATTTTCTCGACTGATATGAAATATTTCCTCACGTGCATTGACAAGTTTTCAAAATTTGCCGTTTTACAACATGTGCCGTCAAGAACCATCGAGGATTTAAAACCGGCCCTGTTACAGGTCATGAATTTCTTCCCAAGGGCCAAAATTATCTACTGCGACAACGAAACTTCGTTGAAATCGCACACGATCACAGCAATGCTTGACAACCGTTAATGCGCCGCCCCTTCACAGTGTATCAAACGGGCAAGGGCATAGATGATTCTGTTGTTTCTGATTCATATTGTTGGCCGCTACCAGGTATAAAAAATTTGTCCATAAAACCAATATAAGGCTCGGAATAAACTCACGTCCCTATGTGAGGAAAAAACAGTGCAAGCAGACCTGGGGACCACGGTCCTCATTGAAGGGAGGGTGGTCCACAAAGACAATTTAACGTGTCTCTTTCATTCGATTTTAAATTTTTTCATTATTATTATCCTTTATACTTTTTTAAAGTTTTTTTTATTATTCCTACCTTTTTCAGCCGTTTGGCAAGCTTCAATTTAGTAAGTATTAAGCTCATTGCCAAAGTCAAGTTTTTTTAGTTACACATAATTTTAATTGGTTACGGTGTAAAACCTCAGCGGATAAGAAAAAGTGAATAAAAGTTAAATTTCCACAGGTGCTCCTCTTACTGTCAGTGGTGTCAGCGCACAAGGAGTCTAGACTTTCTGGGCTCGCGGGGACGCCGGATGCCGAAGATTTAGAAGAGGTCAGGTTCACGGAGTGGCAGTTGACTCAGGCAAACAATAGGCAGATTAAAATTAATACGAAAATTCAGAATCGAATCAACCAGTTAACAACAGCAATAAATCTAATTTTACGAACACATAAAAATACGCAAATTGGCACAGGCAATTTATATGAGACGCTGCTGGCTAGGAATAGAATGTTGATGATGGAGTTGCAAAATTGTATGCTGGCTGACAAAAAACAATATTGTTAGTCCAAACATACTAGACCACGCAGACTTAAAATCGGTCTGACAGAAAGAGCCCATAGATACCTCCATAGGGGATCTTATGTTCGCATCGTCCGTGAAAGTATTACAGTTCGATAACATAATACACCTTATCATTAAATTTCCTAAAATCAAATTAGCCTGATGCTAATGCCGGAAAATGCGTCGGAGAAGTACACACAATTAAAAAATGTTTTGGGAATCATCAAATGCATATAGGTATTCATAATTGGAGAATCTTATGAGGTTGCAAAAAAGTCTAAAAGGGGGCGCAAGAGAAAAGTTAAGGGCCTATTAATTAATCCTGTTAATGTCGGATTTATTATGGAACGACTAAAGTTTACATCAACTAGCACCCGTAGCAGAGAGTAATTTAGAAAAGCTGGTTTTATTCGCTTCGAAGGTAGATTATCTAGTAATTTTCTTGAAATCGGCGAATGCTTCCCAACATTTACAGAATCCGTCGTCGATAGAAAGCTTAGTAGAAGGGATGCCACTTAGCAAACGTATACAATGGATTGAATATTCATCACAGATACTGCCATATCCCAATTTGGACGACTTCAGCCGTTGGTTAAGTAATATGGCTAGAAGTATATCAAGGGCCACAGTTACAGGTCCAATAAATAATAAAACTACAAGGGTGAATATAAAGCTCCGCAAAAGTCTGTGCTTCATTCCACTAAAAGAGAAAAAGGTCAGCATAAGGTTGAATGCCTTAAATGTTACGGTGAACATTATTTATGTAGATGAGAGCACTATTTAAAGGCTCATGAGAAAGAAAATGGAAAATCGTTAAGGATCTGCGATTGTGCTATGGCTGCTTACCGAGAGAACACACTCTGTCAATTTGCAAATACAAACGAGACTGTAAGAAAAATGGATGTAAGAAGCAGCACCATGTATCATTACACCCAGATGATTCCCAAGAAAAAGAAGAGAAAATTGAACAGAAAGAGGCTACGATCAATACGATTAATCCGAAAACCTAAAAATTGTTGTTTAAGGTTTTTAAGGCCGTAGAAATTATGGGTCCAAACAACAATATAATAGGTTGGCATTTAATAAACCTAAGAAAATGAGGTGAAGGAATTTGCCGTTTGTGGTGATATAAAGGAAATGTTTTTGCAGGTACAAGTTCAAAAAGAAGATCAGGATTCATTAAGATTCCTTTGGAGACATGGCAATCGTAATGCTCAGGTTGAAACATATAAGATGACTGTCCTTATATTTGGATATTTGGAGCAGCGTGCTCTCCCTGCTCTCCACAATAAGTAAAGAATATCAACGCACAAAATGCTGAATGTTTCAAGGAAGAAGTGATCGATGACATTCAGACGTAGCATTATGTACATGACTACGTTGCTAGTTTTGAGTCCGAGAAATAAGCATTGGAGATCAGTCAGGAAGGCAAGTGGGTACACAGGCTGGGAAAATTTGAGCTAAGAGGCTTTGTATCTAATTCCAAGTAAATTCAAGAATTTTTAAATGATACAAAAGAAAACTGCGCGGTGCGATTCCACAGATAAAATTTTGTTTTCGATCTCAAATTGAACCGCGACAACTATTAGGCCTTGTAATGTCTGTATTTGACCTCTTTGGAATGTTACCGGACTTAATGATACATGGACAAATCTTGATCCAAGATGTTTAGAGAACTGGAATCCATAAGAATGATCTACTACCAGAAAATATATTTTTAAAATTTAAAAATTGGGTAATTTTGTTGGAGGAAGCAAAACATTTTCGATTGGATAGATGCTATATGCCAGTGTTTTTGTCAACAAAATATAAAATCGAGTTGCACATTTTCGTTGATGCAAGCGAAGAGGCCTTCGCAGCCGTAGCTTATTGGCGAGTAACTTGTAGAGAAGATACTAAATTAGTCTTTATTGCAGGCAAGGTCAGATGTGCATCATTGAAGATGTTATCGATTCCCGGACTCGAGTTACAAGCAGCGGTCTTAGAAAAACGTATGAAAAATACCATTTTAGAAAACAATGACTTGACTGTGAATGAAACTACACAATGGTCGGACTCGCGAACTGTGATTTCTTGGATACAATCAGATCATCGACAGTTTAAGCCCTTCGTTGCACATCGGGTCAGCGAAATATTGGAATCGACTGCTGAAAATAATTGGCGATGGGTGCCCACTCATTAAACACAGCAGACAAAGCAACAAAGTCAAGAGTCCGAAGTATTCTTTCGAATACGAGTGGATCAGCGTGCCCGAATTTTTACTTGCTGAAAAGGATACTTGACCGACAATGGAGTACAGTTCAATCGCAGATGACAGTATTGAGAGAGATGACAGTATTGTGTAGAATGCTTCAAAAACAAGTTTTGAAGTATACGCGAATGAGTATACGTTGAAGTATACGTTCGATTTACGAACTAAATGCATGTGGAGTATTAGTTGTGGCGGGAAGAATTGACTATGCCATCGCTATACCAGAAACATCAACATCAACCAATAATATTACCAGCCCGACATAGTTTCACTGAACTTATTGTGAAATGGTTTTATGAAATCTATCATCATCAGAACGACGAAACCATTGTAAATGAAATAAGACGCAAGTTCGAGCAATGCCAAGCCAATCGTTCCTTTAATGGGTCAATTACCGAAGGAGAGACTAACACCGTATCAACGGCCTTTTACCTATACAGGACAAGACTACTTTGGTCCAGTTTTGGTTACCATCAGATGCTTCTCAGCAGATGCTTGTATTCTATGCATGAGGAATTTCGTGAACAGAAGAGGTATTCCCGTAACCATACGATCAGATATGGAAACGAATTTTGTCGGAGCAGACAACGAATTAAAGCATGTTAAAGATCTTTTTGACTGGCAGTTTACCTGCCCTTCTAATCCCAGTTCAGGTAGATGCTGGGAACGCTTGGTAAGGTCAACCAAAAGAGTTCTGAGCGTAACGCTCAAGGAGAAATCACCACATGTTGAAACGCTAAGAAGCTTACTAATTGAGGCTGAAAATGTAATAAATAGTCGACCTCTCACTCACCTTCCAGTTAACATAGATGATCCGCAGCCCTTAACGCCTAATCATTTCTTGCTGGGAACGACCAATACTATCCAAACGGCAGGAGATGTTAAAAATGTTTGCTATCGTAAACAGTACCGCATTGCACAGCAATTAAAAGATTACTTTTGGAGTCGATGGATCAAAGAGTATATGCCGACTTTAATTGGCATACAAGGACTAAGCCAATGGAGATGTAGTCATAATTTGTGAGGATAATCAACCGAGAGGAAGTTGGAAAAAGGGAGTCATAGTCAACACGATTCCAGCTAAGGATGGCCATATACGAATAACAGAAGTTGAAACATCCTCTGGGATTCTTAAGCGTCCAGTATCAAAATTTGCAGTTTTAGATGTTCTAGGTAAAACTCCACTGTTTCCACAATCCCACCAAATAATTTTTCTAGCCTGCTATCGATACATCCAACGAGCACAGATCTAAAAAATGCTGCGTCTTCCATCACTGGAAAAACATTTTATGGAAAAGAATGGCGGCACGACGACACAATTTAATAAATCGTTATTGTTCAATAAATAAATGTATTACTAATAGAGTGTAACATAGCGAGTTGAGACGATTCTATTCTATTTACCACACGGAGTGGCCAAAATGAAGAAATTATATGAATTATTTGTGCACAAAGAATAGCATAATATACTTTCACAGCGGAACAGATTTCATGACATTTCAAAACGCCTACATGGAAATTGTCAGTCAGAACAATATAACTAAAGTTATGAGAGCAAGATATCAAAAAAAAAAAAATATTCTGAATTTAAAGAAATATTAACTCCAGAAATTTTGTAATTCCAGAAAAAAATATGTTATCGACTTTTATTTAGTAGACAATAAAACATTTTTGTCATGCATTGACATTTGATCCGAATTCGGCGCCTTTATTACAGTCAGCTCTAGCGACTAACATGAAGCAAAAAGAGCTTTACTCAAAATCTTTAATAACATGCGAAAACCGTGGATTATTTATGTCTAAAGTCCGATAATGTGAACAGAAATGTCACAGACAGCAAATATGGAATTTCTGACATTGAAAGGTTCCATACAACTATTAACAAAGAGTTAAGAGTCATAAATATTCCGATGATTGATTCCGACCCAGAAATTTAATTAACAAAATTATAAAAAAAATTAATTTATAAAACTATAACAACTAAACATAATACAACTGGTAAAACAACAGCTGATATCTTCATTTATAGAGGAACAGCCTCTTATGACAGCAAGAAAAAATCAATAGAATAAATAAGCTGAATGGAAACAGACTTGCTTCGATGTATATACTAGATATAGACAAACACCGTTAGTTAATAGTAAAACTACTAAAAAAAACAAACAAAACAAAACAAACAGATGACAAACATTACGAAGAAACTAACAGAGGTAATAATTGAGCATTACAAATATAAATTCAAGAAACAAAAGACAATGAATAAAAGTAAATACAATTCCAGTTTAACACCCGAATCCCAAACGGAACCTAATTAAACGGGTATATGTTTGGTCCGAATCGTCCGTGGTCAAAAACCTAGAAGTGAACCCAATACAAGCTAAAAACGGATATCTAATATTTAACGTAGGCTCAATTAATATACCCATTAACTAAATAAAATTATGCCCGTAAATTTAACACAAACTGAACAAACTTAATTAGACAAGATGAAGAATTTTGCAGTATCGCCCAAACCCAATATTAAAGTCCGAAATTAATGGAATAAGAATAATAAATATGGGAAATATGGAAATATAAATATGGGTACCGTATATAAATATCTTTTTGGCACGTTAGATGAGAATGATAAAGAAGAACTTGAACAAAAAATCAATAATCTTTCCCAAACCGAGTTCAAATTAATGAATTAAATGAAGTAATATATAAAAAGCAGTCAATAGAGGTAATAAATCAATAATATAGCACAATTTGTTACGGTGATCAAAGTTTAGAACTTTTAATATTCATTTATACATTGAAGACATAGATCTTGGTACGCAACTTACAGGACTAGGCATTTTTAACCCCAAATTATTAAACCACGACCCCTTATCACATGTAAATTCTGAAAATTTTTTGAATATTAAAACTTCTACCTGGTTGAAATCGGATTCAAAGTAAATACTTATTATTTCCCATATTCCCAGAGATATCATTAAAGCAGCACTTGTAAATATTATAATATAATAATAATTATATAATCGTTATAATCGTTATAGGCACTCCAAATCTTTCGTTATTGTATACAACCAATACCCCAAGCGGGATAGCTCGGTCCCAAATCGGACTGGACATTTGTTCGACTCGTTTTAACTTTAAACATTTCACTAAATAATAATTCTAAAATACTAAAAGAAGATGTTCTTGCTAAATTTTACATTCAAAATAATTAAAATTACAAACAATACTCCCGAGAACCAATATATAATTAGTGTATGACAGGCATATGTAATCAAACAGCAGCAGAGTGTAGATATTTTAAAATCATTAATAGAGTCAAATATTATTTTAACTTGAAAATTATCAATAATGGTTATAAATAAAAATTGCATAAGTAATAAAAAATTAATATAGAAGGAAGAATAATAAAAACGTTTAATTGTTCTGTGTAAATATATAATATCTTAATAACAAGCACAACGATAGATTATACTCAAACCATGTACATAAACAATAATGTCAGATTCTCAAAGATTGTCAAATATCTCCCTTCCGCCTTTTTGCTCTTTATTCAATGCTTTATATAAAGAGTTACAGTGATCGGATTTAGTTCAAATATGCGCCGTTTTGTTCGATAATCTGTTTCCATCTAGACGGCAACTTCATAATACCTTCCTCGTAGAAGCCCCCCTCCTTATTTGCGAAAAACTCGGACAGCCACTTTTCACAAGCCTCTTTTGAGTTCAACTTTACACCACCAGGGCATTCGCCATGGACAGGAACAGGTGGTAATCACTTGGCGCTATGTCCGGGCTATATGGTGGATGCGATAAAACCTCCCATCCGAGCTCCCGTAGCTTCTGACGAGCCATCAACGAAGTGTGTGGTCTGGCGTTGTCCACTACGTGGAACACTACACCCTTCCTGTTGGCCAATTCTGGACGCTTCTGGTCGATCGCCTGCTTCAAGCGGTCCAGTTGTTCGCAGTAGATGGTAGAATTAAGCGTCTGGCCATATGGGAGCAGCTCATAGTGGATGATTCCCTTCCAATCCCACCAAACACACAGCAAAACCTTCCTGGCCGTCAATCCCGGCTTGGCCACTGTTTGGGACGATTCAACGGCCTTCGACCACGACCGTTTTCGCTTGATATTGTCGTATGTGATCCATTTTTCGTCGCCAGTCACCATCCGCTTCAAGAATGGGTCGAGTTCGTTCCGTTTCAGCAGCATATCGCAGGCGTTGATTCGGTCCAGAAGGTTTTTTTGCGTCAAATTATGCGGCACCCAAACAACAAGCTTTTTTTTTGTATCAAGCCTTCTGCAGATGGTTTAAAATGGTTTGGTGACTAACTCCCATCTCCTGGGCGATGTCACGAGATGCCACATGCCGGTCTAACTCGATGTATTCCATGATTTGATCGGTATTTGTCGTCACAGGTCTTCCGCCGGCTGGCTTATCCATGGTGTCGTTTTCACCGGCTCTGAATCGTCGAAACCATTCCTCCGCGGTTCGAAGTGATAGAGTACCATCCCCTAAAACACCATTAATCTCACGGAACGTTTCTCTAGCGGATTTGCCTTTAACGAAGGAAAACTTTAAAATAGCGCGAATTTCGGCGTTAGTGAACTCATTTTATTTCGTCGCGGCTTGCCGGCGGGAAGAAGGAAGAGCGCGAACAAGAGCTGGCCGATCACACTGCCGACCAGAACTTCGCGACTCCTCTTCATTTTTTCTGGTGATGTTACTTCCTTAAAATATCGTATACTCCTACTATCGCTTAGCGTTGATAACTATCGATGGCTCTACTTTATATTCGGCCATCCTGATATTCTGAGTCTGACCCAGTATCTGACCTGAATATACGACGCAGTTATTTCGTTTGAAATTTTGAAATATGTTTTGATAATTTTTCATTTTTGAATACATCTTGTAAATTTCTATAGATTTACCAATCAACTTTTCCCACGCCCAATCCGACGCCCACAAACCGCCAAAAACTGTCACGACCACACTTTTGAAAAATTTTGTGATATTTTTTCTCTTTTTTATATATGTGTAAATTAATAGAATTTTCAATAAAACTTTTGGCCACGCCCACTCTTACGGCCAAAAACCCGCCCACACTTTTAAACAAATTTTAATTTTACCCGTTACTGTTATAGTTTCGTTGAAAAATATGTAACAGGCAGAAGGAAACGTTTCCGATTATATAAAGTATATATAATAAACTTTTTAGGTGATAGATTTTTACCGTTAAGCGGATGGTGTCTTGGGAGAATGTTATTTATGAGGCTTTTGAAGAGTGATGCTTTCCAAAAGATCGGCTTTAGCTGTTAATATGAAGAGCGAATATGTCACTCCCCCACCTTTTAGATATAAGCTTGTTCTCAAGCGATTATTTCTGGATATAATTGTGGTACTGAATTTTCAATTTCAACTATTTCTGTTTTTGATTCTGTTTCTTTTTCGATATTTTTGTTAACGGTTTTACTTGGGTTTATGTAAGAGATAATAATTTTGTGTCGCGCTTTTTTATATTTCATATAAAAGTAAAATATGTAAATTAAAACTAAAAAAGAAATGAAGATTATTAGTAAGTTTCTGTAAATTTTGTTATTATTGTTTAACAAAATCATTTCTTTAATTTCTATGTTTGACATTGGTTCGACTTTGGTGACTGTTACGACGACTGACTGGTTTGACAGCCCTTTTTAATAATTAATATCAAATTAGTACAAACGATTTTGTTTATTATACATACAGCATTAGTTAAGTGCGCTTAGAATGTAAGTGTCGCGAGAGACAGATTAGAACAAAACGAAGAACGACTTACGACTGACTTGAAGAGTCCAAAGCAAAAGCGTAAGAAGCTGAGCATGCGCAAAAGCTCGTTAAAGAAGAAAGCGATAATAAAATAGTGAGATAATTGAAAGCTAATATGTGCAAGAAGTGACCGATTACAGTGGGTAAGAAAGATTATTTGAAAATGTGATTTACGTTAAAGTTTAAATTGGCAAAAGTATAAATGTTTTAGAGAAATTAAATAGATCGCTAGTTCTGCTCCCGACATGCTCCCCCCGTTGGAAGAGGCATCCTTTCAACCGAAGTGGTATCGACGGGCAGAACGGCAATCTTGTTGACGGCTCTCTTGATCTAGTCCAGTAGAAGTGCGTATTATGGCAACACGCACGCTTCCATCTTCGCCAGGAATGGTTTCTTCAATTCTTCCCAATCGCCATTGAAGTGGAGGATGACGACAATGTTGTTTGGCTCCAGATTTAGAACGGCCTTGCACCACTTGCAACGCTCTTGAAGAAGAGAGAGGTAATTGGAGCTCCACTTTCGCCAAAAGTTTTGCTGAATTTGGCAGACGCGTTGCCATCCCATAATCCACCAAAGTGAGGAGAGCGAGGTGGGATAAAATGCCATTTTACACCGATTGAGGAAAGGGCGTTGTTGAAATCCTTGAGCTCATTCTTTGCACCAACAAAGTTTGTTGCGTTGTCTGACCAAATTGTATTTGGTTTTCCTCTGATACTAACGAATCGTTTAAGAGCAGCGATGAATGATGACGTAGAGAGGTCTTCAACCACATCCAAATGTGTTGCCTTAGTGGTGAAGCAAACAAAAATTGAGATGTAGCATTTGGATGCAGGCCTGTTTCTCACTTCAGATTTGCAATAAAATGGGCCACAAAAATCGACTCCTGTGATGAGAAATGGGCGATTTGGCTGCACACGATCGGCTGGCAATGGAGCCATGATATGCTCGCACAACTTTGGCTTCAGACGAAAACATCGTACGCACTTGCTGACAATGGCTGCAACTGTTTTTCGTCCACCGATTGGCCAAAATCTTTGCCGAATCGTAGCAAGAAGACTTTGTGGTCCAGCGTGTAGGAACTTGTGATGGTAGAACAAAATCATTGATGAAGTCACGGCATGTCGTTTTGGAAGCAGTATGGGATGTCGCGCGTTGATGTCAACCGCCAACTCGTATTAATCCAGTCTCGTCGATAAATGGATGCAAGGAAAGTAGATCGCTTTTGGATGAGAGTTCCTTTTTCGAGTGCAAAGCCTTAAACTCGTCAGCAAAATGAATCAATTGTATGCCTTTGATGAGTAAATAAGTGCCACTTCGAATGTCTTGAACCGTAAGTTCACCCTTTGAGCGAGGGCGATCTTTGAATCGAAGTTCCAAAAAGCGAAGAATGTAAGCGAAGACTCGCTGCAGTTTGCCAAATGAGTTTTGATATTTGCAGCTAAACGATATATCAAGTTGATGAGCTGCAACTAAAACTTGACGACGACGTTCGGGAAGCTCTGCTATAGGTGGCACGATTGCAGGCCAATTGTTTGACTCTGAGCGTAGAAAGGCAGGCCCTTCACACCATTGGCTCGATGGGACTAGCTCAAGAGGCGAGCATCCACGAGATAATATGTCGGCTGGGTTCATCTGCATTGGCACATGTCTCCATGTCATGTTTTTGGTATTATCTTGTATTTGAGCCACCCTGTTAGGAACAAATATGTTGAAATTAGATGGGGCTTCACGAATCCAGGAGAGCGCTATAGTTGAATCCGACCAACAATAAAAGCTGCAAGAAAATGGAACGATTTTAGAGATGTTGTATATGAGGTCAGAAAGTAGGTGTGCTGCAGCCAATTCCAATTTGGGGATTGTGAGTGTTTTTAAAGGAGCAACTCTTGATTTAGCACAAAGTAAATGCGAAGTAATAGATCCTTGACTTTCTGAGCGAACATATATACAGGCACCATAAGCGGATATGCTGGCATCGCAGAATCCATGTATTTCCAAAGACGCAGAAGGAAGCAATACGAAACGAGGAAATTTGAGATATCTGGAAGTTGAGAATTGCGATTTATGCTCCAACCATGATGTATGAAGATTTAAAGGCAAGCTTTCATCCCAATCGAGCTTGTCTTTATGCAACAACTGCATGAATATTTTGAGTTTTGTAACTATGGGAGATATTAATCCAAGAGGATCATAAAATTTAGCGATGGTTGACAGGATGGATCTTTTTGTTGCTTTTTCGACAGCGAGATCTGTTGAGAAATTAAAGATCAAATGATCGCGACTTGGGTCCCAAACAAGACCAAGAGTTTTTGTAATGTCAGTTCCGTCGTGAAACTGAAGCAGCTTTTCTAAATCCTCATCAGATTCGCCTTCGAGAGCGGCAGCTTCATTGGAATACCATTTTCTTATTGGGAAGTGACCACCTCGTAACAGCTCTTTGACCTGCATCCGAATTTGCGTTACTTCTTCAACAGAATCGCCTCCCGAAATTAAGTCATCTACATAAAAGTCTCGGCGAATGATATTTGCTGCAAGTGGTAGATCAGCCTCCTCGTCCTGAGCTAATTGCTGCATAGCTCGAATTGCTAAGAAAGCAGCCGGCTTAGTTCCGTAGGTCACCGTATCCAAAGTGTATACCTTGACCTCGTCATCAGGATTGTCGCGCCACAAAAGGCACTGCAGATATTGATCAGGATGTGTCATGCGGACACAACGGTACATCTTGCAAATATCGCCGCACAAGGCAATCCTGAAAAATCGGAATCGAAGTAACGCGGTGAATAGCTTGGGTTGAATTGATGGTCCAGCCAAAAGAAGATCATTCAATGATTGGTTTGTGGTTGATTTTGCTGACCCATCAAATACAACACGCAATTTTGTTGTTGTACTATCCGTTTTGCGAACGCAGTGATGTGGCAAATAGAATTGAGGCAAAGTAGACTGCTTGTTAGAAAGCGACATGTGTTTCAAATCGAGGTATTCCTTAAGAAAGGCTGAGTATTGCAACTTTAAATCCAAGTCTTTAGCAAAATTTGTTTTCGAGAGACTTAAGACGGCGTAATGCACGCTCATAAGAGTCTCCAAGAGAGTTCAAAGGAAATTTAGCTGGCAAACGAACTGAATATTGTCCAGAGCTGAGTCGAGAATATCCCTTTTGAAATAGCTGCTCACACAGCAAATCATCGTCCGATATGGAAGATGCAGATCCAACGCAATGATCTATCTCCCAAAATCTTTTCAAAATGTTAGGTAAATCTTCAACTTCTGGAGAATGGGATGCTTCTGAGTTTGATACAGCCAATGCTGAAAGGCTTCTTGATGAGGGAGCAACAATTCCACCTACGATCCAACCGAGTCGTGTCTTTTGAAGATAGGGCAAATTTTCTGCAATTTTAATTTGGCCCGCGCAAAGTAATCCATAATATAGACCACCTCCAATTAAAAGGTCTAATCGTTGGCTTTTATTAAAAAGTGGATCCGCAAGATGAATGTTCAGAGGAATATTCCAATCAGAAGATTTAATGTCAAAATGCGGATGATAGCCGGTGATTGTGTTTTGTACGGCAGCAGTAAGCGATGTGTGATACGATGAATCACGAGATTTAAGGTCAACGTCGATTGAACTATTTGATGAGAGAGAAGTTTCTCCAACTCCCGAAATCCGTATGCCAGTTCGATGGGATTTCAGCCGAAGTTGGTTGGCGAGGCGAGTGGTGATTAAATTTAGTTGAGCTGCATTATCTAATAGAGCTCGACAAGGAACAAAAACTCCAGAGCGATTTTTGAGATAAACTACAGCTGTGGCTAGCATCACGTATTCGGTCTGATTTTCATTTTTGGGCTTAGGTGATGCAATCGATGTAGATTTAGATACAAGAATAGAAGATGAATTGGGCTGAGAATCAAGAGGAGATTGCCTAACGACAGTGCTGGTGCTCAAATCCATGTGAAGCAATGAGTGGTGTTTGGATTGGCAATGCTTGCAATGCCCAGACTTGCACTGTTGTAAGCTGTGCCCTTTATGAAGGCAGTTTAGGCAAAGATGAAGACGCTTTGCCTCCTTGTAACGCATCGTTGGAATCAAATTCAAGAATTTAGGGCACTTAAACAAATTATGGTCTTTGGCGTTGCACAATGGTCAAGAGGGGCCAGACGAAGAGATGAGGGCATTTCGATACGGTTTTAATTTTCCCACCTGAGCGCTGGATGTTTGGGTTACCACAGCGTTTTCCAAATTTTCCATCATTCGGCATCTCTTCTCTAAAAACGTTGACATCTCGGTCCATTTCGGAAGCTTGTACGTTGGCAAAGACTCTTCCCATTTTTCGCGTGTAGCTGGATCCAATTTTGAAGCGATGAGATGAATCAGCATTCCATCAGCAATTTCCTGTGATGATGCTATTGTGCTCAAAGCCCGTAAATGTGAATTAATTTTGTCGCTCAATTCACGTAGACTGCTTGCAGAACCTCTCTCAACACCTTTGAACCCAAAAATTGACCGTACGTGTGCCTGAAAGGGACAAAACGTTTCAATAATAAATCCAATGCGATATCATAATTTTCACTTGTCAGCTCCAGGGATCGTATAGTGTCCAACGCAGCGCCATCTAAGCAAGATCTTAGATGCTGAAATTTCTCCACTTTGCTCAGATCCTCGAGTTTTCCAACTGCGTTTTTGAACATGGAGTAAAAATCTGGCCAATCCATGTAAGAACCGGAGAAACGCGGTAATTTGAATTCAGGGAGTCGAGAGCTGCTAGCTGAACACCGAAAAGTATTTTGATTTCAACCGAAGTGGTATCGACGGGCAGAACAGCAATCTTGTTGACGGCTCTCTTGATTAGTCCAGTAGAAGTGCGTATTATGGCAACACGAACGCTTCCATCTTCGCCAGGAATGGTTTCTTCAATTCTTCCCAATCGCCATTGAAGTGGAGGATGACGACAATGTTGTTTGGCTCCAGATTTAGAACGGCCTTGCACCACTTGCCACGCTCTTGAAGAAGAGAGAGGTAATTGGAGCTCCACTTTCGCCAAAAGTTTTGCTGAATTTGGCAGACGCGTTGCCATCCCATAATCCACCAAAGTGAGGAGAGCGAGGTGGGATAAAATGCCATTTTACACCGATTGAGGAAAGGGCGTTGTTGAAATCCTTGGTTTGCGGATCACTGAGGAAGAGTTGACGAAGTTCCTTGAGCTCATTCTTTGCACCAACAAAGTTTGTTGCGTTGTCTGACCAAATTGTATTTGGTTTTCCTCTGATACTAACGAATCGTTTAAGAGCAGCGATGAATGATGACGTAGAGAGGTCTTCAACCACATCCAAATGTGTTGCCTTAGTGGTGACGCAAACAAAAATTGAGATGTAGCATTTGGATGCAGGCCTGTTTCTCACTTCAGATTTGCAATAAAATGGGCCACAAAAATCGACTCCTGTGATGAGAAATGGGCGATTTGGCTGCACACGATCGGCTGGCAATGGAGCCATGATATGCTCGCACAACTTTGGCTTCAGACGAAAACATCGTACACACTTGCTGACAATGGCTGCAACTGTTTTTCGTCCACCGATTGGCCAAAATCTTTGCCGAATCGTAGCAAGAAGACTTTGTGGTCCAGCGTGTAGGAACTTGTGATGGTAGAACAAAATCATTGATGAAGTCACGGCATGTCGTTTTGGAAGCAGTATGGGATGTCGCGCGTTGATGTCAACCGCCAACTCGTATTAATCCAGTCTCGTCGATAAATGGATGCAAGGAAAGTAGATCGCTTTTGGATGAGAGTTCCTTTTTCGAGTGCAAAGCCTTAAACTCGTCAGCAAAATGAATCAATTGTATGCCTTTGATGAGTAAATAAGTGCCACTTCGAATGTCTTGAACCGTAAGTTCACCCTATGAGCGAGGGCGATCTTTGAATCGAAGTTCCAAAAAGCGAAGAATGTAAGCGAAGACTCGCTGCAGTTTGCCAAATGAGTTTTGATATTTGCAGCTAAACGATATATCAAGTTGATGAGCTGCAACTAAAACTTGACGACGACGTTCGGGAAGCTCTGCTATAGGTGGCACGATTGCAGGCCAATTGTTTGACTCTGAGCGTAGAAAGGCAGGCCCTTCACACCATTGGCTCGATGGGACTAGCTCAAGAGGCGAGCATCCACGAGATAATATGTCGGCTGGGTTCATCTGCATTGGCACATGTCTCCATGTCATGTTTTTGGTATTATCTTGTATTTGAGCCACCCTGTTAGGAACAAATATGTTGAAATTAGATGGGGCTTCACGAATCCAGGAGAGCGCTATAGTTGAATCCGACCAACAATAAAAGCTGCAAGAAAATGGAACGATTTTAGAGATGTTGTATATGAGGTCAGAAAGTAGGTGTGCTGCAGCCAATTCCAATTTGGGGATTGTGAGTGTTTTTAAAGGAGCAACTCTTGATTTAGCACAAAGTAAATGCGAAGTAATAGATCCTTGACTTTCTGAGCGAACATATATACAGGCACCATAAGCGGATATGCTGGCATCGCAGAATCCATGTATTTCCAAAGACGCAGAAGGAAGCAATACGAAACGAGGAAATTTGAGATATCTGGAAGTTGAGAATTGCGATTTATGCTCCAACCATGATGTATGAAGATTTAAAGGCAAGCTTTCATCCCAATCGAGCTTGTCTTTATGCAACAACTGCATGAATATTTTGAGTTTTGTAACTATGGGAGATATTAATCCAAGAGGATCATAAAATTTAGCGATGGTTGACAGGATGGATCTTTTTGTTGCTTTTTCGACAGCGAGATCTGTTGAGAAATTAAAGATCAAATGATCGCGACTTGGGTCCCAAACAAGACCAAGAGTTTTTGTAATGTCAGTTCCGTCGTGAAACTGAAGCAGCTTTTCTAAATCCTCATCAGATTCGCCTTCGAGAGCGGCAGCTTCATTGGAATACCATTGGGAAGTGACCACCTCGTAACAGCTCTTTGACCTGCATCCGAATTTGCATTACTTCTTCAACAGAATCGCCTCCCGAAATTAAGTCATCTACATAAAAGTCTCGGCGAATGATATTTGCTGCAAGTGGTAGATCAGCCTCCTCGTCCTGAGCTAATTGCTGCATAGCTCGAATTGCTAAGAAAGCAGCCGGCTTAGTTCCGTAGGTCACCGTATCCAAAGTGTATACCTTGACCTCGTCATCAGGATTGTCGCGCCACAAAAGGCACTGCAGATATTGATCAGGATGTGTCATGCGGACACAACGGTACATCTTGCAAATATCGCCGCACAAGGCAATCCTGAAAAATCGGAATCGAAGTAACGCGGTGAATAGCTTGGGTTGAATTGATGGTCCAGCCAAAAGAAGATCATTCAATGATTGGTTTGTGGTTGATTTTGCTGACCCATCAAATACAACACGCAATTTTGTTGCTGTACTATCCGTTTTGCGAACGCAGTGATGTGGCAAATAGAATTGAGGCAAAGTAGACTGCTTGTTAGAAAGCGACATGTGTTTCAAATCGAGGTATTCCTTAAGAAAGGCTGAGTATTGCAACTTTAAATCCAAGTCTTTAGCAAAATTTGTTTTCGAGAGACTTAAGACGGCGTAATGCACGCTCATAAGAGTCTCCAAGAGAGTTCAAAGGAAATTTAGCTGGCAAACGAACTGAATATTGTCCAGAGCTGAGTCGAGAATATCCCTTTTGAAATAGCTGCTCACACAGCAAATCATCGTCCGATATGGAAGATGCAGATCCAACGCAATGATCTATCTCCCAAAATCTTTTCAAAATGTTAGGTAAATCTTCAACTTCTGGAGAATGGGATGCTTCTGAGTTTGATACAGCCAATGCTGAAAGGCTTCTTGATGAGGGAGCAACAATTCCACCTACGATCCAACCGAGTCGTGTCTTTTGAAGATAGGGCAAATTTTCTGCAATTTTAATTTGGCCCGCGCAAAGTAATCCATAATATAGACCACCTCCAATTAAAAGGTCTATTCGTTGGCTTTTATTAAAAAGTGGATCCGCAAGATGAATGTTCAGAGGAATATTCCAATCAGAAGATTTAATGTCAAAATGCGGATGATAGCCGGTGATTGTGTTTTGTACGGCAGCAGTAAGCGATGTGTGATACGATGAATCACGAGATTTAAGCTCAACGTCGATTGAACTATTTGATGAGAGAGAAGTTTCTCCAACTCCCGAAATCCGTATGCCAGTTCGATGGGATTTCAGCCGAAGTTGGTTGGCGAGGCGAGTGGTGATTAAATTTAGTTGAGCTGCATTATCTAATAGAGCTCGACAAGGAACAAAAACTCCAGAGCGATTTTTGAGATAAACTACAGCTGTGGCTAGCATCACGTATTCGGTCTGATTTTCATTTTTGGGCTTAGGTGATGCAATCGATGTAGATTTAGATACAAGAATAGAAGATGAATTGGGCTGAGAATCAAGAGGAGATTGCCTAACGACAGTGCTGGTGCTCAAATCCATGTGAAGCAATGAGTGGTGTTTGGATTGGCAATGCTTGCAATGCCCAGACTTGCACTGTTGTAAGCTGTGCCCTTTATGAAGGCAGTTTAGGCAAAGATGAAGACGCTTTGCCTCCTTGTAACGCATCGTTGGAATCAAATTCAAGAATTTAGGGCACTTAAACAAATTATGGTCTTTGGCGTTGCACAATGGGCAAGAGGGGCCAGACGAAGAGATGAGGGCATTTCGATACGGTTTTAATTTTCCCACCTGAGCGCTGGATGTTTGGGTTACCACAGCGTTTTCCAAATTTTCCATCATTCGGCATCTCTTCTCTAAAAACGTTGACATCTCGGTCCATTTCGGAAGCTTGTACGTTGGCAAAGACTCTTCCCATTTTTCGCGTGTAGCTGGATCCAATTTTGAAGCGATGAGATGAATCAGCATTCCATCAGCAATTTCCTGCGATGATGCTATTGTGCTCAAAGCCCGTAAATGTGAATTAATTTTGTCGCTCAATTCACGTAGACTGCTTGCAGAACCTCTCTCAACACCTTTGAACCCAAAAATTGACCGTACGTGTGCCTGAAAGGGACAAAACGTTTCAATAATAAATCCAATGCGATATCATAATTTTCACTTGTCAGCTCCAGGGATCGTATAGTGTCCAACGCAGCGCCATCTAAGCAAGATCTTAGATGCTGAAATTTCTCCACTTTGCTCAGATCCTCGAGTTTTCCAACTGCGTTTTTGAACATGGAGTAAAAATCTGGCCAATCCATGTAAGAACCGGAGAAACGCGGTAATTTGAATTCAGGGAGTCGAGAGCTGCTAGCTGAACACCGAAAAGTATTTTGATCCTCGATCACATTTCGTATTACCGTGGAATTAGCAATTAAGGATTTTTGTAAGCGATTGAGTTCACGATTTAATTTTGATCTGACACTGCAATAGACTTGGTTAAATTCGGTTCGCGCGTCAGAAGTCAACTCCAATAAGTCGAGCTTCTCTAGAGTGGTCTGAGATGCGTCAAAGTCTGATTGCATTCGAGCAGAAATTTCAATGCGCACCTCAAGATCCGACTCATCAAAATTATTTAGCTCTTCTTGAGTTAAAAAGTTGTTTAAAGCCACGATTTGCCGAAATATTGAAGTCGATTTAGCCTTATAAAAATCAATGTCCCTTGATGCCACAGTAGGGTTAGGAGATCCCGTATTCTCCGAATTCATTTTTATAATTTTTCGAAAAGTCTAAAAACTGTACAAAATGTATATAAGGTCCGAATGAAACAGTTATTTGGTCACTTCGAAATATCACGCGATAGAAAAGAACGAAAATGTATGTGTTTGTATGTATATATATATTATGTATGTATATATATGTATGTATGTATGTTATATATATACCGAAAGCGCGGCACTTGAAACTAGCTGTATGGTATGTAAACCAAGCATATGTGATCCACAAAAGAATTTTTTTAAAAATGTTTGAGTTTTTTGTTCGTTTAGAGCCTTTACACCGAATATGTACAAAGCGTTTTTTAATAATTATTAAAAACGATATTTTAATAATTAACCGAACCGAAAATTAGTGGTGTATCACGTCGGGGTCACCAATGTTACGAGGACTGACTGGTTTGACAGCCCTTTTTAATAATTAATATCAAATTAGTACAAACGATATTGTATAATTCTTATTTAATTTATTAACGAATTAACGATTTATTAACGACTTACGACTGACTTGAAGAGTCCAAAGCAAAAGCGTAAGAAGCTGAGCATGCGCAAAAGCTCGTTAAAGAAGAAAGCGATAATAAAATAGTGAGATAATTGAAAGCTAATATGTGCAAGAAGTGACCGATTACAGTGGGCAAGAAAGATTATTTGAAAATGTGATTTACGTTAAAGTTTAAATTGGCAAAAGTATAAATGTTTTAGATAAATGCTCCCGACAGTGACATTGTATTAAATTTGTGTATTGTGTAATTTGCTTTAAATTCTGCAGTGCAGTTTGATATTTTTATGATTTTAATATTTTCAATATAAATCTCTTGACTGTTACAATTACAATACACAAGGTTATAAGTATATTTGGTTTTATATATCTATATTTATTTTAAATATAGGTTGTTACGATATTACGAAAAGTATGAGTTGGTTTTTGTATTTAATTATGTTAGCTATGCAATGGTATTTGACAATATTCTTTGTTAGTGTATTTAGAACATAGTTGTCATGTGAGTTGAATTTGCATTCAATATTTTCCTTAATTTGGCCATTATTGTCGGGGTAAGGTGCAATTATGAGAGTTGGTTGTTCAATTGTATTTATAGGAATGTAGGACATTAGGAATATTTCATTAGTAGCTACGTTATAACATGAGGAAGTTTTTATGTTTATCAGATTAACGTTGCCAATATTGTCATATTCCAGGTTATAAGTATATTTGGTTTAATGTATTGGATATAGGATTGTTTATGATATTTTTGAAAAGTACAAGTTGGTGTTTCGTGTTTTATTATGTTAGCTATGCAATGGTCTTAGACAATATTATTTGTTAGTGTATTTAGAACATAGTTTTTATGTGAGTAGAATTTGCCTTCAATATTTTCCTTAATAATTTGGCCATTATTGTCGGGGTAAGGTGCAATTATGAATGTTGGTTGTTAAATTGTATTGGGACATTAGGAATATTTCATTAGTAGCTTCGTTATACCATGCGGAAGTTTTTATGTTTATCAGATTTTTGTAATTAACGTTGCCAATATTGTCGTGTTTTAGTAGTTTGGGATTAAATATTCCTAGTCGTGTTAGTTGTGAAACCATTTCAATATCTTCGATATATTCGGTAAAATGTTCAATGTTAAATAATAATAGATTAATTTTTTTTTTTCAAAGAATCGGTGTTAATTGGTGTTAATTATTTCTATGATTGGGAGGTGTCGGTTAGCTGCAAGTATTTGCTGTCATTAACTTTCTTTTTCTTTTTGAATTTGCTATTATAATGAATAACATTTTGGCCTCTAATTTTTTCATTATAATGTTTTGCGTCTAATTGTTATATTCTGCCTTTTTTTCTAAACGGAGTTTAGACGGAGTCTTTGTCTGCTTAATTTTCTTCCCATGTCGTTAAAAATTCTATTAAGGGCTCGTTTTGCCTCTAACCAAACTCTACATTTTGTCTTAATAAGTGAAGCGAATTTCGAATATACAAGATAAATACTGTTCTTTGTCAATTGCATAAAAATCAATAACATAAATATCTCGTGGGTTATTTGTCTCTGGAGCTTTGTTGGTCTATGTTCTGTCTTTGCAAGGTTACAGATTTCGCAATCATTGATAATGTTTTGAATTAGTTTATTTAAATCAGGAAAATATTAAGTTGTAGGGTGTTGCAGGATGTAACAATTTAAAATTTAAAATTCTTTAAATTCAGGATAAGATTTTATGTCTTTTAACTTTATGATACTTTTCAGAATTTTCAAGTTAATGTGTTAATGGCTTCTCGATATGCTTTTTGAAAAACTAAAATAATAACACTGTTATTATTTAAGAATTATTTAATGAGGATATCTGTTGCCGTTGTCAGGGTCATGTCAGGGTATTTGATGGTCAGTTTTGTTTTCGAAAATTATTTCGTTGTCTCTACTTGCTCTACGGTATCTTATATAAATTCAATTTGTCTTGCAAAATAGTTTATTTATTTATTATTTAGCCAAACAAGTGGTTTATGATCGCTCAAAATCTCAAATTTTGTTCATGATCATTTAATGTTCTGCTTGCAAAGCTTACAGGTTTATTATCTTGCGATAACACGGCTCCCATGGCGAAATTGCAAGCGTCAGTAGTGACTTGAAATATTTTTGTGAAATCAAGGCAAATCAAAATTGGGTCGTTTATTATGAGAGTTTTCTATTTTTCAAATAACTTATTGTATTCTTCGTTTCTTATGTCTAATTTAGCTCCTTTTTTTTAGAAATATTGTCAGAGGTTTTGCAATCTTTGCAAAATCTGGAATGAACTTACGGTAATATCCGCATAAGTCTAAGAAAGATTTAATTTCTTTTGGTGTCTTTGGGAGTGGAAATTTTTCGATTGCTTTAGCTCTCTCTTTATAAGGTCATATGCCTTCTGTACTTATAATATAATAAGAAATTTTTTTACTTTTTTAAAAATTCGTATTTGTACAATTGGAGTTTAAGATTGGCCTCTTTAAGTTTCTCAAAAACCTTTCTCACTGAGTCTAGGTGTTCGTTCAGAGATGTTGAATAGATGATCAACATCATCATGGTGAAAATGAATGAATATAAAATTTTTGAGTTTGTTGAAAAAGACCGTTGGCTGGAAGGTCTACAAATTTATTTAATTTAGAATAGCATGCCATACTTCGGACAGTTATTTGCTTCTTTTACTTGAAGGTTGAAAAATTTGGAGCTCATCATCTTTATTGAAAGCCAGTATTAACTACGCATCTATATCTGTGATTTTTAAACATGATCTCTATGTATTGGTGGGATCCCAGGCTGGTATTGGAACATTTTCAGCTTGATATTGCTGATCTGTAAACATTTCTGTCTGAGTATTCTGTAATGATCTTGATCTTCGTGGAACCGTTCGTCGGTATTAACGTAGTGTTTAGTTTCGTTATCGTAATCTAATTCGTACTGGTGATGAATTTCATCTATTTGCATATGTGATTGTCCTGCTGCCTTCTTCAAAACGCTTATTCGGCACTCTTGGTTGTTGGGGGGCTGATAGTATTTTCGGGTGTCGTTTTGACGGTGCTGAAGTAAGTCTGTTCTGAATTCGTTGTATAAATTTCTGTTCTGATCAAATTGTTGTCTGGTCGGAGGAGTTTGTTTAAAAGGGGTTTGATAATTCACATTAGTGTTTTGGGTCTGTGTGGGATTTGTTAATGGAAAAAATGTTTGTTGTGATTAATGTTTATGGTTTTAATGCGCATGGTTTTGTTGTCACGTAACTACCTGTCGTAGCACGCTCGGACCTGTCTGAAAATTTGGGGCGGAGTCTCTCCTTTCCAACGCGCTCGGTCTCAGTTTGCTCTGAGCAATAGAAGTGGTAGGACGTGTCGTAGAGCGAAGACATTTTTTCTGTTGTGTCACGGTACGATGGAGCGTTCGCTGGAACAGCGGTACGCCATAAAGTTTTTACGCCATAAGGTTTCATTGTCACGTAACTACCTGTCGTAGCACGCTCGGACCTGTCTGAAAATTTGTGGCGGAGTCTCTCTTTTCCAACGCGCTCGGTCCAAGTCGCACACAAAACTTTACTACAAAAACTAGAATGTTGAGATTAAGCAAGAAGCTTCCAGAAACATAGACGCTGCGAAAATTTGTTTCCAAATGATGCCACGCTCACTCTAACGCCTACAAACCGCACAATACTGTCAAAAACACCACACTTTTAAAAAATGTATTCTTCCTTTTTAATATTTTTTTTCCCCAATTTTCCAGAAATTTTGGAAATTTCTTGTTTGCACTTCCTCCAGCAACGGGTATCCGATAGTCGGGGAACTCGACTAAATCTTGTTCTATCTTCAGAATAGATTAACTCCATAGTCAGCGAAATATAAGCGCTTAAATTTATTCTATATATAGTGGAAAAAAGAAAGCTAAATAATAACAGGCGATCGACAACAGGTCAGAATTTTGGCAATTTAAGGGGTAATTGTTTTTGCAGGCCAATCTCAATACCTATATCGTCGCTAATTCCCCGTAGTGCTATAAGCTTGTTGCGCACAGATAGGAGAGGTAGAGGGGAAAGCAAGCCTGGCCTAGCAGCTGAAGTATGTAAGTTAACAACTGTTAATGTATTTCTTGCAACTAAGTAGCTTCGCGTAAACAATGCTGACACGCCAGAATTGGGTTCAGCGCTCCGGGCAAGAACGTCAGGCAGCGGAAAGCTGACACTTCTGATTCGGAGTGTTGCTTCACGCTGCAAGGAATGCTGAGTCGGCTTGCCGACTTGTCGTGGTGGCGCGATGCATTGCTGTGAGGGTAAACTTAGTCTCGATAATTGTCAACTCTTCAGTCTTAGTTTTGAGTTATAATAAACCACTACTTGCTCCGGCATACAGCCGCAACCCAATTGAAATTATTATCAATTACATTGCTACGCCACAAGGCTAGTAAATCCCATCAAGGGGGCGAAGTCAAGCCCTCCAACATAATCTTCATAAGAAGACCCAAACAGACGTGATCGTCTAATCACCGCCGTCCGAGGACAGAAGACTCTGGATCGTCGCGGGACAACATTCATTTTATATCTGGCGCCCAACTGCATCTTGAACTCAACAATCTGATTTAACAGGGTAGTTAAGTTAGAAATCATGTAAGTTTTGCAATTGACTTCTTCGACACGACTCAAGAAATCTTATTAAAGAAAGAATTTGTGTATCTGGCCACGTAATAGTTGCGCGTTGTGAAAATGAGCCTAAAAAGCATTGCATACTTTCGGCAGAATAAAATTTTCGTCGCATACCCCTTTTAATAAAATCTGTTGCATACCTAATATT
The DNA here is from genome assembly GCF_003286155.1 of Drosophila erecta. Taxonomy (NCBI): domain Eukaryota; kingdom Metazoa; phylum Arthropoda; class Insecta; order Diptera; family Drosophilidae; genus Drosophila; species Drosophila erecta. The sequence goes on along the minus strand of NW_020825231.1, from coordinate 650,408 downwards.
AAAATATTATTGCATACTTTTAACAAGACAAATATTTTTTGCATACTTTTTCTTGCCATATATATTTAGCCGATCAATTGTGCTCGGCAACAGTGTATCTGTGTTGTGCCAACTAACAACCAATGAGTTGGGCACAAGCCTACAGAGGAATTAAGGTCAAATACGAAAGTGAGGATAGCTGGGAGGAGGAACAAGTAGGTCAGCCGTTAGTTAGTAACCCGGTAGGTAACGCCATGGACCCCAATCAAATTCAAGCTCTTGTCGACAATGCTGTCAGGCAGGCATTATTGCAACAGCAAACTCAGTTTCAGACCCACATAAATTCCCTAGCTGCTCGGGTACAGAGTTTGCAGGTGGAAGCACCGCAAATCATAACGTATGAAAAGGTTTCTGTTAATCCCGATGTTAGGTGCGACATACCTTTAGACATAATAAAGTCCGTACCAGAGTTCTCCGGCACTCAAGACGAGTATGTGGCCTGGAGACAATCGGCCATATACGCCTACGACCTTTTCAAGCCCTACAATGGCAGCAGTGCCCATTACCAAGCTGTTGCCATATTAAGGAACAAAATCCGTGGCGCAGCTGGAGCCTTACTCGTATACCACAATACGGTGCTAAATTTCGATGCCATTTTGGCCAGATTAGACTGCACGTACTCGGATAAGACATCCTTACGCCTCTTGAGGCAAGGATTGGAAATGGTTAGGCAGGATGACCTACCTTTAATGCAATACTACGACGAAGTTGAGAAAAAGCTAACGCTTGTCACCAACAAGATCGTAATGACGCATGAACAAGAAGGTGCTGACCTGCTTAACGCTGAAGTCAGAGCCGACGCCCTACATGCTTTTATTTCAGGGCTCAAAAAGTCCCTTAGAGCGGTGGTCTTCCCGGCCCAACCAAGAGACTTGCCATCTGCACTGGCTTTGGCTAGAGAAGCAGAAGCAAGCATAGAGAGAAGCATGTTCGCAAACTCCTACGCCAAGGCCGTAGAGGAGCGAGCGCATACAGCGGCAAGCGGCAAGAGCCGTTTCCAGGGGAAACCCAATAAAGATAACAGGGAAGAGCAGGGACAGGACAGGAACCCGCATTTCTTCAAACGTCAAAAAAATAATGTTAACGGACAAACAAGTAGTGACAATCAGGCGCAAGCTCCTCAGCCAATGGAGGTCGACTCGTCCTCCAGGTTTAGACAGCGCACTGAGCATAACAAGAGCCACCCCAATGAATCGTATGCTTCCAAGAGAAGAAATTCCTCAGAACGCTTGACAGGTCCGAGACGACACCGTCTTAATAACATTGTCCAAGAGGCTCCTAAACCAAAAGACCTCAAAGAGGATTATGAGAAGGCAGCAAAGGCGGCAGCCGAGGAGATCGACAGTGAGAATGAGTACGCTCCCAGTGACGACTCATTGAATTTTTTAGGGGACGCTCGCGGTTGCCGTTCATTGAACGACGGTTGGCTGGGAGAACCTTAAAGATGTTAATCGATACCGGCGCGGCAAAGAATTACATTAGGCCCGTAAAGGAGCTAAAAGATGTAATGCCGGTCGCCAGCCCTTTTTCGGTGAGCTTAGTACACGGCTCCACTGAAATCAAACACAAGTGCTTAATGAAAGTCTTCAAGCACACCTCCCCATTTTTCCTTCTGGATTCTCTCAATGCGTTCGACGCTATTATAGGCCTGGACCTGTTAACACGGGCCGGGGTAAAGTTGAACCTAGCAGAGGACACCCTAGAATACCAGGGCATCTCTAAAAAGCTTCACTATGTCAGCTGCCACAATGTAAACTTCGTTAAAAAGGAGTTCAAGGACACAATAATAAGGAGGAAGAAAGCGTTCTCCACGTCAAATGAAGCTCTTCCATTTAACACCGCGGTCACTGCCACTATTCGGACAGTAGACAATGAACCGGTGTACTCAAGAGCCTACCCAAATTTTATGGGTATTTCTGACTTCGTAAACAACGAGGTCAAGCAATTGCTGAAAGACGGCATTATCAGGCCATCAAGGTCACCCTATAACAGCCCGACCTGGGTTGTGGACAAAAAGGGGACTGACGCCTTCGGGAACCCGAACAAGAGGTTGGTCATAGATTTTAGGAAGCTTAACGAGCGAACCATTCCTGACCGTTACCCGATGCCTAGTATTCCCATGATTCTAGCGAATCTTGGCAAGGCAGGGTATCACCAGATTTACCTTGCGGAACATGACCGTGAGAAGACATCCTTCTCGGTAAGTGGCGGCAAATACGAATTTTGCCGTCTGCCGTTCGGCTTGAAAAATGCAAGCAGCATCTTTCAAAGAAACCTAGACGATGTGCTGAGAGAGAAAATCGGGAAAATATGTTACGTCTATGTAGATGACGTCATAATTTTCTCAGAGAACGAGTCCGACCACGTCCGCCACATCGATACTGTGCTGAAATGTCTAATCGAGGCGAATATGAGGGTGAGCAAGGAAAAGACTAGATTCTTCAAAGAAAGTGTCGAGTACCTCGGCTTCATAGTCAGCAAGGATGGAACTAAGTCCGATCCAGAGAAGGTAAAGGCCATTCAGGAATACCCTGAACCCAAAAGCGTCTACAGTGTTAGATATTTCCTTGGTCTAGCCAGCTACTACAGAGTCTTCATCAAAGACTTTGCAGCCATAGCTCGTCCGATAACGGACATCCTGAAAGGGGAAAACGGTTCTGTGAGTAGGCATATGTCTAAGAAGATTGGTGTTGAGTTTAATGAAACTCAACGCAGCGCATTTCAAAGACTTCGTAACATTCTGGCATCAGAGGATGTCATACTCAAGTACCCCGACTTCCAAAAGCCCTTTGACCTCACCACAGATGCGTCAGCAAATGGCATTGGTGCAGTCCTATCACAAGAGGGTAGGCCAATCACCATGATTTCCCGTACCCTGAAACAGGCTGAGCAGAATTATGCCACAAATGAGAGGGAATTGCTAGCCATTGTATGGGCCCTAGGTAAACTACAGAATTTTCTGTACGGCTCCAGGGAAATCAATATTTTCACCGACCACCAGCCTCTCACGTTCGCTGTTACCGACAGGAACACGAACGCTAAGATTAAGAGGTGGAAATCCTATATAGACCAACACAACGCCAAGGTTTTCTATAAGCCTGGCAAGGAATATTTCGTGGCAGAAGCCCTTTCCAGGCAAAATCTTAATGCCTTACAAAATGAGCCCCAGTCAGACGCTGCAACTATACACAGCGAGCTCTCCCTGACCTACACGGTCGAGACCACAGACAAACCTTTAAATTGCTTCAGAAACCAGATCATTCTGGAGGCAGCACGTTTCCCGCTCAAGCGGAACCTAGTGCTGTTCCGAAGCAAATCTCGCCACCTGATCAGTTTTACTGACAAGAGTTGCCTGCTAAAAACCCTCAAAGTAGTTGTTAATCCTGACGTCGTGAACGCTATTCATTGCGACTTGCCTACACTAGCAAGCTTCCAACACGACCTCATTACGCACTTTCCAGCCACTCAATTCCGTCACTGCAAGAATGTCGTGTTAGATATAACCGACAAAAACGAACAACTTGAAATCGTCACTGCTGAGCACAACCGTGCGCACAGAGCCGCGCAGGAAAATATTAAACAAGTCCTTCGAGACTACTATTTTCCAAAAATGGGCAGCCTGACGAAGGAAGTGGTAGCTAATTGCAGGGTATGCACCCAAGCAAAGTACGACAGACACCCGAAGAAGCAAGAGCTCGGGGAAACGCCCATACCCAGTTATACTGGCGAAATGGTGCACATCCACATATTTTCAACCGACAGGAAGCTGTTCCTGACGTTCGTCGACAAATTCTCTAAGTTTGCAATAGTGCAGCCTGTTACATCAAGAACAATAGTGGACATCACAGGCCCCCTATTGCAGATCATTAACCTTTTCCCAAACATCAAAACTATCTATTGCGACAACGAACCCGCATTCAGCTCAGAGACAATCACATCTTTGCTCAAGAACAACTACGGCACCGACATCGTGAATGCGCCTCCGCTTCACAGCGTGTCTAATGGCCAAGTTGAATGTTTCCATTGCACCTTGGCAGAAATAGCCAGATGCCTGAAGTTAGACAAAAAAACTAACGACACAGTAGAGCTAATCTTGAGGGCCACGGAGGAATATAACAAAACCGTGCACTCAGTTACTCGTGAGAGACCAATTGAGGTTGTTCACTCAGGGGCCCACGAGCGCTGCCTAGAAATCAAGGCAAGATTTGTAAAGGCACAACAAGACAGCATCGGAAGATGCAATCCATCCCGACAAAACCGTGTGTTTGAGGTAGGAGAACGCGTGTTTGTAAAGAACAACAAGAGGTTAGGAAATAAACTGACCCCACTATGCACGGAACAAAAAGTGCAGTTAGTCTGTAGGTTACTTTAAGAAAGCACAAGCGCTGGAGTCTCACCCTATATCTAAATTCCAGGTTTGCCCTCATGATGTTCATTACCCTGGCAACAGCGAATGCCCGGATCACCGACTTTTCGCATGCCAACTACATCCCTGTCGTAGATGGTGATGTGCTGGTTTTTGAACAGCGTGACCTCTTGAGGCACTCGAGCAACCTGTCCGAATTCGCCTTTATGATAGACGAAACAGAAAAATTGTCCGAGTCTTTTCCCCAATCGCATATGCGTAAGTTACTAGAGGTCGATACTGACCATCTTAGAACTTTGTTGTCCGTCCTCAAAGTCCATCATAGGATTGCTAGGAGTTTAGATTTCCTAGGAACAGCATTAAAGGTAGTGGCGGGTACTCCCGATGCCACGGACCTTTTAAAGATTAAGATCACAGAGGCTCAACTAGTAGAGTCTAATTCCAGGCAGATAACTATAAATTCCGAAACCCAGAAACAAATAAACAAGTTAACTGACACCATCAATCATTGATCAATCAATGGTTGACACTCCACACTTATACGAAGCTCTACTGGCAAGAAATAGGATGCTTTTTACAGAAATTCAAAATTTAATTCTCACTATCACTTTGGCCAAATCAAACATCGTAAGTCCCACAATTCTTGACCATGCCGACTTGAAGTCTCTTGTAGAACAGGACACCCCAATTGTCAGCTTAATAGAAGCATCCAAGATCAGGGTCCTCCAGTCCGAAAATAGCATTCACATTTTAATTGCCTATCCCAGAGTCAAGTTCAGTTGCAAGAAGGTCGCCGTCTACCCTGTATCTCACCAACACATCATCTTACGCCTCGACGAGGACACGCTGGCCGAATGCGAGCATGACACCTTTTCGGTCACCGGATGCACAGATACCACGCACTACACGTTCTGCGAGCGGTCTCGACGCGAAACTTGTGCGCGCTCGCTCCACGCAGGAAGCGCTGCTCAATGCCACACTCAACCCAGCCACTTGCAAGAAGTAACTCCCGTAGATGACGGCGTTGTGATTATCAACGAAGCATCAGCTCGCGTTAGCACCGATGGAAGCCCAGAAATACTGATAGAGGGAACCCACCTGGTGACCTTTGAGCGAACGGCAACCATCAACGGCTCCGAGTTCGTCAACCTACGGAAGGCCTTAAGCAAGCAGCCAGGCATTGTGCGCTCACCTTTACTTAACATCATCGGCCACGACCCTGTGCTCAGCATCCCTCTGCTACACCGGATGAATAACGAGAACCTACGCTCCATCCAAGACTTTAAAGGTGACATGGAATCTGAAGGTTCACCAAGACTCTGGTTCGTAGCTGGTGTGGCCCTAAACGTTGGCTTAATTGGCTCTTTCGCCCTTTATCTGGTACTAAGGAGAAGACGAGCTTCCAGGGAGATACAGCGAACCATCGACACATTCAACATGACCGAGGACGGTCATACACTTGAGGGGGGAATAGTTAACAACTGTTAATGTATTTCTTGCAACTAAGTAGCTTCGCGTAAACAATGCTGACACGTCAGAATTGGGTTCAGCGCTCCGGGCAAGAACGTCAGGCAGCGGAAAGCTGACACTTCTGATTCGGAGTGTTGCTTCACGCTGCAAGGAATGCTGAGTCGGCTTGCCGACTTGTCGTGGTGGCGCGATGCATTGCTGTGAGGGTAAGCTTAGTCTCGATAATTGTCAACTCTTCAGTCTTAGTTTTGAGTTATAATAAACCACTACTTGCTCCGGCATACAGCCGCAAACCCAATTGAAATTATTATCAATTACATTGCTACGCCACAAGGCTAGTAAATCCCATCAAGGGGGGAAGTCAAGCCCTCCAACATAATCTTCATAAGAAGACCCAAACAGACGGGATCGTCTAATCACCGCCGTCCGAGGACAGAAGACTCTGGATCGTCGCGGGACAACATTCATTTTATATCTTGTAAGTCTGTTCTGAGTTCGTTGTATAAATTTTATTTTCTAAACTGAAAGCTGTTGTCTGGTCGGAGGATTTTGTTTAAAAGGGGTTTGATTGTTTACGTTAGTGTTTTGGGTCTGTGTTGGATTGTTAATGGAAAAAAGGGGCGAATGAATCGTTGGTTGGGGTGATTGTTTTTGATTTGATTAATGTTTGTATATTTAGTTATAGGTGTTAAGTGAATTTGATTTTAGTCTTGGCTGACTATCGGATTTTTTTGAAATTGGGTCTTCGTATAGACCTTCTTGTTGGGCGGTTGGTCTTAATTTTTGAACGGTTGAAATGTCACTAAGGTCATGAACAACCTATCGGGGAGTGAGCGTTGAATTGTATTTTTTATAGTAGTTATCATTGCTTGTGTATAAACCGCTATATTATTTCGTTCATTTTCTTATGCTAACTTATTTATAATTAAAGTTGACATATCTTCTAATTGTTCGCAGAATAGACGTGCGATACAACCTTCCTAGTAGTTCCTCCAGGGGCGTCTGAGTCTTGAATTCCGTGATTAGGACGTCTTTTAAAGTTGTCCATTCGTTTTGCATTCCAAATTGGGAAACCTTTTCCGCATCTCCGACAATTTGAAGTTCGATGGCTCCAAATATGATTGCCTTCTGTCGAATGTCGTTCGAAGGGTATAAGTTCAACAGGTATTCGATACGTGTGATGAAGAAGCTGAGATTTGATGGGTCTCCAGAGAATTGCGGTACTTGGCGTATTTGCCGAAGTAATTGAGAAAGATTTTCCACATTTTCCCATTTTAGTATTATTTATAAGTTAGTTTCTGTTATTACTCACAGACTTCTACAGTATATCGAGACTTATCCCTTAAGTGAACTGCACTGTTTTAACTTTTTGTTGTCTTATACAATAGTAGCGGTTGTACTTTTGATTTTAGTGGGCTACTGTTAATGTTCACAGACTGCTACAGAATGTCGAGACTTATGTCTTAGTGAACTGCACTGTGCACCTTTTAATTGTATTACACCTTAGAGGCGGTCTCACTTTACGAAGCAGACCACAAAATTAGGTCTTTAAATTAACTCCGATCGCACAGGCTCTTGTGCTTATACCTATTTTAGTCACTTTAAGCGAACCGAAATCACTTTGTTGCGGCCAATTTGAGGGTACTATCAGAAAAGGTTACATGGTCGTACAAGTTTCCTCTTTTCACTAGATTGTCAAAGTAAAACGAGTTTACTAGGACTTTTTTCAGTATCCTACCGACTGCGCCAATAAACTTTTTAGGTGATAGATTTAATTAAAAATTTTATTTTAATTGTATTTTTCCTTTTATAATGTTTATTGGATAAGTTTCACCAGAGGTCAGTTATGTAGTAATTTACAAATGTATTCTTTCGGCCCAGCAAACCTTTTACAGAGGATTAACATAAGCCCTTAAAGTTCTACTTAGCTTTATATGTCAAGCATACCGGATCATTGTGTTTGTTACCGTTAAGCGGTTGGTGTCTTGGGAGAATGTTATTTATGTAGCTTTTAACGAGTGAGGCTTTCCAAAAGATTGGCTTCATCTTTTTATATGAAGAGTGAATATGTCACCCCGACCCTTTAAGATATTAGGTTGTCCTCAATTATTTCTGCATTTATATCCAGATCCACAATTATTTGTGGTACTGGATTTTAAATTTAAACTATTTCTGTTTTTGATTCTGTTTTTTTTCGATATTTTTATTAGCGGTTGTACTAGGTTTTAGGTAAGAGATAATTTTGTGTGGCGCTGGTTTACATTTCATATAAAAGTAAAATATGTAAACAAAAAAAACAATTGATTTATAGACATAAATTATTATTAAACATTATAAACATCCGCCGATACCGAATTCGTTATTCCCGCTAAGCAACCAAATTGCTAACGCAGTACAAATCCCTAGCCTGGTAATTTTTCATGCGCAACTCTCCATATACACAAATTCAGATAAGGGGGGTTTGCTAAGCGTTCAACTCGCACTCCAAATTCAGATCTAATTCATCCATTCAAATTTGTATTTTTGTCTTGAAATAAAAATTATATTTTTTTCAAAACTTGCAACCGCGAACTCGAACTCCGCACACTTAGGGCGGAAAACTAAAAGTAGAGTCACTGGTTGCCTTGAAATGCCCGGATGAATTGCTACCTATATTTATTTGCTATTTATTTTAATTTTTTTTGGTATATATAGTGAACGACCCAATTTTGATTTGCCCTGACTTCACAAAAACATTTTAAGTTACTTCTGACGCTAGCAATTTCGCCATAGGAGCCGTGTTATCGCAAGATAATAAACCAGTAAGCTTTGCAAGCAGAACATTAAATGATCATGAACAAAATTATAACACTATGGAAAAAGAACAAAACTAACCATTAAATACACCGATATGACCTTGACAAAGGCAGAAGATATCCTCATTAAATACTTCTTAGATAATAACAGTGTCATTTACATGGAAAATGATAAAGACTTTTTAGTTTTCAAAAAGCATATCGAGAAACCATTAACCCACACAGTAACGTGAAAATTCTGAATAGTATCATAAAGTTAAAAGACATAAAATCTTATCCTGAATTTAAAGAATTTTAAATTTTAAATTGTTACACCCTGGTATTTATAAAAATTATACGATTATTTAAAAAAACTCAATATTTTCCCGATTTAAATAAACTAATTCAAAACATTATCAATGATTGCGAAATCTGTAACCTTGCAAAGACAGAACATAGACCAACAAAGCTCCAGAGACAAATAACCCACGAGATATTTATGTTATTGATTTTTATGCAATTGACAAAGAACAGTATTTATCTTGTATATTCGAAATTCGCTTCACTTATTAAGACAAAATGTAGAGATTGGTTAGAGGCAAAACGAGCCCTTAATAGAATTTTTAACGACATGGGAAGAAAATTAAGCAGAGAAAGACTCCGTCTAAACTCCGTTTAGAAAAAAAGGCAGAATAGAACAATTAGACGCAAAACATTATAACGAAAAAATTATAGGCCAAAATGTTATTCATTATAATAGCAAATTCAAAAAGAAAAAGAAAGGTAATGACAGCAAATACTTGCAGCTATCCGAAACCTCCCAATCATAGAAATAATTAACACCAATTAACACCGATTCTTTGAAAAATAACAAAAAATTAATCTATTATTATTTATAATTGAACATTTTATCGAATATATCGAAGACATTGAAATGGTTTCACAACTAACACGACTAGGAATATTTAATCCCAAACTACTAAAACACGACAATATTGGCAACGTTAATTACAAAAATCTGATAAACATAAAAACTTCCGCATGGTATAACGTAGCTAATAATGAAACATTCCTAATGTCCCAATACAATTTAACAACCAACATTCATAATTGCACCTTACCCCGACAATAATTATTAAGGAAAATATTGAAGGCAAATTCTACTCACATAAAAACTATGTTCTAAATACACTAACAAATAATATTGTCTAAGACCATTGCATAGCTAACATAATAACACACGAAACACCAACTTGTACTTTTCAAAAATATCATAAACAATCCTATATCCAATACATTAAACCAAATATACTTATAACCCGGAATATGACCAGAGAAAATCTTTATCACAATTGTAACGGTCAAGAGATTTATATTGAAAATAATAAAATCATAAAAATATCCAACTGCACAGCAGAATTAAAACAAATTACAATATCTAATAGTATTAAACAATAGACAAATGTAATATTTACTGAACACAATGTAACCAAAGTCGAACCAATGTCACACATAGAAATAAAATAAATGATTTTGTTAAATAATAAGAATAACACAATTTACAGAAACATACTAATAATCTTCATATATATTTTAGTTTTCATTTACATATTTTACATTTATATGAAATGTAAAACAACACCACACAAAATTATTCTCTTACCTAAAATCAAGTAAAACCGATAGCAAAAATATCGAAAAAGAAACAGAATCAAAAACAGAAATTGTTGAAATTGAAAATCCAGTACCACAATTATATCCAGAAATAATCGCTTAAGGACAAACTAATATCTAAAAGGTGGGGGAGTGACATATTCACTCTTCATATAAAAAGCTAAAGCTGATCTTTCGTAAAGCTTAACTTTTCAAAAGCCTCATAAATATCATTCTCCCAAGACACCAACCGCTTAACAGTAACAACTTAATGATCCGGTAAGCTTGACATATAAAGTTATGTAGAACTTAAAAGGCTCAAGTTAATCCTCTGTAAAAGGTTTGCTGAGCCGAAAGAATACTTTTGTAAGTTAGTTCATAACTGACCTCTGGTGAAACCTATCCAATAAAGATTATAAGAAGGAAAATATATTTTTTTAATTAAATCTATCACCTAAAAGGTTTATTATATATACACGTTTTCTTATTTTCTGAAGTTTCTAATATATTGCCTTGGAAGAGGCTAACGAGAAAAAATCTTTTATGCTCAAGACCTTTTGGTTACCACTATTACAAGAATATGTATATATTAGTTTGGCAAATATCTCCCACCCGCCTTTTTGTCTTTTGAATTTCGCGGCTATGTACTCGTATCTGGCAATACTATACATAATTTGAAAGGTATTGACATAACCTACAAAACGACGCTATGCATGATTAGTTTGGATATAGCGTTCAACAGTTATAGACGTGTAAACATGGAGTTCACTAACGCCGAAATTCGCGCTATTTTAAAGTTTTCCTTCGTTAAAGGCAAATCCGCCAGAGAAACGTTCCGTGAGATTAATGGTGTTTTGGGGGATGGTACTCTATCACTTCGAACCGCGGAGGAATGGTTTCGACGATTCAGAGCCGGTGAAAACGACACCATGGATAAGCCAGCCGGCGGAAGACCTGTGACGACAAATACCGATCAAATCATGGAATACATCGAGTTAGACCGGCATGTGGCATCTCGTGACATCGCCCAGGAGATGGGAGTTAGTCACCAAACCATTTTAAACCATCTGCAGAAGGCTGGATACAAAAAAAAGCTTGATGTTTGGGTGCCGCATGATTTGACGCAAAAAAACCTTCTGGACCGAATCAACGCCTGCGATATGCTGCTGAAACGGAACGAACTCGACCCATTCTAGAAGCGGATGGTGACTGGCGACGAAAAATGGATCACATACGACAATATCAAGCGAAAACGGTCGTGGTCGAAGGCCGGTGAATCGTCCCAAACAGTGGCCAAGCCGGGATTGACGGCCAGGAAGGTTTTGCTGTGTGTTTGGTGGGATTGGAAGGGAATCATCCACTATGAGCTGCTTGTGAAAAGTGGCTGTCCGAGTTCTTCGCAAATAAGGAGGGGGGCTTCTACGAGGGAGGTATTATGAAGTTGCCATCTAGATGGAAACAGATTATCGAACAAAACGGCGCATATTTGAACTAAATCCGATCACTGTAACACTTTTTATAAGGCATTGAATAAAGAGCAAAAAAGCGGAAGGGAGATATTTTCCAACCTATTATTTATGGGTAATATGTTTATGTTTATTTTTTTGGTTATGATTGGAGTAAGTTAGTATAATTAGGAGCCTAGATGTATTGGGAGTGTACAAGTTAAATTCGAGTTTAAATTTTACAAGTTTAAACTCTTCAGAGTTCGTTTTTATTGAACGTCAAATAGGGACTGAATTCTTATTTCTTAATCTACCCTGAATCTAGCTGTGGGTCGTCGGCAGAGGCAGCGCTGTGGTGGGCAGAGGCAGCGCTGTGGTCGGCGGCGGCGGCGCTGTGGTCAGCTTTGGTTGACGACGGAGGCAGCTGCAGAAGTGCCAGATCTGCAAGATCGGCACTTTTGGGCTAAGAGTGGGGGTCGAGCCGGATGCTCGTGTTTATATTGTTCTTCGGTAATTGCGCTTTGGAATTTTTGGACGTCTACAAAATTGTCGCAAAGTTGCAGCAAGATATTGTTGCGCAAATGTTTTTACACGGATAGAAAATGTATCCGTTGTTAACTCTCCCTCCTCAAAATCCTTGTTGTCTCCAACAAGCGTTAGAAATATGGGATATTGTTGAATTCAGGTAATTTGCTGGTTTTCCTATATTGGACCTGAGGCAGGGTTTTTTGGATTTCTACTGTTACTGTTTCTTTCTTGTTGCAGATGAATTTAAAGATGGATATGATGAGCGTGAACGCGCAAATCACTATAAATATCGCGATGCGATTTATTAGTGATTCGCTCTCTACTGTTTGTAGGTATTTCGTGTTTTTAATGTGTAGTGATTTTAGAGCTTCTAGGGATAAGACTTCGAGACGTCTTGCTTCTTGAGGTGTAATTTGGATTCTCGGTATTCCTGGCTTCATAACCGTCGTCTCCTTATTTGTAAAGTTCCTGTTATTCATCCTAATAGTCTCGTCCAAGAAATGTACCAAGTATGTGCCTTTCATCTTTTGGGAGGTACCGTTCGCTGTGATCGTGCCGTTAAAGTTGTTGAGTAATACAAGTCCGGTGTCGATTTCCTCTATTTGCCGGATATGAGCTGCATTGCTGTAGTCACACAGCGCTTCCTTTCCCTGAACTAATTTTGCAATACAATTTGATTCTCTTATATCGATACTATTCTCTTTACTACATATTTTTATATGGTTTAGTACTGTACAGTCATACGGTACGGCTATTATTAGATTTCGGTAGACAAAAATTTCGTTAATTTCTAAGTGGACAATTCTTTGATTTTTTATTACTGGTTTTACAATCCAATTCTCATAATTTGTTGGTTCTAATTCTGGTATTTTTACGATGTAGACGAGGGTAGTTTTATTATGTAATATGGAGACGCTAACAAATTCTAGCATTTCTTCTAAGGACAGTGAGGAAATGTTATTTTTTTGGAAAATTCTGTCTATTTCTTGGAATTCAGATTCGCTGAGCAGCATGGTGTTTATTACATTGATCTTTGCCCATTGAATGGCGTATTTTACGTTTGCTATTTCTTCCTTAATCAGCCTAACCTGATTTTGCAGGCTAGTTGCTATTTCGTTACTGAAATGCTCGTCTTTCTGTATTGTGTTCGTTAGCATGTTTGAGACTGAAGTTAAGTTGTTTATTCTATCCTGCAGTCGGTTGTTTATGATGATCTGGTCATTGTTGTTCGTAATTAAGTTATTGAGATTTCTTTCTATCATTACTAAATCATCATGGTCTGGATTTCCCGCAATGTATTTCCATTTTGTCTGACGATGCTTAGGTGTTATCGTAAGTATTCTCAACGCAGAGAGCGATTCTGTACGTAATTGCTCCAGATCTATTACGTGAACTAGTTTTACTGTAGATATTTTCAATTTTCCTGTCCCCCTGTAAACTGTTACGCTGTGAGCATCGGTAAAGTTTGTGACCTCCATAGTCGCCATACCCAACGGCAACAATAGTAATAATAATTTCATCCTGTAATAATAGAAGCTTTACATTAAACAATGGTTGTTTAGGGTTATGGGCCGATCCCTCACGATCGGATAGTTAACCCCAAGCGGACGACTTCTAGTGATGTTACGGGGTTTAGGGCTTTTCCTCTGATCTCCAAGTCGGACGGACAGTTAATGGTTCAATAAAATTCTGATAAAAGTATCAATGCAGTTTTGAAAAATTTTTAGAGCTATGCGTGTTTTGTTTACCGTCCCGGACTAATTTGGACAATTGATTTCCCTAAGTATTTCTCGGACTAATCGCTTTTAATGTTGCTTTTGTGAACTATTCTGCCTTCTGTGGTCACTATCGTTGTTTTCCGATTTTCCTTAATGAATTCCTTTTTAAAACGGGGAGATAATTTGGAACCTAGTCTAGTGTTTATTTTGACAAATATTTCTTGTCCCGGTAAGTACGTTTTAATGGGTTGCTTTTCTTTATTGTGGTTTTCTAAGTCAATTATTTGTTTCTGCTTAAGTTTCTCTATGTTGTCTTGTCTGCTTTTTCCGTATTGTTCTGGGTCTGTGGTCACATTCCTGCCAAAAAATACTTTTAATTTAAGGCATCTCATAATTTCTGAAAGTGTGCTATGAAATCTCTCTATCTGTCCGTTAACTGAGCTTTTATAAGGTGGGGCTTTGTAGATTTCTATATTTAATTGGTCCCTTAGCATGAAGGTGATGGTTGCCGAATTGAATGATTTCTCGTTATCCATTACAACGAATTTTGGTACTCCATAATAAAATAAAATGTCGCTTAGCGGTTTCTTTATGTCTGCTGTCGCTTTTGATTTTAAAATTTTAGCTTGTGCCAGTTTTGAAAATTTATCTATTGCTGTCAATACTAAATGTTTTTCTGTAGAAAATATATCGATATGGATTATATGTCCAGGATATTCCGGTATAGGGGTTTCCGAAATTTGTGGGTTTGGTGGATGCCTGTCGTACTTTGTTACCTTGCACACCTGGCATTGTTTGACATTTTTTTCAATTTTGTGTTTCATCTTAGGGAAATAATATTTTTCAGGTATTTGTTTTCTATTTTCGTCGGCGTTCCTATGAGCTCTGCTATGAGTTTCTAAAATTAATTCGTCCTGCTCCGTATCTTTTCCCACATCCTCTACCTATCACGGATGGGTTTAAGTAACTTTTTAGTAACTGGATCAAATCGTTTCTGTGGAATTCCGGTCTAGAGATTGTGTGCCTATGGAAGGTGGGAAATGGGTTAGTAAATTTATATTCAGGTGGTCTACTTTCATGGAAAAATATTTGGTTTTTAAAAGCATTAATTGGTACCTCTACGCTGGGAATAAGATGGTGTCCAGACGTTTTGGCGCTATGTTGTGTCATGGTAACAGAATTTACTTCGCTTGATTTGGGTATTCTTGACAGTGCGTCGGCCAATACGTTCTCTTTCCCTGGTTTGTAGAGAATTTTTTATTATAGCTATCGAGTTGTGATTTCCATCTTCTGATAGCTATACCGCCCCTCCAATTGCAAACGTGTGTTAGAGGTTCGTGGTCTGTATAGATTTTTACTTTAGTACCCCCATATCCCAGAGGTATCCGTTAAGAAATTTTACTGCCCATGAAATGGCCAGCATTTCTTTTTTCGCTGTTTTATAGTTTTCCTCCGTTTGGGACAAAGTCCTAGATAAAAATGCTATCGGTCTGTCCTTTTGAGAAAGTACCGCCCCGATCGCATAGTCAGAAGCGTCTGTCGTAAGTGTGAATTCCTCGTTAAAATCTGGATAATGTAATATTACGCCTTCGGAAATTAAGGTGTTTTTTAGCTTAATGAATGCCTGCCTAGCTTCAGTACAATAGCTTTCCTTGATGATGCTTTCTTTGATATTCTGCCATCCTCACCTCTTAATAAATTGGTAAGGGGTTTCGCTAGTGCAGCATATCCCTTTATAAATCTCCTATAGTAACCGGATAGACCAAGAAAGGATCTCAATTCCTTCAGTGTTTTCGGACAAGGATAATTAGCGATAGCTTCTACCTTAGTCGGACTTGTTTCGATTCCTCTGTCTGATATTACAAATCCTAGAAATTGGACCTTATTTTTAAAAAATGTGCACTTATCAAGATTGCATTTGATATTGGCTTTGTAAAGGGTATCAAATATTTTGTCTAGATTCTGTGAATGTGTCTCGGCGTCTTTACTGAAAACAATTATATCGTCGATATAAATGTAACAGATTTTACCTATGTGATCCCTGAGAATATCATCTAAGGCTCGCTGAAATATAGGTGGTGCATTTTTTAACCCGAAGTGGAGCCTATTGAATTCATATTTTGCGTTGTTGATAGAAAATGCTGTCTTCTCTATATCGCTCTCCTTTAAAGCGATTTCATGAAACCCGCTTTTGAGCGAGTACTGAATAAATGTCTGGTATTGGGTATCTGTCGGCTATTGTCACACTGTTTAATTTCCTGAACTCCGTTACCATTGTGTATTTTTCCATGTTGGATTCATCCAATTTTTTCGGTACCATCCATACAGGTGCGTTATACGGTGATCGCGATTTTCGAATTATTCCGTTCTCTAAAAGTTCTTTTATCTTTTTTTTTTTTTTATCTTTGGGTATTGATAAAATTTTCAGTAAATGGGAGTGCCGTAAGTTGTACGGATTTCAGCTTTTACATTTGTGGTATAGGTCAGTTTCTCGTCTGGTTCTGCAAAAAGTTTCGGATATTTTCGTATAAAATTTATAAACTCTGTTTTCCGCGAGGTTGTGAGATGTTCTGATCTAGGAATTATAAGGTTGACGGCTTCGAATTTCTTCTCCTTTATGCGGACAGAATTACCATTTTTTAAAGACATAATCTTAGTATTAGATTATTGCTCCTAATTCTTTCAAGCTATCATTTCCCAAAATTGCGCCGAATTTACTGAGTGACGTGTACAAAGAACTTTATGGTTACATTTGGATCAATACATAAGCTTGCTGTTTTGTAGTGTGTAATTCTGGTGTTGCCTCCTACTGAGATGGCATCAAAAGGGGTTTTATTTTTTTGTGGATTAGTTACGAACTTTGGTTTAATGTAATTATTATTTGAACCTGTATATATTAGTATTTTTAAAGTTTCTTCATTCCTCGATCTACACTCAAAGTATGGTAGGGAGGAGTTGGTTATTCTAAAAAATTGATGAGGGTGTAGTCGTACTCATGGTTACGATAGCGTCGATAGCGTCTACGTATTCTGCTAAAATCTCGTTGCAGTTTGCTTGTACATCGTCTTGGGTGTTTAGAGTTTACTCATACTCCTCCAAGGATGGGCTTGTTTCTTCGGTTGTCTCTGGAAGTCCCCCCCTGACTGGATATTAAAATTCCTAGTTCTTTTCGTTGCGTCATTTAGAGGGTATGGTGGTCTTTTGCCGGTTGAAAAAGGGCTCGTTTTGTTTATATAATTAACCTGTTTTGTTTGCATGGATTTATCGATATCCATGGGTTCGGGTTTCGGTTGGGGTTTTGCCGCAGATGGCCGTTGGTTGATAGGGTGTTATAGGTTGATTTCTCATTCGTGATGGACTGGGTCGGTTTGGATTATGAGTAGGCATTTGATGGCGCGGTTGGTCAAATAAATTATAATCAGCTTTAGAGAATGGAGATGGATTCCTTGGGTGGTCATTTATAGTTGGGAATGACCATTGTCCTAGCCCTGCCGGTGTTAGTTCATTTTGCATAGTGGGTCGGTTATTTATACTTCTAAACCCTGATTATTGTCCTTTAGCGGTAGCGTGATTAGCACGAAATGCTTGATTCTCTAGCTTAAGACAAAGGTGTAGAGCAGAGGGTAAATCAGTAGTCTCCTTCATTCCCAATAGGCGTGACAGATCTCCGCGGAGTCCACGCACGAATGTGTACAATCCCTAACATTATCCCTAAACATTTTTGTCATAAGCTGTTCTGCGGGCTGTTGAGCTACTGAGGATCCTGTGCCGTACACCTAGTAGAGCAGAAATCCCCTTGACTTAGAAGTTGAAATGGCCAGTGGAGTCGCGCAGGATTATCGCCCAGCACTAATCGAACTTAATCGGATTTCCTCGCAGTGGTCCCTGTTCGGGCGCCAGTTAATTCAAGTTTAATATTTAGTAGTTAAACTCTTCAGAGTTCGTTTATTGAACATCAAATTGGGACTGATTCCTTATTTTTAAACTACCCTGAATCTAAGCTGTGGGTCGTCGGCAGAGGCAGCGCTGTGGTGGGCAGAGGCAGCGCTGTGGTCAGCTTTGGTTGACGACGGAGGCACCTGCAGAATTGCCAGAACTGCAAGTTCGGCTCTTTTGGGCTATGTGTGGCGGTCGAGCCGGATGCTCGTGATGATATGGTTTTTCAGAATTACGCTTTGGAATTTTTGGTCGTTTACAAAATTGTCGCAATGTTGCGGCGAGATATTGTTGCGCAATATTTATACACTGACAGAAAATACTAACGTATCCGTTATTAACTTATACTAATAATTTGTACTAATAAATATACTAAATAGTTAAAAAACTTTAAATGCAAAATGAATTCTTGAGGCAGGACCAGCGCACCTAAGAATCCCTAACTTCAAATATA
Source organism: Drosophila erecta (assembly GCF_003286155.1). Lineage (NCBI taxonomy): Eukaryota > Metazoa > Arthropoda > Insecta > Diptera > Drosophilidae > Drosophila > Drosophila erecta. The sequence goes on along the minus strand of NW_020825231.1, from coordinate 632,025 downwards.
TTTTCCACCTTGCGAGCTTTACATATTTTCTGGTATTTACATTATGTACATTTATTCACCTATTATATTATGATTTATTTAAATAATTATCATGTTAAGGCAATGAAAAATTAGAGTTTTTACTTGGTGGCAATCGAGTACAAATAATATAGATTGAAAGTCCATAAACTTCTGAAGTGAAGGGCATATTTTGTCAAATTTACAATATATATATATGATCGGCTGTCGTTGTACGCGTACAAGAGAGCTGCTGGCTCTAGAGCGAAATTCGAGAGAGACTGGAGCCAGCTCCAAAGCCAGCACGAATATCAATTCTCAGAAATAAAATAACAGAAAAAGCGAACGACGCATTGACTATACATGGCACTGTATTACACTTTGATGCCATTTTAGCAAGGTTAGATTTCGTGTTCAGTGACCGAAGACCACTGCATATAATAGAGCAGGAACTAAGTATCTTGACACAGGGAGAAATGACCATTATAGAATATTATAACCAAGTTTATAACCAAGCTGACTTTGCTGACCAATAAAACCATTATGACATATGGACGGAACCAAGCTATTACTAACAAAATTAATAACAGATAGGCAAAACGCTTTAAGAGTTTTCATAACCGGCCTGAACGGCCCAATATCAGCCACTCTATATTCCATGAATCCGACCGACTTGCCAAACGCAATGGCATTGGTCCAGGAGATGGAAAGCAACCAGATGAGAGCAAAATTTGCCCATAATTTCACTGGATTGAATCAGAGATATCATGATTCGAATTTTCAAAACAAACCCGGTCCCAATTACCGGTACAGCCGTAATGATACAAACTTCAACAAAAACAATTTCCCACAACAAAATCAGAAACCGACCAAGATTTTAACAAGAATCAATGGGGTCATCAATGGGGCCAGAATAATAACTGGAAACCCAATAATAATCGCCAATATCCAACTCCAGAACCAATGGAGATTGACGAGTCCATCAAAACTCAAAACCGACCGCCCGTCAGTTATAACCGAAACAATAATTTCAGACGTGACTACAACAACAGAAATTACAGACAATACCCAAATCATTACAATCAAGGAAATAGTTCCAACCGGTATAAAACACTGGTTGTAAACACCGAGAACAAAAAATATTATCAACAAAACGGACCGTTAAAGAGAATGCCTACCGGTTTAATTAATCAACCGGAACCAAAAGGAAATGAGGATAAGTAATATCGAAGAAGAACATTTTTTAGACCAAAGCCAGGAGCAGGACTCTTTTACTTAACAAGGGTAGATCAAAAGTCTAACAAAGAACTAAAAATAGTAATTGAAACCGGAGCCACAGCATGTTATATAAAAAAGGGAATCTATAAATATGAATATGAATTACCAATTACCCTATTTTTAAAGAATGTAGTGTACGTAGTTCGATAGATTTTTAACTAGTGGGTCTTTTAATAGTGGGTGATAATTACTAATAAAGAGGACCTTGTACTTCCTTCGCTAGGGATGCGCACTCTTGCTATGCTCGGGTCTAGCTCGCCGTAGGTCGGGGTTCTTTTAGCTTAGGATAGTACGAAACGCTACTACATTTTAATAAGTGCGTCTTACTCATAAACAATATTCAAAACTGGATTATCGATTAACAAAAGAAATGGCTTTATATTGATACTAATGATACACGCCGACACGTGTGAAGATAAGCTACAGATTCTGATAAGTATTGGGAATTTTGGATGTTAATGATTCCCTAAGTCTTTACCCTCCCTACCATGACAATGCTACTTAAAATATTTACATTGTCCCTTGGCCAAGTTCAAAATAACTCTACCACATATTTAAGAAAGTGTTCAACATAAGTACTCGACAAACCATTAAATCTATTTATTCACAATTCATTATTTTTCCAATATATCTTCAATCATAATTCCATTTATATAAATTCGGTTTAATAAACGTTTCCATTAAATCTCTTTTACAAACTAACAATATTTTTTATCTACGCATAATTATCCTAGTCATTCTCTAACTCTTCATTTTTGTTTATATTCCGTAAGTAAAATAAAGTATATAAAAGTAAAGTATAAAGCAAATATATATAAGTAATTGAATATAAAATTAGCAAATATAGTTACATAATCTTTAGTCAAATGCAGATATTATTTTAATTAGACGTTCGAGTGGCATTTTGTTAGAATTTTAATATAGGGGATTCATAATAATGTATTTATCATTGTTGTTGTAGTACTCACGACCTTAAATATCCACTCCATGATGTGCGTAAAGTTGGGCCCAAGTTCACGTTGACATTGTCGAGCTGTAGGTCAAACTTTAAAGGTTCTAATTTAAATTCCTATTCAAATGCCAAAAGTTCCGTCAATCTTAGTAAACCGCTGGCTGCTACGCTGCGCTGCGATAAGACGAAATCACAAAGTTGGACCTCCGTTGGTCATAGGAGATGATCTTCACTGCGTGACGATGATGATGTTCAAACGTAATTAAATCTGCTCCGGTCGTCTAAACTTCTGCATAGCTGAATAATCTGGACGAGCTCTAGCCTTCCAATACATTTGGTTATCATTCGGCAGGTGGCCGGTTGCGTAATTTGATGCTGAAGGTTATGTCGCCTCGTGGCCTCTTCTTGGAGCGACGGGGTTTAAACCATGAGCTGATGCGGGGGTCGACGAGACGGGGGGGGGGTAGTCGGCTGTAGAGCAATCACATGCTCTTATATATAGGCCTGGTCTTCCTTACGCCTTGGGGTCGAATCTCGTTGCCACTTTCACACACAAATCGAACACGGAAATTTATTGAAATATACCAACTCTTGTTTACATGAGATTGGATATATATAACTAAATTATATTTCCACGTGTATGTGAAGTTAAATGGGCAGCGTCAAAAATGTATGAGCGTTCGCCACGAAGATTTATCCGATAATGATCTAAGCTCTGGGGAAGCTGCATGCTGGTGGTCGCTGTTACAGCTTTTCTTTCCCTAACTGTATAATCGTACGATCATATTCTGTTCTGATTGGTCTAAGACAATTCTCTCGCTTTTTCTTTTACACAAAAGCTGCTATAATTTAGGGCGAGGGTGTCTTGAAGAGTTTTTGCAGTGTAAAGTTAAGTTGGTCCCTACAAGAATTCGCACTTATCAAGATTGTATTTAATATTGGCTTTGCAAAGCGTGTCAAAGATCTTTTCTAAATTCTGTGAATGTGTCTCGGCGTCCCTACTGAAAACAATTATATCGTCGATATAAATGTAACAGACTTTTCCTATGTGTTCCCTGAGAATATCATCTAAGGCTCGCTGAAATATAGCTGGGGCATTTTTCAACCCGAAGGGGAGCCTAATAAATTCATATTTGGCGTTGTTGATAGAAAATGCAGTCTTTCCATATCGCTCTCCTTTAAAGCGATTTGGTGAAACCCGCTCTTCAGGTCTAAGACGGAAAACATTTTATTGTGTCCTAATTGAGCTAGTACTGAATTAATGTCCGGTATTGGGTCACACTATTTAATTTCCTGAAGTCCGTTACCATTCTGTAATTCTCCATATTGGATGCATCATTCTTTTTCGGTACCATCCATACAGGTGCGTTATACGGTGATCGCGATTTTCGTATTATACCATTCTCTAAAAGCTCTGCTATCTGTTTTTCTACTTCGTCCTTTAAGGCCATTGGGTATTGATAAAATTTCGAGTAAACGGGAGTGTTGTTAGTTGTACAGATTTCGGCGTTTACATTTGTGGTGTAGGTCAGTTTCTCGTCCGGTTCTGCAAAAAGTTTCGGATATTTTCGTATGAGATTAGTTAATTCTGTTTTTTGAAAGGTTGGGAGATGTTCTGTTCTAGGAAGTATAAGATTGACGGCTTCGAATTTCTTTTCCTTTATACGAAGTGAATTACCATTTTTAAAAGACATAGTCTTAGTATTAGTGTCGATTACTGCTCCTAATTCTTTCAAGCTGTCGTTCCCCAAAATTGCGTCGAATGTACTGAGTGTAGGTAGCACAAAGAATTTTATGGTTACATTTGGATCAATAAATAAGCTTGCTGTTTTGTAGTGTGTAATTCTGGTGTTGCCTCCTAATGAGGTGGCATTAAAAGGGGTTTTATTTCTTTGTCGGTTGGTTACGAACTTGGGTGAAATGTAATTCTTATTTGAACCTGTATTTATTAGTATTTTTAGAGTTTCTCCATTTCTCGATCTACACTCAAAGTAAGGTAGGGAGGAATCGGTTATTCTAAAAAATTAATAAGGGTGTAATCGTACTGGTACTCGTGTTCGTTATGGTCGATGGCGTCTACGTATTCTGTTAGAGTCTCGCCGCAGTCTGGTTGTACCTCGACCTGGGTGTTTAAGATTTCCACGTATTCTTCCAAGGATGGGCTTGTTTCTTCGGTTATCTCAGGACTCCCCCCCTGACTGGATATTAAAATTCCTAGTTCTTTTCGTGGCTTCATTTAGAGGGTATGGTGGTCTTTTCCCAGTTGAAAGAGGGTTCGGTCTGTTCATATAATTAACCTGTTTCGTTTGCATGGATTTATCAATATCCATGGGTTCGGGTCTCGGTTGAGGTTTTGCCGCAGATGGCCGAGTTGGTTGGTAAGGTATTACAGGTTGATTTATAATTCGGGATGGACTGGGTCGGTTGGGATTATAGGTAGGCATTTGCTGACGCGGTTGGTTAAATACATTGTATTCAGGTTTAAATAATGGAGACGGAATCCTGGTGTGAGCATTTGCAGTTGGGAATGCCCATTGTCCCAGCCCTGCCGGTGTTAATGGAGTTTGCATAGTGGGTCGGTAACTTGAGCTTCTAAACCCTGTTTGCGGTCCTTTAACGGTAGCGTGATTAGCGCGGAATGTTTGATTCTCTAGCTTAAGACAAAGGTGTAAAGCGGAGGGTAAATCAGTAGGCTCCTTCATTCCCAGTAGGCGTGAAAGATCTCCGCGGAGTCCTCTCACGAATGTGTCCAGAGCTTTATCCCTAAACATCTTTGTCATCAGCTGTTCTGCCTCAGCTCCTAATTCCATGCAGCCTACCTTGTTTAGAATTAATGAAAGGTGTTTATAGACTGCTTGGTGGAATTCTTCCACTGATTGCTGAGGTCCCTGGCATATCGGGTTCATTTGATATTCAAGTGTTCCCAGATCCCTCTTGTCTGCGTAATGTAAAGTAAGGCATTTGGAAATTGCGGGCCAATTTAGCGGAACATTATATGATTCTAATGCAACATCTAAATTACCGGTGATTTTATTGCGGATGGTATGCAAAATGCCGTACCCACGGTGTGTTCATACGTTTTCAGAACTTCTCTTAAGCTTTTTAACCCATCAAGATTTGCCCTAAATTCTGGAGAAATCTCCTGATTTACGGCTGCGGAAAAATTGAACCCTGGGCTCTGAGCTTGTCGTAATAAAATTGGCAACTGCTCATTCAAGATCTGTGTAATGGTTGCGTGTAATTTGTTAGCTGCCATGTTGACTCTATTTGGTTGGTATAATTCCTGCCTTTGAGCTACTCTTTGCTGCTGCTGTTGTTGAGCCAAAAACACTTGCTCGGCTTGCTGCTGCTCGGGGATAATTGCTGGTCTAATTAGGTTTTGCTGATTAGCCATCTGATTTTCCGAAATAATATTATTCACTCATGTGCCTGATACCGAATCTATTGTCAAGTCCCGTATTATTAATTGAAATTAAAATCCTGATAGTTGTATTAACAAATTTTCCTGATTCCCTAAAATTATGGTTTTGTTAAATTCTATTAATTTTTGACCAGTATTGGGAATTTAAATTTTTGGGTTCCTTATTCACTATCTTTGTTGCTTATTTTTGACCTGTATTAGGGATTTAAATTTTCCGGTTTCTTATTCACTACTTTTGTTTGCTTAAAATTTACTTTTTGCATTCACTTATCTCACTATTACTTTTGCATTTGTTGAATTGAATTTGAATTTTGTTTTGTTTATTCGTTAGCTTTGTTTGCTAATGCTATTTGGTTTTGCTATTTGGTTTAAAAAATTAATCTACCAATCATTTATTCCCAACTTCGCAAAAATAGTGAAACCACTCACAATAAGATTAGAAAAAGGTTTAATAATAAACATTAAAGATTCAGACTATAACTTAGCTTTTGATAAACTAAAACTCTTAATAACGTCATATCCAATCAATACTCACACATCATGACTTTAAAAAAGCTTTTTTAAAGGCCACTGAATATTTCAGGTCCTATATATTTGGTAGAAAGTTCGAGATCTTAAGCGATCACAAACATTGAGTATGGGTCGATTTAATAAAGGAACCAATTATGAAACTAAAATATCTCCCAGGTAAATCATGTACCCGATGCTCTATCAACAGCAAAAATTGAAGAAAATCTCTTTAGGAGAAACTTCTTTCGTGAAATTTCGTTACCAACACAAGTTACCATTCATAGCGTTTAAGAGACAACCAATCCTATATTTCCCTAACGGAAAACCAATAAATTACTATAATAGGCAAATAGAATTTATTAAATATAATATAAATATAATTAAATATAAATATAATATATATAGATGTCCAAACATATTCTTAATTAAAAGAAATAACAATAAAAACGCACATAGAACTTTTACATCCAGGAATAGAGAAACAAATTAACATTTTTAGAGAAATACCAAGACTACCAGACTACCAAAAGTTAATAAGGAACATTATTAATGAATGCGAAATATGTAACATATGCAAAACAGAACATAGAGAAGAACTTAGTTATGAATTGCCTCCAGAAATTTTTACTCACAGAGAAAAATATGTTATCGACTTTTATTTAATCGACAATAAAACATTTTTTTCATGCATTGACATTTATTCCAAATACACTGCCTTAATTAAAGTCAGGTCTAGAGACTGGCTTGAAGCAAAAAGAGCTTTACTCAAAAGCTTTAATGGCATGGGAAAACTGCCCGAAATAAAAGCCGATAGAGATTCTGCATTCATGTGTGCTGCATTACATTTATGGCTAAAGTCAGAAAACGTGAACATAAATGTCACAACAAGCAAAACTGGAATTTCTGACTAACTTACTAAAGAAAATTAATAAAAGTAAATACAATTCAAGCTCAACACCTGAATCCCAAATGGAACCTAATTAAACAACTCATCACAATACCTTTCCATAATACGTTCTGTCCGAATCGTCCGTGGTCAAAACATAGAAGTGAACCCAATACAAGCTAAGAATGGATATCTAATATTTAACACAGGCCTACTTACAAGAATAGGCATTTTTAAAATCAAATAATTGAAACACCACCCCTTATCACATTTAAATTCTGATAAATTGTTGAACATTAAATCTTTGACCTGGATTAAATCGGATTCAAATAAAATACTTATTATTATTATCCCTTATTCCTAGAGATATCATTAAAACAGCACTTTTAAATATTATACCATACCCAGACAAGATAACAAAATACTAATAGTAGATGTTCATGATAAATTTTATATTCAAAATAATCAAATTTATAAACAATAGTAAACACATATTAAATATGTGTATTACAGACACACTAAATCAATTACCAGCAGAGGGTAGATATTCTAAAATCAATAATAATCTTGGAGTAATTTATGTAGAGCCAAATATTATTTTAACTTGGAAATTATTAAAAACGGTTTTTAATCAAAATTGCATAAGTGATAGAAAAATTATAATAGAAGGATTAAAGCTTTTAATAGTTCTGTACAAATAGAGAATAATAATAACATTAACAATAATGTAACAAAATTAGAGCCATTAAAATATTTACAAACAAAAGAAATAATACAAAATCATACAAGTACACAAAATACATTTCAGATTGTGACGTTAACTACACTTATAATTATTATACTTTTATTTATAACTGTACAGGCATTCCGCAAAAATAATTGTAATATATTAACACGAAAATGCCACAGAGATATAACAACCAAATACACCAATAGAAAATAATATATAACAGAATACGAAAATAATGTATAGCCTATTTTGTGTCCTAGGTTATCCGCCTGAGGACAGGCTAGCATGTATGAGTGGGGTAGTGACATATGTACGATTGAATTTTATTTTTATTTGGGTATATATAATAAACTTTTTTGGTGATAGATTTAATGAAAAAAAATATATTTTCCTTTTTATAATCTTTATTTGAATAAGTTTCACCAGAGGTCAGTTAAGAACTAATTTACAAATGTATTCTTTCGGCCCAGCAAACCGTTTACAGAGGATTAACATAAGCCTTTTAAGTTCTACTTAGCTTTATATGTCAAGCTTAACTGATCATTAAGCTCGTTACCGTTAAGCGGTTCGTATCTTGGGGGAATGTTATTTATGAGGCTTTTGGAGAGTGAAGCTTTCCAAAAGATCGGCTTTAGCTTTTTTATATGAAGAGTGAATATGTCGTATGAAGATATGAATATGTCACTATATGTCGTATGAAGATATGAATATGTCACTATATGTCGTATGAAGAAATGAATATGTCACTCCCCCCCCTTTTAGATATTAGCTTGTCCTCAAGCGATTATTGCTGGATATAAGTGTGGTACTGGATTTGCAATTTCAGCTATTTCTGTTTTTGTTTCTGTTTCTTTTTCGATATTTTTGTTAGTGGTTTTACTTGGTTTTAGGTAAGAGATAATAATTTTGTGTGGCGCTGTTTTACATTTCATATAAAAGTAAAATATGTAAATTAAAACTAAACCAGATATGAAGATTATTAGTATGTTTCTGTAAATTGTGTTACTCTTATTGTTTAACAAAATCATTTCTTTAATTTTATGTGTGACATTGGTTCGATTTTTGTTACATTGTGTTCAGTAAATATTACATTTGTGTATTGTTGAATACTATTAGATATTGTAATTTGTTTTAATTCTGCTGTGCAGTTGGATATTTTTATAATTTTATTATTTTCAATATAAATCTCTTGACCGTTACAATTGTGATAAAGATTTTCTCTGGTCATATTCCAAGTTATAAGTATATTTGGTTTAATGTATTGAATATAGGATTGTTTACGATATTTTTGAAAAGTACAAGTTGGTGTTTCGTGTTTTATTATGTTAGTTATGAAATGGTCTTTGACAATATTCTTTGTTAGTGTATTTAGAACATAGTTGTTATGTGAGTAGAATTTACCTTCAATGTTTTCCTTAATAATTTGGCCATTATTGTCGGGGTAAGGTGCAATTATGAAAGTTGGTCGTTCAATTGAATTCATAGGAATGTGGGACATTAGGAATATTTCATTAGTAGCTACGTTATACCAGGCGGAAGTTTTTATGTTTATCAGATTTTTGTAATTAATGTTGCCAATATTGTCTTGTTTTAGTAGTTTGGGATTAAATATTCCTAGTCGTGTTAGTTGTGAACCCATTTCAATGTCCTCGATATATTCGGAAAAATGTTCAATGTTAAATATTAATAGATTAATTATTTGTTCCTTTTTCAAAGAATTGGACTGGTTGTTAATTATTTCTATGCCATTATTGAGACTGTCAATAACGTGGTTTAGAGTGCTGACCTGTACTGTATCGAAATTTTTTGTTCAATATGTTGTCTGTCGTCTTCGTCTAGTGTGCCAAAAAGATATCTTAATGTGGAACCTACAAAGTTAGCCAGTCCTCGTTTGTTTCGTTTTGAGATGCGTATGCCATTTATTTCTCTTTCCATTTTCTCGGTTAAATATTTAATCTGTGTGACATTTTTAAATTCTTGGCATTGTTTAATTATACTATTAAATGTTTCTTCAACTTCTGTAATATTTATGGTGAGACAGTGATGCATAAAGGTGATGGGGATTTGTATTGTTCCAGATTCGAACAAGATATCTCCTTGATTGTTTTCTATTGGGTTGATTTCGATTGTTCCTGCTGTAGTTTGTGTCGCAATACAAGTTATTATGGTTATTATGAGTACGATGATTGGGAGGTGTCGGTTTGCTGCAAGATTTGCTGTCATTAACTTTCTTTTTCAATTTAAATTTGCTTTTATAATGAATAACGTTTTGACCTCTATTATTTTCGTTATAATGTTTTTCGTCTAATTGTTCTATTCTGCCTGTTTTTCTAAAGGGATTCTTTAATTTTGCGCGTGTTAAGGGTGCTTGTCTAAATTTTGTGTCGATTTCGAAATCCTATCGTTTTTGGTTAAGGTTTTTGATTTTCATTTCTTTAATCATCTGGGTATCATAAGTTGGTGTGTCTGCGTAAAGAAGGATGTTAGCCGGTATCTGGTTGTGTTATGTTCAGTCTTATGATTGCATATGTATAAAATTGTCTCCATTCGTGTTTCTTTATTTTCTCTATTGTTCTCAGTATTGATAATTCTGATTTTTTTCATTTATGGTTTTATGAAGGCGTTCTATATCTGCGAATCCTGTTTTACTTGTGGTAATATCTATTTGTATGTCTTCGTACTTTAGCCAAGTTTTTAAAGAAGTGCTTATAAACGCGGAGTCCTCGTCTGCTTTAATTTTCTGTGGTTTTCCCATGTCGTTAAAAATTCTAGTAAGGGCTCGTTTTGCCTCTAACCAATCTCTACTGTTTGTTTTAATAAGTGAAGCAAATTTTGAATAAACGTCTATGCAAGATAAATACTGTTCGTTGTCAATAGCATAAAAGTCAATAACATAAATTTCGCGTGGGTTATTTGTCTCTGGAGTTATTTCGAAAACTAGTTTTGTTGGTCTATGTTCTGTCTTTGCAAGGTTACAGACTTCACAATCATTAATAATGTTTTGAATTAGTTTATTATAATCGGGAAAATAGTGAGTTTCTTCTTCATTTTTTCAATACCAGGGTGTAACAATTTAGAATGTTGAGTAATAATGAATTCTTTAAATTCAGGATAAGATTTTATGTCTTTTAACATTATGATACTTTTCAAAATTTTCACGTTACTATGTGGGTTAATGGTTTCTCGATATGCTTTTTGAAAAACTAAAAAGTCTTTATCGTTTTCCAGGTAAATAACACTGCTATTATTTAAGAAGTATTTAATAAGGATATCTTTTGCCTTTGTCAGGGTCATGTCAGTGTATTTGATGGTCAGTTTTATTTTGGAAAAGTATTTCGTTGTCTCTACTTGGTCTACGCTATCTTTTATAAATTCAATTTGTCTTGCAAAATAGTTGGGTTTTGGGTTTTTCTGTAATTTCAATGTAGGTTTCGTTGTTTTCTGATGAACTGTTGAAATATTTTCTTCTTCGCCTACTATGTTTTCTTCAATTTTGACGCGAGATAAAGCGTCTGCTACATGATTAAGTTTACCTTCTAAATATTTGATTTTGAAATTATATTCGCTAAGTCTAATTCGCCAACATTGTAGTTTTATGTTAGGCAAAGCTTACTGGCTTATTGTCTTGTGATAACACGGCTCCTATGGCGAAATTGCTAGCGTCAGTAGTGACTTGAAATGTTTTTGTGAAATCGGGGCAAATCAAAATTGGGTCGTTCATTATGAGTGTTTTCAATTTTTCAAATGATTTATTGTATTCTTCATTTCTTGTGTCTATTTTAGCTCCTTTTTTTAGAAATATTGTCAGAGGTTTTGCAATCTTTGCAAAGTCTGGAATGAACTTACGGTAGTATCCGCATAAGCCTAAGAAAGATTTGATTTCTTTTGATGTCTTTGGGAGAGGAAATTTTTCGATTGCCTTAACTTTCTCTTTATTAGGTCGTATGCCTTCTGGACTTATAATATGACCTAAGAAATTTGTTTGCTTTTTTAAAAATTCGCATTTGTCCAATTGGAGTTTAAGATTGGCTTCTTTAAGTTTCTCAAAAACCTTCCTCAGTGAGTCTAGGTGTTCGTTCAGAGATGTTGAATAGATGATCACATCATCTAAATAAACAAGGCAATGCTTATTTATGAGGTCTTTTAGGACGTAATTCATGCACCGTTGGAAGGTTGCAGGAGCATTTTTAAAGCCAAATGGCATGCGAGTGTACTCATATTGACCATGTTTGGTCGAAAACGCCGTTTTTGGTATAGACTTAGGGTCCATTTCGATTTGATGAAAGCCTTTTGCTAAGTCAATTGTAGTAAAATACTGGCATTTTCCTAATTTGCCTAGTATTTCGTCCATGTTAGGAATCGGAAATTTATCATTTATTGTTATTTCATTTAGATTTCGATAGTCCACGACCAACCTGAATTTCGGTATGCCAGAGGCATCCATCTTTTTGGGGACAATCCATAATGGACTGCAATAAGGAGAGTCGCTTTCGCGTATAATGCTTTGTTTTAACATTTCCTCAATTTGCTTATTTACTTCTGCTTCGTAGGAATACGGGTACGAGTATGGTCTTTTGTAAACTGGGTTTTCATGAGAGGTTTTTATATCGTGACGTATTATGCTTGTGAATGTAAGGTTTTCATTTTTGGAATATTGAATGTCATTGAACTCTTTTAATAAATTTGTAAGTCTGTATTTTTCCTCACTATTTAAATGAGCAGCTCATAGTGGATGATTCCCTTCCAATCCCACCAAACACACAGCAAAACCTTCCTGGCCGTCAATCCCGGCTTGGCCACTGTTTGGGACGATTCACCGGCCTTCGACCACGACCGTTTTCGCTTGATATTGTCGTATGTGATCCATTTTTCGTCGCCAGTCACCATCCGCTTCTAGAATGGGTCGAGTTCGTTCCGTTTCAGCAGCATATCGCAGGCGTTGATTCGGTCCAGAAGGTTTTTTTGCGTCAAATCATGCGGCACCCAAACATCAAGCTTTTTTTTGTATCCAGCCTTCTGCAGATGGTTTAAAATGGTTTGGTGACTAACTCCCATCTCCTGGGCGATGTCACGAGATGCCACATGCCGGTCTAACTCGATGTATTCCATGATTTGATCGGTATTTGTCGTCACAGGTCTTCCGCCGGCTGGCTTATCCATGGTGTCGTTTTCACCGGCTCTGAATCGTCGAAACCATTCCTCCGCGGTTCGAATTGATAGAGTACCATCCCCCAAAACACCATTAATCTCACGGAACGTTTCTCTGGCGGATTTGCCTTTAACGAAGGAAAACTTTAAAATAGCGCGAATTTCGGCGTTAGTGAACTCCATGTTTACACTTCTATAACTGTTTAACGCAATATCCAAACTAATCATGCATAGCGTTGTTTTGTAGGTTATGTCAAGACCTGTAGCGCTTTGTACATAGCCGCGAAATTCAAAAGACAAAAAGGCGGAAGGGAGATATTTGTCAAACTAATATTTATTTAATTTAGAATAGCCTGTCATACTTCGGACAGTTATTTGCTTATCCTTAACTTGAAGATTGAAAAAGTTTGAGCTCATCAAGTTTATCGAAGAGCCAGTATCAATTATGCATCTATATCTGTGGTTATTAAACATGATCTCTATGTATTGGTGGGATCCTAGACTGGTATTGGAAAATTTTCAGCTTGTTGATTTTGCTGATCTGTAAACAATTCTGTCTGAGTATTCTGTAATTGATCTTCGTGGAACTGTTCGTCGTTATTAATGTAGTGTTCAGTTTCGTTATCGTAATCTAATTCGTGCTGGTGAAAATTTTCATTTGTCTGCATACGCGATTGTTCGCTGCTTTCTCTAAAACGCTTATTTGGCACTCTTGGTTGTTGGGGGGGCTGATAGTAGTTTCGGGTGTCGTTTTGACGGTCCTGAAGTAAGTCTGTTCTGAATCCGTTGTATAAAATTCTGTACTGATTAAGTTGCTGTTGTCTGGTCGGAGGAATTTGTCTAAAAGGGGTTTGATTGTTTACATTAGTGTTTTGGGTCTGTGTGGGATTTAATAAAATAAAGGGGCGAATGAATCGTTGGTTGGAGTGAGTGTTTTTGATTTGGTTAATGTTTGTATGTTTATAGGTGTTAGGTGAATTTGAGTTAAATTTTGGCTGACTATCGAATGTTTTTGAAATTGGGTCTTCGTATAGACCTTCTTGTTGGGCGGTTTGCCTTAACTTTTGAACGGTTGAAATGTCATACCTCGCTAAGGTCATGAACAACCTATCGGGGAGTGAGCGTTGAATTGTATTTTTTATTGTGGTTGCCATTGCTTGTGTATAAACCACCATATTATTTCGGTCATTCTCTAATGCTAACTTATTTATAATTACACTGGACTTATCTTCCAATTGTTCACAGAATAGACGTAAGTTACCCTTAAAAGGTGTGCGATACAATCTTCCTAGTAGTTCCTCCAAGGGCGTCTGAGTCTTGAATTCCGTGATTAGGGCGTCTCTTAAAGTTGTCCATTCGTCGTGCATTCCAAATTGGGTAACCTTTTCCGCATCTCCGACAATTTGAAGTTCGATGGCTCCAAATATAACCGCCTTCTGTGGAGCGTCGTTTGAAGGGTATAAGTTCAACAGGTATTCGATACGTCTGATGAACGAGCTGAGATTTGATGGGTCTCCAGAGAATTTCGGTACTTGGCGTATTTGCCGAAGTAATTGAGTCATATTTTCCGCTGGTAATTCCATTTTAATTTTATTTATAAGTTAGTTTCTGTTCTTGTTCACAGACTGCTGCTGTATGTCGAGACTTATGCCTTAAGTGAACTCCACTGTTTTAACTTTTTATTGTTTTATACAATAGTAGCGGTCGCACTTTTGATTTTAGTGGGCTACTGTTTTTGTTCACAGACTGCTACAGTATGTCGAGACTTATGTCTTAGTGAACTGCACTGTGCGCCTTTTAATTGTATTACACCTTAGTGGAGGTCTCACTTCACGAAGCGGTCCAAAATTGGGTCGTTCATTATGAGTGTTTTCAATTTTTCAAATGATTTATTGTATTCTTCATTTCTTGTGTCTATTTTAGCTCCTTTTTTTAGAAATATTGTCAGAGGTTTTGCAATCTTTGCAAAGTCTGGAATGAACTTACGGTAGTATCCGCATAAGCCTAAGAAAGATTTGATTTCTTTTGATGTCTTTGGGAGAGGAAATTTGTCGATTGCCTTAACTTTCTCTTTATTAGGTCGTATGCCTTCTGGACTTATAATATGACCTAAGAAATTTGTTTGCTTTTTTAAAAATTCGCATTTGTCCAATTGGAGTTTAAGATAGGCTTCTTTAAGTTTCTCAAAAACCTTCCTCAGTGAGTCTAGGTGTTCGTTCAGAGATGTTGAATAAATGATCACATCATCTAAATAAACAACTTTTTTTAACTTTTTATTGTTTTATACAATAGTAGCGGTCGCACTTTTGATTTTAGTGGGCTACTGTTTTTGTTCACAGACTGCTACAGTATGTCGAGACTTATGTCTTAGTGAACTGCACTGTGCGCCTTTTAATTGTATTACACCTTAGTGGAGGTCTCACTTCACGAAGCGGTCCACAAAATTAGGTCTTTAAATTAACTCCGATCGCACAGGTTTCTTGTGCGGATACCGATTTTAGTCACTTTAAACGAACCGAAATCACTTTGTTGCGGCCAATTCGCGGGTACAATCAGAAAAGGTTACTTGGTCGTACAAGTTTTCCTCTTTTCACTAGATTGTCAAAGGATAACGAGTTTAATAGGACTTTTTTCAGTATCCTACCGACTGCGCCAATAAACTTTTTTGGTGATAGATTTAATGAAAAAAAATATATTTTCCTTTTTATGATCTTTATTTGAATAAGTTTCACCAGAGGTCAGTTAAGAACTAATTTACAAATGTTTTCTTTCGGCCCAGCAAACCTTTTACAGAGGATTAACATAAGCCTTTTAAGTTCTACTTAGCTTTATATGTCAAGCTTAACAGATCATTAAGCTCGTTACCGTTAAGGGGTTCGTATCTTGGGGGAATGTTATTTATGAGGCTTTTGGAGAGTGAAGCTTTCCAAAACATCGGCTTTAGCTTTTTTATATGAAGAGTGAATATGTCGTATGAAGAAATGAATGTCACTATATGTCGTATGAAGAAATGAATATGTCACTATATATACATTTATTCTTATTTACTGAAGTTTCTAATGTAGGAGAATATCAGAATGTGATATTCCGCGTCCTGGAAAAAGACTAGGGACGAGGGAGAGGCATCCAATGTTCAGGCACCAGGTTGCCAGCGTAAGCTGGTTGTATTTGGTCCTGGGATCTTGGTAAGCACCTCACCACTCCAACATAACGACTATAAATAGTCAGCAGTTCTCACTGCCCCACAAGCTCAGCTGTTAGCTTGATCGTAAAAACGATCGGGAAATGTTTCGGCAACATTCCCTCCCCTTCACCGTGTGTCCAATGGATCGTCGCGGGCCACGCAATATGATCCCCGTTTGTCAAGGTTGTCCGTCAGACATTACGTCATCATTTCTGACCTAACCCACTTCTCGCCTCAGCATGTCTTTTGAAAAAAGTTTACCTACTCACTTTGTTGTAGTTAAAATAATAGCATATCTTTATTGACTAATATTATATTAGCTAGCCAGTGCTACAAGTAATATAAGCATTAAAAGCTAGTATGCAACAATTGTCTTAGCGAAGAGTGCATGGTGCATACGTCAACAAAAGTTGTTGGCTATTCACGACTACAACGTCGCTCTGAGGGCTCTTGTCTCTGCATATCAAAAACAAGGCGGACATTCGCCGCTGAGAAGTTATTTTTATTTTTAATTTTAATATTAATATTAAACATTAAACGTATATTTTTATCCATGAGATATATTTCCTTGGATGAGGCTAACAATAAAATATCCCTTATGCTCAAGACTCAAGATTCGAATAGCATTGTCAACAGGCTCTCCCATGTCGCTGCAGAATTTTTAACGAGTTCAGTCGATGCGTCCGTAGTGCGAGAATCCTAGATTTTTCATTTTACAAAATTCTTGTGACGGTTGCAACGACGACGCAAGAGCAATGAGACTAGTAGAAAGTCTTTCGACGTGCACGTGAAAGTTCTTGGGCATTTTGAAGACGTGTTTTGGATTTGGATACCAATGGGCGAAAGAGCGCTTTGCAGGACAGATTATTTGAACACTATGGCATAGATGCGCGGGCGGTGAGGATCTGGATGCAGTAAGTGTTTCGTAGGCTCGAGATTTACTCTACGCGATGTCCAAGACAGTATTTAATCATTTCTGTTGTCTGAGTTCGAAGACGTTGCAGTAACCGTGGGCTGGAACAATTTACAAAATTTATCTATGCGTTAAAAGATGAGTTCGGTAAAAAAGGCATGATGGAGATCAGCAAATCGATAAGTCTTGATGAGGAAAGTTTAGTTTCGATGGCAGGATAAATAAGGCTAGGCTGTATGGCGCGAAACCTATCAGGAGCTAAAGGACGAAATTTCTATTTACGAAAAGATAAAGGGAAATGGAAATGGTAAGGAAATTGGAAAAGAAAGAGGTGTCAGTGAAACAAGGACATATTAATGGCCAGAGAAAATTCTTTAAGTGCAACAGTGAAGGCCACATTGCCAGAGATTGTAAGGGTGACATAGAGTGCTATCATTGCAACCAGAAAGGGCACATATCGAAGTACTGCGTGGAAAAGAAATAAAATGAGAAAGCGTATGTTCTGGAAGTCAATGCTGAAAAAGGGTCAATATAGAAAATGGTAGTAGCAAATGGTTTGACATTTGTAGCGATGATCGATTCTGGATGCGACTTGGGCTTAATGAGGGAAGATTTTTTTAGAAGCTTTAAAGCTGAAGGCTGTATTTAAACATCTGAGAGGCATTGTCAAAGGTGAGCTAAGGACAATAGGATGCTTTGAATGGGAGTACGTAGCCATCATTGGAAATTATGCGCTCCAATATATCGATGTCGTGTTCAGTTCGAAGAGGGTCGTATTTAAAGAAAAATAAAAGGATTGCGATACGGCATTCAAAATAATGTGTGTCACTGAGATCATCGATCAATCTATATCACCTAGAAAAGAGTCAGAAGCTAAACGTAAAAAATCTAGTTAAAAATTATATGAAGATCATATTGCAAGATGTTTCCTTTTATCAGCGCCCACGACGAACTTCGTACGAGAACAAAGTTTTCATAGGCAAACAGACTGGCTTCCAGAAAGAATAATTGTACCAAGTTGCTCATAGTAAGCATCGTCTGTGCTACTAGTCTCAAAAATGGATGCATCGAAGAAATTTTGTTGTGACTATCGCAAACTTAACCAGAAAATCCAATGAGCCTGATAGAGGACGTTCTGGTTAGATTGCAGGAATGGAAAGTCTTTACCACTTTCGATATGATGATAGGATTTTTTCACGTGCCGATCGACAAAGATTTAAGGAAGTTCACAGCATTCGTGACTTACAACAGACAGTATGACAGTATGTTCCATTTGGAATCTCAAATTTCCCATCTGTATTTTGTCGTTATGTCTTGTGAGAACTCATTCAAAATCAGACAATAGTAGTGTACATGGACGATATAATTGTGCCAAGCAGGGACGATAACAATTGAATCAAGGCTTTGGAAATCGTATTGAGCGCAGCGTCGAAGGCAGGTTTGCCAATTAAGTGGGAGAAAGTACAGATTTTGAAAAGCAGAATCCATTTCTTAGGCTATACGATTGAGAATGGAAACATATCACCGACTGTCGAGAACATTAAAGCTGCTGATATCTTTCCAATCCATCAAATCAGGCAAGCTTTGCAGAGGTACTTGGGTTTAACGTCATATATGGGACGCTTTATCAAAGACTATGCCTTGGCAGCAAAGCTTTTCAGTGACATGCTTCGAAAGGAAGGCAATCAGAAGAACGATAGGAACCTCGTGAAGAGTTGGGTATCGCTTCCTTCAACTATTTAAAACAACTATTGCTATCAGCACCAGTACTCAAACTGTTTGACCCTTTAGCTGTTACAGAAGTACACACCCCATCTGTGTAAATACGGCTTTGACGGCGTTTTGATGCAGAAGGACTCAAATGATCAAAAATTTCACCCAATTGAATTTATGAGCTGCAGAACAAACACTTGTGAGGAAAAATACAGTTCCTATAAGCTCGAGGTTTCAGCCATCGTGAATGCATTGAAAAAATGGAGAGTCTTCTTGTTGGGAAAGCCGTTTACAGTGGTCAAAGACTGCAACGCTTTTGCAATGACCATCAAAAGAGACGATCTGCCTCCAAGATGGGCCATTGTAGGAATTCGAGTTGAAAGTGGAGCAGCGACCCGGAACAAAGATGAGACACTTATCGCGTGCTTTCTTATTTCTAATTCCACAAAATCACGCTTGATCGAAGCACACAACAGGGAAAAAAGCTGTCAAAGTTATATTGGCAAGATTTTGATATAAAAAATAATATCCTTTGCAAAGATCCAGTAAATGAGCTGATAGTTGTTCCCTATTCGATGGTAGATGAAATTATTGCTACAGCACACATAGAGGGTCACTTCGGAAAAAAAAAACCACAGACATTTTGGAGAAGTCCTATTACATTCCAGGAATTCTACCTAAAGTAGAAAGAGTTGTTAGAGCATGTGTAGAGTGCCAGATTATTGAGTCTAAGCGCGGAAAAAAGGAGGGATTACTATCGCCGATCGACCATGGCCCATTTACCGATACAAAGAAGAAGTATAACCACATAATAACAGTCTTGGATGGATTATCTAAATTTGTTTGGCTTTATCCAATAAAATCAACAGGAACAGATGAGCTTATAGAAAAACTCGAGAGGCAAGCAGCAGTTTTTGGGAGCCCTCGCAGAATAGTTACAGACAGAGGAACCGCATTCACTTCAGGATCCTTCACTTAATATTGCAATTGCGACAGGTATGCCCAGAGGCAATGGACAAGTCTAACCAATACATAAAATTATCACCCCGATGCTAAGCAGAATGTGTCAAGAAAACCCAGAAAATTGATATCGCCACGTAGACAGTGTTCAACAAATTACAAACAATACTCTACCTCGAACCACTAACTATAGTCCATTTAGAATTTTAACAGGATTGAATATGAGACTTAAGCTGAATGATATAAAGGATCTATAAAGGATCTAGACGACTTAGAACTAGAAGAATTGAACGATGAGAAGTAAGATATTCGAAAGAAAGCACAGGAAAACATAGAGAAAGTGCAGCAATATAATAGGAAAAACTTTAATAGAAAAGAACGGTTCGAAGAAGAAGATTTGGTAGCCATTAAGAGAACCCAGTATGGAACAGGAATGAAACTTCGGTTAAAATTTGTTGGTCCGTATTTAAAAAAAAACTATACCACGGCCGCTATGAAGTAATAAAGGAAGGGAATCAAGAAGGGCCAAAAATAACAACGACATCAGCCGAATATATTAAAAAATGAATTTCATTCAGGGGCGAATGAATATTCAGGATGGCCGGTTGTGGGATTGGAGTAAGTTAGTATAATTAGGCAGCCTAGATGTATAGGGAATATACACACTGTTTCTTATTCCACCAGAACCGCAAAGGATTTCATCAGTAGATTCGAATAGCATTGCCAACAGTCTCTCTCTCCCATGGTGTCTCTCAAATAAGATGTTGAAGTCAGTCCCTGCAGAATTTTTAACGAGGTCAGTTGCTGTGTCCGTAAGGGGAGACTGGTAGTTTTTTCATTTTACAATCATAATTTAAAATCTTGTGAACATTACCCAAATAAATAAACTTAATTTCTATTATCCCTAAATTTATACTGATCGTAAGAAAGTAAAATTGGAACGGGAATATATGTATATAAAAGATATAATATATATTATAAAGAACATACGGGAACTGTAGTCCATCAAACTTACCGCACTTTAATCCTGAGCGATGACATCTCGACTCTTACTTGAATCCCGCACTTGTTTTTAGAAGTTATTGTTATTAATTTGTTTTTGCTGGCATTCGTAAACGGAACGCATAGGTTCACTATTTTTATTTGCTGGTTATTATTATGCGAGCTTAATTGGAGCTCCTGCAGGACTCGCACTAGCACCGGTACCCAGCAAGGCCAATATTACTTCTCGATTGACTTTCTCGGGCCAATGCATATTCCTGCTCTCGTTGTTCTAGAGTCTTACAGAGTGAGGCCCACAAGTGACGAGTACCCGGTCCGCCTGTTCGCATGGTGTTGGCTGTAGAAATCCACTCCACACACACATAGTAAACCATATCGTGCAAAGAGTTTCTGCACCCAGGAGCTGTATGTTGTCTTCCGTCTTACGTTGGAAATCTTTCACAAGGACACCATCGGGAATACCTCATTGTACGCCTGAGCGTTGGATCTCATTTACGGGTCTACTTCGCATCGGTTTCCCATGGTTATTCAACCATCGATCCACTCGAAGTCCTTCCTTTTTAAGCTCTGCCAGGGATCTCATTGGGGACGTCAACAGTAAACCATTTGGGAGTCCTCTTCATCAGTTCTTTGACCTTCATTAAGTTACCTCCAGTTGTGGAATAAGCTCGTTTCATATCCCTGGTCCAGGTGGTGGTGCCATTCTTGGTTGCTGCGTAAAGGTTTGTGCGTTTATTTGAGCGCTTATTTCTTATTGCGTGTCTCTACTTTGCCTCACCAAATCTATCAGTTCGCGCTCTCGCCTGTCAGTAGCAGTTCCGACCAGTGTTCCGAACTTCCCTGGTAACGCGGAAGCACCTCTACGAGGTCCTAGTGGTAGATTCATCCCTCCATCTGCTCATCCATTACGTTTCCAATCTGCTGTCAGGTGTCCTACCTCCTCCGGCTGGTTTTCGAAGTTCTCGAGACTCTTGATTACATATATATATAAATATATATATAGTGACGTATTTGCGCCAACCAAACAGGACAATTTCATTAATTCCATGAATAATAAAGCACTTAATTGGTTCCCGCACTGTATGCCCTCTGCTCAGTATGCGTTTTGATAAGCAAATTCTTTGGCAACGATAAACAAATTCTTTGGCAACGGCACTTAGCCATTCATTCGATCAATCTATCTCACCTAGAAAAGAGTCAGAAGCTAAACGTAGAAAATCTAGTTAAAGATTATAGCAGTCTCCAGTTAATATGAAGATCATATTGGAAGATGTTTCCTTTTATCAGCGCCCACGACGAACTTCATACGAGAACAAAGGTTTCATAGGCAAACAGACTGGCTTTCAGAAAGAATAATTGTAGCAAGTTCCTCAGAAATTTGCGAAGAAATTTTGTTGTGACTATCGGAAACTTAACCAGAAAATCCAATGAGCCTGATAGAGGACGTTCTGGTTATATTGCAGGAATGGAAAGTCTTTACCACTCTCGACATGATAGGATTTTTTCACGTGCCGATCGACAAAGATTTAAGGAAGTTCACAGCATTCGTGACTTACAACAGACAGTATGACAGTATGTTCCATTTGGCATCTCAAATTTCCCATCTGTATTTTGTCGTTATGTCTTGTGAGAACTCATTCAAAATCAGACAATAGTAGTGTACATGGACGATATAATTGTGCCAAGCAAGGACGATAAAAATCGAATCAAGGCTTTGGAAATCGTATTGAGCGCAGCGTCGAAGGCAGGTTTGCCAATTAAGTGGGAGAAAGTACAGATTTTGAAAAGCAGAATCCATTTCTTAGGCTATACGATTGAGAATGGAACCATATCACCGACTGTCGAGAACATTAAAGCTGCTGATATCTTTCCAATCCATCAAATCAGGCAAGCTTTGCAGATGTACTTGGGTTTAACGTCATATATGGGACGCTTTATCAAAGACTATGCCTTGGCAGCAAAGCTTTTCAGTGACATGCTTCGAAAGGAAGGCAATCAAAAGAACGATAGGAACCTCTTGATGAGTTGGGTATCGCTTCCTTCAACTACTTAAAACAACTATTGGTATCAGCACCAGTACTCAAACTGTTTGACCCTTTAGCTGTTACAGAAGTACACACCCCATCTGTGTAAATACGGCTTTGACGGCGTTTTGATGCAGAAGGACTCGAATGATCAAAAATTTCACCCAATTGAATTTATGAGCTGCAGAACAAACACTTGTGAGGAAAAATACAATTCCTATGAGGTCGAGGTTTCAGCCATCGTGCATGCTTTAAAAAAATGGAGAGTGTACTTGTTGCGAAAGCCGTTTACAGTCGTCACAGACTGCAACGCTTTTGCAATGACCATCAAAAAAAACGATCTGCCTCCAAGATGGGCAAAGTTGAAAGTGGAGCAGCGAGCCTGAACAAAGATGAGACACTTATCGCGTGCTTTCTTATTTCTAATTCCACAAAATCACGCTTGATCGAAGCACACAACACAGCAATATAATAGGAAAAACTTTAATAGAAAAGAACGGTTCGAAGAAGAAGATTTGGTAGCCATTAAGAGAACCCAGTATGGAACAGGAATGAAACTTCGGTTAAAATTTGTTGGTCCGTATTTAAAAAAAAACTATACCACGGCCGCTATGAAGTAATAAAGGAAGGGAATCAAGAAGGGCCAAAAATAACAACGACAGCAGCCGAATATATTAAAAAATGAATTTCATTCAGGGGCGAATGAATATTCAGGATGGCCGGTTGTGGGATTGGAGTAAGTTAGTATAATTAGGCAGCCTAGATGTATAGGGAATATACACACTGTTTCTTATTCCACCAGAACCGCAAAGGATTTCATCAGTAGATTCGAATAGCATTGCCAACAGTCTTTCTCTCCCACGGTGTCTCTCAAATAATATGTTGAAGTCCGTCCCTGCAGAATTTTTAACGAGGTCAGTTGATGTGTCCGTAGGGCGAGACTGGTAGTTTTTTCATTTACCCAAATAAATAAACTTAATTTCTATTATCCCTAAATTTATACTGATCGTAAGAAAGTAAAATTGGAACGGGAATATATGTATATAAAAGATATATATTATAAAGAACATACGGGAACTGTAGTCCGTCAAACTTACCGCACTTTAATCCTGAGCGATGACATCTTGGTTCTTACTTGAATCCCGCACTTGTTTTTAGAAGTTATTGTTATTAATTTGTTTTTGCTGGCATTCGTAAACGGAACGCATAGGTTCACTATTTTTATTTGCTGCTTATTATTATGCGAGCTTAATATGCTGATTTTTTGGTTGTCACTACTCACACATTCTAAGCCAACTCCAGCTTTCCCGATGCAACTTATTTAGGCTGCGAAATGCTGTATGTATGTATGTATGCTTATCGTCACTACGCCACTGCACTGACCGTATGTAGGCCTTTACTGAATATTGGAGGGTCGAAGTGATCGATGCGTTAACGCATGGAATGACTTCGCAAAAGAAACTCGTACGCCATCTGTAATCTGATTTCCCATGGAGCGCCCATAAACGTGTGGCTTCGACCTACTTCTGAGATTAAGAGTCGCAGGTTTTACCATCTGAGCTAGCCGGGTACAGAGAATTTAAACACGAGGGAATATTTTTTATTTATTTATTCAAACTTTCTGTAGCAGGAAGATACACTAATTCCAACGTGGGATTACATCTATCCAGGGCACGCATCGACCGGCGGATCTGAGCGTTGAAGTGTCAATCCTTCTCTTAATTGAGGACGAGTTCCAGTTGGAGCCGGTTCAACCTTTCCTGGTATCGGAACAACTGCTTACGGTCCTCCTTGATCCTCCTCCTTTTCTGACGTGTCTGTGAGTGTATAGGCCGGCGGTCGCGAGTAGTAGTATTCGGATGTGGGGGGCTTGCAGTTTTTCTTCTCCTTGGTCCACACTCCGCTGAAATCCCCCGATGCACTCCAGCGTGGATTGCAGCTGTGACGTTTTTTTTGCTGGAGCTCCTGCAGGACTCGCACTAGCACCGGTACCCAGCAAGGCCAATATTACTTCTCGATTGTCTTTCTCGGGCCAATGCATATTCCTGCTCTCGTTGTTCTAGAGTCTTAAAGAGTGAGGCCCGTAAGTGACGAGTACCCGATCCGCCTGTTCGCATGGTGTTGGCTGTAGAAATCCACTCCGTATCCACACACATAGTAAACCATATCGTGCAAAGAGTTTCTGCACCCAGGAGCTGTATGTTGTCTTCCGTCTTACGTTGGAAATCTTTCACAAGGACACCATCGGGAATACCTCATTGTACGCCTGAGCGTTGGATCTCATTTACGGGTCTACTTCGCATCGGTTTCCCATGGTTATTCAACCATCGATCCACTCGAAGTCCTTCCTTTTTAAGCTCTGCCAGGGATCTTATTGGGGACGTCAACAGTAAACCATTTGGGAGTCCTCTTCATCAGTTCTTTGACCTTCATTAAGTTACCTCCAGTTGTGGAATAAGCTCGTTTCATATCCCTGGTCCAGGTGGTGGTGCCATTCTTGGTTGCTGCGTAAAGGTTTGTGCGTTTATTTGAGCGCTTATTTCTTATTGCGTGTCTCTACTTTGCCTCACCAAATCTATCAGTTCGCGCTCTCGCCTGTCAGTAGCAGTTCCGACCAGTGTTCCGAACTTCCCTGGTAACGCGGAAGCACCTCTACGAGGTCCTAGTGGTAGATTCATCCCTCCATCTGCTCATCCATTACGTTTCCAATCTGCTGTCAGGTGTCCTACCTCCTCCGGCTGGTTTTCGAAGTTCTCGAGACTCTTGATTACATATATATATAAATATATATATAGTGACGTATTTGCGCCAACCAAACAGGACAATTTCATTAATTCCATGAATAATAAAGCACTTAATTGGTTCCCGCACTGTATGCCCTCTGCTCAGTATGCGTTTTGATAAGTAAATTCTTTGGCAACGATAAACAAATTCTTTGGCAACGGCACTTAGCCATTCATGTAAACAAATCCCAAAGGCTTACCTAAGCAGTTTTGCTTTAAAAAAAAATAAAATAAAACAAAAAATAACAGTATTAAATTAACTTGAGAACAACAACAAAATGACAGAACCCAGAGACGTGTCACTCCTATCAGACAGCAACATGAGCCAGGTTGCCTACCAGATTGTCAATGTGGAGAGTTCAACGATGATCCGGGCACCCTATACACCTTTGTAAGCCGAATTGACTACATACTGGCCCTTTATGTAACCGGAGACGAACGCCAACAGCAGATTCTATTTGGGCATGTGGAGCGCAGCATCAGCGGAGACGTCATGCGCAGTATTGGAGCCAATGACATCAACACCTGGCCCCACCTAAGACGACAACTGTTACTCAACTATAAGCCCCAGACCCCTAACCACATTCTTTTGGAGGAGTTTCGGAGGACCCCATTCAGAGGCAGTGTACGAGAATTCCTGGAGGAAGCAGAAAACCGATGACATTTTTGCTTATGCTGATCACAACAGTTCATGAACAGCAAATTCAAATTAATAATATTGACACCAAACACGGCTATCTCCTTTTTTCTGATAAACCAGAGCAGATACCATCTTCCTTTGAACATCATTGTTTGAGGATCAACTTAATTGAAATAGACACCGTAGCTGACTATTTGTAGCAAAGGCTGCGTAACGACTATCATGCACCCCAAATAAATACAATTAACTGGAATAACCCTGCAACATAGAAATAAACGTGGACTTATTAACATTGTGGGCTCAGTTTTTAAATACCTTTTTGGCGCACTTGATGAAAATGAACGAGCAGAAATACAGAAAAAACTTGAGACACACTCCCATGACACAGTTAAGTTACATGAACTTAATGACACTATACGATTGATAAACGACGGAATGTAGAAGATACAAAAATACGAAAATGACAACAACATCGTTAACACCCTTTCATACGAACTTATACAGCTTACAGAATACATAGAGGACCTGGAAATGGGAATGCAGCTTTCCAGACTCGGACTGCTTAACCGCAAATTACTAAACTACGACAATCTTGAGAGTGTAAACAGCCAAAATATTTTGAGCATTAAAACATCCACTTATTAATCATACCCATTAACTTTTCGTTAATAAACACAATCAAAATAATCAGGCACAAAATCAAATTTTGATAAAGAAAATAAAGTTTACAATAACGAAAATAAAGAAATAGACAATGTGTTTATCACCAATATCATTAAACATTTAAAACCAATTTGTAATTTTGAGTCAGTTTACACAGATGAAATAATAAAATGCATAGAACCAAACACAATTATAACTTAGAATTTAACCAAAACAAGTCTCAAACAAAATTGCCAAAATCCAATTAATAATATAAAAGTAGAAGGAAAAAAAATGATAAGAGTGACTCACTGTAAAATAAAAATCAACAGTATAATTTTAAGTGAAAATCTCTTAAAACCAGAAAATGATTTGACCCCATTATACACACCACTTACCATAACAGAAATAAAAATACGTATCGTTTAACCCATTCATGATTTTGTACGCAAAATTAGAATTAAGAAAAAATCAAAACACACCACAACAACTAGAAATGGAAGAAGCCATTACCCATTACCCATTCTCCTTAAGAATCCAAGAGCAATGCTCTCCCTAAGCATCCAAGAGCAATGCTCTCCAAAAATACACTATTATATTTCTTAAGCACAGAGGCTCCTCCTCAATTTCACTTACGATTAATTTTCAATCTTTTCAACCTTTACGCTGCGTCTATGTCTTTCGAACTTGCAATTTCTGTTTAATCTAGCTTTAATAGTTCCTGAGATCCCGACGTTCGTACGAACAGGCGGTCGGACAGACGGGCATGGTCCGTATCCTTCTTCCAGTTACATACTTTGGTATACCCTTTTACTTTACTAGTAACGGTTATAAAACTGCTGACTATTCACGATTACAAATGTCGCTTTTGTAGCATATCACGGGTGAATAATACTAGGGCATCGTTTGGGACCACCTCCCGCCACGTGCTGCCACCTCTTAAGCTTGATTTTAAAAAGACGGACTCAAGCCGCCCTCTCCCGCGAAGAAACCTCTGTTCTCCTTTCTGCTCCTTGTGCCGTTATTCCGCGCTGCCTATACCGGTAACGGGACCTCTCCTCCGTATGCTTGCCTCCCACGGAATTTGCAGCTATGTGCGTTAACCGCTAACGGTGTTTGCAGCTGCATACCGTGCCTGTCCCGCTCTCGCGCTCCAACGGGCCTGTGTATTTGTAGAGTGACTTATGTGCTTTTTGATACCCCGTATCATCTTCCCACCTTCAACAAAGGGGTTCCGCTACTGTTCTGCTATATTAGCACTCGGTGTTTTCTGGCACGCCGGCGCCCGCGATTCCCGGCTTCAAGTCGCTTATGTGATTTTCACCTTCTTGCCTGCCGCGTGTTCCAGGATGCAGATAACCGGTGAAGTGAACTTCCTTATTTTGAACGGCCCGTGGAACCTTGGCGCCAACTTAGTTGCAAAGCCTTCGACTGCCTTCCAAAAGTGGTGTTCCTTGGCCCACACTGTGTCTCCCAGTGTGGGTATATGGAGCCGTGAGTTGGTGTCGCACCGCCAGCTCCTCCAGAAACCTTTGAACGCCCTGGTGGTGACCTGCACTCCATTATCCGTTATCATGACCTTGGGCAACCCGTATCTGGCCACTATCCGCTCGGGAACAGCCTTTCCTAACGTATCGGTGGTTGCCCTCCTCATCGGGACGATGTCGGTCCATTTAGAGAACTTGTCCACCAGGACCAGCAGCAGTGCATTTCCGTGCTTCGACCGCGGCAAGGGCCCCACGAAATTGGAAAACATTGTGGCCCATGGCTCCTCCGGCACCTGGGTCAGCATTTTACCTGCTGCCTGCAGTTGGTTAAACTTATACTTCATGCAGCTCCGCACGTATTTCCCGGTGCATTCTTGGCCAGTGGTAACGGGATGCCACCCTCGCAATCGTCTTTCGACTCCCTAGATGTCCTGCCGTTGGCATGTCGTGGTTCTCGGCCATGACGCGCTGCCTCTCCTGGAACGGTATACACAGCTTCCGCCACATCCTCATTCGCTGCGGTACAACCGGCCACCCTCCTCCAGACAGTCATGGATTTTTTGTGGCTCCTGCTTCACTTTTCTTCGCAGCCTTTAAGTCGACCTGCATAACTGCTGCTCGTCTGGGTGTCCTTCATCCTCCGCTCTTATGCTGCGTCACGTTTCCTGTACCGGTTGCCTTGACAGGGCGTCCGCGACGACGTTGAGCTGGCCATTCCTATACGAAATTTCCAAATCGTACTGTTGAAGATCCAGTGCCCACCTTGCGATTCTTCCGGACAGGCTTCTATGCTTTTTAGACATTTAAAATGTCTACTATACTCTACTGGAGTAGGATATCACCCGCTTGGCTTCATCGGAATGTTGTGTGAGGATATCGCCAAGCCCATAGTCGCTGGCGTCTGTCTGCAATACGAACGTCTTCGAGAAATCCGGGCATGAAGGATAGGGTCCGCGACCAGCATGGCCTTGAGACGGCCTCAAATGCTTCTTGGTGAGCGTCCGTCCACTCCCACCTTGCCTGCTTCTTGAGGAGCGCAATCAGCGGCTGTGTAGTGTCGAAAAATTGGGTACAAAACGTCTGTACCACGACGCCACTCCCAGGTACTGCCTCAGCTCCTGCACGTTGCCTGGGCCTTCAGCTGCGCAATTGCCGTCACCTTTTCTGGTTCCGTCTCAATAACTTGATCCGTCACGCGGTGACCCAAGCATCGATGCATCCTTTTTGCAACAATTCGTCGACCTTGCCGTTGATTTCCACCTGCATCTTCGGGTTCTTGGGGTAGTAACGCTGCTTGACCGGTAAATCATCTTTCATTGTTATTTTATGCACCGCTACTGTTGGTGTCCCTTGTACTCTTGCTAATCTGGCCAACTCCGACATTAGGATGTCGTCGACATGCTCCTCCGCGAATTCCGACAGCCTCCAAACGATCACTACTGACAGACTCTCGTGCGGCCTGCTTTGAACCGCCGGACCCGCTGGTATCGTGAAGCTCAGTCCCGCGCACTCCATCCTTGCTCCCACTCTCGTTAGGAAATCACATCCCAGCACTAGAGCGTCGATTATGTTGTGGAGGATCAGCAGTCCTATATCCACCTCGATCAGCGATGTGGCCTCATACCGTCCATCCGCCATCAGCAGTTCTCTCCTCGTGGGTACGACCTGGGGTGGGTCTGCAACCTGTCCGCCAGCTCTTCGCTGATGAAACTAGCCGTGGCTCCGTTGTCTATCGTGGCCTTAACTTCCACTCCGTCTATGAGCACTGTGGCGGACAGTTGCCTTTCTGAACGGACACTCCTGCGTCCAGTGATCTTGGCTTCTGCACCTATGGTAGTCTTGCGCCGGGTTTAATACAAACAAACACTCGTACCGGCGAACAAACATACGCAGGGCTGGGGTGCTGTTCTCCTTTACCCGCTCCAGTGTCTCTTTCTGTGACAACCCCAAGGGTCTCATGAGAGTCTGCATGTCCACCATGTAGTCCTTGATGTCAAAAAAAAATGTCCTTGGCATTCGCCATGTCGCTGCTTCCTCTGCCTGACCTGGTCCGCCAGCCTCGCCATGAAGCCTCTGGGCAGGAAGAATTCCTGGGAGCTCTGGATGAACTCTGCCCATGTCTCCCAGAACCTGTTGTTGGCCCTGCCCATTAGCAGCTCTGTCATCGCTCGTGGGATCTGGTTGATGTCCAGCCCATACGTCATTGCTGACCACTCCACCTGCTCCAGGAATTCCAACGGCTTTTCGTGCCCGTCGTTTCGCCACCTTTGCGTAATCTTGCTCTTGTGGTATCCCGACCGTCACGGCTGGCCTCCAGATGTAACGAACTGTTTTCCTTAGTTTTGCTCGCTACGAATTTCAACGGCTGCCTCAGAGAGTTTGTGTGTTCGTCCCACCAAATTTATGATTTGTGTGATTGCCCGTCCAAAGAGAAGGCAGAGTTTAGGTTAGAACAGCTTTATTTGCAGACCTCTTTAATGAGATTTCTATGGTCCTCTCCGT
Organism: Drosophila erecta; assembly: GCF_003286155.1. NCBI lineage: Eukaryota > Metazoa > Arthropoda > Insecta > Diptera > Drosophilidae > Drosophila > Drosophila erecta. The sequence goes on along the minus strand of NW_020825231.1, from coordinate 601,253 downwards.
CGGCTGCGCGGTGTCGCTCTCTCTCGTTGTCCTTCCCTTGCTTCACGACCGTGTCGGCTCGAATGGGGCTTAGGATGTTATGGTGGGGAGGTGTATCGCCCGTTAGGTCAAGCTGAGGCTCTTCCCCGGACCACCTTGACCGACTAATGACTCCACTGACCTTTCTGACCGTGCTAGGTTCCTGTACGCTGCCGATGCCCTACGTTATCCAGCGGCGTCCTCGACCGTGGTCCCGTGTTTAGGCTTGGGGCTTAGGATGTTATGGTGGGGAGGTGTATCGCCAAAAAAATGAAATCTCCGCAAAACCAATGAAATTCGTTCAATGCTATCGCCGTCAGGAATTCGGACATACAAAATCATATTGTGCCAAAACGTACCGCTGGCATAAAGTCTAAAAATTAAGCTACAGACTTGAACTTTGTATATTTTGTTGTTAATGCACATATAGTTTGAACACAAAATTTGGAGTCCGTGCGACCAAGCCCTCTCTGGCCTCCCATATTAACTACTGGTATGACTCAGGAGTCAACGAAATTGTATTGTTTTTTAAATATAATAAATGTGTATTCGTGTACATATACTTTTTTATGAATAATCGCCCTCTTCTTCTAGTTCTACATTATAAATTTCCCAATCTGAACTTGAATCAGAATCAGAATGTGAATCCAATATTTTGTCTGATGGATCCTGTTTCAAATTGCATTTAAATTGCATAAGACTGCATTTCCAAAAGACTTATTACTGCCTTCGGAAGTGGTTTTTTCTTATTTTTTCTCTCTCTATCTTTTTTTTTAACAAATTTTTGATAATAGTGGGTCCGAGGAAGCAATCGCTCTCTGGAAAATATCACTCATCGTATTAATTCGACTATTTTTCCTGGCATGTGATAGTCGATCCCTTTTGTAATTTTTATTTCGGGCTTCACTCGCATTTTCGCCTAGGCAAACCAACGCCGAATTATTGATTTGAAATCCGTGGACCAGTACTTTATGGATCGTTGGTGACATAGGATACCATGGATATGTTTCCATATATAATTGAAAAGTTATATCGCAAAAAGAACGAAATTTGTCGGAATTTATAAAATAGTGGGACAATATTGCTATTAAAATAATGTGAAGTTGGTTATCGACGAGAATTTGGGATTTGCGAAAGCTCTTCTTGCCGTATTACCATCATTGCTTTTGCCGCTGCCATCTGCTTCGGCATGCTTACTCGAAGGCCCATTTCTCTCCACATTTCCTCCTGGATATAATATATTTTTTTCGTATACTCATTTTAACCTTGTCCTCTCCTTTTATATGCCACTTTTTCAACTCATTCATATGATACGTTTAAAACAAATTCAAAAAACCGGATCCAAGCATGTAATGGACTTACCCCAAATTGTAAAGCTTTTACTTTTGGTGCAAAGGTTTTTGAACTAAAATTTGTAATTTTCAACATTTGAGTTGGGCTGACTCCACATATGGGTCAACATTGAGTAGATTTAGTGTCTGTTCTTTAAGTTCTTTAAGAACAAAGGCAACGTCCCTTTTGAATTCTTTTCTAGCAGAAAAAGTTGCTGCATGAATCAAAAGATTTGTGTCGTTATCACTTTCACTTGCCAGATTGGATGCCAGTTTCCTTTTTAATCTTGCTCCTGCATTTTGGTAAGATAAGTTTCGGCGTCCCATTTGCTGTGGTGTCTTGGAGTTTTCAAAATCACTAGCAAGAATTGTTATCTTAGACGCTATCCATTTAGTATGTTTGGAATAAATCGGTCTAGTTGTCTGTTACACTCGGGCAGTTTTCTTTTAATTCAAAATTTACTATTTTTTTATCCATCTCTTCTTTATTTTTTGATTCCAGATTATTGTTGTTGATTGCGGAATAAACGTAATCTGAAACATAAATTATTTGCCGATTGTTACGCCTCCAAATGACCAGGAGGTCGCTATGTTTGAACTCGAACTTGCCTATATAAAATCAAATTCTTAGAAAACGATGGCAATGGCAATGGATAGAATGGGCAAAAGCTATTACTTTATCATCAAAGATACAAACTGACGTTTTTAACTTTTGTCAGAAATTGTCAGAAAATTAGTTATACTCCACGAAGCACAGGGGACACGTAAGAATTTTCTATTAAAATACACATAAATTGAATGTTACACAACAACAAAAACAGTACAAATACACATATATTAACTACATACGTTAAAAACAACATAACTTGGCTTTTATTTTCATATTTTACTATAATTTATGGATGCGTATTAACAATCGTACCACGTGCAATAGTAAGCAAATAATTTGGCGGGAATTGCCTTCTCTCAATCAGCTGTCTAACACCTAAAAGCTCATTAAAAGCTTTAGTAAAGCATTCGGTCAGTTTTGTTTTTGTTTTTTATTTATTTGATCAATTTTCTTTTAGAAAATAATTGATAAAGGACGATATATTGACATACAAATTTTGACTTAATGACAAAAAAAACGAATTCTGGACCATAGCGCGCTGTGTAAAATGCTCTTCTCGACACCCAAGCAACATCTGCCTGCAAAATACAGAACAGCCAGCAAAATGTTCCAAATGCTACGAAGAACACGCCGCCAGCTACAAATGGTGTAGAATTTATCAGGAACTCTTGTAAAAAAAATCAGCAACCAATCGAAAATCTCTGAAACCTCTCGGGCAGAGCTCATGGTGGCGCAGCTATTTTAATTAAACAAGGCCTAAAATTCCAAATTATTTTCAGCATTAGAGAAAATTCTATGCAGGCTTCCAGATTGACAAATCCGAAGGGAAGTGAACTGAACATATGCATAGTAGACAACAGCATAATAAAACTTTCAACCGGCAAACCTACATACTGGCAAACTGACAGTAGAAAGATACCAGACTTAATAGTAGCGAATAATGGAAAGTTTTGATTCAAGCTCAGACCATTCTCCAATAATACAAACCATTAAAAGTAATTTCCGTAAATACTGATATCAATGCGTTTAAAAGCTATTTGGAAATTGCTATCAGCCTGGATATCTCGCTTAAATCAGGAGAGGAGATAGACCATGCTGTGGAGCTTCTCACAAAAAAGATCCATAAAGCAAGCTATATATGTAAGAAGCTTCCAGACAGAAACTCACAATCAAATCAGCTCTATCTCTCAGCTGAAATCCGACAACAAATGCAACATAAGAGAAATCTGCGTAAAACATAGCAAGAAACTCTCTACCCTGCCGACAAAAGATCGTATAACAAGGCTGCATCTGATCTCAAAAAACTACTGTCAACTTTAAGAAATGAATCTCTCGCTGAATAACTTTGAAATCTAGATCCACATTCTTGTAACCACGAACATAATTTTTGGAGAGCAACCAAATATCTTAAGCGACCTGCAAAAAGAAACACAGTAGTCCGGAACTGTAATGGCTAATGGTGTAGACCTGATGATGAACAACCCAAAGCATTTGCTTAACACCTGCACTCTGTATTTAAGCCAAATGATATTGATAACCCGCAAAGAGAAAAAGAAGTAGATAACTTTCTCGAGTCACCCTGCCAAATGAGCTTACCCATTCGTAAAATCAGTAGTAATGAAGTTTAATCAGAAATTAAATGGCTGAATATTAAAAAGGCGCCAGGTTCGGACAAAATAGATGGCATAACCTTGAAAAATTTACCACCAAAGTTTATACGATTTCTTACGCTTATATTTAATGCGATCTTAAGAGTTGACCACTTCCCAAGCCAATGGAAACCAAACAAGGCAGAAAATGAAGTGACATCGTACCGCCCCATTAGTTTGTTGTCAATATTTTCTAAAGTATTTGAAAAAATACTTTAAAAGAGAATGTTGCCAATCTTAGACGTATTCGCTATCATACCCGAACACCAGTTTGGATTCAGAAGAGGCCACGGAACCCCTGAACAACGTCGCAGGATTATATATGAAATTTTATCAGCATTTGAGAGCAAAAAATACTGCACTGCAAATTTTCTTGACGTTCAACAAGCGTTTAATTGAGTCTGGCCTGACGGCTTATTATATAAAATCAAAAGGTTACCTGCTCCATATTTTTTATTATTAAAGTCATACCTAACCAATAGCCATTTTTACGTGCAAAAAAAAATGAATCCTCGCCCTTGGATTTTATAAAAGCTAGAGTCCCGCAAGGAAACGACTTAGGACCTGTCTTATGCACCGTGTACACGACCGATATGCCGGTAACAAATGACTGCACTGTGGCAACATACGCGGATACTACAGCTATATTAGCTGTCAGCTCATCTCAAGAGGAAGCCTCACAACTCCTGCAAGCAGAGCTACGACTTACAGAAAGCTGGTTCAAATATTGAGATCTACAACGCTTCCATTTTATATCTCAAATGCAAGTATCCATAAAGGCTTAGGAAAACGTCAGAAGAATTTAAAGATTTCACGTGCTAGATCTCCCTGACAGGCATATTAAAATATGTTAAGCATAGAGTATGTGGTAGGGCTTAATGGATAACTACTGCCTGTGTTATTTTAAGATTAATTATAAAATTTACTTATTGTCAAACTTGCTTAAGGCAGATTGTAAATAAAAAAAGAAGAAAAAAAAAAAGTGATTTTATTTAGATCTTAGCACTCTATATGCTTTGTTTACCCTAAGTTGGACTGAAAGAGTATAGAAAGTTTATATATCTTTATTAAACCCGTTACTCGTAGATTTAAATTTCGGAGACATAAACGCAACGCAAGTTTGATATGTTGCCACGCCCACTCCAATGCTCACAAAATGTCCAAAACTTTTTGTGTGATATTTTTATTTGTTTTTTAATCTTGTAAATTTTAATAGGTATGCCTAAAAACTTTTTGCCACGCCTACTGCTGTAACGCCCACAAACCGCCCAAAACTGTTTATTTTGCAAATTTCTATCGATAGTCCAGAAAATGTTGAAATTTCTCGTTACAGTAGTAACAGGTATGTGATAGTCGTGGAACTCGACTATAGCATTCTGTCTTTGGCGGTACATCTTGGAAACGTAGCGTAGCGATTGAGTCGAGATGACTGCAAGGTCGTGGATTTTGGGCCCGACCATTAGTATTTCAATTGGTGATATACCTTAAGTAGTTTTCACGCTCGCATCAAATATCAATTACGCAGGCAAAACTTGCATCGATGAGCGTGGGCATGTCTCTCATGTCTATTCTAAGACATTAGAATAACATTATGCGTAAATCTAAAAATGGCAAAGTCTTGCTTTCTAACAAGTGCGTGATTCCACCTTCCAACTTCTGCTTAAGCAACCAAAATCTTAAAGGAAAAGGATTTGTATATTACATTTAATATGTATGTACAGGATACATTTACATAAAATCCGTTGATAGTCAAAAAACCAATTTTATGGTCTATACTACGGAGAAAGTCACTTTTAGCTTTATCGTTACATGACATTATTTTTCTAGTAAATTGATAATCTGTTCTCATGAAAGTAAAGTGTGTTAAGTGTATTGCTAGAAAAAGGTGCTGGTCTTACCTGAGTATATTTTGTCGAACAAAATCTAATGACCTCTTAGATCCAGCTACGAGTGCTAATATTATTTTGGAGTTGTAATATGAAAACAAATCCATACAATCATTTCTTAAATGATAGAGTTCATACCGTATGTTTTCATAATTACGAAATTGCAGGGTCCTTAAAACATCTTCAGGAGCAAGATATATAGTTCGGTATATTTTATGAAATTGTATAAAGTCCCACTTGTCTATAGGTAAAAAACCTTCAGTCCGCCAGTTGGTGTCATTAAGCTTCTCTGGAGGAAGCTGAAACACACGCCTTCCTTTTGAATCCGTTTGCTCAAAATCAAGCAAGTCAATAAACATATTTATTATATCAACAACTGCTCGTTCCATACAAACAGATTTCTTTTCTAGTATGCGTTCTATAAAAACAGCAGCAAAATATTTTATGAAATAAAATAAATAAAATAATATAATAATAAAATATTTGGAGCATCAAATTACCTATTTCCGATCGCAACTTGTTGCTTTCTTCAACAAATTCATAAGAAGAGACTGGCTCTTCTGGCACATAAATATATAGGTACTCAGATATACTGTACATTTCTTGAAGTACACGCAGATCTTCTATGTCCAATATCAGATTGAAAAATGTTTCCACTTCTTTTATTTTCTAATTGGGAGAAATAAATAAATCCAATAAATACCATAAATATAAATAAATAACAAGAGAGAATGGTATAGTCGAGGTCCCCGACTATCACCCGCTAACCGCTACTCAGTTAATGGATGTGTGTAAACGAGAATTTTTTTGGAATATTTGTAGGAATTGCATGATAATAAAAAAAAGGAAAAAATTCAAGTTTTTTAAAAATGTGGGCGTGACAGTTTTAGCCGGTACGTGGGCATGACCATTTAACAAGCGGAATTAGCATGCCTAATCTGAACTTTCTAGCTTTTATAGTTGCTGAGATCCTGATCAAGATCTCTTTATATTAAGTGTCGGCAGCTCTCCCTGTTGGGGTTTTGGGTGAGGTCGTTGCGGGTTTCAGCTGTTCGTTGAGGAACGCTTGGACACGTGCTGCAGTCGCGAAATCGTTTTCCTGGCTTTCGGGGTTTGGTACTCGATGTCTCTGGTTCTCCTCCTCTGGGGTATGTTTTCCTCTGGGGACGTCAGCGGCTTTCTCTATGTCGGGATCGTAACGGGGCTCTTCTCTGTTACTCTCCTCCGGCATTTCCTGGTGTTCTCTGTCGTAGCCGTAGCTGTGCTCTGGTATCCTTCCACCGTAGTCCCAAGCCATCCGGGTCATTTGATCTAGACCTTCGTTGTTCTTCGAGTGTATTCGTTCTGTGGTCGTGTGTCGTGATGGGTAATGCCTAGCCGTGGATCCAGAGTCTGTGGGTGTGATGCCCTTGGGGCATATCTATCTGGCGAGGTGTCTTTCGTGGTCTGGGTCGGGGCCCGGCTTGGATCTTCTGTTCTGCGTCATTGCGGCCAGCCGGGTCATTATCTCTAGGTCTTCGTCGAGACAGAGTTGCTTGCCGTTCCACATCGGAGGTTGGTACCTATAGTGGCTAAGAAGTCCATCCCTAGAATCAAGGGTTCCAGCATGGCTGGCATGATCAGGAGGGACAATTTTGAATCGAAAAAAATCTCTGAGGGGTGACGTGTTAACCAGATTTATCTGTGTACGGATTTCAAGGAACCGAAGCTGATTTCAGCAAATCAATACAATATTGATTACCGTCGTTCGCTTTATTCGGCCCTCATGACCTTACCCTACCCTCCCCACCGCACCTTGAGGCGGTAGCGCTGGACGTCATGCAGGAACAGTTTGGCCCAGCGGTCTTTCCTCCCTCGGGCCGCCTGTCTTTCGGCCTCCTCGGCCGGTGGTGGTGTCGTCGTTGTCGGCGGTAACGGTGGCTGCGTCGGTGGTGGCGGCGGCGTCGGTGTTGTCGGCGGTTGGTCCTGAGCCGCACTCAGGTGGTGACCTGCACTCCACTCCACTCCACGTCGACCGCGGCAAGGGCCCCACGAAATCCGCACACGCGGTGGCCCATGGCTCCTCCGGCACCTGGGGTCATCATTTTACTTCATGCAGCTCCGTACGTATCTCCTTATGTCCCGGTGCATTCCTGGCCGGTGGTAACGGGATGCCACCCTCGCAATCATCTTTCGACTCCCTAGGAGTCCTGCCGTTGGCATGTCGTGGTTCTCGGCCATGACGCGCTGCCTCTCCTGGGACGGTACACACAGCTTCCATGACGCCACATCCTCATTCCTTGCCTGATGCGGAATGTGGAAAATTATTGTGGCTCCTGCTTCACTTTCCTTCGCATCCCTTAAGTCCACCTGCAATCCTGCTGCTAGTCTGGGTGTCCATCGTCCTCCGCTCTTATCCTGTGGCACGTTTCCTGTAGCGGTTGCCTTGACAGGGCGTCCGCGACGACGTTGAGCTGGCCAATCCTATACGAAATTTCGAAATCGTACTGTTGAAGTTCCAGTGCTCACCTTCCGGACGGGCTTATATGCTTTTTAGAAATTTAAAGGCCATGTGATCCGTTATCACTTTGAAACGGTAGCCCTCCAGGCACGGTCTTAATTTCCTAACTGAATTAATTTCCACACTATCGCTAAACATTCCTTTTCCGTTGCAGAATTATTTCTTTCCGCTCCGTTCAGCGTTCTACTGGAGTAGGATATCACCCGCTTGGCTTCATCGGAATGTTGTGTGAGAATAGCGCCAAGCCCATAGTCGCTGGCGTCTGTCTGCAATACGAACGTCTTCGAGAAATCCGGGCATGCAAGGATTGGGTCGGCGACCATCCTAGCCTTGACGGCCTCAAATGCTTCTTGGTGAGCGTCCGTCCACTCCCACATTGCCTGCTTCTTGAGGAGCGCAATCAGTTGCTGTGTAGTGTTGCAAAATTGGGTACAAAACGTCTGTACCACGACGCCACTCCCAGGTACTGCCTCAGCTTCTGCACGTTTCCTGGGGCTTCAGCTGCGCAATTGCCGCCACCTTTTCTGGTTCCGTCCCAATAACTTCATCCGTCACGCGGTGACCCAAGTATTGATGCATCCTTTTTGCAACAATTCGACGACCTGGGCGTTGATTTCCACCTGCATCTTCGGGTTCTTGGGGTAGTAACGCTGCTTGACCGGTAAATCATCTTTCATTGTTATTTTATGAACCGCTACTGTTGGTGTCGCTTGTACTCTTGCTAAACTGCCCAACTCCGGCCTTAGGAAATCGTCGGCATGCTCCTCCGCGAATTCCGACACCCTCTCACACTCGTTAGGAAATCCCAATCCCAATCCTCCCGCAAATCCAGCAAAAACTGATCGGACGGTTTCGGCACTCCCGCGTCCAGTGACAGGCTTTCGTGCTGGCTCTACAGCTGGCTCCAGGTTCTCTCGAATTTTTGTTCAAGAGTCTGAGAGAGCGCTCTAGAGCCAGCAGCTCTCTTGTACGCAGCGACAGCCGATCACTGTATGTGTGCACACTTATGCTCATATTATATATTGTAAATTTGCCAAAATATGCCCTTCACTTCGATTGACACCAAGTAAAAACCCTAATTTTGCATTGCCCTAACATGATAATTATTTAAATAAATCATAATATAAAAATATATATGTACATAATAATACCTAATTAATTTCAAAGATTACTTTATACTAGAAAATATGACGTTCGAGTATTCAACTCGCGTCGTGGAATATATATTTGAAGTTAGGGATTCTTAGGTGCGCTGGTCCTGACTCAAGAATTCAATTTTGCAATAAACAGGTTGCATATAAAGTTTTTTAACTATTTAGTATATTTATTGGTACAAATTATTAGTATACAAGTAAAAAAAAATATGCAAACTTATGTAAATGACCAATTTTGAGTATTTGAAATGCAAATATTATTTTGTTGAATGTTTTTGTTATATTCTAATTTGATATTTTTGAAAACCTCGCAATTTTGATTGAATAAAAAGGGGAGCAAAATTTATTGTTTCTTCTTTTAATTCCTCTTAATACGTAGCTAATTCAAGCGGCGATTTTAACTAACGAATATTAAAATAACTATATTTGATTAGATCATATTACAACGAAATTGACCAAAACAATAATCAAATTCGTTTCTTGAATCAAAATTGACGTCTAGCACAACTACGCACACATCTTTTCACTCACACAAGCAAGTAAATTCTATTTTTAGATTATTAATTTTATGCAAGCGGGGAGAGAGCAATTATTGCCGCCACCAAAAAAGTGGCTGCATAGTGCAAAACCAATGTATGGCCGTTACGCATCTTATTATTCTAGTGTCTTTGGCCGCACCGTTGGTGTCGTGCCTCGACGGACCCAGGGTGTCCTCTTGGCACCTCCTGCACACCGCGTTCTGCTATCCTCTTGGGAAATCCCACTGGTAGCGAGCCCTGTGAGTCCTCTCCAACTCGAACCGATCTCTTTGGATGTCCAGCTCTTCCAACTCGTCGGCAAGCGTCAGGGCGTCCAGGTTCCGGCACTCTTACGGGTTAGAACAGCTTTATTTTCAGACTTCTTCAATGACAGATTCCTATGGTCCTCGCCGACGGCTGCGCTTCCGCTCGCGTTTTCACTGAATGTTCACTTGTCCCGGGGTACAGCTCTTCGCGTACTCTCGCGTATTCTCACTGACTGATTTGCCTGAGGTAAGGTTCCCCGCGTATTCTCACGAATTCTCACTGACTTTCCTGGTTCCTCTTGCACGTATGACTTTGCTGAATGTCTGTCCCGGGGTACGGCTCTTCGCGCGGTACCGTTATTTCACGGTCTCTCCGCTTTGCTCGTGTCCAAGGTCCATTATTTCCCGTTTGACCTAGTTGCCCTTGACTCCTTCTGCATTCCTGCCTTCTTCGCTGTTGCTAGGCAGATCTCCTGCGGAGTTTTAAGAGTCCTCACAATTGTAGATGTCTGTAGGCATGGAACGCAGAGAAACCATTATCTTCAAACCTGCCGGAATACGTTTCGACGAGCTAAATCGATCCAGTATTCCAGTTCCAGACCAGGGTATATAGTGCTTTGGCTCCTGCACGACAATTTCGCAGTACAAAGGACGAACGTAGATCCAGGCGAAATGTGATTTTGTGATTTACTGGCAGCAATATCGGCTTTCTTTCAGATTCCGAAATGTCGGCGTTGTGTAGCCGTTCCCTGACCCACGCTCGCCGAAGTTCTTCCTGTGACAAAACATTTCCAAGGTTTTAGGCACCCTTCGTAAGTTGCACGAAACGAAAGATATTGGTCAATTGTCAATTGTCCGTTCGCCTTTAGTTGCGCTAAGGTTGTTTGCATGGCTTTATATAAATTCAGCGTGATTGGAATGCTATTTGGTCAAGGGAAAGTCATTGGGGTGACGTCAATATTTACTTGCCTGTACATTTTGGTCACGTCTGCGGTGATGGTCCCTTGTACATAAAAAATATGCTATATTTCTTTAAACATGGTAAGAAAATTATTTCAAGATATGATGTTAGCGATTTATATACTAATGGAATCCTCGACTTAGGTAAACTTATCCAAAGGCTTGAAATGCAAGCCGGTATAAATGAAATCATCCGACCCAAAGTGGCACCGTGGGAAAATATCTTTGAACATGTTTCAATTGATAATTTTAAAATAATGGGAAATAAGACATTAAATTCATTGAGACTAACGCTACTCAACACGGTTACCCTAATAGAAAAATTAAAAGAAAAAGAAGCAATATTTCATGACAATCCAATAACCAATAACCAATGACCAAAGGTCAAAAGATATTATTACTGGAAAGGTTAGTTCTAAAGATATAACTGAGTACATTAGAAAACGTCAGATATGACAAGAAATACAACAACTCCCTTAAGAATAACAGAAACTCCAAAAAAAAGATTTCGACAGGGTGATAGTGGACACTATTGGCCCGCTACCAAAATCAGAAATTGGGAATGAATATGCCTCTCACTAATATGTGATTTAACTAAATATCTAGTTGCCATACCAGTCGCAGACAAGAATCTTTTCTTCTAAAGTACGGTCCAATGGAGACGTTCATTACGAACATGGGAACAGAATAAAATAATTCAGTTATAAATGACTTGTGCAAATATCTTAAAATAAAAAATATAACATCAACTGCACATTATCACCAGACAGTTGGAACAGTCAAAAGAAGTCACCGAACTTTCAATAAATATATACGTTCATGATTGGGCCGAATGAATACTGTTTCAACACAACCCCATCAAGGGCACATAACTATTGTCCATATGAACTTCTTTTCGGTAAAAGAAATAACTTACCAAAACATGTCAATAGCATAAATAATATAGAACCCATATATAATACAGATGATTATTTTAAGGAAAGTAAATATAGATTAGAAGTAGCGTTATGATAGATATAGAGTTATGATAGATAGTAGGGTTATGATAGATGAACATAAAGCAAAAAATAAGAAACTTTATGATGAGAAAGCAAGAAACTTAGATATATCATTAGGAGATAAAGTTTTATTATAAAACGAAACAGGTCATAAGATAAAATCTAAATATAATAACGAGTTCGCGGTTGCAAGCTTTGAACAAAAATATAAGTTTTTATTTCAAGATAATACAATTTTGAATCGGAGTCAATTCACGTCTTAATGGTATAGTGGATGAATTAGAACTAAATCTGGAGTGTGAGTTGAACGCTTAGCAAACCCATGGTCGACTTTGTTTATATGAACTTGAAGGCTCTCCTCTTTATTCAAATGGGTTGCGCTCTTTAAGAGAGTTGCGCATGGAAAATTACCAGGATTTGTGCTTCGTAAGCTTAAGCTTAAGATCTGACTTATGTGTTGGGGTTTGTAAGTTTAAGTGTGTTGCTGGGCAAATGGATTGGGTGGGTGTGATCAAGTGGTACATATGCACTGTGTGTGTGTGGTGTGTGTAACAAAGTGTATGTATGGTACATATGCTACTTCCCCATCCTTAAGAAATGAGCCTGTCCTCGGCGGATAATTTAGGATACAAAACAGGATTTAAATTATTTTCTATTTCTGTTACATCATTGTTTACAATATTTGATTCAATAGGAGTGGGTACTTGTCTTTTGAATTTGATTATAAGTTTCTATATATGAAATATATTCTTATATTTGTAGATATAATAGAATATTATACACAACAACTAAAACTATTAAAATAGTTAATGTAATTATTTGAAATTTATTATTTGCTTTATTATGGATTTCAAAAATATCTTTAGCTTGTATATAAGAAAGGGCTTTTAATTTAGTGATATTGTTGTTGACATAAATCGTTTGTGTGTAATCTAACATAGTGTTTGATGTTGAGATGTCCTCGATTTGAATGGAACAGTTAAAAGCTTTTATTATGTTGTCTCCCTCTATTATTATATCTCTATTTATTCAATATTGGTTAAGTATGGTTTTTGGTAAGTTCCAATTTAATATTATATTAGGTTCGACATAATTGATTTCAAATTCTTTGAGTTTTTACATATCTGCATTCTGTATTAAATTGGTTAAGTATGACCGTTACGCATTTGTTCATTATTGAAGTTTTTGAAGATTCCAAATAAGTTTGATTATTTTGAACATAAAATTTATTTTGTACATTTTCTATTAAAATGTTTTGATTACTATCTGGATATAGAATTATTGTAAAGATTGGGGTTTTAATTATTTCTTTTGTAATATGGGAAAATATTAGAATTTCATTTGTATTTGTTTTCAGCCAAGTGGAAGTTTTAATATGTAGACGTTTTTCTGAGTTTATATTTGTTAGATAATCATGTTTTAGTAATTTAGGATTAAAAATACCAAGTCTTGTTAACTGCATTCCAAGTTCAATATCTTCTACATACTCAGTAAACTGTTGTAAACTAAATAATAAAATGTTTAATCTTTGATCGCTTTCATGTAATGCACTTAATAAATTTATTCATTTTATGCATTTATTTACTGTTTTTATGACTTCGTTGAGTTCATTAGCTTGGACGCTGTTTCTAGCTCTTCTTTATCTGCTTGATCTAAGGTTCCAAAAAGGTATTTATAAATTGTGCCCATAAAATTATCTAAGCCGCGTTTGCTGCGCTTTGCTATTCTAATGCCATTTATTTGTCTTTTTAATTTCTCTGCTAAATATTGAACTTGGGATAAAGTTTCATATTCTTCTGATTGTTTTACTAAGTTATCATATGTTTGTTCTATTTTTTTAATATTTACAGATAAGTAGTGATACTCGTAATTGATTGGTAAACTTATTGATCCAGTATTAAATATAAGGTTGAATTTTAATTTATAGTGGGTTATTTTCCTGCCCCTGCGTTTATAATGTTTTTCATAATGTTACTAATGGTGCTTGTCTATATCTGGTATCTACTTCATAACTATGTCTATTTTCGTTTAATTTATTAATTTTATTAATTTTCTCTTGCTGGGTGTCATGAGCAGGCGTTCCTGCATGTATAAAAATATCTGCTGGTGTTTTACCTGTTGTATTATGTTTAATTTTATGGTTATAAACATAGAGTAGGGTTTCAAATTTTGTTATTTTATTCTCTGGGTCGGACTCAGTGCTTATAATTCTTAACTTTTCGTTGACAGTTTTATGAAATCTCTGAATGTCAGAAATTCCATTTTTACTTGTTGTGACGTTAATGTGAACATTTTCGGACTTTAGACATAAATGTAATGCAGCACACATAAATGCTGAGTCTTTATCGGCTTTTATTTCGGACGGTTTTCCCATTTCATTAAAAATTTTAAGTAGAGCTCTTTTTGCTTCGATCCAATCCCTAGAGCTGACTTCAATTAAAGCGGCATATTTGGAATAAACGTCAAGACAGGAATGTTTTATATCATATATCATATTTTTCTCTAGGATTGAAAATTTCTGGCGTTAACACGTCGCGCTTGTCATTTCTTTATAATGGATTTTTAGTTTTGTTTTATGAAAATATTTTCTTATTTCTGTATTGTTATTGCCGTCTTTGACAAATTCTATTTGTCTATTATAGTAGTTTATTGGTCTTTCCGTAAAGGAAATGTAATTTTGGTTATCTTCATGGCTACTATGTACGGTAGCAGATGAAGTGAAAGTGCGTCGGCGACATGGTTCTTTTCCTGGTACATATTTTATATGGTAATCAAACTCATTTAGTCTGATTTTCCATCTTTGGAGTTCCTTGATATTATCGAGCCAAACAAAAGGTTGATGATCACTAAGGATCTGAAACTTACGACCAAAAAGATAGGACCTGAAGTATTTAGTGGCCCAGACAAAAGCTAAAAGTTCTTTTTCTATTGCTCAATAATTAAGTGATCAAGTGGTACATATGCACTGTGTGTGTGTGGTGTGTGTGTGTGTAACAAAGTGTTATAGTATGGTACATATGCTACTTACCCATCCTTAAGAAATGAGCCTGTCCTCAGGCGGATAATTTAGGATACAAAACAGGATTTAAATTATTTTCTATTTCTGTTACATCATTGTTTACAATATTTGATTCAATAGGAGTGGGTACTTGTCTTTTAAATTTGATTATAATTTTCTATATATGAAATATATTCTTATATTTGTAGATATAATAGAATATTATTATGACAACTAAAACTATTAAAATAGTTAATGTATTTATTTGAAATTTATTATTTGCTTTATTATGGATTTCAAAAATATCTTTAGCTTATATATAAGAAAGGGCTTTTAATTTAGTGATATTGTTGTTGACATAAATCGTTTGTGTGTAATCTAACATAGTGTTTGATGTTGAGATGTCTTCGATTAGTATGGAACATTTAAAAGCTTTTATTATGTTGTCTCCCTCTATTATTATATCTCTATTCAATTTTGGTTAAGTATGGTTTTTGGTAAGTTCCAATTTAATATTATATTAGGTTCGACATAATTGATTTCAAATTCTTTATGAGTTTTTACATATCTGCATTCTGTATTAACTTGGTTAAGTATGCCCGTTAAGCATTTGTTTATTATTGAAGTTTTTGAAGATGCCAAATAAGTTTGATTTATTTTGAACATAAAATTAATTTTGTACATTTTCTATTAAAATGTTTTGATTACTATCTGGATATAGAATTATTGTAAAGATTGGGGTTTTAATTATTTCTTTTGTAATATTGGAAAATATTAGAATTCATTTCATTTGTATTCGTTTTCAGCCAAGTGGAAGTTTTAATATGTAGAAGTTTTTCTGAGTTTATATTTGTTAGCTAATCATGTTTTTGTAATTTAGGATTAAAAATACCAAGTCTTGTTAACTGCATTCCAAGTTCAATATCTTCTACATACTCAGTAAACTATTGTAAACTAAATAATAAAATGTTTAATCTTTGATCGCTTTCATGTAATGCACTTAATAAATTTATTAATTTTATGCCTTTATTTACTGTTTTTATGACTTCGTTGAGTTCATTAGCTTGGACGCTGTTTCTAGCTCTTCTTTATCTGCTTGATCTAAGGTTCCAAAAAGGTATTTATAAATTGTGCCCATAAAATTATCTAAGCCGCGTTTGCTGCGCTTTGCTATTCTAATGCCATTTATTTGTCTTTTTAATTTCTCTGCTAAATATTGAACTTGGGATAAAGTTTCATATTCTTCTGATTGTTTTACTAAGTTATCATATGTTTGTTCTATTTTTTTAATATTTACAGATAAGTAGTGATACTCGTAATTGATTGGTAAACTTATTGATCCAGTATTAAATATAAGGTTGAATTTTAATTTATAGTGGGTTATTTTCCTGCCCCTGCGTTTATAATGTTTTTCATAATGTTTTTCGTCAATCTTTGTAATTTCTCCTGTCTTTTTATATGGGTTTGTTGTCTTTGATTTTACTAATGGTGCTTGTCTATATCTGGTATCTACTTCATAACTATGTCTATTTTCGTTTAATTTATTAATTTTATTAATTTTCTCTTGCTGTGTGTCATGAGCAGGCGTTTCTGCATGTATAAAAATATTTGCTGGTATTTTACCTGTTGTATTATGTTTAATTTTATGGTTATAAACATAGAGTAGGGTTTCAAATTTTGTTATTTTATTCTCTGGGTCGGACTCAGTGCATATAATTCCTAACTTTTCGTTGACAGTTTTATGAAATCTCTCAATGTCAGAAATTCCATTTTTACTTGTTGTGACGTTAATCTGAACATTTTTGGACTTTAGCCATAAAAGTAATGCAGCACACATAAATGCTGAGTCTTTATCGGCTTTTATTTCGGACGGTTTTCCCATTTCATTAAAAATTTTAAGTAGAGCTCTTTTTGCTTCGATCCAATCCCTAGAGCTGACTTCAATTAAAGCGGCATATTTGGAATAAACGTCAAGACAGGAATGTTTTATTATCGATTAAATAAAAATCGCTAACATATTTTTCTCTAGGATTGAAAATTTCTGGCGTTAACTCGTAATTTAATTTAGTGTCTCTATGTTCTGTTTTGCACATGTTACATACTTCACATTCGTTGATAATGTTCTGTATTAACTTTAGATAATCTGGGTAGTAATACTATATTTTTCTTTAAAAATGTTAATTTGTTTTTATATACCTGAATGTAAGAGTTCTCTGTTCATTATGAAAATAAATTACGTTTTTTTGTACATAAATATTATTTTATTATTTTTTTTGCATACGCGCTTGTCATTTCTTTATAATGGATTTTTAGTTTTGTTTTATAAAAATATTTTCTTATTTCTGTATTGTTATTGCCGTCTTTGACAAATTCTATTTGTCTATTATAGTAGTTTATTGGTCTTTCCGTAAAGGAAATGTAATTATGGTTATCTTCATGGCTACTATGTAAGTTAACAACGAACTCCCAGGTTAGCATCAGCAGGCCTATTTTTATTCCTCCTATTAATATCAATCATTTTATTACCCATAATTTATTAATATTAAGCATTTAATATTATAATTATTACTCCACTCATGTATGGTCCACCCCAAATTGGGTCCACCCTAATTGGCCCGAGAGCTGAGCCAACATATTGCCCCCTTATGGGCCGTGGCTTTGTCCCATTGGCTAGCAGCGATCATATGACTTCTGCAAAATGTACTTGCTCAGCGGTCTGCCACGGGCATCCGGTCATGCATGAGCTTTTGTTATTTCTTAAGTTCAGTTCTGATTTTATATTCAATTAATAAAGAGCACAAGCTCATATATCGAAACTCCGGCACTTAGCCGTTAAACTTTTTTATTACAAAATATACCGGCTGAGTCTCTAGGCCAGCGGTATTGAAGGACAGTCTCCTTCCAACCTAATCATCCTATTTCATCATAGAAACAGGACGGCCAACCGGCCCCCCACTGGACAACTAGCAACAGCCAACCGGCTATCTACACTGGGAGACAGCGGCGAGGGATACATTATTGCCAACCGCCCACACCATCTTATAACTGACGCCCAACTACTCTTCGAACCTACCCTGAAGATCATAAAATGTAAGTGACTGTGAGACTAAGATAGCACCAGGTCATAATACTGTAATAAACGAATAAATAAAGTGTGCCTGTGAGTTCTGCATACCTCGCCCTTTAACCTTTATTATTATAATAGGTTGGAAAATATCTCCCTTCCGCTTTTTTGCTCTTTATTCAATGCCTTATAAAAAGTGTTACAGTGATCGGATTTAGTTCAAATATGCGCCGTTTTGTTCGATAATCTGTTTCCATCTAGATGGCAACTTCATAATACCTCCCTCGTAGAAGCCCCCCTCCTTATTTGCGAAGAACTCGGACAGCCACTTTTCACAAGCCTCTTTTGAGTTCAACTTTACACCACCAAGGGCATTCGCCATGGAGAGAAACAGGTGGTAATCACTTGGCGCTATGTCCGGGCTATATGGTGGATGCGATAAAACCACCCATCGCCAGTCACCATCCGCTTCAAGAATGGGTCGAGTTCGTTCCGTTTCAGCAGCATATCGCAGGCGTTGATTCGGTCCAGAAGGTTTTTTTGCGTCAAATTATGCGGCACCCAAACATCAAGCTTTTTTTTTGTATCAAGCCTTCTGCAGATGGTTTAAAATGGTTTGGTGACTAACTCCCATCTCCTGGGCGATGTCACGAGATGCCACATGCCGGTCTAACTCGATGTATTCCATGATTTGATCGGTATTCGGTATATCGTCACAGGTCTTCCGCCGGCTGGCTTATCCATGGTGTCGTTTTCACCGGCTCTGAATCGTCGAAACCATTCCTCCGCGGTTCGAAGTGATAGAGTACCATCCCCCAAAACACCATTAATCTCACGGAACGTTTCTCTGGCGGATTTGCCTTTAACGAAGGAAAACTTTAAAATAGCGCGAATTTCGGCGTTAGTGAACTCCATGTTTACACGTCTATGACTGTTGAACGCAATATCCAAACTAATCATGCATAGCGTCGTTTTGTAGGTTATGTCAAATTTCAAATTATGTATAGTATTGCCAGATACGAGCAGATAGGAGCGGCAGCCCCGATGAATACGTGTCTTGGAGGCAGGCCGCATCAGATGCGTACGAGGTATTCAAGAGATATAAGGGCAGCGAGGCCCACTATGAAGCAGTGGTAATTATTCAAAACAAAATTTGTGGTAACGCGCGAGCGCTCCTCACGTCACATAATACTGTGCTAAATTTCGATGCAATTCTGGCTAGGCTGGACTGCACATACGCGGACAAAACGTCCCTACGGGTATTACGTCAAAATCTCGAGATGGTTCAACAACGTGTAGTGACCAACTTAACTTTACACTGCAAAAACTCTTCAAGACACCCTCGCCCTAAATTATAGCAGCTTTTGTGTAAAACAAAAAGCGAGAGAATTGTCTTAGGCCAATCAGAACAGAATATGATCGTACGATTATACAGTTAGGGAAACAAAAGCTATAACAGCGACCACCAGCATGCAGCTTCCCCAGAGCTTAGATCATTATCGGATAAATCTTCGTGGCGAACGCTCATACATTTTTGACGCTGCCCATTTAACTTCACATACACGTGGAAATATAATTTAGTTATATATATATATCCAATCTCATAAAAACAAGAGTTGGTATATTTCAATAAATTTCCGTGTTCGATTTGTGTGTGAAAGTGGCAACGAGATTCGACCCCAAGGCGTAAGGAAGACCAGGCCTATATATGAGAGCATGTGATTGCTCTACAGCCGACTACCCCCCCCCGTCTCGTCGACCCCCGCATCAGCTCATGGTTTAAACCCCGTCGCTCCAAGAAGAGGCCACGAGGCGACATAACCTTCAGCATCAAATTACGCAACCGGCCACCTGCCGTATGATAACTGGCCAAATATATTGGAAGGCTAGAGTTCATCCAGATATTCAACTATGCAGAAGTTTAGACGACCGGAGCAGATTTAATTACATTTGAACATCATCATCGTCACGCAGTGAAGATCATCTCCTATGACCAACGGAGGTCCAACTTTGTGATTTCGTCTTATCGCAGCGCAGCGTAGCAGCCAGCGGTTTACTAAGGTCTTATCGCTGCAATACTGCAGTTATATTTCGTGTTTTGTTTTGATTCTTGATTTTCTTTTGTATTGCGACTTATAATGAATTAAATACTCGCAGATTGACGGAACTTTTGGCATTTGAATAGGAATTTAACTTAGAACCTTTAAAGTTTGACCTACAGCTCGACAATGTCAACGTGAACTTGGGCCCAACTTTACGCACATCATGGAGTGGATATTTAAGGTCGTGAGTACTAACAACAATGATATAAATCTTATTATGAATTACCTATATTAAAATTCTAACAAAATGCCACTCGAACGTCTAATTAAAATAATATCTGCATTTGACTAAAGATTATGTAACTATATTTGCTAATTTTATATTCAATTACTTATATATATTTGCTTTATACTTTACTTTTATATACTTTATTTTACCCACTGAATATAAGCAAAAATGAAGAGTTAGAGAATGACTAGGATAATTATGCGTAGATAAAAATATTGCTAGTTTGTAAAAGAGATTTAATGAAACCGTTTATTAAACTGAATTTATATAAATGGAATTATGATTGAAGATATATTGAAAAATAATGAATTGTGAATAAATAGATTTAATGGTTTGTCGAGTACTTATGTTGAACACTTTCTTAAATATGTGGTAGAGTTATTTTGAACTTGACCAAGGGACAATGTAAATATTTTAAGTAGCATTGTCATGGTAGGGAGGGTAAAGACTTAGGGAATCATTAACATCCAAAATTCCCAATACTTATCAGAATCTGTAGCTTATCTTCACACGTGTCGGCGTGTATCATTAGTATCAATATAAAGCCATTTCTTTTATTAACCGGTAGTCCACTTTTGAATATTGTTTATGAGTAAGACGCACTTATTAAAATGTAGTAGCGTTCGTACTATCCTAAGCTAAAAGAACCCCGACCTACGGCGAGCTAGACCCGAGCATAGCAAGAGTGCGCATCCCTAGCGAAGGAAGTACAAGGTCCTCTTTATTAGTAATTATCACCCACTATTAAAAGACCCACTAGTTAAAAATCTATCGAACTACGTACACTACACATTTTTGGCGCCGAACGTGGGGGCTCGAGAAAATACACTACACATTTTTTGCGCCCAACGTGGGGCCGAGAAAATACACTACACATTTTTGGCGCCCGAACGTGGGGGCTCGAGAAAATACACTACACATTTTTGAAGCCCAACGAGTGGAGCTAGACAAGTACTATACATTTTCGGCTCAGATGTGAAGCTCGAAAAGTTCTTAACTTGTTATAGCACACTAAGCTCTAAAGTAATCCATCCACAGTTAAAACACAATATAACTAATTCCAATAAATTAACATATTGGATTGAGAGTATCTATTTGGAAGGGATAGTAAAACTTAGGAACATGCGATTCAATTTGAAAGAGAATTGATCGACCAAGTGGAACTGTTTCGAATCCACAGGAGCTCATCACCATACGTTTCTTTACTCAACTTTATTTACAATTTGATTTTTCTGGAATACATTATACTTACACTTCAATAAGTCCGTATATTGTCCGATTTTCAAGTAAATAAAAGCATGAGGCAATAGACCAGCTACAATCCACTAACAAATAGAGATACAACTAAGATTCTGATAGAAGTGATCGACATAAAGAAAGACAAACCAAATAATTACAACATATCTTAACAACAATAATATGGCAGCGAAGAATAGTGCAGGTAATGCAGTTGAAGTTTCACAAGGCGTTGAAAATAGCTGTGCCATATGTAAAGAAATCTTAGCACCAACCCTTTTGTCAGCAACAACATCGTGCAGGCACACATTTCATAAAAAGTGCATTATAAACCACTTAAAAAGTACACAAACATGTCCAATTTGCAATGCAGATTGCAACGAATCGAATTTATCTCACTCTAATAACACTCTGTTCGCTGAATTAGATGCTGCAACAGCTGGCACATCCGGCGTAAGCGAATGTCAAGATAATACTGATATTTTCCCATTAAGGAGAAATACCAGATCAGGCAGGATCCGAGGTACACCTCCTAGACGAGGAGTGTCTACCAGAAATACTTACAGAGGAAATTTGGATAGGATCTTAACAGAACCTCCAACGAATTCCAGTATGGCTCTTAGTACTCAACCAGAGTTGATGAACTTTATACAGTTTAGTGTTAGCCAACAACAGGCTCAACTCATGGATAACCTTACCTCTTATTTAGGGAAGACTATAGAGACATCTATTAAAAGTCATTTAGACAACTTACAATTATCTCAGCCCACACAGACAAATTACACACCTGACAATGTCCAACCAAATACAGATTTGAGCAGGAACAATTCCAATCAAAATCGGTATTCTCAGAATTTAGACAATAATGTAGAAGAAAGAGGCGGAACCAGGAGCAATGCAAGCTCATATGTTAGCCCGGAAAAAGTATCAGGAATCATTCAAAAATGGGGATTAAAGTTCGATGGTAGCAAAACAAGCATCAGGATAGATGAATTCATTTACAGGATATGCTCACTCACCAAACAAAATCTAGGTAATGATTATAGACTTTTATGCGACCATCTGTACCTTCTGTTTGCCGGAAAAGCAAGCGATTGGTATTGGAAGTTTCATCGAAACAATCCAAATTTCGATTGGAACACATTTTGTGGCGAATTTAGGAAGAGATTCGAAGATATAGAGACAGATTATGATATTTGGGAGGGAATCCGAAAACGCAAGCAAGGAGAAAATGAAGCATTTGAAGATTTCCAGGAAACCATGGAACGGTTGATTGACAGACTGCAAAATGGAGTTTCCGAAACACAATTAGTTGAGTTATTGGTTAGAAATTCGAAGCCTAGCTTACATCATGAGTTGTTGCATCTTAAAATCCCAAACAGAACACAACTCCGATACGAAGTGCGCAGGCATGAACAGTTTTATAACAATCTCAGGACGTTTAAGCCGAAACCTTATCGCTCCTGCGTGGCAGAATTAACCACCGAAGAAGAGGAAACAGGTTTAGTAAGAGTAGGTGAAGAAGTAAACCAAATTCAACGTCGGAACACCACAACTTGTTGGAATTGTGACAAACAAGGCCACAGATTCGATGATTGTATGGCTAAAAGAATTATATTTTGTTACGGTTGCGGACTTAAAGAAAAATACAAACCGACTTGTCCAAACTGTAATCCGGGAAACCGACAAAAGGATGTTTCTCTGAGCAACAAGATACATCCGTAGATTCAGAAGTTGCTAAGTCAAGTCAACCACTGAAGCCCGTGAATTTCAGGAGATAAAACCTTTGGGTCAGCCTGATATTCATTTTTCTTTTATACCCTTACACATAAGAATTCAAAATTACAATAATAAGCGTAGAGAAATATTTAGTAAAGTAGATAGTATAGGAATTCATTTAAAACCCAGACGATCTACTATCCGATTGAGAGAATTTTGGAAGAAGGTTCGTCGTGACCGACAGAAACTTATTTCCGCTATAGTACTTAGCTCTGACCAAAGACTCTATACGGATATCAATATAGAGGGTCAGACTTACAAGGCTTTATTAGATTCTGGAGCAACAATAAGTTGTGTAGGCGGATTAGCTGCACAGAACTTCCTTAAACACAACAACGTAAAAAAATGTTCTGGCGAAATTCGCGCTGCGAACGGAACAAAAAGCAAAGTAGTGTCAAAACTTATAACTTCCATTAAGTATGGAGAGACGATAGATAATCTTGAATTATTTATAATACCGGAACTTCAACAGGATGTATATTTAGGCATTGATTTTTGGCAAAAGTTCGGATTATTAAATAAAATTACGAGCAATCCGACCATTGCTGAATTAGACATCGGTACTTTGGATGATGATGAAGATTCTCCAAAATATCATGAGCTGAACGAAAGAGAAAGACTTCGGCTGGAGACAGTAATAAAAACATTTCCATCCTTTGCTTCCGAAGGTTTAGGTCGTACTACCTTGTCCACACATAGCATTGATGTAGGAAATGCGAGTCCTGTTAAACAACGGCATTGGCCAGTTTCACCTGCCATTGAAAAGCTGATGTTCGCTGAAGTGGATAACATGCTAGCCTTAGATGTTATCGAAGAGTCAACTAGCGCTTGGAGCAGTAATTGCGTGTTAGTAAAGAAAGGAGACAAGTACCGTCTATGTCTTGATTCTAGAGAGGTAAACAAGGTTACTCAGCGAGACGCATATCCTCTACCTCATATAGACGGCATCTTAAGCCGGTTACCACCAGCTAAATTCATAAGTGGTATCGACATGAAGCATGCATATTGGCAGATACCGCTCGACGAAAATTCTAAACAATACACTGCGTTTACAATACCGAATAGACCTCTATATCAGTATAAAATGATGCCCTTTGGTCTCTGTAACGCGGCCCAAACTCTTTGTCGTCTTATGGATCGAGTCATTCCAGCTCATCTTAGGAATAGAGTATTTGTTTATCTTGACGACTTATTAGTTTTGTCTGAGGATTTTGAATCCCATATGCTTTTACTACAGGAGATAGCTTTATGCTTACGTAAAGCAAATCTCACTATCAATGTCAGCAAATCCAAATTTTGTATGAAGGAGATCATATATCTCGGTTTTATAATTGGGAATGGACAAATAAGAACCAATCCAGATAAAGTTAAAGCGATAGTAGAATTTCCACAACCAACTTCGATTAAGCAGTTACGAAGATTTCTAGGATTAGCGGGATGGTACCGACGGTTCGTAGAAAACTTTGCCACTATTAGTTTTCCTTTAACGGAACTTCTTAAAAAGAAGAATACGCTTGACTGGAACGAAGAGGCTCAAACCGCTTTTGAAAACTTGAAATCAGGTCTTACTGCTTCACCAATTCTCATAACACCAAATTTTTCTAAGCAATTCATTTTGTTGTGTGACGCCAGCTCTTTTGGTGTTGGTTGCGTACTAGCTCAGGAACGAGATGGAGTAGAACTTCCGATTTCGTATATGTCCGAAAAATTGTCCAAAGCACAACGTAACTATTCAGTTTCCGAATTAGAATGTCTTGCCGTTATAAAAGGAATTAAAAAATTCCGCGCATATATTGAAGGACAGGATTTCTTAGTCATAACAGACCATGCAGCCCTTCAATGGCTAATGCGGCAGAAGGATTTATCAGGAAGGTAAGCTCGATGGTCAATGAAGTTGAGAGCGTTTACGTTCACTATAAAACATCGTAGCGGTTCTCAGAACGTCGTTGCAGACACCTTATCCAGACAGAACGACCCAGCCATCGATGAATTTTGTCAGAATGGACCCATAGTTGACGTAGATTCCCCACATTTCAAATCCACTGAATACTTGGACTTAATAAAGACAATATCTAACAATCAATCAAGATTTCCCGATCTACAAATCAGGGATGGATATATTTACAAAAGAACTACTTTTGTATCAGATGATATAAAACAAGAAAATCCATGGAAACTATGGATACCTTCAGCTTTAGTACCCGATATATTGTTTCAGGCTCATGATGCACCAAGTTCATCTCATTGTGGCATGAGTAAAACTGTAGAAGAACTAAAAAGATATTTGTTTTGGCCTTGCATGGTTACGCAAATACGCAACTATATATCTAATTGTGTAATTTGTCGTACCACGAAAAGTCCAAACACGGTTCTAAAACCGCCAATGGGTAAACCGTTAACCTCAGACAGGCCATTCCAAAAATTATATATTGACCTCTTAGGCCCATACCCTCGCACAAAAAAAGGTCACATAGGTTTGTTGATTGTCGTTGACCATAACACCCGTTTCCACTTTTTGTTACCTCTTAAGAAGTTCACCGCTCCTAAAATCTGTGACTACTTAAAGGGTGCTATATTCTATACGTTTGGCGTTCCAGAAGTAATACTTTCTGATAACGGAAGTCAGTTTAAGTCAAGCTATTTCCAAGCTTTCCTTACTAGTTTTGGCGTACAGCAAAAACTTACAGCCATATATTCTCCACAGGCGAATGCGAGTGAAAGACTTAACAGATCGGTATTAGCCGCTGTAAGAGCTTATATAGGGAAAGAACACACAAATTGGGATGACAACTTAGACGCTATTAGCGGATCTCTAAGAGCATCGTTGCATAGAAGCACAGGTTCGTCACCTTACTTTCTGACATTTGGACAAAATATGATCCTTAACGGCAAGGACTATAGTCTCCTGCGTACTCTAAATATGTTAGCGGACGACACTCGGTTATCTAAACCGGAGGCTTTAGAACTGCAGAGACGGCAAGCTAAACTGAACCTAAACCGATCACATGAAGAAAACGCGAATAGATACAACCTACGTACACGGCAGATAGAATTTAAAAACGGCGATTTCGTTGATGCTAGAAACTTTACACAAAGTAATGCAGTAAAGAAATTCAGTAGTAAATTGGCACCCGTATTTATACCAGCTAAAGTTTATAAGAAACGTAGCTCGTACTACTATGAATTAGAGGATGAGAGAGGAAAGAAATTAGGAGTATTCCATTTGAAGGATATACAAGCTAGAAAACAAGGAGTTTCTTCAGATAAGGCTTCCTTGAAATAGTCTCGTTACCCTTATCTGTGGTGTAGTGACCAACTTAACTTTACACTGCAAAAACTCTTCAAGACACCCTCGCCCTAAATTATAGCAGCTTTTGTGTAAAACAAAAAGCGAGAGAATTGTCTTAGGCCAATCAGAACAGAATATGATCGTACGATTATACAGTTAGGGAAACAAAAGCTATAACAGCGACCACCAGCATGCAGCTTCCCCAGAGCTTAGATCATTATCGGATAAATCTTCGTGGCGAACGCTCATACATTTTTGACGCTGCCCATTTAACTTCACATACACGTGGAAATATAATTTAGTTATATATATATATCCAATCTCATAAAAACAAGAGTTGGTATATTTCAATAAATTTCCGTGTTCGATTTGTGTGTGAAAGTGGCAACGAGATTCGACCCCAAGGCGTAAGGAAGACCAGGCCTATATATAAGAGCATGTGATTGCTCTACAGCCGACTACCCCCCCCCGTCTCGTCGACCCCCGCATCAGCTCATGGTTTAAACCCCGTCGCTCCAAGAAGAGGCCACGAGGCGACATAACCTTCAGCATCAAATTACGCAACCGGCCACCTGCCGTATGATAACTGGCCAAATATATTGGAAGGCTAGAGTTCATCCAGATATTCAACTATGCAGAAGTTTAGACGACCGGAGCAGATTTAATTACATTTGAACATCATCATCGTCACGCAGTGAAGATCATCTCCTATGACCAACGGAGGTCCAACTTTGTGATTTCGTCTTATCGCAGCGCAGCGTAGCAGCCAGCGGTTTACTAAGGTCTTATCGCTGCAATACTGCAGTTATATTTCGTGTTTTGTTTTGATTCTTGATTTTCTTTTGTATTGCGACTTATAATGAATTAAATACTCGCAGATTGACGGAACTTTTGGCATTTGAATAGGAATTTAACTTAGAACCTTTAAAGTTTGACCTACAGCTCGACAATGTCAACGTGAACTTGGGCCCAACTTTACGCACATCATGGAGTGGATATTTAAGGTCGTGAGTACTAACAACAATGATATAAATCTTATTATGAATTACCTATATTAAAATTCTAACAAAATGCCACTCGAACGTCTAATTAAAATAATATCTGCATTTGACTAAAGATTATGTAACTATATTTGCTAATTTTATATTCAATTACTTATATATATTTGCTTTATACTTTACTTTTATATACTTTATTTTACCCACTGAATATAAGCAAAAATGAAGAGTTAGAGAATGACTAGGATAATTATGCGTAGATAAAAATATTGCTAGTTTGTAAAAGAGATTTAATGAAACCGTTTATTAAACTGAATTTATATAAATGGAATTATGATTGAAGATATATTGAAAAATAATGAATTGTGAATAAATAGATTTAATGGTTTGTCGAGTACTTATGTTGAACACTTTCTTAAATATGTGGTAGAGTTATTTTGAACTTGACCAAGGGACAATGTAAATATTTTAAGTAGCATTGTCATGGTAGGGAGGGTAAAGACTTAGGGAATCATTAACATCCAAAATTCCCAATACTTATCAGAATCTGTAGCTTATCTTCACACGTGTCGGCGTGTATCATTAGTATCAATATAAAGCCATTTCTTTTATTAACCGGTAGTCCACTTTTGAATATTGTTTATGAGTAAGACGCACTTATTAAAATGTAGTAGCGTTCGTACTATCCTAAGCTAAAAGAACCCCGACCTACGGCGAGCTAGACCCGAGCATAGCAAGAGTGCGCATCCCTAGCGAAGGAAGTACAAGGTCCTCTTTATTAGTAATTATCACCCACTATTAAAAGACCCACTAGTTAAAAATCTATCGAACTACGTACACTACAAACGTGATGCCGATCTTATGGCATACTATGACGAAGTCGAGAGGAAACTCACTCTCGTCACGAACAAAATAGTTATGTCACATAATGCGGACACGGCAACTATCTTAAATAAGGAGGTTAGGGACGATGCCCTACACGCATTTATTGCTGGGCTGAAAAGACCGCTCAAAGCACTGGTGCTACCAGCACAACCAAAAGACCTTACGACTGCGTTAGCGCTTGCGCGGGAGGCTGAAAATAGCATTGAAAGAAGTGCATTCGCGGCGTCATACGCGAAGGCCATCGAAGACAAGGCTCTTGTGCACGATGGCAACAGGAGTACTAATAAATTTCAGGGAAAGCAATGGAAAGGAGAGGATAGAAATCCACACTTCATTCCTAAGCAATTCCAAAGCAAGCCCCAAGAGGACAGCCCCTGGCAGAAGCGCGGGGACCCCGAAATTGTAGACCATAACAAAGTACAGCCTATGGAGATCGACCCTTCGACAGCCGAACTTAGGCAGGAAACAAATTGGGGAAAGCCTCAGAATAATAGTAACAACAAAAGACGGAATTCATCTCAGCGTTATTCGGGACAAAGACGCCAGCGTGTCAATAATATAACGAGCAGGAAGAGTCAGGGTATTCCGTCACAGCTGAAGCGGAAGTCGCCAGCATTGAAGAAGGTAACGACTCCGACGAACTTAGAGATCTGTTACATTTTTTAGGGAACGCTCCCGACTGCCGTTCATCGAACGACAGTTGGCTGGCAGAACACTAAAAATACTTATCGACACGGGGGCGGCAAAGAATTACCTTAAGCCCGTAAAGGAGCAAAGAAATGTAATGCCGGTCGAGACCCCCCATACTGTGAGCTCTATTCACGGCTCCAGTGACGTCAGTGAACAAGTGCATAATGGGCATTTTTGGGTTAGACGCCCCATTTTTCCTGTTGGACACACTGAACACGTTCGATGCTATAATAGGCTTCGACTCGCTAACGCGAGCAGGAGTAGCATTGAACTTAGGCGACAGCGTAAAAAAATACGCAAACGTCACTGAAAAGCTCAAATTCTTTGACTGTGAAAACGTTAATTTCACTAAAATTGATGACATAGTGGTACCAAATTCGGTGAAAGCCGAATTTAAAAATGTTATTCTGAAAAGAATAAAGGTGTTTTCGACCTCTAACGAGGCGCTAACTTTCAACACCTCGGTCACCGCCACTATTCGAACTAAGAGTGACGAACCCGTCTACTCCAAATTATACCCCTACCCCATGGGGGCAGCAGACTTTGTTAACAACGAGATCAAGGAGCTGCTGAGCAATGGCATAATAAGGCCTTCCAGATCCTAATACAACAGCCCTGCTTCGGTAGTTGACAAAAAAGGGACTGACGATAACGGCATCAAAAATAAGCGCTTGGTAATCGACTTTAGGAAACTAAATGAACAAACAATTGCTGACCGCTACCCTATGCCAAGCATTCCCATGATACTTTACTACCCTAGACTTAAGGTCAGGGTATCACCAGATATACTTGGCCGAGAAGGACCGGGAAAAAACCTCTTTCTCAGTTAACGGAGGGAAATACGAGTTTTGCCGATTACCTTTCGGATTAAAAAACGCAGGTAGCATATTCCAAAGAGCCATCGATGATGTGCTGAGGGAAGAAATAGGCAAGATATGTCGATGACGTCATTATATTTTCAGAAAACGAAACCGAACATGTTAAGCACATCGATATAGTGCTTAAGCGACTGCTCGAGGCCACACGAGAAAAGACTAAATTCTTTAAAGAAAGCGTAGAATTCTTATGCTTCATAGTCACTAGGGGGGGAACGAAAACAGACCCTGAAAAAGTCAGGGCAATACAAGAGTTCCCCGAACCCAAAAATCTGTTTAGCCTTAGGTCCTTCCTCGGCCTGGCGAGCTATTACAGAAGCTTTGTGAAGAATTTTGCCTCCATTGCCAGGCTTCTCACTCATATTCTCAAAGGGGAAAACGGTACAGTGAGTAAAAACATGTCGAAAAAAGTTCCTGTTACATTTGATGAAACCCAGCGCAATGCGTTTGATCACCTGCGTAACATCCTAGCATCAGAAGATGTAATTTTGACGTACCCCGATTTCAAATTACCATTTGACCTAACCACCGACGCTTCAGGCAGTGGTATAGGCGCGGTATTGTCCCAGAACAAGAGGCCCATCACCATGATCTCTCGTACGCTGAAAGACTGCAAACTGAACTACGCCATCAACGAAAGAGAATTGTTGGCGATAGTCTGGGCAATAGGCAAACTTCAAAATTACCTATACGGTACCAAAGAGGTAAGGATCTTTACAGATCACCAGCCCCTCACATACGCGGTATCCGAGAAAAACACCAACGCTAAGATTAAGCGATGGAAAGCATTTATTGATGAGAACAACGGGAAAATATTTTACACACCGGGAAAACAAAACCTGGTAGCGGACGCGCTATCTCGACAACCCCTGAGCAACTTAGAGGCTGAGGCCCAGTCCGATGCAGCCACGGTGCATAGTGAGCTTTCCCTTTCGTACACTATAGAAACCACAGACAAACCTCTGAATTGCTTCAGAAACCAAATCATTTTGGAAGAAGCAAACCAACCGCTTCGGCGAGACTTCATAACCTTCGGAAATAGATCTCGCCATATCATTAACTTTAAAGACAAAGACTCGCTTCTAGAATCCGTTAAAGAAATTGTCAACGCCAATGTCGTGAACGCGATTCACTGTGATTTCCCTACCCTGGCGCGTATTCAACATGCCTTGAGGCAGGAGTTTCCTGCGACAAAGTTTTGGCATTGTAAAGCCTTCGTCAGTGATATTACCAACGTCAATGAACAGCTTGAAATCACTAACACCGAGCACAATCGCGCCCATCGGGCTGGACAAGAGAACGCAAAACAAATCCTCCGGGATTATTACTTCCCGAATATGTCTAAACTAGCTAGCGAAGTGGTCGCAAATTGCAAAGTCTGCAATAAAGCCAAATACGACCGCCATCCTAAGAAACAGGAATTAGGGAATACCCCTATACCTTCATACTTCATACGTTGGAGAAATGTTGCATATCGACATATTTTCCACTGACAGAAAATTCTTCTTAACCTGTATTGACAAATTGTCCAAATTCGCCATCGTACAACCCTCAGTTTCTAGGGCAATCATCGATGTACGAGCCCCTATTCTCCAATTGGTAAACTTCTACCCAAATATCAAAACCATATATTGCGACAACGAAGCCTCTTTCAACTCTGAGACAATCACGTCGTTGCTTAAAAACCAATACAGCATCGATGTTGTCAATGCACCACCGCTACACAGTAGCTCCAATGGCCAAATTGAAAGGTTTCACAGTACACTGGCAGAAATCGCCAGATGCCTCAAAATTAATAAAAAAAAATAGAGGATACTGTGGAATTGATCTCACGGGCTACGATAGAATACAACAGGTCGCTACATTCGGTCACAAAGTTTAGATTAGTGGAGGTTATCCACGCTGGCAATGACGAGATCATGTTGGCAATCAAAGATAGAATTGACAAGGCACAACAAGCTAACCTGGACAGAATTAACCCTTCTATACAAAAACGAACCTTTGAGGTTGGTGAAAAAGTACACCTACGTAACAACAAAAGGTTAGGTAACAAATTGACTCCGCTTTATTCAGAAGAGCGTGTGGAAGCAGATCTGGGAACATCTGTTCTCATTAGGGGGAGGGTGGTCCATAAGGACAATATCAAATAGGCATTTCATCTGCCACATTCACCCTTATATTAAACACTCACCAAATGCTATAATTTCCACAAGGCTTTCCGTAATATCCATCATACTTCTAACCACCGCAAGCGCGCGAGTCACCGACTTCTCGCATGCAAAATACATCCCGGTGTTAGACGGGAATGTATTAGAATGGGAACAGTATGGCCTGACTCTACAGTCAGAATGCTTGAACTGTTCCCACAGTCCCACATGAGGAAACTTCTGGAAGTCGACATCAACCATGCCCAGAACATGCTGGATGAAATTACCGTGCACCGTAGAATGGCCAGGAGCCTGGATTTCCTGGGCTCGGCACTCAAGGTCGTGCCGGGCACGCCCGACGCGGAGGACCTCTTTAGAATCAAAACTAACGAAGCAGCCCTAATAGAGGCAAACAATAGGCAGGTAGTAATAAACACAGAAACACAAAAACATATTAACCAACTCACAGACACAGTAGACAGAATCCTCAAAGAGAAAAGGGACGGGTTGGTTGACACCGGCCACCTTTTCGAGACCCTCTTAACCAGAAATAGAATACTAATTTCAGAAATAGAAAATTGCATGCTCACGATCACACTCGCAAAAAACAATATGATAAATCCAGTTATTTTTAATCACAATGACCTTAAATCTATCTTCGACGAACAGCTCACAGAGATCCCCATAGTTAGTCTTATGGACGTATCTAAGATTAAGATTTTCAATCTAATATTTTTATCCATGTAATTGTTCAATATCCTAAAGTTAAGTTTATTTGTAAAAAAGTCCTGCTCTTTCCTGTTGCTCACCACCATACCATGTTACAAATTGAAGAAAACGTCTTGGCGGAATGTGATGACGGAGTCTTAGCAGTTTCAGATTGCGCGTCTACCAACTTGGCCACGTTCTGCAAAAAGGCGGCTCACGACATCTGCGCCAGGCAGTTACATGCCGGCGGTGTGGCTACATGCCGGACGCAGCCCAGCAATCTAGGGCCCCTTACAATCGTGGGCGATGGAGTAATAATCGTCAATGATAAATTTACGAGGATTACTATCGATGACGGGCCAACAACAACCGTAATAGGGTTACCTTCGAACGGAAGGCAGTCATCAACGGCTCAGTGTATTTGAACCTCAATTACGCTGTGGATAAGAGCCCTGGAATCGCGGCCTCCCCATTAATCAACATCACCGGACATGATCAAATATTGAGTCTGCCGCTACTACAGCGGATGAACGAGCACAACCTGCGGCTGATGCAGGAGCTCAGAGAGGACGTGTCCGCGGGAGTGCACCAAAAATTTGGTTTGTCGCGGGAGTCGCCGTTAGCTTCACGTTATGCGGCTTGGTCCTGCTGCAACAACACTGCAGGCGCAAACGGGAGGCATCCCAGTTGCAAAAATCCATTGACGAATTGGCTGTCACCGAGGACGGCGTCCAATTTAAGGGGGGAGTAGTTAACAACGAACTCCCAGGTTAGCATCAGCAGGCCTATTTTTATTCCTCCTATTAATAACAATCATTTTATTACCCATAATTTATTAATATTAAGCATTTAATATTATAATTATTACTCCACTCATGTATGGTCCACCTCAAATTGGGTCCACCCTAATTGGCCCGAGAGCTGAGCCAACATATTGCGCCCTTATGGGCCGTGGCTTTGTCCCATTGGCTAGCAGCGATCATATGACTTCTGCAAAATGTACTTGGTCAGCGGTCTGCCACGGGCATCCGGTCATGCATGAGCTTTTGTTAGTTCTTAAGTTCAGTTCTGATTTTATATTCAATTAATAAAGAGCACAAGCTCATATATCGAAACTCCGGCACTTAGCCGTTAAACTTTTTTATTACAAAATATACCGGCTGAGTCTCTAGGCCAGCGGTATTGAAGGACAGTCTCCTTCTATTTATTTTCTATTTCTGTTACATCATTGTTTACAATATTTGATTCAATAGGAGTGGGTACTTGTCTTTTGAATTTGATTATAAGTTTCTATATATGAAATATATTCTTATATTTGTAGATATAATAGAATATTATACACAACAACTAAAACTATTAAAATAGTTAATGTAATTATTTGAAATTTATTATTTGCTTTATTATGGATTTCAAAAATATCTTTAGCTTGTATATAAGAAAGGGCTTTTAATTTAGTGATATTGTTGTTGACATAAATCGTTTGTGTGTAATCTAACATAGTGTTTGATGTTGAGATGTCTTCGATTTGAATGGAACAGTTAAAAGCTTTTATTATGTTGTCTCCCTCTATTATTATATCTCTATTTATTCAATATTGGTTAAGTATGGTTTTTGGTAAGTTCCAATTTAATATTATATTAGGTTCGACATAATTGATTTCAAATTCTTTATGAGTTTTTACATATCTGCATTCTGTATTAAATTGGTTAAGTATGACCGTTACGCATTTGTTCATTATTGAAGTTTTTGAAGATTCCAAATAAGTTTGATTATTTTGAACATAAAATTTATTTTGTACATTTTCTATTAAAATGTTTTGATTACTATCTGGATATAGAATTATTGTAAAGATTGGGGTTTTAATTATTTCTTTTGTAATATGGGAAAATATTAGAATTTCATTTGTATTTGTTTTCAGCCAAGTGGAAGTTTTAATATGTAGACGTTTTTCTGAGTTTATATTTGTTAGATAATCATGTTTTAGTAATTTAGGATTAAAAATACCAAGTCTTGTTAACTGCATTCCAAGTTCAATATCTTCTACATACTCAGTAAACTATTGTAAACTAAATAATAAAATGTTTAATCTTTGATCGCTTTCATGTAATGCACTTAATAAATTTATTAATTTTATGCCTTTATTTACTGTTTTTATGACTTCGTTGAGTTCATTAGCTTGGACGCTGTTTCTAGCTCTTCTTTATCTGCTTGATCTAAGGTTCCAAAAAGGTATTTATAAATTCTGATTTTATATTCAATTAATAAAGAGCACAAGCTCATATATCGAAACTCCGGCACTTAGCCGTTAAACTTTTTTATTACAAAATATACCGGCTGAGTCTCTAGGCCAGCGGTATTGAAGGACAGTCTCCTTCCAACCTAATCATCCTATTTCATCATAGAAACAGGACGGCCAACCGGCCCCCCACTGGAGCAACAGCCAACCGGCTATCTACACTGGGAGACAGCGGCGAGGGATACATTATTGCCAACCGCCCACACCATCTTATAACTTGTACGGTAGCAGCTGAAGTGAAAGTGCGTCGGCGACATGGTTTTTTTCCTGGTACATATTTTATATGGTAATCAAACTCATTTAGTCTGATTTTCCATCTTTGGAGTTCCTTGATATTATCGAGCCAAACAAAAGGTTGATGATCACTAAGGATCTGAAACTTACGACCAAAAAGATAGGACCTGAAGTATTTAGTGGCCCAGACAAAAGCTAAAAGTTCTTTTTCTATTGCTCAATAATTAAGTTCATGTTCATTGAGAGTACGGCTAGCGTAACAAACGGGTTTACGATCCTGTGATAATACAGCACCTAGAGCGGCATTGCTTGCATCTGTGGTTAATGAGAATGTTTTTTCGAAATTAGGGTAAATTAATATTGGTTCGGACATAATTAAAAATTTTAATTTTTCGAAAGCTGATATATACTTGGTATCTTTAGAATTTATAACGGAACCTTTTTTTAGTTTTTGTGTTATGGGTTTAGCAATTTTTGCAGAGTTAGGGATAAATTTACGGTAGAAACCGCAAAGTCCTAAAAATGATTTTATTTCTTTATTAGTTTTGAGGTAATGGGAATTTCTGTATGGCTTTGTTTATATGAACTTGAAGGCTCTCCTCTTTATTCAAATGGGTTGCGTTCTTTAAGAGAGTTGCGCAATGAAAATTACCAGGATTTGTGCTGCGTAAGCTTAAGCTTAAGATCTGACTTATGTGTTGGGGTTTGTAAGCTTAAGTGTGTTGCTGGGCAAATGGATTGGGTGGGTGTGATCAAGTGGTACATATGCACTGTGTGTGTGTGGTGTGTGTGTGTGTGTAACAAAGTGTTATACTATGGTACATATGCTACTTACCCATCCTTAAGAAATGAGCCTGTCCTCAGGCGGATAATTTAGGATACAAAACAGGATTTAAATTATTTTCTATTTCTGTTACATCATTGTTTACAATATTTGATTCAATAGGAGTGGGTACTTGTCTTTTGAATTTGATTATAAGTTTCTATATATGAAATATATTCTTATATTTGTAGATATAATAGAATATTATACACAACAACTAAAACTATTAAAATAGTTA
Organism: Drosophila erecta; assembly: GCF_003286155.1. NCBI lineage: Eukaryota > Metazoa > Arthropoda > Insecta > Diptera > Drosophilidae > Drosophila > Drosophila erecta. The sequence goes on along the minus strand of NW_020825231.1, from coordinate 564,772 downwards.
ATGTAATTATTTGAAATTTACTATTTGCTTTATTATGGATTTCAAAAATATCTTTAGCTTGTATATAAGAAAGGGCTTTTAATTTAGTGATATTGTTGTTGACATAAATCGTTTGTGTGTAATCTAACATAGTGTTTGATGTTGAGATGTCTTCGATTTGTATGGAACAGTTAAAAGCTTTTATTATGTTGTCTCCCTCTATTATTATATCTCTATACAATTTTGGTTAAGTATGGTTTTTGGTAAGTTCCAATTTAATATTATATTAGGGTCGACATAATTGATTTCAAATTCTTTGAATTTTTACATATCTGCATTCTGTATTAAATTGGTTAAGTATGCCCGTTAAGCATTTGTTTATTATTGAAGTTTTGGAAGATGCCAAATAAGTTTGATTATTTTGAACATAAAATTTATTTTGTACATTTTCTATTAAAATGTTTTGATTACTATCTGGATATAGAATTATTGTAAAGATTGGGGTTTTAATTATTTCTTTTGTAATATGGGAAAATATTAGAATTTCATTTGTATTCGTTTTCAGCCAAGTGGAAGTTTTAATATGTAGAAGTTTTTCTGAGTTTATATTTGTTAGATAATCATGTTTTAGTAATTTAGGATTAAAAATACCAAGTCTTGTTAACTGCATTCCAAGTTCAATATCTTCTACATACTCAGTAAACTGTTGTAAACTAAATAATAAAATGTTTAATCTTTGATCGCTTTCATGTAATGCACTTAATAAATTTATTAATTTTATGCCTTTATTTACTGTTTTTATGACTTCGTTGAGTTCATTAGCTTGGACGCTGTTTCTAGCTCTTCTTTATCTGCTTGATCTAAGGTTCCAAAAAGGTATTTATAAATTGTGCCCATAAAATTATCTAAGCCGCGTTTGCTGCGCTTTGCTATTCTAATGCCATTTATTTCTCTTTTTAATTTCTCTGCTAAATATTGAACTTGGGATAAAGTTTCATATTCTTCTGATTGTTTTACTAAGTTATCATATGTTTGTTCTATTTTTGTAATATTTACAGATAAGTAGTGATACTCGTAATTGATTGGTAAACTTATTGATCCAGTATTAAATATAAGGTTGAATTTTCATTTATATTGGGTTATTTTCCTGCCTCTACGTTTCTCTTCATAATGTTTTTCGTCAATCTTTGTAATTTCTCCTGTCTTTTTATATGGGTTTGTTGTCTTTGATTTTACTAATGGTGCTTGTCTATATCTGGTATCTACTTCATAACTATGTCTATTTTCGTTTAATTTATTAATTTTATTAATTTTCTCTTGCTGGGTGTCATGAGCAGGCGTTCCTGCATGTACGCACTCATGTGCGTACACTTAATGAGTTCAATTCGGGTGTTTGAATCTAACTGTCTCGCTACTGCGAGGCCTTCGCCTTTTATTCATTCTTACATAGGTTCTTATCATCTAATTATATAATGCAGCGCTCGAAAGACGCCGCAGTCTGCGTTTGTAAATGCACATGAGTTTTATTCTTAAATCTATGTTTGAGGCCTATGACCGCGCTAATCACCTCCCGCGTGGTCATATCTCTTGACACTTCGGCAATAGGCCGCTGCAATCGTACTTATCTGTAGTTGCCACTTATGCTGTCTAGTGACATGTTTTTTGCAGCCCATAAATATAACATATTTATAGTTTGCCTACTTATCATGTCTAAACACATATTTAGACATTCTCCGGGGGGGAAAAATGTACCGCCAGTAGTTGTCTTTCATTTATGCGTTGCCTCCGGATATAAATGACCAATATATAATTATGATAATCGTTGTCAACCCTAGTGCCGAGTGTCCGCTTTCCGTGTGGAAAATCAAGTCATCAATGTGTACCTTGTTATTTTTCCGAGTCTTGATGCGCATTTGATGATTTTGCAGTCATTAGTGTTGTTGACAATCAAGTGCTTCAGCGGGACCACGTTCCATGTCTCCTTGTCATCTATAATTCGTAAACTGGGGAAGATAGACATTTCAGACGCTGTCGAAATTACTTTTTGAGGAGTAATTATTGTTGTATCCCCTAATATTGCTGTGCATACTGCAAGTAGTTGTATAATGCCTTGATTGGGCAGTTTTATAACTTGATGCTGTTTCGCAAAGCCATGTTGTCGAAGCCTCTTGTCTGCATTGGTTAATTTCCATTTCAGACATTAGGTGATATGCGTTTATGTTTGTATTGAACGCAACAAATTTAGGAATAAGCTTTGTTCCGTTTGTCCACATTGTTGTATATCGGTTGTATATCCTTCAACATAGCTTGTGCCTTCATCAGTTTATAGATCAGTGGTAATTGTGTAACTGAATTTCCACCCGGTAGCATTTGTTCTTATTTCGTCCTTATTTTGGCTTAACAATTATTCTATTTGCATTTCCGATATCAAAGAACAGTATAAACCTTTTCTTTGGGTTGGTATTTTTTCTTCTTTGATGTTGTCAATTTTTGGTCGAATTGCCGTGCCGAAGGAATCGCAGTAGTCCTTGAAGTCTCCCATTTTTTCGCAAACCAAGCGGGATTTTTCCAGGAAGTCCTCGTTTTGTAGTCGTCCACCAACTCGAAGTACGCCATCACTATCCAAAAACGGATTTAGCGCCTGTAACTTACTCTTTGGGTCTAATGGTCTTTTGTTATTGAGTACTCTGACTTCGTGTCTAAAATCCAGCTGTTGTTGTGTCTTTACCACGGCAATCTTCGCTGGCTTTAATTCCTCCACCGTAAGATGTGACGGCTGTTGCGATTTTCCTCTCAGCTTTGTTATGAAGCGTAATACATACGCCATTACTCTAAGAAGTTTGTCTATCGCTGAATACTTCGATAAAAGATGATTTTGCAGATATTCGGATTTTATCAATGTGGATACCACAACAATTTCCGATTCCTTTTGAGTGGGCCAGTGTTGTGCATTTATAGCTAGCCAATTTACGAGGATTACTATCGATGACGGGCCTACAACAACCGTAATAGGGTTACCTTCGAACGGAAGGCAGTCATCAACGGCTCAGTGTATTTGAACCTCAATTACGCTGTGGATAAGAGCCCTGGAATCGCGGCCTCCCCATTAATCAACATCACCGGACATGATCAAATATTGAGTCTGCCGCTACTACAGCGGATGAACGAGCACAACCTGCGGCTGATGCAGGAGCTCAGAGAGGACGTGTCCGCGGGAGGTGCACCAAAAATTTGGTTTGTCGCGGGAGTCGCCGTTAGCTTCACGTTATGCGGCTTGGTCCTGCTGCAACAACACTGCAGGCGCAAACGGGAGGCATCCCAGTTGCAAAAATCCATTGACGAATTGGCTGTCACCGAGGACGGCGTCCAATTTAAGGGGGGAGTAGTTAACAACGAACTCCCAGGTTAGCATCAGCAGGCCTATTTTTATTCCTCCTATTAATAACAATCATTTTATTACCCATAATTTATTAATATTAAGCATTTAATATTATAATTATTACTCCACTCATGTATGGTCCACCTCAAATTGGGTCCACCCTAATTGGCCCGAGAGCTGAGCCAACATATTGCGCCCTTATGGGCCGTGGCTTTGTCCCATTGGCTAGCAGCGATCATATGACTTCTGCAAAATGTACTTGGTCAGCGGTCTGCCACGGGCATCCGGTCATGCATGAGCTTTTGTTAGTTCTTAAGTTCAGTTCTGATTTTATATTCAATTAATAAAGAGCACAAGCTCATATATCGAAACTCCGGCACTTAGCCGTTAAACTTTTTTATTACAAAATATACCGGCTGAGTCTCTAGGCCAGCGGTATTGAAGGACAGTCTCCTTCCAACCTAATCATCCTATTTCATCATAGGCCCCCCACTGGAGCAACAGCCAACCGGCTATCTACACTGGGAGACAGCGGCGAGGGATACATTATTGCCAACCGCCCACACCATCTTATAACTTGTACGGTAGCAGCTGGTGAAAGTGCGTCGGCGACATGGTTTTTTTCCTGGTACATATTTTATATGGTAATCAAACTCATTTAGTCTGATTTTCCATCTTTGGAGTTCCTTGATATTATCGAGCCAAACAAAAGGTTGATGATCACTAAGGATCTGAAACTTACGACCAAAAAGATAGGACCTGAAGTATTTAGTGGCCCAGACAAAAGCTAAAAGTTCTTTTTCTATTGCTCAATAATTAAGTTCATGTTCATTGAGAGTACGGCTAGCGTAACAAACGGGTTTACGATCCTGTGATAATACAGCACCTAGAGCGGCATTGCTTGCATCTGTGGTTAATAAGAATGTTTTTTCGAAATTAGGGTAAATTAATATTGGTTCGGACATAATTAAAAATTTTAATTTTTCGAAAGCTGATATATACTTGGTATCTTTAGAATTTATAACGGAACCTTTTTTTAGTTTTTGTGTTATGGGTTTAGCAATTTTTGCAGAGTTAGGGATAAATTTACGGTAGAAACCGCAAAGTCCTAAAAATGATTTTATTTCTTTATTAGTTTTGAGGTAATGGGAATTTCTGTATGGCTTTGTTTATATGAACTTGAAGGCTCTCCTCTTTATTCAAATGGGTTGCGTTCTTTAAGAGAGTTGCGCAATGAAAATTACCAGGATTTGTGCTGCGTAAGCTTAAGCTTAAGATCTGACTTATGTGTTGGGGTTTGTAAGTTTAAGTGTGTTGCTGGGCAAATGGATTGGGTGGGTGTGATCAAGTGGTACATATGCACTGTGTGTGTGTGGTGTGTGTGTGTGTAACAAAGTGTTATACTATGGTACATATGCTACTTACCCATCCTTAAGAAATGAGCCTGTCCTCAGGCGGATAATTTAGGATACAAAACAGGATTTAAATTATTTTCTATTTCTGTTACATCATTTTTTACAATATTTGATTCAATAGGAGTGGGTACTTGTCTTTTGAATTTGATTATAATTTTCTATTTTCTATAAAATATATATTTATATTTGTAGATATAATAGAATATTATTATGACAACTAAAACTATTAAAATAGTTAATGTAATTATTTGAAATTTATTATTTGCTTTATTATGGATTTCAAAAATATCTTTAGCTTGTATATAAGAAAGGGCTTTTAATTTAGTGATATTGTTGTTGACATAAATCGTTTGTGTGTAATCTAACATAGTGTTTGATGTTGAGATTTCTTCGATTTGTATGGAACAGTTAAAAGCTTTTATTATGTTGTCTCCCTCTATTATTATATCTCTATTTATACAATTTTGGTTAAGTATGGTTTTTGGTAAGTTCCAATTTAATATTATATTAGGTTCGACATAATTGATTTCAAATTCTTTGAATTTTTACATATCTGCATTCTGTATTAAATTGGTTAAGTATGCCCGTTAAGCATTTGTTTATTATTGAAGTTTTTGAAGATGCCAAATAAGTTTGATTATTTTGAACATAAAATTTATTTTGTACATTTTCTATTAAAATGTTTTGATTACTATCTGGATATAGAATTATTGTAAAGATTGGGGTTTTAATTATTTCTTTTGTAATATGGGAAAATATTAGAATTTCATTTGTATTCGTTTTCAGCCAAGTGGAAGTTTTAATATGTAGAAGTTTTTCTGAGTTTATATTTGTTAGATAATCATGTTTTAGTAATTTAGGATTAAAAATACCAAGTCTTGTTAACTGCATTCCAAGTTCAATATCTTCTACATACTCAGTAAACTGTTGTAAACTAAATAATAAAATGTTTAATCTTTGATCGCTTTCATGTAATGCACTTAATAAATTTATTAATTTTATGCCTTTATTTACTGTTTTTATGACTTCGTTGAGTTCATTAGCTTGGACGCTGTTTCTAGCTCTTCTTTATCTGCTTGATCTAAGGTTCCAAAAAGGTATTTATAAATTGTGCCCATAAAATTATCTAATTTCTCTGCTAAATATTGAACTTGGGATAAAGTTTCATATTCTTCTGATTGTTTTACTAAGTTATCATATGTTTGTTCTATTTTTGTTATATTTACAGATAAGTAGTGATACTCGTAATTGATTGGTAAACTTATTGATCCAGTATTAAATATAAGGTTGAATTTTCATTTATAGTGGGTTATTTTCCTGCCTCTACGTTTCTCTTCATAATGTTTTTCGTCAATCTTTGTAATTTCTCCTGTCTTTTTATATGGGTTTGTTGTCTTTGATTTTACTAATGGTGCTTGTCTATATCTGGTATCTACTTCATAACTATGTCTATTTTCGTTTAATTTATTAATTTTATTAATTTTCTCTTGCTGGGTGTCATGAGCAGGCGTTCCTGCATGTACGCACTCATGTGCGTACACTTAATGAGTTCAATTCGGGTGTTTGAATCTAACTGTCTCGCTACTGCGAGGCCTTCGCCTTTTATTCATTCTTACATAGGTTCTTATCATCTAATTATATAATGCAGCGCTCGTAAGACGCCGCAGTCTGCGTTTGTAAATGCACATGAGTTTTATTCTTAAATCTATGTTTGAGGCCTATGACCGCGCTAATCACCTCCCGCGTGGTCATATCTCTTGACACTTCGGCAATAGGCCGCTGCAATCGTACTTATCTGTAGTTGCCACTTATGCTGTCTAGTGACATGTTTTTTGCAGCCCATAAATATAACATATTTATAGTTTGCCTACTTATCATGTCTAAACACATATTTAGACATTCTCCGGGGGGGAAAAATGTACCGCCAGTAGTTGTCTTTCATTTATGCGTTGCCTCCGGATATAAATGACCAATATATAATTATGATAATCGTTGTCAACCCTAGTGCCGAGTGTCCGCTTTCTGTGTTGAAAATCAAGTCATCAATGTGTACCTTGTTATTTTTCCGAGTCTTGATGCGCATTTGAAGATTTTGCAGTGCATTAGTGTTGTTGACAATCAAGTGCTTCAGCGGGACCACGTTCCATGTCTCCTTGTCATCTATAATTCGTAAACTGGGGAAGATAGACATTTCAGACGCTGTCGAAATTACTTTTTGAGGAGTAATTATTGTTGTATCCCCTAATATTGCTGTGCATACTGCAAGTAGTTGTATAATGCCTTGATTGGGCAGTTTTATAACTTGATGCTGTTTCGCAAAGCCATGTTGTCGAAGCCTCTTGTCTGCATTGGTTAATTTCCATTTCAGACATTAGGTGATATGCGTTTATGTTTGTATTGAACGCAACAAATTTAGGAATAAGCTTTGTTCCGTTTGTCCACATTGTTGTATATCGGTTGTATATCCTTCAACATAGCTTGTGCCTTCATCAGTTTATAGATCAGTGGTAATTGTGTAACTGAATTTCCACCCGGTAGCATTTGTTCTTATTTCGTCCTTATTTTGGCTTAACAATTATTCTATTTGCATTTCCGATATCAAAGAACAGTATAAACCTTTTCTTTGGGTTGGTATTTTTTCTTCTTCTTTGATGTTGTCAATTTTTGGTCGAATTGCCGTGCCGAAGGAATCGCAGTAGTCCTTGAAGTCTCCCATTTTTTCGCAAACCAAGCGGGATTTTTCCAGGAAGTCCTCTGATTGTTTTATGACATCAAAATAGGCTTGCATGTCATAATAAAACAATAATTTTGTTCACCATAACTGATGCTTTTGCGTCGATGTCGTAAATTTTCCCAAGTTCTTTGGCCTGTTTTCGAGGTTCCGAATTTTCTGTCGCAGTTGTAGCTTGCAATATCAATAAACAGCATAGCACAGTACCTATGCTTCCAGTGCCATTCCTTTTGTCTTTTGGAACTCGCTGCCTAAGCTTCTTGTCCTTGCATAGCTGCATTGACTCTGTTATAGATGGCGTTGCAGCTCCAGCTCGTTTTGCTTCGCTAACAGGAAGTTGACAGATCTTGTTTAGCGATCTTTTTACTTCCCCATCGCTTGTTTTAACCGTGACTACCCGGACTTTATCATCTTATTATTACTACTACTAATGATTCTTCCGATTGGCCATTTTGCAGGGTGAGTGCTCTCATGTTTTATAAGAACCAGCTGTCCCTCCAAATTTGGCTTTTCTTGGCGCCATTTGGTTCGCTGTTGCAATGACACCAGATACTCCTCTTTCCATTTCTTCAAAAAATCACCTTTGATGCGTTGAATAAGAGCTATCCATTGTCTTACTTTTGTCAAAATGTTCAGGGACTCCACCAGAAAATGAACCCTGCGTTAATATAGTATAGGTTCTCACTCTTGCCAGATGTATCGCTTTTGTTGCCATACAAACAAATACACATATGTATCCTTTATACGTTTTTTGACCTCTTCCCTTTGAGCAGCGAATCTGGAAGGGTCCGGCGTTGTCGATTCCAGTATTTTGATTCGAGTAATCAGCCGTTACGCGATAACTGGTAAATTTCCCATCAGATGACTGGACATCTCTTGCTTGTATCGTATGCTTTAAAATATTAAATATTAAATATTTCCTTAAGGAATTTTGTATGCCAAATATCCAGAACTCCCTCTGAATATAAGTTCTCATAATGTTAATACCGCCATGCAGAGTTTCTTTATGAGCATCCTTTGCAATTAACCAAGTCAAATGTGACTTATCCAGTATAATTGGATATTTTCTTTACATTATAGGGTATCATTGCGTTTTGTAGTCGTCCACCAACTCGAAGTACGCCATCACTATCCAAAAACGGATTTAGCGCCTGTAACTTACTCTTTGGGTCTAATGGTCTTTTGTTATTGAGTACTCTGACTTCGTGTCTAAAATCCAGCTGTTGTTGTGTCTTTACCACGGCAATCTTCGCTGGCTTTAATTCCTCCACCGTAAGATGTGACGGCTGTTGCGATTTTCCTCTCAGCTTTGTTATGAAGCGTAATACATACGCCATTACTCTAAGAAGTTTGTCTATCGATGAATACTTCGATAAAAGATGATTTTGCAGATATTCGGATTTTATCAATGTGGATACCACAACAATTTCCGATTCCTTTTGAGTGGGCCAGTGTTGTGCATTTATAGCTAGCCAATTTACGAGGATTACTATCGATGACGGGCCTACAACAACCGTAATAGGGTTACCTTCGAACGGAAGGCAGTCATCAACGGCTCAGTGTAATTGAACCTCAATTACGCTGTGGATAAGAGCCCTGGAATCGCGGCCTCCCCATTAATCAACATCACCGGACATGATCAAATATTGAGTCTGCCGCTACTACAGCGGATGAACGAGCACAACCTGCGGCTGATGCAGGAGCTCAGAGAGGACGTGTCCGCGGGAGGTGCACCAAAAATTTGGTTTGTCGCGGGAGTCGCCGTTAGCTTCACGTTATGCGGCTTGGTCCTGCTGCAACAACACTGCAGGCGCAAACGGGAGGCATCCCAGTTGCAAAAATCCATTGACGAATTGGCTGTCACCGAGGACGGCGTCCAATTTAAGGGGGGAGTAGTTAACAACGAACTCCCAGGTTAGCATCAGCAGGCCTATTTTTATTCCTCCTATTAATAACAATCATTTTATTACCCATAATTTATTAATATTAAGCATTTAATATTATAATTATTACTCCACTCATGTATGGTCCACCTCAAATTGGGTCCACCCTAATTGGCCCGAGAGCTGAGCCAACATATTGCGCCCTTATGGGCCGTGGCTTTGTCCCATTGGCTAGCAGCGATCATATGACTTCTGCAAAATGTACTTGGTCAGCGGTCTGCCACGGGCATCCGGTCATGCATGAGCTTTTGTTAGTTCTTAAGTTCAGTTCTGATTTTATATTCAATTAATAAAGAGCACAAGCTCATATATCGAAACTCCGGCACTTAGCCGTTAAACTTTTTTATTACAAAATATACCGGCTGAGTCTCTAGGCCAGCGGTATTGAAGGACAGTCTCCTTCCAACCTAATCATCCTATTTCATCATAGGCCCCCCACTGGAGCAACAGCCAACCGGCTATCTACACTGGGAGACAGCGGCGAGGGATACATTATTGCCAACCGCCCACACCATCTTATAACTTGTACGGTAGCAGCTGGTGAAAGTGCGTCGGCGACATGGTTTTTTTCCTGGTACATATTTTATATGGTAATCAAACTCATTTAGTCTGATTTTCCATCTTTGGAGTTCCTTGATATTATCGAGCCAAACAAAAGGTTGATGATCACTAAGGATCTGAAACTTACGACCAAAAAGATAGGACCTGAAGTATTTAGTGGCCCAGACAAAAGCTAAAAGTTCTTTTTCTATTGCTCAATAATTAAGTTCATGTTCATTGAGAGTACGGCTAGCGTAACAAACGGGTTTACGATCCTGTGATAATACAGCACCTAGAGCGGCATTGCTTGCATCTGTGGTTAATGAGAATGTTTTTTCGAAATTAGGGTAAATTAATATTGGTTCGGACATAATTAAAAATTTTAATTTTTCGAAAGCTGATATATACTTGGTATCTTTAGAATTTATAACGGAACCTTTTTTTAGTTTTTGTGTTATGGGTTTAGCAATTTTTGCAGAGTTAGGGATAAATTTACGGTAGAAACCGCAAAGTCCTAAAAATGATTTTATTTCTTTATTAGTTTTGAGGTAATGGGAATTTCTGTATGGCTTTGCTTATATGAACTTGAAGGCTCTCCTCTTTATTCAAATGGGTTGCGTTCTTTAAGAGAGTTGCGCAATGAAAATTACCAGGATTTGTGCTGCGTAAGCTTAAGCTTAAGATCTGACTTATGTGTTGGGGTTTGTAAGTTTAAGTGTGTTGCTGGGCAAATGGATTGGGTGGGTGTGATCAAGTGGTACATATGCACTGTGTGTGTGTGGTGTGTGTGTGTGTAACAAAGTGTTATACTATGGTACATATGCTACTTACCCATCCTTAAGAAATGAACCTGTCCTCAGGCGGATAATTTAGGATACAAAACAGGATTTAAATTATTTTCTATTTCTGTTACATCATTTTTTACAATATTTGATTCAATAGGAGTGGGTACTTGTCTTTTGAATTTGATTATAATTTTCTATTTTCTATAAAATATATATTTATATTTGTAGATATAATAGAATATTATTATGACAACTAAAACTATTAAAATAGTTAATGTAATTATTTGAAATTTATTATTTGCTTTATTATGGATTTCAAAAATATCTTTAGCTTGTATATAAGAAAGGGCTTTTAATTTAGTGATATTGTTGTTGACATAAATCGTTTGTGTGTAATCTAACATAGTGTTTGATGTTGAGATTTCTTCGATTTGTATGGAACAGTTAAAAGCTTTTATTATGTTGTCTCCCTCTATTATTATATCTCTATTTATACAATTTTGGTTAAGTATGGTTTTTGGTAAGTTCCAATTTAATATTATATTAGGATCGACATAATTGATTTCAAATTCTTTGAATTTTTACATATCTGCATTCTGTATTAAATTGGTTAAGTATGCCCGTTAAGCATTTGTTTATTATTGAAGTTTTTGAAGATGCCAAATAAGTTTGATTATTTTGAACATAAAATTTATTTTGTACATTTTCTATTAAAATGTTTTGATTACTATCTGGATATAGAATTATTGTAAAGATTGGGGTTTTAATTATTTCTTTTGTAATATGGGAAAATATTAGAATTTCATTTGTATTCGTTTTCAGCCAAGTGGAAGTTTTAATATGTAGAAGTTTTTCTGAGTTTATATTTGTTAGATAATCATGTTTTAGTAATTTAGGATTAAAAATACCAAGTCTTGTTAACTGCATTCCAAGTTCAATATCTTCTACATACTCAGTAAACTGTTGTAAACTAAATAATAAAATGTTTAATCTTTGATCGCTTTCATGTAATGCACTTAATAAATTTATTAATTTTATGCCTTTATTTACTGTTTTTATGACTTCGTTGAGTTCATTAGCTTGGACGCTGTTTCTAGCTCTTCTTTATCTGCTTGATCTAAGGTTCCAAAAAGGTATTTATAAATTGTGCCCATAATATTATCTAATTTCTCTGCTAAATATTGAACTTGGGATAAAGTTTCATATTCTTCTGATTGTTTTACTAAGTTATCATATGTTTGTTCTATTTTTGTTATATTTACAGATAAGTAGTGATACTCGTAATTGATTGGTAAACTTATTGATCCAGTATTAAATATAAGGTTGAATTTTCATTTATAGTGGGTTATTTTCCTGCCTCTACGTTTCTCTTCATAATGTTTTTCGTCAATCTTTGTAATTTCTCCTGTCTTTTTATATGGGTTTGTTGTCTTTGATTTTACTAATGGTGCTTGTCTATATCTGGTATCTACTTCATAACTATGTCTATTTTCGTTTAATTTATTAATTTTATTAATTTTCTCTTGCTGGGTGTCATGAGCAGGCGTTCCTGCATGTACGCACTCATGTGCGTACACTTAATGAGTTCAATTCGGGTGTTTGAATCTAACTGTCTCGCTACTGCGAGGCCTTCGCCTTTTATTCATTCTTACATAGGTTCTTATCATCTAATTATATAATGCAGCGCTCGTAAGACGCCGCAGTCTGCGTTTGTAAATGCACATGAGTTTTATTCTTAAATCTATGTTTGAGGCCTATGACCGCGCTAATCACCTCCCGCGTGGTCATATCTCTTGACACTTCGGCAATAGGCCGCTGCAATCGTACTTATCTGTAGTTGCCACTTATGCTGTCTAGTGACATGTTTTTTGCAGCCCATAAATATAACATATTTATAGTTTGCCTACTTATCATGTCTAAACACATATTTAGACATTCTCCGGGGGGGAAAAATGTACCGCCAGTAGTTGTCTTTCATTTATGCGTTGCCTCCGGATATAAATGACCAATATATAATTATGATAATCGTTGTCAACCCTAGTGCCGAGTGTCCGCTTTCTGTGTTGAAAATCAAGTCATCAATGTGTACCTTGTTATTTTTCCGAGTCTTGATGCGCATTTGAAGATTTTGCAGTTCATTAGTGTTGTTGACAATCAAGTGCTTCAGCGGGACCACGTTCCATGTCTCCTTGTCATCTATAATTCGTAAACTGGGGAAGATAGACATTTCAGACGCTGTCGAAATTACTTTTTGAGGAGTAATTATTGTTGTATCCCCTAATATTGCTGTGCATACTGCAAGTAGTTGTATAATGCCTTGATTGGGCAGTTTTATAACTTGATGCTGTTTCGCAAAGCCATGTTGTCGAAGCCTCTTGTCTGCATTGGTTAATTTCCATTTCAGACATTAGGTGATATGCGTTTATGTTTGTATTGAACGCAACAAATTTAGGAATAAGCTTTGTTCCGTTTGTCCACATTGTTGTATATCGGTTGTATATCCTTCAACATAGCTTGTGCCTTCATCAGTTTATAGATCAGTGGTAATTGTGTAACTGAATTTCCACCCGGTAGCATTTGTTCTTATTTCGTCCTTATTTTGGCTTAACAATTATTCTATTTGCATTTCCGATATCAAAGAACAGTATAAACCTTTTCTTTGGGTTGGTATTTTTTCTTCTTCTTTGATGTTGTCAATTTTTGGTCGAATTGCCGTGCCGAAGGAATCGCAGTAGTCCTTGAAGTCTCCCATTTTTTCGCAAACCAAGCGGGATTTTTCCAGGAAGTCCTCTGATTGTTTTATGACATCAAAATAGGCTTGCATGTCATAATAAAACAATAATTTTGTTCACCATAACTGATGCTTTTGCGTCGATGTCGTAAATTTTCCCAAGTTCTTTGGCCTGTTTTCGAGGTTCCGAATTTTCTGTCGCAGTTGTAGCTTGCAATATCAATAAACAGCATAGCACAGTACCTATGCTTCCAGTGCCATTCCTTTTGTCTTTTGGAACTCGCTGCCTAAGCTTCTTGTCCTTGCATAGCTGCATTGACTCTGTTATAGATGGCGTTGCAGCTCCAGCTCGTTTTGCTTCGCTAACAGGAAGTTGACAGATCTTGTTTAGCGATCTTTTTACTTCCCCATCGCTTGTTTTAACCGTGACTACCCGGACTTTATCATCTTATTATTACTACTACTAATGATTCTTCCGATTGGCCATTTTGCAGGGTGAGTGCTCTCATGTTTTATAAGAACCAGCTGTCCCTCCAAATTTGGCTTTTTTTGGCGCCATTTGGTTCGCTGTTGCAATGACACCAGATACTCCTCTTTCCATTTCTTCAAAAAATCACCTTTGATGCGTTGAATAAGAGCTATCCATTGTCTTACTTTTGTCAAAATGTTCAGGGACTCCACCAGAAAATGAACCCTGCGTTAATATAGTATAGGTTCTCACTCTTGCCAGATGTATCGCTTTTGTTGCCATACAAACAAATACACATATGTATCCTTTATACGTTTTTTGACCTCTTCCCTTTGAGCAGCGAATCTGGAAGGGTCCGGCGTTGTCGATTCCAGTATTTTGATTCGAGTAATCAGCCGTTACGCGATAACTGGTAAATTTCCCATCAGATGACTGGACATCTCTTGCTTGTATCGTATGCTTTAAAATATTAAATATTAAATATTTCCTTAAGGAATTTTGTATGCCAAATATCCAGAACTCCCTCTGAATATAAGTTCTCATAATGTTAATACCGCCATGCAGAGTTTCTTTATGAGCATCCTTTGCAATTAACCAAGTCAAATGTGACTTATCCAGTATAATTGGATATTTTCTTTACATTATAGGGTATCATTGCGTTTTGTAGTCGTCCACCAACTCGAAGTACGCCATCACTATCCAAAAACGGATTTAGCGCCTGTAACTTACTCTTTGGGTCTAATGGTCTTTTGTTATTGAGTACTCTGACTTCGTGTCTAAAATCCAGCTGTTGTTGTGTCTTTACCACGGCAATCTTCGCTGGCTTTAATTCCTCCACCGTAAGATGTGACGGCTGTTGCGAATTTCCTCTCAGCTTTGTTATGAAGCGTAATACATACGCCATTACTCTAAGAAGTTTGTCTATCGATGAATACTTCGATAAAAGATGATTTTGCAGATATTCGGATTTTATCAATGTGGATACCACAACAATTTCCGATTCCTTTTGAGTGGGCCAGTGTTGTGCATTTATAGCTAGCCAATTCGGCCCTCTCCCCCAAATTTCACAGATTTTAAGAGCTTGCGGTGATATCCCTCTTGTAGTGACCAACTAAACTTTACACTGCAATAACTCTTCAAGACACCCTCGCCCTAAATTATAGCAACTTTTGTGTAACCCAAAAAGCGAGAGAATTTTCTTAGACCAATCAGGACAGAATATGATCGTACGATTGTACAGTTAGGGAAAGAAAAGCTATAACAGCGACCACCAGCATGCAGCTTCCCAGAGCTTAATTCATTATCGAATTAAACTTCGTGGCGAACGCTCACAATTTTGACGCTGCCCATTTAAACTTCACATACACGTGGAAATATAATTTAGTTATATATATATCCAATCTCATAAAAACAAGAGTGGGATATTTCAATAAATTTCCGTGTGCGATTTGTGTGAAAGTGGCAAAGAGATTCGACCCCAAGGCGTAAGGAAGGCCAGGCCTATATAAGAGCATTTGGTTGCTCTACAGCCGACTACCCCCCGTCTCGTCGACCCCCGCATCAGCTCATGGTTTAAACCCCGTTCGCTCCAAGAAAAGGCCACGAGGCCACATAACCTTCAGCAACAAGTCACGCAACCGGCCACCTGCCGAATGATAACTGGCCAAATATATTGGAAGGCTAGAGCTCATCCAGATTATTCAGCTATGCAGAAGTTTAGACGACCGGATCAGATTTAATTATATTTGGACATCATCAACGTCACGCAGTGAAGATCATCTCCTATGACCAACGAAGGTTTAACTTTGTGATTCCGTCTTATCGCAGCGGAGCGTAGCAGCCAGCGGTTTTCTAAGGTCTTATCGCTGCAATGCTGCAGTTATATTTCGTGTTTTGTTTTGATTCTTGATTTTCTTTTGTATTGCGATCAATAATGAATTAAATACTCGCAGATTGACGGAACTTTTGGCATTTGAATAGGAATTTAAATTAGAACCTTTAAAGTTTGACCTACAGCTCGACAATGTCAACGTGAACTTGGGTCCAACTTTACGCACATCATGGAGTGGATATTTAAGGTCGTGAGTACTACAAACAACAATGATTAAAACCCTTATTATGAATTACCTATATTAAAATTCTAACAAAATGCCACTCGAACGTCTAAATGAAATAAGATCTACATTTGACTAAAGATTATATAACTATATTTGCTAACTTTATATTCAATTACTTATATATATTTGCTTTATACTTTACTTTTATATACTTTATTTTACTTACTAAATATAAACGAAAATGATGAGTTAGAGAATAACTAGGATAATTATGCGTAGATTAAAAATTGTTAGTTTGTAAAAGATTTTTTAATGGAAACGTTTACTAAACTGAATTTATATAAATGGAATTATGATTGAAGATATATTGAAAAAGAATGAATTGTGAATAAATAGATATAATGGTTTGTCGAGGACTTATGTTGAACACTTTCTTAAATATGTGGTAGAGTTATTTTGAACTTGGCCAAGGGACAATGTAAATATTTTAAGTAGCATTGTCGGCGTGTATCATTAGTATCAATATAAAGCCATTTCTTTTATTAATCAATAATCCACTTTTGAATATTGTTTATGAGTAAAACGCACTTATTAAAATGTAGTAGCGTTTCGTACTATCCTAAGCTAAAAGAACCCCGACCTACGGCAAGCTAGACCCGAGCATAGCAAGAGTGCGCATCCCTAGCGAAGGAAGTACAAGGTCCTCTTTATTAGTAATTACCACCCACTATTAAAAGACCAACTAGTTAAAAATCTATCGAACTACGTACACTACACATTTTTTGCGCCCAACGTGGGGCACGACAAACACTACACATTTTTGGCGCCCAACCCGTGGAGCACGACAAACACTACACATTTTTGGCGCCCAACGTGGGGCCTGATACACTACACATTTTTGGCGCCCAACGTGGGGCCCGAAAAGTACACTACAAGTACTACACATTTTTGAAGCCAGACATGAGACCCGACATGTACTACACATTTTTGGACCAGACGTGAAGCTCGACAAGTCCTTAACTTGTTATAGCACACTAAGCTCTAAAGTAATCCATCCACAGTTAAAACACAATATAACTAATTCCAATAAATTAACATATTGGATTGAGAGCATCTATTTGGAAGGGATAGTAAAACTTAGGAACATGCGAGTTAATTTGAAAGAGAATTGATCGACCAAGTGGAACTGTTTCGAATCCACAGAAGCTCATCACCATACGTTTCTATACTCAACTTTATTTACAATTTGATTTTTTTTGGAATACATTATACTTACACTTCAATAAGACTGTATATTGTCCGATTTTCAAGTAAATAAAAGCATGAAGCAATAGACCAGCTACAATCCACTAACAAATAGAGATACAACTAAGATTCTGATAGAAGTGATCGACATAAAGAAAGCCAAACCAAATAATTAGAACATATCTTAACAACAATAATATGGCAGCCAAGGATAGTGCAGGCAATGCAGTTTAAGTTTCACAAGGGGTTGAAAATAGCTGTGTCATATGTAAAGAAATCTTAGCACCAACCGTTTTGTCAGCAACAACATCGTGCAGGCATACATCTCATAAAAAAGTGCCTTATAAATCACTTAAAAAGCACACAAACATGTCCAATTTGCAATGCAGATTGCAACGAATCGAATTTATCTCACTCTAATAACACTCTGTTCGCTGAATTAGATTCTGCAACAGCTGGCACATCCGGCGTAAGCGAAAAGTCAAGATAATAATGATATTTTCCCATTAAGGAGAAATACCAGATCAGGAAGGATCCGAGGTACACCTCCTAGACGAGGAGTGTCTACAAGAAATACTTACAGAGGAAATATGGATAGGATCTTAACAGAACCTCCAACGAATTCCAGTATGGCTCTTAGTACCCAACCAGAGTTGATGAACTTTATACAGTTTACTGTTAGCCAACAACAGGCTCAACTCATGGATAACCTTACCACTTATTTAGGGAAGACTATAGAGACATCTATTAAAAGTAATTTAGACAACTTATAATTATCTCAGCCAACACATACAAATTCCACACCTGACAATGTCCAACCAAATACAGATTTGAGCAGGAACGATTCCAATCAAAATCGGTATTCTCAGAATTTAGACAATAATGTAGAAGAAAGAGGCGGAAACAGTAGCAATGCAAGCTCATATGTTAGCCCGGAAAAAGTATCAGGAATCATTCAAAAATGGAGATTATAGTTCGATGGTAGCAAAACAAGCATCAGGATAGATGAATTCATTTACAGGATATGCTCACTTACCAAACAAAATCTAGGTAATGATTATAGACTTTTATGTGACCATTTGTACCTTCTGTTTGCAGGAAAAGCAAGCGATTGGTATTGGAAGTTTCAACGAAACAATCCAAATTTCGATTGGAACACATTTTGTGGCGAATTTAGGAAGAGATTCGAAGATATAGAGACAGATTATAATATTTGGGAGGGAATCCAAAAACGCAAGCAAGGAGAAAATGAAGCATTTGAAGATTTCCAGGAAACCATGGAACGGTTGATTGACAGACTGCAAAATGGAGTTTCCGAAACACAATTAGTTGAGTTATTGGTTAGAAATTCGAAGCCTAGCTTACATCATGAGTTGCTGCATCTTAAAATCCCAAACAGAACACAGCTCCGATACGAAGTGCGCAGGCATGAACAGTTTTATAACAATCTCAGGACGTTTAAGCCGAAACCCTATCGCTCCTGCGTGGCAGAATTAACCACCGAAGAAGAGGAAACAGGTTTAGTAAGAGTAGGTGAAGAAGTAAACCAAATCCAAAGTCGAAATACCACAACTTGTTGGAATTGTGACAAACAAGGCCACAGATTCGATGATTGTATGGCTAAAAGAATTATATTTTGTTACGGTTGCGGACTTAAAGAAAAATACAAGCCGACTTGTCCAAACTGTAATCCGGGAAACCGACAAAAGGATGTTTCTCTGAGCAACAAGATACATCCGTAGATTCAGAAGTTGCTAAGTCAAAGTCAACCACTGAAGCCCGTGAATTTCAGGAGATAGAACCTTTAGGTCAGCCTGATATTCATTTTTCTTTTATACCCTTACATATAAGAATTCAAAATTACAATAATAAGCGTAGAGAAATATTTAGTAAAGTAGATAGTATCGGGACTCATTTAAAACCCAGACGATCTACTAGCCGATTGAGAGAATTTTGGAAGAAGGTTCGTCGTGACCGACAGAAACTAATTTCCGCTATAGTACTTAGCTCTGACCAAAGACTCTATACGGATATCAATATAGAGGGTCAAACTTACAAGGCTTTATTAGATTCTGGAGCAACAATAAGTTGTGAAGGCGGATTAGCTGCTCAGAACTTCCTTAAACACAACAACGTGAAAAAATGTTCTGGCGAAATTCGCGCTACGAACGGAACAAAACACAAAGTAATGCAGTAAAGGAATTCAGTAGTAAATTGGCACCCGTATTTATCCAGCTAAAGTTTATAAGAAACGTAGCTCGTACTACTATGAATTAGAGGATGAGAGAGGAAAGAAATTAGGAGTATTCCATTTGAAGGATATACAAGCTAGAAAACAAAGAGTTTCTTCAGATAAGGCTTCCTTGAAATAGTCTCGTTACCCTTATCTGCAATAACTCTTCAAGACACCCTCGCCCTAAATTATAGCAGCTTTTGTGTAACCCAAAAAGCGAGAGAATTGTCCTAGACCAATCAGGACAGAATATGATCGAACGATTGTACAGTTGGGGAAAGAAAAGCTATAACAGCGACCACCAGCATGCAGCTTCCCAGAGCTTAATTCATTATCGGATTAAACTTCGTGGCGAACGCTCACAATTTTGACGCTGCCCATTTAAACTTCGCATACACGTGGAAATATAATTTAGTTATATATATCCAATCTCATAAAAACAAGAGTGGGATATTTCAATAAATTTCCGTGTGCGATTTGTGTGAAAGTGGCAAAGAGATTCGGGCCTATATAAGGGCATTTGGTTGCTCTACAGCCGATTTGACCTACAATGTCAACGTGGACTTGGGCCCAACTTTACGCACATCATGGAGTGGATATTTAAGGTCGTGAGTACTACCAAACAACAATGATAAAAAACCTAATTATGAATTACTTATATTAAAATTCTACAAAATGCCACTCTAAAGCATTTGCCTAAAGAATATATAATTATATTTGCTAATTTTATATTCAAGAGTGTAGTGTACGTAGTTCGATAGATTTTTAACTAGTTGGTCTTTTAATAGTGGGTGGTAATTACTAATAAAGAGGACCTTGTACTTCCTTCGCTAGGGATGCGCACTCTTGCTATGCTCGGGTCTAGCTTGTCGTAGGTCGGGGTTCTTTTAGCTTAGGATAGTACGAAACGGTACTACATTTTAATAAGTGCGTCTTACTCATAAACAATATTCAAAAGTGGATTATCGCCTTATACTTTACTTTTATATACTTTATTTTACTCACTAAATATAAACGAAAATGACGAGTTAGAGAATGACTAGGATAATTATGCGTAGGTTAAAATTTGTTAGTTTGTAAAAGAGATTTAATGGAACCGCTTAGTAAACTGAATTTATATAAATGGAATTATAATTGAAGATATATTGAAAAAGAATGAATTGTGAATAAAGAGATTTAATGGTTTGTCGAGTACTTATGTTGAACACTTTCTTAAATATGTGGTAGAGTTATTTTGAACTTGGCCAAGGGATAATGTAAATATTTTAAGTAGCATTGTCATAATAGGGGGGTAAAGACTTAGGGAATTATTAACATCCAAAATTCCCAATACTTATCAGAATCTGTAGCTTATCTTCACACGTGTCGGCGTGTATCATTAGTATCAATATAAAGCCATTTCTTTTATTAATCGATAATCCACTTTTGAATATTGTTTATGAGTAAGACGCACTTATTAAAATGTAGTACCGTTTCGTACTATCCTAAGCTAAAAGAACCCCGACCTACGACAAGCTAGACCCGAGCATAGCAAGAGTGCGCATCCCTAGCGAAGGAAGTACAAGGTCCTCTTTATTAGTAATTACCACCCACTATTAAAAGACCAACTAGTTAAAAATCTATCGAACTACGTACACTACACTCTTGAAACCACTTCTGCTGGATTTTCTTCCGATTTAACGTAATTCCATTTGACATTGGGAATTAGTTTATTTATTTATTTTACTCTAGTTCTGACGATCTTTGCTGCGCTTGTTCTGTATCCAAGCAATAGTAATTTGCGAATCACTCCATGCATGCATTGTGATCTTGTTGCTCCATATAGCCTGCACCTTCGCTAATAACTTTGCTAATAAATGCGCAGCACATAATTCCAACTTTGGAATTGTTTTCCTGTTTTTTATAGGATTTAATAAGTTTTTTGCTGCAAGCAAAGTAACTCTGCCGCCTACTTTTGAATACACAGCCGCTGCATATGCTTTCTCTGATGCATCGCAGAATCCATGTAGCTCCATAATACCTTTGGAGCATCCAGTCCAGGGTGACATTCTAATTTCTTCTAAATATTATAGACCTTTAGCATATTCCATCCACCACTTAGCTAAGTTGGATTCCAATTCAACGTCCCAAGTCATCGGTAACTTCCACAGTTCCTGAATGAAACATTTGCCTTGAATCGTTACAGGTGCCAACCATCCTAGTGGGTCGAAAATTCTGGACAACTGTGATAACACTAACCGCTTTGTTATGCGTGTTAGCATTGGGTTTTCTGCCGAAAACGTAAATGTATCCTTCTTCGGATCCCATTGAAGTCCTAAGGTTTTGATCGATTCATTCTCCTCAATGCAGATTTTCTCCGTAGCACAGTCGTCCTGAATGTCGGCTTAAATACGTTTGTCATTTGCAACCCATTTTCGCAGATGCATGCCGGCCTTCTTTATCACTTGTCTCAATTTCCTTTGAAGTTCATAGCAATCGTTGACTGTGTCTCCACCAGTTATGAGGTCATCCATATAAAAGTCGTCTCTAATTGTTTCTGCTAAGACGCTATCCTCTTGGCAAAAGCCAAGAAAGGTGCTGCCGATCTGCCATAAGTTACGGTTGTTAACTTAAACTCACTGATCGGCAATTTTGGATCATCTCTCCATAGGATATATTGGTATTCTTGGTCTTTCTCAGCAACCTTTATTTGGCGATACATTTTTTCAATGTCAGCTACCATAACATTACCACTTGCGCCATTTAATTAGAATATCGAATATATCCTTTTGAATCTTAGGACCAGCTATAATAAAGTCATTTAGGCTTAGTCCATTTGTCGTCTTTGCGGATGCGTAAAAACTACTCGTAGCTTCGTATTTAAGCTTCCAGGCCTGATGATTGCTTGATGGGGTAAATAGTATTTACCTTGACATATCTTAAGGTATTCTTTCATCATGAATTCGTCATCGTTGTATACAGCCCAGTTCTTTGGGTTTCTTTGAAACTTATTTTCCATTTGCATAAGCCTTGCCATTGCCTGTTTGCGAGAGTCTCCCAGCTTAGCCTCTTTGTGGAATGGAATTGAAACCACAAATCTGCCTTCCTCGTTGATGACAGTTGTTTCTTGGAATTTTCTCTCGCATTCTGCATTGTTGGTAATCGCCTCATTGGCTTCATCTTCCAATTCCCAAAAGCGTTCCAGGTCCTTTAGATTTATTGTTGTAGTGGCTTTTATAATTTTTTGCTTTGCTGCTCGAGTTATATTTATAGATCCAGGGGAAATAGATCCACACCTATCACCATGTCAATTCTGCTTGGCTCATTGAATCGTGGATCTGCTAGCCTGTAGCCCTTCCACTCTTTGTTGATATCAATATCAAACTTTTTGCTGGGAAAGGCTCTATGGAGTGTTGGTAAAATCAATGCTCGTCAGGTGGGCGCTATTTTTTGATAATTGAGTAGTCTGGGAGATACCTATATCTATAGTACTCCTTACTCTGGGAATCCTTAATATTTGTGCTGCTTCCTCTGAAATCAGCGTCTTCTGGGATTCACCGTCAATTAGCGCCCTTAACTCGATGTAACCTACAGCTTTGTTTTTCACTAAAACAACAGCTGTCGCTAATAGTGTGTCTTGGCCTTGCTTGAGGCTATTGCTGTTGATACTGCGTTTTGTGTCTTCATGAAGAAGGCTGTTGTGTCCTTTGGAGCATCGATTGCATGTAATTTCCTTTCTGCAGTCGATGGCATAATGCTTTCCAAAGCATCTAAAGCAGATGCTGTTCTTTTGAACGAATTCTTTTCTTTTTTCGATTGATTGTGCTCTAAATTTGAGACACTTTATCATATCGTGGCCATCCTTAGAGTAAAAAAGGCACACGATCTAGCTTGCACTTTTCTTGTAGCAAGCTGAGCGGTATTTTTGGTAATGGCATTTACTGAGTTGTTACCCAGTTACCCAGTACGTCTTGTAAGGACGTATAGCTCTTGCCTTTTTTACATGCTGTTCATACAGCTGCAAGGCTTCTGGCGAAAATTTCCGCAGTAGAATTTCTGCTAAAATTACGTCAGCAGAGCTTTCTATTTTTCCTTTTTCTTTTATGATGAATATGCTTTCAAATGAATCTTTCATTTATGCGTTGCCTCCGGATATAAATGACCAATATAATTATGATAATCGTTGTCAAACCTAGTGCCGAGTGTCCGCTTTCCGTGTGGAAAATCAAGTCATCAATGTGTACCTTGTTATTTTTCCGAGTCTTGATGCGCATTTGAAGATTTTGCAGTTCATTAGTGTTGTTGACAATCAAGTGCTTCAGCGGGACCATGTTCCATGTCTGCTTGTCATCTATAATTCGTAAACTGGGGAAGATAGACATTTCAGACGCTGTCGAAATTACTTTTTGAGGAGTAATTATTGTTGTATCCCCTAATATTGCTGTGCATCCTGCAAGTAGTTGTATAATGCCTTGATTGGGCAGTTTTATAACTTGATGCTGTTTCGCAAAGCCATATTGTCGAATCCTCTTGTCTGCATTGGTTAATTTCCATTTCAGACATTAGGTGATATGCGTTTATGTTTGTATTGAACGCAACAAATTTAGAATTCAATTTCGGAATAAGCTTTGTTCCGTTTGTCCACATTGGTATTGGGATTACTTCAAGGAGATCCGTTTCCTGATTGTTGTATATCGGTTGTATATCCTTCAACATAGCTTGTGCCTTCATCAGTTTATAGATCAGTGGTAATTGTGTAACTGAATTTCCACCCGGTAGCATTTGTTCTTATTTCGTCCTTATTTTGGCTTAACAATTATTCTATTTGCATTTCCGATATCAAAGAACAGTATAAACCTTTTCTTTGGGTTGGTATTTTTTCTTCTTCTTTGATGTTGTCAATTTTTGGTCGAATTGCCGTGCCGAAGGAATCGCAGTAGTCCTTGAAGTCTCCCATTTTTTCGCAAACCAAGCGGGATTTTTCCAGGAAGTCCTCTGATTGTTTTATGACATCAAAATAGGCTTGCATGTCATAATAAAACAATAATTTTGTTCACCATAACTGATGCTTTTGCGTCGATGTCGTAAATTTTCCCAAGTTCTTTGGCCTGTTTTCGAGGTTCCGAATTTTCTGTCGCAGTTGTAGCTTGCAATATCAATAAACAGCATAGCACAGTACCTATGCTTCCAGTGCCATTCCTTTTGTCTTTTGGAACTCGCTGCCTAAGCTTCTTGTCCTTGACTCTGTTATAGATGGCGTTGCAGCTCCAGCTCGTTTTGCTTCGCTAACAGGAAGTTGACAGATCTTGTTTAGCGATCTTTTTACTTCCCCATCGCTTGTTTTAACCGTGACTACCCGGACTTTATCATCTTATTACTACTACTACTAATGATTCTTCCGATTGGCCATTTTGCAGGGTGAGTGCTCTCATGTTTTATAAGAACCAGCTGTCCCTCCAAATTTGGCTTTTCTTGGCGCCATTTGGTTCGCTGTTGCAATGACACCAGATACTCCTCTTTCCATTTCTTCAAAAAATCACCTTTGATGCGTTGAATAAGAGCTATCCATTGTCTTACTTTTGTCAAAATGTTCAGGGGCTCCACCAGAAAATGAACCCAGCGTTAATATAGTATAGGTTCTCACTCTTGCCAGATGTATCGCTTTTGTTGCCATACAAACAAATACACATATGTATCCTTTATACGTTTTTTGACCTCTTCCCTTTGAGCAGCGAATCTGGAAGGGTCCGGCGTTGTCGATTCCAGTATTTTGATTCGAGTAATCAGCCGTTACTCGATAACTGGTAAATTTCCCATCAGATGACTGGACATCTCTTGCTTGTATCGTATGCTTTAAAATATTAAATATTAAATATTTCTTTAAGGAATTTTGTATGCCAAATATCCAGAACTCCCTCTGAATATAAGTTCTCATAATGTTAAACCGCCATGCAGAGTTTCTTTATGAGCATCCTTTGCAATTAACCAAGTCAAATGTGACTTATCCAGTATAATTGGATATTTTCTTTACATTATAGGGTATCATTGCGTTTTGTAGTCGTCCACCAACTCGAAGTACGCCATCACTATCCAAAAACGGATTTAGCGCCTGTAACTTACTCTTTGGGTCTAATGGTCTTTTGTTATTGAGTACTCTGACTTCGTGTCTAAAATCCAGCTGTTGTTGTGTCTTTACCACGGCAATCTTCGCTGGCTTTAATTCCTCCACCGTAAGATGTGACGGCTGTTGCGATTTTCCTCTCAGCTTTGTTATGAAGCGTAATACATACGCCATTACTCTAAGAAGTTTGTCTATCGATGAATACTTCGATAAAAGATGATTTTGCAGATATTCGGATTTTATCAATGTGGATACCACAACAATTTCCGATTCCTTTTGAGTGGGCCAGTGTTGTGCATTTATAGCTAGCCAATTCGGCCCTCTCCCCCAAATTTCACAGATTTTAAGAGCTTGCGGTGATATCCCTCTTGTAGTGACCAACTAAACTTTACACTGCAATAACTCTTCAAGACACCCTCGCCCTAAATTATAGGAGCTTTTGTGTAACCCAAAAAGCGAGAGAATTTTCTTAGACCAATCAGGACAGATTTTCAATCTAATATTTTTATCCATGTAATTGTTCAATATCCTAAAGTTAAGTTTATTTGTAAAAAAGTCCTGCTCTTTCCTGTTGCTCACCACCATACCATGTTACAAATTGAAGAAAACGTCTTGGCGGAATGTGATGACGGAGTCTTAGCAGTTTCAGATTGCGCGTCTACCAACTTGGCCACGTTCTGCAAAAAGGCGGCTCACGACATCTGCGCCAGGCAGTTACATGCCGGCGGTGTGGCTACATGCCGGACGCAGCCCAGCAATCTAGGGCCCCTTACAATCGTGGGCGATGGAGTAATAATCGTCAATGATAAATTTACGAGGATTACTATCGATGACGGGCCTACAACAACCGTAATAGGGTTACCTTCGAACGGAAGGCAGTCATCAACGGCTCAGTGTATTTGAACCTCAATTACGCTGTGGATAAGAGCCCTGGAATCGCGGCCTCCCCATTAATCAACATCACCGGACATGATCAAATATTGAGTCTGCCGCTACTACAGCGGATGAACGAGCACAACCTGCGGCTGATGCAGGAGCTCAGAGAGGACGTGTCCGCGGGAGGTGCACCAAAAATTTGGTTTGTCGCGGGAGTCGCCGTTAGCTTCACGTTATGCGGCTTGGTCCTGCTGCAACAACACTGCAGGCGCAAACGGGAGGCATCCCAGTTGCAAAAATCCATTGACGAATTGGCTGTCACCGAGGACGGCGTCCAATTTAAGGGGGGAGTAGTTAACAACGAACTCCCAGGTTAGCATCAGCAGGCCTATTTTTATTCCTCCTATTAATAACAATCATTTTATTACCCATAATTTATTAATATTAAGCATTTAATATTATAATTATTACTCCACTCATGTATGGTCCACCTCAAATTGGGTCCACCCTAATTGGCCCGAGAGCTGAGCCAACATATTGCGCCCTTATGGGCCGTGGCTTTGTCCCATTGGCTAGCAGCGATCATATGACTTCTGCAAAATGTACTTGGTCAGCGGTCTGCCACGGGCATCCGGTCATGCATGAGCTTTTGTTAGTTCTTAAGTTCAGTTCTGATTTTATATTCAATTAATAAAGAGCACAAGCTCATATATCGAAACTCCGGCACTTAGCCGTTAAACTTTTTTATTACAAAATATACCGGCTGAGTCTCTAGGCCAGCGGTATTGAAGGACAGTCTCCTTCCAACCTAATCATCCTATTTCATCATAGAAACAGGACGGCCAACCGGCCCCCCACTGGAGCAACAGCCAACCGGCTATCTACACTGGGAGACAGCGGCGAGGGATACATTATTGCCAACCGCCCACACCATCTTATAACTTGTACGGTAGCAGCTGAAGTGAAAGTGCGTCGGCGACATGGTTTTTTTCCTGGTACATATTTTATATGGTAATCAAACTCATTTAGTCTGATTTTCCATCTTTGGAGTTCCTTGATATTATCGAGCCAAACAAAAGGTTGATGATCACTAAGGATCTGAAACTTACGACCAAAAAGATAGGACCTGAAGTATTTAGTGGCCCAGACAAAAGCTAAAAGTTCTTTTTCTATTGCTCAATAATTAAGTTCATGTTCATTGAGAGTACGGCTAGCGTAACAAACGGGTTTACGATCCTGTGATAATACAGCACCTAGAGCGGCATTGCTTGCATCTGTGGTTAATGAGAATGTTTTTTCGAAATTAGGGTAAATTAATATTGGTTCGGACATAATTAAAAATTTTAATTTTTCAAAAGCTGATATATACTTGGTATCTTTAGAATTTATAACGGAACCTTTTTTTAGTTTTTGTGTTATGGGTTTAGCAATTTTTGCAGAGTTAGGGATAAATTTACGGTAGAAACCGCAAAGTCCTAAAAATGATTTTATTTCTTTATTAGTTTTGAGGTAATGGGAATTTCTGTATGGCTTTGTTTATATGAACTTGAAGGCTCTCCTCTTTATTCAAATGGGTTGCGTTCTTTAAGAGAGTTGCGCAATGAAAATTACCAGGATTTGTGCTGCGTAAGCTTAAGCTTAAGATCTGACTTATGTGTTGGGGTTTGTAAGTTTAAGTGTGTTGCTGGGCAAATGGATTGGGTGGGTGTGATCAAGTGGTACATATGCACTGTGTTTGTGTGGTGTGTGTGTGTGTAACAAAGTGTTATACTATGGTACATATGCTACTTACCCATCCTTAAGAAATGAGCCTGTCCTCAGGCGGATAATTTAGGATACAAAACAGGATTTAAATTATTTTCTATTTCTGTTACATCATTTTTTACAATATTTGATTCAATATTCTATATTCTTTTGATTCTATTTTCTATAAATATATATTTATATTTGTAGATATAATAGAATATTATTATGACAACTAAAACTATTAAAATAGTTAATGTAATTATTTGAAATTTATTATTTGCTTTATTATGGATTTCAAAAATATCTTTAGCTTGTATATAAGAAAGGGCTTTTAATTTAGTGATATTGTTGTTGACATAAATCGTTTGTGTGTAATCTAACATAGTGTTTGACGTTGAGATTTCTTCGATTTGTATGGAACAGTTAAAAGCTTTTATTATGTTGTCTCCCTCTATTATTATATCTCTATTTATACAATTTTGGTTAAGTATGGTTTTTGGTAAGTTCCAATTTAATATTATATTAGGTTCGACATAATTGATTTCAAATTCTTTGAATTTTTACATATCTGCATTCTGTATTAAATTGGTTAAGTATGCCCGTTAAGCATTTGTTTATTATTGAAGTTTTTGAAGATGCCAAATAAGTTTGATTATTTTGAACATAAAATTTATTTTGTACATTTTCTATTAAAATGTTTTGATTACTATCTGGATATAGAATTATTGTAAAGATTGGGGTTTTAATTATTTCTTTTGTAATATGGGAAAATATTAGAATTTCATTTGTATTCGTTTTCAGCCAAGTGGAAGTTTTAATATGTAGAAGTTTTTCTGAGTTTATATTTGTTAGATAATCATGTTTTAGTAATTTAGGATTAAAAATACCAAGTCTTGTTAACTGCATTCCAAGTTCAATATCTTCTACATACTCAGTAAACTGTTGTAAACTAAATAATAAAATGTTTAATCTTTGATCGCTTTCATGTAATGCACTTAATAAATTTATTAATTTTATGCCTTTATTTACTGTTTTTATGACTTCGTTGAGTTCATTAGCTTGGACGCTGTTTCTAGCTCTTCTTTATCTGCTTGATCTAAGGTTCCAAAAAGGTATTTATAAATTGTGCCCATAAAATTATCTAAGCCGCGTTTGCTGCGCTTTGCTATTCTAATGCCATTTATTTGTCTTTTTAATTTCTCTGCTAAATATTGAACTTGGGATAAAGTTTCATATTCTTCTGATTGTTTTACTAAGTTATCATATGTTTGTTCTATTTTTGTAATATTTACAGATAAGTAGTGATACTCGTAATTGATTGGTAAACTTATTGATCCAGTATTAAATATAAGGTTGAATTTTCATTTATAGTGGGTTATTTTCCTGCCTCTACGTTTCTCTTCATAATGTTTTTCGTCAATCTTTGTAATTTCTCCTGTCTTTTTATATGGGTTTGTTGTCTTTGATTTTACTAATGGTGCTTGTCTATATCTGGTATCTACTTCATAACTATGTCTATTTTCGTTTAATTTATTAATTTTATTAATTTTCTCTTGCTGGGTGTCATGAGCAGGCGTTCCTGCATGTACGCACTCATGTGCGTACACTTAATGAGTTCAATTCGGGTGTTTGAATCTAACTGTCTCGCTACTGCGAGGCCTTCGCCTTTTATTCATTCTTACATAGGTTCTTATCATCTAATTATATAATGCAGCGCTCGTAAGACGCCGCAGTCTGCGTTTGTAAATGCACATGAGTTTTATTCTTAAATCTATGTTTGAGGCCTATGACCGCGCTAATCACCTCCCGCGTGGTCATATCTCTTGACACTTCGGCAATAGGCCGCTGCAATCGTACTTATCTGTAGTTGCCACTTATGCTGTCTAGTGACATGTTTTTTGCAGCCCATAAATATAACATATTTATAGTTTGCCTACTTATCATGTCTAAACACATATTTAGACATTCTCCGGGGGGGAAAAATGTACGGCCAGTAGTTGTCTTTCATTTATGCGTTGCCTCCGGATATAAATGACCAATATATAATTATGATAATCGTTGTCAACCCTAGTGCCGAGTGTCCGCTTTCCGTGTGGAAAATCAAGTCATCAATGTGTACCTTGTTATTTTTCCGAGTCTTGATGCGCATTTGAAGATTTTGCAGTTCATTAGTGTTGTTGACAATCAAGTGCTTCAGCGGGACCACGTTCCATGTCTCCTTGTCATCTATAATTCGTAAACTGGGGAAGATAGACATTTCAGACGCTGTCGAAATTACTTTTTGAGGAGTAATTATTGTTGTATCCCCTAATATTGCTGTGCATACTGCAAGTAGTTGTATAATGCCTTGATTGGGCAGTTTTATAACTTGATGCTGTTTCGCAAAGCCATGTTGTCGAAGCCTCTTGTCTGCATTGGTTAATTTCCATTTCAGACATTAGGTGATATGCGTTTATGTTTGTATTGAACGCAACAAATTTAGGAATAAGCTTTGTTCCGTTTGTCCACATTGTTGTATATCGGTTGTATATCCTTCAACAATGCTTGTGCCTTCATCAGTTTATAGATCAGTGGTAATTGTGTAACTGAATTTCCAGCCGGTAGCATTTGTTCTTATTTCGTCCTTATTTTGGCTTAACAATTATTCTATTTGCATTTCCGATATCAAAGAACAGTATAAACCTTTTCTTTGGGTTGGTATTTTTTCTTCTTCTTTGATGTTGTCAATTTTTGGTCGAATTGCCGTGCCGAAGGAATCGCAGTAGTCCTTGAAGTCTCCCATTTTTTCGCAAACCAAGCGGGATTTTTCCAGGAAGTCCTCTGATTGTTTTATGACATCAAAATAGGCTTGCATGTCATAATAAAACAATAATTTTGTTCACCGTAACTGATGCTTTTGCGTCGATGTCGTAAATTTTCCCAAGTTCTTTGGCCTGTTTTCGAGGTTCCGAATTTTCTGTCGCAGTTGTAGCTTGCAATATCAATAAACAGCATAGCACAGTACCTATGCTTCCAGTGCCATTCCTTTTGTCTTTTGGAACTCGCTGCCTAAGCTTCTTGTCCTTGCATAGCTGCATTGACTCTGTTATAGATGGCGTTGCAGCTCCAGCTCGTTTTGCTTCGCTAACAGGAAGTTGACAGATCTTGTTTAGCGATCTTTTTACTTCCCCATCGCTTGTTTTAACCGTGACTACCCGGACTTTATCATCTTATTACTACTACTACTAATGATTCTTCCGATTGGCCATTTTGCAGGGTGAGTGCTCTCATGTTTTATAAGAACCAGCTGTCCCTCCAAATTTGGCTTTTCTTGGCGCCATTTGGTTCGCTGTTGCAATGACACCAGATACTCCTCTTTCCATTTCTTCAAAAAATCACCTTTGATGCGTTGAATAAGAGCTATCCATTGTCTTACTTTTGTCAAAATGTTCAGGGGCTCCACCAGAAAATGAACCCAGCGTTAATATAGTATAGGTTCTCACTCTTGCCAGATGTATCGCTTTTGTTGCCATACAAACAAATACACATATGTATCCTTTATACGTTTTTTGACCTCTTCCCTTTGAGCAGCGAATCTGGAAGGGTCCGGCGTTGTCGATTCCAGTATTTTGATTCGAGTAATCAGCCGTTACTCGATAACTGGTAAATTTCCCATCAGATGACTGGACATCTCTTGCTTGTATCGTATGCTTTAAAATATTAAATATTAAATATTTCTTTAAGGAATTTTGTATGCCAAATATCCAGAACTCCCTCTGAATATAAGTTCTCATAATGTTAATACCGCCATGCAGAGTTTCTTTATGAGCATCCTTTGCAATTAACCAAGTCAAATGTGACTTATCCAGTATAATTGGATATTTTCTTTACATTATAGGGTATCATTGCGTTTTGTAGTCGTCCACCAACTCGAAGTACGCCATCACTATCCAAAAACGGATTTAGCGCCTGTAACTTACTCTTTGGGTCTAATGGTCTTTTGTTATTGAGTACTCTGACTTCGTGTCTAAAATCCAGCTGTTGTTGTGTCTTTACCACGGCAATCTTCGCTGGCTTTAATTCCTCCACCGTAAGATGTGACGGCTGTTGCGATTTTCCTCTCAGCTTTGTTATGAAGCGTAATACATACGCCATTACTCTAAGAAGTTTGTCTATCGATGAATACTTCGATAAAAGATGATTTTGCAGATATTCGGATTTTATCAATGTGGATACCACAACAATTTCCGATTCCTTTTGAGTGGGCCAGTGTTGTGCATTTATAGCTAGCCAATTCGGCCCTCTCCCCCAAATTTCACAGATTTTAAGAGCTTGCGGTGATATCCCTCTTGTAGTGACCAACTAAACTTTACACTGCAATAACTCTTCAAGACACCCTCGCCCTAAATTATAGCAGCTTTTGTGTAACCCAAAAAGCGAGAGAATTTTCTTAGACCAATCAGGACAGAATATGATCGTACGATTGTACAGTTAGGGAAAGAAAAGCTATAACAGCGACCACCAGCATGCAGCTTCCCAGAGCTTAATTCATTATCGAATTAAACTTCGTGGCGAACGCTCACAATTTTGACGCTGCCCATTTAAACTTCACATACACGTGGAAATATAATTTAGTTATATATATATCCAATCTCATAAAAACAAGAGTGGGATATTTCAATAAATTTCCGTGTGCGATTTGTGTGAAAGTGGCAAAGAGATTCGACCCCAAGGCGTAAGGAAGGCCAGGCCTATATAAGAGCATTTGGTTGCTCTACAGCCGACTACCCCCCGTCTCGTCGACCCCCGCATCAGCTCATGGTTTAAACCCCATTCGCTCCAAGAAAAGGCCACGAGGCCACATAACCTTCAGCAACAAGTCACGCAACCGGCCACCTGCCGAATGATAACTGGCCAAATATATTGGAAGACTAGAGCTCATCCAGATTATTCAGCTATGCAGAAGTTTAGACGACCGGATCAGATTTAATTATATTTGGACATCATCAACGTCACGCAGTGAAGATCATCTCCTATGACCAACGAAGGTTTAACTTTGTGATTCCGTCTTATCGCAGCGGAGCGTAGCAGCCAGCGGTTTTCTAAGGTCTTATCGCTGCAGTGCTGCAGTTATATTTCGTGTTTTGTTTTGATTCTTGATTTTCTTTTGTATTGCGATTAATAATGAATTAAATACTCGCAGATTGACGGAACTTTTGGCATTTGAATAGGAATTTAAATTAGAACCTTTAAAGTTTGACCTACAGCTCGACAATGTCAACGTGAACTTGGGCCCAACTTTACGCACATCATGGAGTGGATATTTAAGGTCGTGAGTACTACAAGCAACAATGATTAAAACCCTTATTATGAATTACCTATATTAAAATTCTAACAAAATGCCACTCGAACGTCTAAATAAAATAAGATCTACATTTGACTAAGGATTATATAACTATATTTGCTAATTTTATATTCAATTACTTATATATATTTGCTTTATACTTTACTTTTATATACTTTATTTTACTTACTAAATATAAACGAAAATGATGAGTTAGAGAATAACTAGGATAATTATGCGTAGATTAAAAATTGTTAGTTTGTAAAAGATTTTTTAATGGAAACGTTTACTAAACTGAATTTATATAAATGGAATTATGATTGAAGATATATTGAAAAAGAATGAATTGTGAATAAATAGATATAATGGTTTGTCGAGGACTTATGTTGAACACTTTCTTAAATATGTGGTAGAGTTATTTTGAACTTGGCCAAGGGACAATGTAAATATTTTAAGTAGCATTGTCGGCGTGTATCATTAGTATCAATATAAAGCCATTTCTTTTATTAATCAATAATCCACTTTTGAATATTGTTTATGAGTAAAACGCACTTATTAAAATGTAGTAGCGTTTCGTACTATCCTAAGCTAAAAGAACCCCGACCTACGGCAAGCTAGACCCGAGCATAGCAAGAGTGCGCATCCCTAGCGAAGGAAGTACAAGGTCCTCTTTATTAGTAATTACCACCCACTATTAAAAGACCAACTAGTTAAAAATCTATCGAACTACGTACACTACACATTTTTTGCGCCCAACGTGGGGCACGACAAACACTACACATTTTTGGCGCCCAACCCGTGGAGCACGACAAACACTACACATTTTTGGCGCCCAACGTGGGGCCTGATACACTACACATTTTTGGCGCCCAACGTGGGGCCCGAAAAGTACACTACAAGTACTACACATTTTTGAAGCCAGACGTGAGACCCGACATGTACTACACATTTTTGGACCAGACGTGAAGCTCGACAAGTCCTTAACTTGTTATAGCACACTAAGCTCTAAAGTAATCCATCCACAGTTAAAACACAATATAACTAATTCCAATAAATTAACATATTGGATTGAGAGAATCTATTTGGAAGGGATAGTAAAACTTAGGAACATGCGAGTTAATTTGAAAGAGAATTGATCGACCAAGTGGAACTGTTTCGAATCCACAGAAGCTCATCACCATACGTTTCTATACTCAACTTTATTTACAATTTGATTTTTTTTGGAATACATTATACTTACACTTCAATAAGACTGTATATTGTCCGATTTTCAAGTAAATAAAAGCATGAGGCAATAGACCAGCTACAATCCACTAACAAATAGAGATACAACTAAGATTCTGATAGAAGTGATCGACATAAAGAAAGCCAAACCAAATAATTAGAACATATCTTAACAACAATAATATGGCAGCCAAGGATAGTGCAGGCAATGCAATTGAAGTTTCACAAGGGGTTGAAAATAGCTGTGTCATATGTAAAGAAATCTTAGCACCAACCGTTTTGTCAGCAACAACATCGTGCAGGCATACATCTCATAAAAAAGTGCCTTATAAATCACTTAAAAAGCACACAAACATGTCCAATTTGCAATGCAGATTGCAACGAATCGAATTTAT
Source organism: Drosophila erecta (assembly GCF_003286155.1). NCBI lineage: Eukaryota > Metazoa > Arthropoda > Insecta > Diptera > Drosophilidae > Drosophila > Drosophila erecta. Next base: position 529,601 of record NW_020825231.1, on the reverse strand, counting down.
CTCACTCTAATAACACTCTGTTCGCTGAATTAGATGCTGCAACAGCTGGCACATCCGGCGTAAGCGAATGTCAAGATAATAATGATATTTTCCCATTAAGGAGAAATACCAGATCAGGAAGGATCCGAGGTACACCTCCTAGACGAGGAGTGTCTACAAGAAATACTTACAGAGGAAATATGGATAGGATCTTAACAGAACCTCCAACGAATTCCAGTATGGCTCTTAGTACCCAACCAGAGTTGATGAACTTTATACAGTTTACTGTTAGCCAACAACAGGCTCAACTCATGGATAACCTTACCACTTATTTAGGGAAGACTATAGAGACATCTATTAAAAGTAATTTAGACAACTTATAATTATCTCAGCCAACACATACAAATTCCACACCTGACAATGTCCAACCAAATACAGATTTGAGCAGGAACGATTCCAATCAAAATCGGTATTCTCAGAATTTAGACAATAATGTAGAAGAAAGAGGCGGAAACAGTAGCAATGCAAGCTCATATGTTAGCCCGGAAAAAGTATCAGGAATCATTCAAAAATGGAGATTAAAGTTCGATGGTAGCAAAACAAGCATCAGGATAGATGAATTCATTTACAGGATATGCTCACTTACCAAACAAAATTTAGGTAATGATTATAGACTTTTATGTGACCATTTATACCTTCTGTTTGCAGGAAAAGCAAGCGATTGGTATTGGAAGTTTCATCGAAACAATCCAAATTTCGATTGGAACACATTTTGTGGCGAATTTAGGAAGAGATTCGAAGATATAGAGACAGATTATAATATTTGGGAGGGAATCCAAAAACGCAAGCAAGGAGAAAATGAAGCATTTGAAGATTTCCAGGAAACCATGGAACGGTTGATTGACAGACTGCAAAATGGAGTTTCCGAAACACAATTAGTTGAGTTATTGGTTAGAAATTCGAAGCCTAGCTTACATCATGAGTTGCTGCATCTTAAAATCCCAAACAGAACACAGCTCCGATTCGAAGTGCGCAGGCATGAACAGTTTTATAACAATCTCAGGACGTTTAAGCCGAAACCCTATCGCTCCTGCGTGGCAGAATTAACCACCGAAGAAGAGGAAACAGGTTTAGTAAGAGTAGGTGAAGAAGTAAACCAAATCCAAAGTCGAAATACCACACCTTGTTGGAATTGTGACAAACAAGGCCACAGATTCGATGATTGTATGGCTAAAAGAATTATATTTTGTTACGGTTGCGGACTTAAAGAAAAATACAAGCCGACTTGTCCAAACTGTAATCCGGGAAACCGACAAAAGGATGTTTCTCTGAGCAACAAGATACATCCGTAGATTCAGAAGTTGCTAAGTCAAAGTCAACCACTGAAGCCCGTGAATTTCAGGAGATAGAACCTTTAGGTCAGCCTGATATTCATTTTTCTTTTATACCCTTACATATAAGAATTCAAAATTACAATAATAAGCGTAGAGAAATATTTAGTAAAGTAGATAGTATCGGGACTCATTTAAAACCCAGACGATCTACTAGCCGATTGAGAGAATTTTGGAAGAAGGTTCGTCGTGACCGACAGAAACTAATTTCCGCTATAGTACTTAGCTCTGACCAAAGACTCTATACGGATATCAATATAGAGGGTCAAACTTACAAGGCTTTATTAGATTCTGGAGCAACAATAAGTTGTGAAGGCGGATTAGCTGCTCAGAACTTCCTTAAACACAACAACGTGAAAAAATGTTCTGGCGAAATTCGCGCTACGAACGGAACAAAACACAAAGTAATGCAGTAAAGGAATTCAGTAGTAAATTGGCACCCGTATTTATCCAGCTAAAGTTTATAAGAAACGTAGATCGTACTACTATGAATTAGAGGATGAGAGAGGAAAGAAATTAGGAGTATTCCATTTGAAGGATATACAAGCTAGAAAACAAAGAGTTTCTTCAGATAAGGCTTCCTTGAAATAGTCTCGTTACCCTTATCTGCAATAACTCTTCAAGACACCATCGCCCTAAATTATAGCAGCTTTTGTGTAACCCAAAAAGCGAGAGAATTGTCCTAGACCAATCAGGACAGAATATGATCGAACGATTGTACAGTTGGGGAAAGAAAAGCTATAACAGCGACCACCAGCATGCAGCTTCCCAGAGCTTAATTCATTATCGGATTAAACTTCGTGGCGAACGCTCACAATTTTGACGCTGCCCATTTAAACTTCGCATACACGTGGAAATATAATTTAGTTATATATATCCAATCTCATAAAAACAAGAGTGGGATATTTCAATAAATTTCCGTGTGCGATTTGTGTGAAAGTGGCAAAGAGATTCGACCCCAAGGCGTAAGGAAGGCCAGGCCTATATAAGGGCATTTGGTTGCTCTACAGCCGATTTGACCTACAATGTCAACGTGGACTTGGGCCCAACTTTACGCACATCATGGAGTGGATATTTAAGGTCGTGAGTACTACCAAACAACAATGATAAAAAACCTAATTATGAATTACTTATATTAAAATTCTTCAAAATGCCACTCTAAAGCATTTGCCTAAAGAATATATAATTATATTTGCTAATTTTATATTCAATTACTTATAACTATTTGCCTTATACTTTACTTTTATATACTTTATTTTACTCACTAAATATAAACGAAAATGACGAGTTAGAGAATGACTAGGATAATTATGCGTAGGTTAAAATTTGTTAGTTTGTAAAAGAGATTTAATGGAACCGCTTACTAAACTGAATTTATATAAATGGAATTATAATTGAAGATATATTGAAAAAGAATGAATTGTGAATAAAGAGATTTAATGGTTTGTCGAGTACTTATGTTGAACACTTTCTTAAATATGTGGTAGAGTTATTTTGAACTTGGCCAAGGGATAATGTAAATATTTTAAGTAGCATTGTCATAATAGGGGGGTAAAGACTTAGGGAATTATTAACATCCAAAATTCCCAATACTTATCAGAATCTGTAGCTTATCTTCACACGTGTCGGCGTGTATCATTAGTATCAATATAAAGCCATTTCTTTTATTAATCGATAATCCACTTTTGAATATTGTTTATGAGTAAGACGCACTTATTAAAATGTAGTACCGTTTCGTACTATCCTAAGCTAAAAGAACCCCGACCTACGGCAAGCTAGACCCGAGCATAGCAAGAGTGCGCATCCCTAGCGAAGAAAGTACAAGGTCCTCTTTATTAGTAATTACCACCCACTATTAAAAGACCAACTAGTTAAAAATCTATCGAACTACGTACACTACACTCTTGAAACCACTTCTGCTGGATTTTCTTCCGATTTAACGTAATTCCATTTGACATTGGGAATTAGTTTATTTATTTATTTTACTCTAGTTCTGACGATCTTTGCTGCGCTTGTTCTGTATCCAAGCAATAGTAATTTGCGAATCACTCCATGCATGCATTGTGATCTTGTTGCTCCATATAGCCTGCACCTTCGCTAATAACTTTGCTAATAAATGCGCAGCACATAATTCCAACTTTGGAATTGTTTTCCTGTTTTTTATAGGATTTAATAAGTTTTTTGCTGCAAGCAAAGTAACTCTGCCGCCTACTTTTGAATACACAGCCGCTGCATATGCTTTCTCTGATGCATCGCAGAATCCATGTAGCTCCATAATACCTTTGGAGCATCCAGTCCAGGGTGACATTCTAATTTCTTCTAAATATTATAGACCTTTAGCATATTCCATCCACCACTTAGCTAAGTTGGATTCCAATTCAACGTCCCAAGTCATCGGTAACTTCCACAGTTCCTGAATGAAACATTTGCCTTGAATCGTTACAGGTGCCAACCATCCTAGTGGGTCGAAAATTCTGGACAACTGTGATAACACTAACCGCATTGTTATGCGTGTTAGCATTGGGTTTTCTGCCGAAAACGTAAATGTATCCTTCTTCGGATCCCATTGAAGTCCTAAGGTTTTGATCGATTCATTCTCCTCAATGCAGATTTTCTCCGTAGCACAGTCGTCCTGAATGTCGGCTTAAATACGTTTGTCATTTGCAACCCATTTTCGCAGATGCATGCCGGCCTTCTTTATCACTTGTCTCAATTTCCTTTGAAGTTCATAGCAATCGTTGACTGTGTCTCCACCAGTTATGAGGTCATCCATATAAAAGTCGTCTCTAATTGTTTCTGCTAAGACGCTATCCTCTTGGCAAAAGCCAAGAAAGGTGCTGCCGATCTGCCATAAGTTACGGTTGTTAACTTAAACTCACTGATCGGCAATTTTGGATCATCTCTCCATAGGATATATTGGTATTCTTGGTCTTTCTCAGCAACCTTTATTTGGCGATACATTTTTTCAATGTCAGCTACCATAACATTACCACTTGCGCCATTTAATTAGAATATCGAATATATCCTTTTGAATCTTAGGACCAGCTATAATAAAGTCATTTAGGCTTAGTCCATTTGTCGTCTTTGCGGATGCGTAAAAACTACTCGTAGCTTCGTATTTAAGCTTCCAGGCCTGATGATTGCTTGATGGGGTAAATAGTATTTACCTTGACCCATCTTAAGGTATTCTTTCATCATGAATTCGTCATCGTTGTATACAGCCCAGTTCTTTGGGTTTCTTTGAAACTTATTTTCCATTTGCATAAGCCTTGCCATTGCCTGTTTGCGAGAGTCTCCCAGCTTAGCCTCTTTGTGGAATGGAATTGAAACCACAAATCTGCCTTCCTCGTTGATGACAGTTGTTTCTTGGAATTTTCTCTCGCATTCTGCATTGTTGGTAATCGCCTCATTGGCTTCATCTTCCAATTCCCAAAAGCGTTCCAGGTCCTTTAGATTTATTGTTGTAGTGGCTTTTATAATTTTTTGCTTTGCTGCTCGAGTTATATTTATAGATCCAGGGGAAATAGATCCACACCTATCACCATGTCAATTCTGCTTGGCTCATTGAATCGTGGATCTGCTAGCCTGTAGCCCTTCCACTCTTTGTTGATATCAATATCAAACTTTTTGCTGGGAAAGGCTCTATGGAGTGTTGGTAAAATCAATGCTCGTCAGGTGGGCGCTATTTTTTGATAATTGAGTAGTCTGGGAGATACCTATATCTATAGTACTCCTTACTCTGTGAATCCTTAATATTTGTGCTGCTTCCTCTGAAATCAGCGTCTTCTGGGATCCACCGTCAATTAGCGCCCTTAACTCGATGTAACCTACAGCTTTGTTTTTCACTAAAACAACAGCTGTCGCTAATAGTGTGTCTTGGCCTTGCTTGAGGCTATTGCTGTTGATACTGCGTTTTGTGTCTTCATGAAGAAGGCTGTTGTGTCCTTTGGAGCATCGATTGCATGTAATTTCCTTTCTGCAGTCGATGGCATAATGCTTTCCAAAGCATCTAAAGCAGATGCTGTTCTTTTGAACGAATTCTTTTCTTTTTTCGATTGATTGTGCTCTAAATTTGAGACACTTTATCATATCGTGGCCATCCTTAGAGCAAAAAAGGCACACGATCTAGCTTGCACTTTTCTTGTAGCAAGCTGAGCGGTATTTTTGGTAATGGCATTTACTGAGTTGTTACCCAGTTACCCAGTACGTCTTGTAAGGACGTATAGCTCTTGCCTTTTTTACATGCTGTTCATACAGCTGCAAGGCTTCTGGCGAAAATTTCCGCAGTAGAATTTCTGCTAAAATTACGTCAGCAGAGCTTTCTATTTTTCCTTTTTCTTTTATGATGAATATGCTTTCAAATGAATCTTTCATTTATGCGTTGCCTCCGGATATAAATGACCAATATAATTATGATAATCGTTGTCAAACCTAGTGCCGAGTGTCCGCTTTCCGTGTGGAAAATCAAGTCATCAATGTGTACCTTGTTATTTTTCCGAGTCTTGATGCGCATTTGAAGATTTTGCAGTTCATTAGTGTTGTTGACAATCAAGTGCTTCAGCGGGACCATGTTCCATGTCTGCTTGTCATCTATAATTCGTAAACTGGGGAAGATAGACATTTCAGACGCTGTCGAAATTACTTTTTGAGGAGTAATTATTGTTGTATCCCCTAATATTGCTGTGCATCCTGCAAGTAGTTGTATAATGCCTTGATTGGGCAGTTTTATAACTTGATGCTGTTTCGCAAAGCCATATTGTCGAATCCTCTTGTCTGCATTGGTTAATTTCCATTTCAGACATTAGGTGATATGCGTTTATGTTTGTATTGAACGCAACAAATTTAGAATTCAATTTCGGAATAAGCTTTGTTCCGTTTGTCCACATTGGTATTGGGATTACTTCAAGGAGATCCGTTTCCTGATTGTTGTATATCGGTTGTATATCCTTCAACATAGCTTGTGCCTTCATCAGTTTATAGATCAGTGGTAATTGTGTAACTGAATTTCCACGCGGTAGCATTTGTTTTCGTCCTTATTTTTGCTTAACAATTATTCTATTTGCATTTCCGATATCAAAGAACAGTATAAACTCTTTCTTTGGGTTGGTACGGTGTCGTAGTATTTTGTCTTTTTCTTTGATGTTGTCCATTTTTGTCCGAATTGCCGTGCCGAAGGAATCGCAGTAGTCCTTGAAGTCTCCCATTTTTTCGCAAACCAAGCAGATTTTTCCAGGAAGTCCTCTGATTGTTTTATGACATCAAAATAGGCTTGCATGTCATAATAAAACAATAATTGCCAACTGGATGTAGCACTTCAATTTTACCAATTTTGTTCACCATAACTGATGCTTTTGCGTCGATGTCGTAAATTTTCCCAAGTTCTTTGGCATGTTTTCGAGGTTCCGAATTTTCGGTCGCAGTTGTAGCTTGCAATATCAATAAACAGCATAGCACAGTACCTATGCTTCCAGTGCCATTCCTTTTGTCTTTTGGAACTCGCTGCCTAAGCTTCTTGTCCTTACATAGCTGCATTGACTCTGTTATAGATGGCGTTGCAGCTCCAGCTCGTTTTGCTTCGCTAACAGGAAGTTGACAGATCTTGTTTAGCGATCTTTTTACTTCCCCATTGCTTGTTTTAACCGTAACTACCCGGACTTTATCATCTTCTTACTACTACTACTACTAATGATTCTTCCGATTGGCCATTTTGCAGGGTGAGTGCTCTCATGTTTTATAAGAACCAGCTGTCCCTCCAAATTTGGCTTTTCTTGGCGCCATTTGGTTCGCTGTTGCAATGACACCAGATACTCCTCTTTCCATTTCTTCAAAAAATCACCTTTGATGCGTTGAATAAGAGCTATCCATTGTCTTACTTTTGTCAAAATGTTCAGGGGCTCCACCAGAAAATGAACCCAGCGTTAATATAGTATAGGTTCTCACTCTTGCCAGATGTATCGCTTTTGTTGCCATACAAACAAATACACATATGTATCCTTTATACGTTTTTTGACCTCTTCCCTTTGAGCAGCGAATCTGGAAGGGTCCGGCGTTGTCGATTCCAGTATTTTGATTCGAGTAATCAGCCGTTACTCGATAAACTGGTAAATTTCCCATCAGATGACTGGACATCTCTTGCTTGTATCGTATGCTTTAAAATATTAAATATTAAATATTTCTTTAAGGAATTTTGTATGCCAAATATCCAGAACTCCCTCTGAATATAAGTTCTCATAATGTTAATACCGCCATGCAGAGTTTCTTTATGAGCATCCTTTGCAATTAACCAAGTCAAATGTGACTTATCCAGTATAATTGGATATTTTCTTTACATTATAGGGTATCATTGCGTTTTGTAGTCGTCCACCAACTCGAAGTACGCCATCACTATCCAAAAACGGATTTAGCGCCTGTAACTTACTCTTTGGGTCTAATGGTCTTTTGTTATTGAGTACTCTGACTTCGTGTCTAAAATCCAGCTGTTGTTGTGTCTTTACCACGGCAATCTTCGCTGGCTTTAATTCCTCCACCGTAAGATGTGACGGCTGTTGCGATTTTCCTCTCAGCTTTGTTATGAAGCGTAATACATACGCCATTACTCTAAGAAGTTTGTCTATCGATGAATACTTCGATAAAAGATGATTTTGCAGATATTCGGATTTTATCAATGTGGATACCACAACAATTTCCGATTCCTTTTGAGTGGGCCAGTGTTGTGCATTTATAGCTAGCCAATTCGGCCCTCTCCCCCAAATTTCACAGATTTTCAGAGCTTGCGGTGATATCCCTCTTGAAGCCACTTCTGCTGGATTTTCTTCCGATTTAACGTAATTCCATTTGACATTGGGAATTAGTTTATTTATTTATTCCACTCTAGTTCTGCGGATCTTTCCTGCGCTAGTTCTGTATCCAAGCAATAGTAATTTGCGAATCACTCCATGCATGCATTGTGATCTTGTTGCTCCATATAGCCTGCACCTTCGCTAATAACTTTGCTAATAAATGCGCAGCACATAATTCCAACTTTGGAATTGTTTTCCTGTTTTTTATAGGATTTACTTTGCTTTTTGCTGAAAGCAAAGTAACTCTGCCGCCTACTTTTGAATACACAGCCGCTGCATATGCTTTCTCTGATGCATCGCAGAATCCATGTAGCTCCATAATACCTTTGGAGCATCCAGTCCAGCGTGAAATGCTAATTTCTTCTAAATATGATAGACCTTTAGCATATTCCATCCACCACTTAGCTAAGTTGGATTCCAATTCAACGTCCCAAGTCATCGGTAACTTCCACAGTTCCTGAATGAAACATTTGCCTTGAATCGTTACAGGTGCCAACCATCCTAGTGGGTCGAAAATTCTGGACAACTGTGATAACACTAACCGCTTTTTTATGCGTGTTAGCATTGGGTTTTCTGCCGAAAACGTAAATGTATCCTTCTTCGGATCCCATTGAAGTCCTAAGGTTTTGATCGATTCATTCTCATTCTCCTCGTTGACTGTGTCTCCACCAGTTATGAGGTCATCCATATAAAAGTCGTCTCTAATTGTTTCTGCTAAGACGCTATCCTCTTGGCAGATACTCTGCTAACTCTCGTAGACATCGGACTGCTAAGAAACGTGCTGCCGATGTGCCATAAGTTGCGGTTGTTAACTTAAACTCACTGATCGGCAATTTTGGATCATCTCTCCATAGGATATATTGGTATTCTTGGTCCTTCTCAGCAACCTTTATTTGGCGATACATTTTTTCAATGTCAGCTACCATAACATTACCACTTTCGCCATTTAATTAGAATATCGAATATATCCTTTTGAATCTTAGGACCAGCTATAATAACGTCATTTAGGCTTAGTCCATTTGTCGTCTTTGCGGATGCGTAAAAAACTTCTCGTAGCTTCGTATTTAAGCTTCCAGGCCTGATGATTGCTTGATGGGGTAAATAGTATTTACCTTGACCCGTTGTCTTTACATATTCCATATGTCCCATCTTAAGGTATTCTTTTATGAATTCGTTGTATACAGCCCAGTTCTTTGGGTTTCTTTGAAACTTATTTTCCATTTGCATAAGCCTTGCCATTGCCTGTTTACGAGAGTCTCCCAGCTTAGCCTCTTTGTGGAATGGAATTGAAACCACAAATCTGCCTTCCTCGTTGGTGACAGTTGTTTCTTGGAACTTTCTCTCGCATTCTGCATTGTCTGTAATCGTCCCATTGGCTTCATCTTCCAATTCCCAAAAGCGTTCCAGGTCCTTTAGATTTATTGTTGTAGTGGCACTTATAATTTTTTGCTTTCCTGCTCGAGTTATATTTATAGATCCAGGGGAAATAGATCCACACCTATCACCATGTCAATTCTGCTTGGCTCATTGAATCGTGGATCTGCTAGCCTGTAGCCCTTCCACTCTTTGTTGATATCAATATCAAACTTTTTGCTGGGAAAGGCTCTATGGAGTGTTGGTAAAATCAATGATCGTCAGGTGGGCGCTATTTTTTGACAATTGAGTAGTCTGGGAGATACCTATATCTATAGTACTCCTTACTCTGGGAATCCTTAATATTTGTGCTGCTTCCTCTGAAATCAGCGTCTTCTGGGATCCACCGTCAATTAGCGCCCTTAACTCGTTGTAACCTACAGCTTTGTTTTTCACTAAAGTAACAGCTGTCGCTAATAGTATGTCTTGGCCTTGCTTGAGGCTATTGCTGTTGAAGAAGGCTATTGTGTCCTTTGGAGCATCGAATGCATGTAATTTCCTTTCTGCAGTCGATAGCATAATGCTTTCCAAAGCATCTAAAGCAGATGCTGTTCTTTTGAACGAATTCTTTTCTTTTTTCGATTGAAAATACCGCTGAGCGGTATTTTTGGTAATGGCATTTACTGAGTTGTTACCCAGTTACCCAGTACGTCTTGTAAGGACGTATAGCTCTTGCCTTTACATGCTGTTCATACAGCTGCAAGGCTTCTGGCGAAAATTTCCGCAGTAGAATTTCTGCTAAAATTACGTCAGCAGAGCTTTCTATTTTTTCTTTTTCTTTTATGATGAATATGCTTTCGGTCGCAGTATCCAAAAACTTCCTTAAATTTTTCTTTAAATTTTTCATGGGGCAGCAAGCACTCCAGTTCCATTAATTTGTTGAAGTGTTGGACGCTGATCCCGATATCAAGTGGCTAACCACCATTTGAGCAGGCTCTTAAATATCCCAGCTTCCTTTTGTTGCTGAGATCCTTCCTGCTGTCTATTAGCTCAGAGAAAAGCTCGTAAAATGTTGCCCATTCCTTCGCATTTCCATTGAACATTGGAAGGTCCACTTTTTGGAGTTCTGGCACGTCGTAGTTGGAACTTTTAAACTAGTGCGGCAACTTCAGATTGCTGAATGTCTGCCTCATCTTGATCAAAGACAGTTCTGTCATACTTGTTTTCAAGCAGTTTCAGTGTGTCCGTCACGTTGGACCAATGACTTTTCATCATTGCCAGCTGCTTGACTGCCTCGACTCACAGCTGATTGATCAGCCAAGGAAAAGCAAGAACACAATGGTTCACCTTATAGTCCTAATACTTTGAAAAGCTGTTTTTTTTCTGCGTTTCTTACCACTGGTGGGGGAAAAAACAGAATTTCTCGAAGGACCAAAATGTTCACACTATAAACTTGTGCATACACTTAATGAGTTCAATTCGGGTGTTTGCATCTAACTGACTCGCTACTGCGAGGGCTTCGCCTTTTATTCATTCTTACATAGGTTCTTATCATCTAATTATATGATGCAGCGCTTGTAAGACGCCGCAGTCTGCGTTTTTTAATGCACATGAGTTTTATTCTTAAATCTATGTTTGAGGCCTATGACCGCGCCAATCACCTCCCGCGTGGTCATATCTCTTGACACTTCGGCAATAGGCCGCTGCAATCGTACTTATCTGTAGTTGCCACTTATGCTGTCTAGTGATATATTTATTGCATCCCATGAATAGAACATATTTATAGTATGCCTACTTATCATGTCTAAACACATATTTAGACAAATAGTGATGGTGAAAAAGAAGACTGGTCAATGTTTGGATTTCCGCAAGATGAACGCAAGGTCCGTGAAGAACGCGTAACCAATGCCAATGATAAACTACATTCTGGAACAATAATGGAAAAGGACATAAGCAGGCTGGACTTGAAGGACGGATACTGGCACATTCCGTTGGAAGCGGGAAGCCGGCAGTAAACGGCATTTACGGTGCCGAGAAAGGGCATGTTTCAGTGGAAAGTGATGCCATTCGGACTGCACTCCGCGTCGGCAACCTTTCAACGAGCGTTGGACCAATTAATAGGACCCGAGATGATGCCACACGCGTGAAAGATCCACAGAAGGTAGCGGCAATAGCGCAGCTGAAGCTGAGACAGTACCTGGGAGTGGCGTCGTGCTGGTACAACCACTGAATGTACTGCACAAGAAGCAGGCAAGATGGGAGTGGAGGGATGGTAGAGTCGATGGTAACTCCTTTCCAACGCCTCGTCCTTGTCGCCATTGTAGTTTACCGTTGTGATTTTTGGAGAGTGTCAATTTTTCGACGGAAAGGAATTCGTCGATTGCTGTTGCTTTTTGTTTTACATTTACTGCTTCTACGATTTTTGTGGAGGGCAGGGTAGAGTCGATGGTAACTAACGCGTTACGGAAGGGAAGTCGGAAAAGGAGGGGTACAACAGAAAAGAAGTTATCTGGAAATACAAAATGAATAAGATATGAGTTCCGAGAGTCTTCAACAAATAAAAAACATATTAAATATTGAATATTAAATATTAAAATATTAAATATTGAATATGTTTTTTACCTGCTCAAACGTATTAACAACTTTTCAACTCTTCTTTTTTTTCTTTCCAAGTGCTTGTACGTATTTCTGTTGTTCGCTCAAGCCATACGCCTCTGGGTTTTGTTCAAAATTATTCAACCACTTCTCAATTTCAGCTGAAATTGTTGTTTTATTCCGCTCTCTGTCAGTGGGTTCGTATTTTCTGCGTTAGTAACTGAATTATTTGTTGAAGACTTAGCAGAAGTGCGAAAAGCTAGGAGGTGAGAAGTGCTGATTTACATGCTGATTTACTGGGAGAGCGATTGAAGGAGAAAGATGAGAGCTTCCAAGAGTATATTTTGATAAAAAAAAAAAGAATGCTTTAGTTGAGTTCCCCGATTATACCCGTTACTCAGATAGGGGAAGTGCGATCGAGAAATTTTTAAGTATTCTGAAATTTTTCTGGTAAAAAGAAAAACAAATGAAAAAAAAAAGAAAAATATTTCAGTATGGGCGTACATTTTTGACGGCTTGTGTGCGTTAGAGTTGGCGTGCGGATTTTTGTAGCAAAAAATTTTTGGCAATACTAAAAAAGTGAAAAAATATCGATATTTTAAGGAAGTAAACTCACCAGAAGAAATGAATAGGAGTCACTAGTGTTCACGCCAGAAGGACCACTCCGCGGTCCCGCGGTACTCTTTTGTTAGGTTTAAGTTAGTATTTATCCAAGCAGCGACGCAATAAAGTGAAGTTCAGTGCATCAACATCGATAATTTCTAATTGATAATAGTTCTATTGGTAATGGTTCTAATTGATAATGGTTCTAATTTTGTTACATTATTATAAACCATTTAAATGGCTTGAGTATAATCTATGTTGTTCTTCTTGTTATAAATTGAAAGTGTTATCTCCTTCTATTATAATTTCTCTATTGCTTATGCAATTTTGAATTAAAACCATTTTTGATAATTTCGAAGTTAAAATAATATTTGGCTTTATATTAATTACGGATGCTGGATTAAGGATGCTGGTGCTTGATTTAGTTGGCCTGTTATACACATATTTAATATTGGTTCTCTGAAGTATAGTTTATAAACTTAATTATTTTGAATGAAAAATTTATCATGAACATCTTCTATAAGCATTTTGTTATCTTTGTCTGGGTATGGTAATTATTTAAAAAATTTATTTTTTATGATATATGATAATTGATTTTTTGTTTAAGTACTTCTTTATCATTCTCAGTTACCGTGCCAAAAATATATTTATATGCGGTACCCATAATATTAATTAAATCACGCTGACTGCGTTTTATTATTCTTATTCCATTAATTTTCATATCTAATTTTTCAATTAAATATTGGATTGTGGCTATACTGCTATAGTCTTAAGCTTGTTTAATTAAATCGTTAGAAGTTTGTTTAGTTTTCGTTAAATTTTCGGACAGATAGTGATATTTATAGTTAATAGGTATATTAATTGAGCCTGTGTTAAATATTAGATAAACATTCTTAGCTTGTATTGGGTTCACTTCTAGGTTTTGACCACGGACGATTCGGACAGAAAATATTACGAAGGTTATAGTGATTAGTTGTTTAATTAGGTTCCATTTGGGATTCAGGTGTTGAGCTGGAATTGTATTTACTTTTATTAATTTTCTTTAGTTTCTTGAATTTTGATTTGTAACGATCAATTTTTCTTCCTCTATTAGTTTCTTCGTAATGTTTGTCATCTGTTCGTTATATTTTCTCTGTTTTTCTAAAAGTGTTAGTGGTTTTACTACTAAGTAACGGTGTTTGTTTATATTTGGTATCTACTTCTAGAGATGGATAGTTTTTTTGTTTGTTAATTTTGTTAATTTAATTTCTCGGTCGGACTCAGTATTATGATTCTTAACTTTTCTTTGATAGTTTTATGGAACCTTTCAATGTCAGAAATTCCATTTTTGCCTGTTGTGACATTTATGTTCTCGTTTTCGGACTTTAGCCTTAAATGTAATGCAGCACACATGAATGCAGAATATTTTTCGGCTTTTATTTCGGGCAGTTTTCCCATGTCGTTAATGATTTTGAGTCAAGCTCTTTTTGCTTCAGCCAGTCGCTAGAGCTGACTGCAATTAAGGCGTCGGATTTGGAATAAATGTCAATGCATGACAAATATGTTTTATTGTCGATTAAATAAAAATCGATAACATATTTTTCTCTGTGCTTGCAAAATTCTGGAGTTAATTCATAACGAAGTGTAGTGTCTCCATGTTCTGTTTTCAGAACAGAATTAAGGGTACATATGTACTATGTGTCTGTGTGTGTATGTTCTGTCCAGTGGGAAAAAGTTATATTCTACGCTGAGCGGCAAACTTCTACATAAATAGGCTCGCCTAAGTGCAAGTTCTCTCGTCTCCTCTTTGCTCAAACCTCATGTGCACGCATATCGGCACACATACATACCAAAGAGTGGGGGCAAAGTGCCGACGGGTCGATACCCTCCAATCGAAACACAAAAAAAAAATAAAACTCCGAAGAACAAAAATTGTAATCCTATCCAAATAATTATTTCATAATTACCGCAAAATTTGTTCGTGTTTCAAGCTATTATTTGGCTATTTTCTTACAATTTTGGCGGTTTTTCCCCGAAGTGGTCTTAAAATTTTGTCCGGTTCCTAAAGATAAAATCCAACATTCCTAAATAATTTCCGATAATTATTTAATATTTGCGTCCGGAGCTATGAGCTTTTCTAGTTAGTTTTTTTGAGGTATTTGTTTTGTTTTTCTCGCAGTCGTTTTTCACGATTTTCCCTGTGTTCCTAAATTCGAATTCACGAGGTAGGTCTCGTGTGGTATCGAGTGTATAATTTCCTGGAACTCTTCGAGTAAGCTTTTAAATAAATGCTAGGAGGTTTTTAGATGTACGACTGAAACTTTCCAGAATACTTCTGGCTTAGCCCCTGCGAAACCCCTGCGTCGGCGGTTTTGCCCGGATGCCCCCTCCAGTATTGCGGTTCGGTTCTTCGGAATCCTGACTCCGCTAGCCGATCTGCTGACGGTTGATGACTCTGCTAGTTGGTTGCTCTGCCTCCGGGTTGATTGTTCTGTATATAGGTTGCTGTTCTGGGGAGTTTCAGGGGAGGTGAAGGTATAACTGTGCGGTCACCGATAACTCCTCCCCCCTCAAGACGGAACGAGGGCCATAATGAAGGTATGGCTGGAGTTGGGTTGGTTTATAATTTGTGTACCGTTGAACGGTACTGTTATAATTATTTAAAATTATAATTTGTGGTGGCCAAAATTGGAACCCTGATTTTATTACTGGTACTAGTGTGGTGTGACAATAATTCGTAGACCTCATGATCCGTTTTGATCTCCAATCCCTGTTACGTTAAAGAATTTCTGAAGAATTTAGGAATTATTCCTAATTTTGCGAATAAAATACTTTCCGCTTTGCTTGTTAAATGAGTATAGAGGAGGTCTAAGTTTAACCTGTGGATAAGACGGTCCAGCTCTATGACCCTATGCCCTGTGTTTAGTTCTTTAAAAATTTTATTTTGGTAGGGTGGTTTCTGCGTTTTCTGCCGTACTTGAGCGTAAGAAAGGTATCGCAGTCCCGAATTGCCTGTGTGATAATATTTTTTATATGCGGCACGTAGATTTCCCCTTTTAGGTGGGCATACGTCTCGTCTACCCCTCGGTGGTTTTTGCTTATATGGGTTTTACATTGCAATAAATAATAAAACTGCAAAGGGTGAATATAATGGTCCGCAAAAGTCTGTTCTTCATTCCACTAAAAGAGAACAAGGTCAGAATAAAGTGGAATGCCTTAAATGTCACGGTTTAAAGGCTGATAAGAAAGAAAAGTAGAAAATCGTTAAGAATCTGCGATTGTGCTATGGCTGCTTACGGAAAGGACACACTTTGTCAATTTGCAAATACAAACGAGACTGTAATAAAAATTGATGTAAGAAGCAGCACCATGTATCAGTACGAACAGATGATTCCCAAGAAAAAGAAAAGAAAATTGAACAAAAAGAGGCTATGATCAATACGATTAGTCCGAAAACCCAAAAATTGTTGTTTAAGGCCGTAGAAATTATGGGTCTAAACAACAATATTATTCAAACGTACGCATTTATAGACGAAGGATCATCTGCTTCATTGATAAACGAAAACTTAGAAGATATGTTGGGCGTACGGGAACCAAAACGAAGGTTGACTTTGAATTGGATAGAAAATCACTCAAAAGAGTTGTTATCAATGGCCAATATCAAAATTTGCCAATAAGCGGATATTCAGATGCTGATCCCAAAATTCTAATTGGAATTAATAATTGTCATTTGATAGCAAATATCAAAAGTATATGTTTACATACAAATCTAGTTGCAGCCAAAACGTCATTGATTTGGCTTGTGTATGGCCCGAACGGAGCCAACAGGTGGATTTATCTCGATTATCAGTGGTCCTACATGCGTGTCCAAACGAAGATAACTCAGATCAAGATATTAAATATATGATTGAAGAATACTTCACAACGGAGAACTTTGGAGTAATGATACCGAAAAAGCCATTGCAATCGGCGGATATTTCCAAAGCGATATATTAAAAAATACAGCAAAAAAATTAGATCGAGGTTATGAGACTGGTCTACTTTGGAAGAATGATGCGATTAAATTGCCGAATAGCTACAACATGGCTCTTCAAAGGATGCTTGGAGTAGAAAAATAAATGAAAACATTAGGAAAGATGGACGAATATGACAATGCCATTATGGACTTCGTCAAAAAAGGTTACGCTGTTAAAATGTCAGAAAAGGAAGCAAGTCTCATTGGACTAAGGACCAAGTATTTACCCCACTTTGGCATCATTAATGTTAATAAACCCAAGAAAATGAGATTGGTTTCTTGGATGAGATCGATGCAGCTGCAACAATCGATAGTGTTTCCTTAAATACTATGCTCTTAAAAGGACCTGATGAAAACCCGCCATTGACTTCGATTCTTTTTAAATTCCGCCAAGGGAAATTTGCCGTATGTGGTGATATAAGGAAAATATTTTTGCAGGTACAATTTCAAAAAAAAGATCAGGATTCTTTAAGATTCCTTTGGAAACATGGCAATCGTAATGCTCAGGCTGAAACATATAAGATGACTGTCCTTATATTTGGAGCAGCATGCTCTCCCTGCTCTCCACAATACGTAAAGAATATCAACGCACAAAATGCTGAATGTTTCAAGGAAGAAGTTATCGATGCCATTCAGGCGAAGCATTGTGTAGATGACTACATTGTTACTTCTGAGTCCGAGAAAGCAGCATTGGAGATCAGTCAGGAAGTCAATAGAGTAAACTGGATGGCAAAATTTGAGTTAAGAGGCTTTGTATCTAATTCCAAGCAAAGTCAAGAATTGTTAAATGATACAAAAGATTAAAGCGCGGTGGACAAACCGTTCACATGAGTTGCGATTTCACAGATAAAATTTAGGGAATGTATTGTCTGACAATTTTGTTTTCGATCTCAAATTGAACCGTGTCGACAAAGAAATTGTAAAAGGAGAGAAATGCCCCACTAAGCGCCAAATATTAAGCCTTGTCATGTCCGTATTTGACTCCTTTGGAATGTTATCGGACTTAATGATATGTGGAAAAATCTTGATGCAAGATGTTTGGATCAAATTAGATTTATTTTTAAAATTTAAAAATTGGGTAATTTTATTGAAGGAATTATATATATGCTAGGATTTTTGTCAAAAAATTTTTAAAAAGTTGCCTTCGCAACCGTAGCTTATTGGCGAGTAACTTGTGGAGAAGATACTAAATTAGTCTTTATTGCAGGCATGACCAGATGTGCACCATTGGAGATGTTATCGATTCCCAGACTCGATTTACAAGCAGCGGTCTTAGGAACACGTATGAAAAATAGCATTTTAGAAAACCATGACGTGACTGTGTATGAAACTACATTAAATCAGAAATGTCCAATAAAGGAATCGACTGGCAGTTCAATTGCCCCTTCTAATCCCAGTTCAGGTGGATGTTGGGAACGCTTGGTAAGGTCAACCAAAAGAGTTCTGAGCGTAACGCTCAAGGAGAAATAACCACATGTTGAAACGCTAAGAAGCTTACTTATTGAGGCTGAAAATGTAATAAATAATCGACTCACATTCCAGTTAACCTAGATGACCAGGAGCCTAAATATTTCTTGCAATTCTACTCAAACACCAGGAGATGTTAAAAATGTTTGACATCGTAAACAATACCGCATTGAGCAGCTATTTGGAGTCGATGGATCAAAGAGTACTTGCAGACATTAACTAGACGAACCAAATGGCATACAAGGACTAAGCCAATCGTCAATGGAGATGTAGTCATAATTTGTGCGGATAATCAACCGATAGGAAGTTGTAAAAAAGGATTCAGAGTCAACACTAAGGATGGCCATATAAGAATAGCAGAAGTTGAAACAACCAAAAAATGATGCGTCGGCCATCACCAGAAAAGCAGTTTTGGAAAAGAATGGCGGCACGACAACACAATTTAATAAATAGTTCGTTTCTGATATCATCTTGCTAATTCTTGCAAATTTTGTTTATATTCAATAAATAAATGTATTACTAATAAACGGAGTGGCCACACCTTTATTAAATTTGTGACTTTTGCCGTCGAAGAACAATTACGAAAAGTGGTAAAATTCACATATAAATTACGTTTTTCCTATGGTCCAGAGTTCCTCCTCTATGGATGGTCCCGGTAAATGGGATTCACGTGGATGGTTGACTCCCTGGTCCAGGTGTTAGCCAGGCGGGATATCTGCTTTTCTGAGTCCTCAGTGTGTCCGGCTGCTAAGCCAGAGAATGACTTCTTACGGAGATTAGGATTGGAATATTTAAAAAATGTTTCATTATGTTTTTGAAGATCCGGTATATATATATACAACAGAGCTTAATGTTGTTCATAATAATATTTATAAACGGGGTTATATTTTTTCCTGATCTTTAAGGCTAATTTTTTAAGGCTAATTAAAAAACGTTTCTGTTCGATTTCTTCGACGAGCTTACGCACTGATCCTGTAAATGGTGTATTGTAGAGTCGTCTAAGTAACTCTCCGAACTTTTGAACTTGTTGCACTGGTTCACCTGGCTCTTCGTTTTGGAATATGTTATTGTTTAACTCAGTCAGCGCACTTTGCACTGGGGTTTTAAGTTTTGTCACTCCTCGTAGCGGTCACGCTTTTTGATTTGTAGGCTACACCTGGAGCTTCAGTTGCCCTTTAGTGGTTTTGGGGTTGCAGCACTAATTTAAAATTTTAACACTTCTAGTAGCGGTCACCCCTTTATGGTGGGCTACCGAGTTGAAGTGATTTGAAAAACTTTTTAAGAGCTGGATTTATGGCGGATTAGACACTTCTCGTAGCACTTTATTTCTACGAAGTTAAAGCGTTTAATTCACAAGACACGAAGATTCTTTTCCGGGTCACTATCACAAAAAAACAACCAGGCAGGGACTTGTGCTGCGTTAGCAATTTAGTTGCTTAGCGGGACGAATTCGGTATCGGCGGATGTTTATGTCTATAAGTCAATTGTTTATGTAAACGCGGCCAAAGTTGTTATTGTCACCAAGAATTTGGGGTCTGTGTGTGTTTGTGTGATCAAGTGGTACATATGTACTATGTGTCTGTGTGTGTATGGTTTGTCAAGTGGTTCTCAATGGCTCATCTTTCACTGTTGTTTCTTTCCTTCAAAATTTCCAAAAAAAATATAACACAAATTATAGAAATTATATTTCCTAAATCGTTTTTACCGAATTTATATTACTATTATATATAATATTCCCAAAAATTTCATTTGCAGAAACTGCACCTATTGTAATATAATCAATACAAAATACAATATAAAAATTATATTAAATTTATACAAATAAAATGTGTCCAAACGATCTTAACCAATTAAAAAAAAATTGTATACAACAACATAGTTGTTTATAGTATAACATAGAATATACAATAAAAATAAAGATACGCAAAAACAAAAAAAAAAACGAAACATCCAAATTGAGAAAAGATACAAAAAACCTTCGCTACAAAAAAAAAATATAAAATTGGATTCACTTATATATTTAACCAAAAATATAGCCTTTTTTCGCTCCTGCGAAAAAATTCTATTCTGTGCTGAGCGGCAAACTTCTACATACATAGGCTTGCCTAAGTGCAAGTTCTCTCGTCTACTCTCTTTGCTCTGCAAATTAAGAATTCTTTTACGAATTCATTTAAAAAAATATATTTTTTAGTTTTTGTATTATTTATTGAATATTTGAAAATACATTGAGATTGACTACGCGCTAGCTTATGCTAGTTGGAATTCGATGCAATTTGCACAATCGTTGATCTTCACGGCGTCGAATTAATTGAATCATCTGGATCCAGATTTCTTCCAACGAACCAGATAGTGTTTATTTTATTTTTTCTTTTGCAATCAAATTGAGCTAGGCTCATTTCGACTTGATGAAATTCGATTGTTTGCGATTGTTGCGTATGTAATTGGTGGTGCACTAATGCGCAGTATAAGCGGAAGCTTATGTTTATGTTTATGTCCGCTGGTGGTCCAGCTGAAGGGCATGGGCAACGACAAAAGTCAAAGCTGTGTGAATTGATTTGAAGGCTAAGGCAAAAGCCAATTGCTAGATACAAAGGCAACAAATGAACGGACTGCACGGACTTGTTTTGGACGAAAGTGTTTATGCTCTAAATGCGGGTCACTGTATAAGGGGTTATATAACTCTCCCCCTTCGAAAATGGATCGTTCCGATTCATTCTGAATTATATGTAGGTGATCCCGTAACCCTGCTAAAAATTCTGTTTGATTCAAGCTGTTTTCGCGTTCTGGCCGTGGTTTTTTGGTTACAAATATAAATTTTTTGTATTTGAAACTTAGATATATGATTACAAAAATGATGTATAATAAATTATGTACAATTAATAATATAAGGGAAAGAGATTTTTTTGCTGTTATAAATTTGAATGAAAGGGTTTAGAATGTTTACATTGTCTAGAGAGAGTTCCGAGTTATTTGACAATATGTAATTGTATAATTCATAACTTGTAAAATGCTTTGTAGTCATGTAATCGAGAATTTTACTTTCTGAATTGGTATATGAAATGTTGTTAATTGTGGTTGTACTATAAGATGTTATTAGAAATTATCAATTTAAAAAGGAGTTGTTAACAACCACTTAAAAAAATGGCACCGTCTTGGATGATATCTAACTTCTTATTTTTTTCTTATTTTCTTACAAGTCGATTTCACTCCATTTAATAATTTGCTATACAATTTTTTTTTCTGATTTATTATACCGTAATTGTTAAAGAGTTCGGTCTTAAATGGAGACATTTCATAATACGTATTGTCGCATTTTGCGACATGATTGCTTATTATTTGTTCTCCATCGCTTTGGGAAATGGCTTTAGCATAGTATATATTGAACCTGTTATCAATTATAGGGTATTTTATATAAATTAATAAGAGTTCTTTGTGTAGTGCCATTTTGAATACTGATTACCGGTCCTTGTTCGTGATTTAGTATTTCTTCTTCATTGTTTAAAATTTTAGTATTAAAGACATCATATTTCGCCAATGTGATGGTATCGATTAAATTTTGTAAATCAAATGTTAAAAGTCTTAGGCGATGTTTTCGTAATGGTAAATCTTGATCGATAAATAAATGTTTAAATTCATCAGACAGAGATTCAATTTCTTTGGACAATTTGGAGTTGATAATAAACTGTTTATTATTATTTTCTGTTAGGTCATTGATTTTATTTAGTACTTGATGGACCTCCAGCTAACCATTTCCACACAGTGCCTAACTCGTTAATTCCCCTTTTAGCTCTAGTTGATATTAACTGTTACAATATTAATTCAATTACTTCTAAGTCGTACTTAATTTCCCACTTTGATGTTTCTTAATGTTTTGTGATGCAATATTTATTATGTCCTTATAAAAACTTAAATAGGTTACATGGAATAAATCATTATAGGATTATAAGTAAGGACATCCTTTTTGTCCTTAAAAAAAAAGAACTCATGGTTTGAGTAATCAATAATTTCGGAACTGGCCAGTATAAAAATTGATACTAGTGGTATTAAGGAATGCATTTTCTGTAAATTCCAAAAAGGTATTTATTACACTTTGAGATTATCTTTATGTATTACGGTTTCTATTATGGATTATTATTTTATTAGGTTTAACCTCTTTAACTACCTGTTTTTTGTATCTGGGGTTGAGTTTATTTCTTTCCCCAATTTTCTATTCGTAACTACTTGCCCAATGTGATAATCGATTACGATTTTTATTATGAAATTTTAACATTTTTTCCTGGGCGTTCTGTGTACTGTTTGTGGTACGTCCGCATGTTCGATTTGTATTTCAAATGGTTTTTGTTTAGTCGTGGAGTGAATTGTTTTATTGTATGCCTCTAATTAGTATCTCTGAATGATCTACTAATTTGAATTCTCCTATACAGAGAGATAATTCTGTTTGTGTAGTGTGCTCGTTCTACTTGGCCGTTAGTCGTACTGTGCCTTGGATCGGTGAAAATTAAGGTTAATCCACATCTTTGTGCAAAGGATGTGAATTCCGCTGAAGTGCAGCTAGGTTCATTGTCTAGCATCATTATTTTGGCCATTCGGAACTTCTGTAGCAATTCCATTACTTTGTTTTTGATATTTAATTTGTTTTGAATTTCCTTTACTACCAGGAATTTCGAAACAAAACGTTAATTTTTGAGCGTATCGATGTGTAGATTTTCTCCTTATTTTGTTGGGATTGGAACTTCCCCTATTGGGATCTGAATAGGATGTCTATTATATTTATTTTCGTTACAGATTTGGCAATATTTAATGTATTCCTTTAACTTTATATATAAATTTGGCCAGTAATACAGTCTGGTTATTTGTTTGTAGTTTTCGTCAAGTCCCCTATGAGCTCTACATTGCGTTTCCTCTATTATTAAAGCCTTGTCTTCGTTTTTTTCAATATCCTGCAAAAATATTCTTGTATAAAGAAATTTTTTATTGAAGTTATTTTTTAGAAATTCCTGAATTTGATATAGGGTTCTATAGTACAGTGTATTCTTACTGTAATATTAGGAGGTAAATACTTTCCCATGTATATCATATTCAATTATGTGTTAACAACAATTGTTGTTTAAATTGGTTCAATGGCTTTCCGGGTTCCTGAATTATGTTCTCAAAACTACTTTCGGCTGAATGCTTCGTCGCTTTCAGTGATATTGTTTAGCTTTAGCCTGGATAGAGCATCGGCTACAACGTTTGTTGTACCTGGTTTATACACTATTTTAGGTGTAAATCCTTGTATGAACGAATACTATCGTTTCATTTCTATATTCGGATTTTTGTCTGATATTGAGAACGATAATGACTGATGGTCAGTCTGTATTTCAATACCAGTTACCCCATATAAATAATTCCTTAGATTTTGTAAGGCCCATACGATCGCTAATAATTCTTTTTTGTTTGTCGCGTATGACTGCTCTGTATTATTTAAGGTTTTGGATTGGTTTATTGTCCTGCGATAAAACTGCGCCTATGGCTATGTCTGAGGCATCTGTAGTCAAAACAAAATTTTTGTTGTAGTCTGGTTGTGCCAGTTCTTCTTGGGCTATCAGATTTTCTTTTAGCTCATTGAAAGCCTGTATGGCTGCGGTGTTTAGTTGGATGGAAATCTTGGAAGACATTCGTCTCGTGACCTTTCCATTTTCTCCACTTAAGTACCTTGTTAGAGGTTTGGCAATTAGGGCGTAATTTTTCACAAATTTTCTATTGTAGCCTATTAGGCCTAGGAAGCTTCGTAGCTCACGGACATTTCTTGGAAGTGGATAATTTTGGATTGTTGCTATCTTTTCTAAATATGTTTTTATCACATTGTGTGACACAATATAGCCAAGAAAAGGTGTTTCCAATTTGAAGAACTTGGATTTCTCCAACGATTTTTTCATATTGGCTTCATGTAAGATTTTTATAATTGTCAATAAATCTTTATGTAAATCTTTTCCATATATAGATTTTACCAATTTGATTTCTTAAATATCATCCATGTCTCTTTGGAAAATTAGGGGAGCATTAGTCAACCCCAAAGGTAGCCGTAAGAACTCGTATTTTCCGTTGTTAATGGAAAAAGCGGTCTTCTCGATATCGGATTCCTTCATGAGTATTTGATGGAATCCTGGTTCTAAATCCAATGTAGAAAAATATTTTGTCTTGCCTAGGTTTGCCAGAATGTCCGATGGATCCTGCATAGGATTCCGATCTGGTATGGTATTTTCATTTAATTTTTGAAATCCAAATACTAGTCTGTGTTTAGGGCTACCGTCTTCGTTGAACCCAACTAACGCTGGTGAGTCTAATAACGTTTGCTTCGAGCATTTTTTTAATTTCGTTGTTATCGAAATTGGATACTGATAGCGCATAAGGATATTGCTTACTGTATATCGGTCTATCATGTACCGTATTGGTATTCCCTCTTACGTCTGTTCTGAATGGAATGAGGGTATCGATGGCTGTATGTTCGTTTTGTATTGTTTCAATAATTTGTCGCTCCAATTTTTCAGTTTGATTAGAGGAGGCATTATTAATATTATTAATATGATAAGTGTCGGAATTATCATCGACGGCGTGTTCCGGATTTTGTAATCCGAAAACTATTCTACTTGGCTTTGGTCTAAAAAATGTTCTTCTTCGATATAACTTATTATTACTTTTCCTCATTGCCTTTGGTTCCGGTTTGTTGATCATTTTTTTGGTTCTCGGTGTTTCCAACCTGTGGTTTATACCGGTTGTTTTCCAGTTATTATTCTGGCCCCATTGATGACCCCATTGATTCTTGTTAAAATCTTGGGTCGGTTTTTGATTTTGTTGTGGGAAATTGTTTTTGTTGAAGTTTGTATCATTTCGGTTGTACCGGTAATTGGGACCGGGTTTGTTTTGAAAATTCGAGTCATGATATCTCTGATTCAATCCAGTGAAATTATGGGCAAATCTTGCTCTCATCTGGTTGCTTTCCATCTCCTGGACCAATGGCATTGCGTTTGGCAAGTCGGTCGGATTCATGGAATATAGAGTGGCTGATATTGGGCCGTTCAGGCCGGTTATGAAAACTCTTACAGCGTTTTGCCAATGTCTGT
Source organism: Drosophila erecta (assembly GCF_003286155.1). Taxonomy (NCBI): domain Eukaryota; kingdom Metazoa; phylum Arthropoda; class Insecta; order Diptera; family Drosophilidae; genus Drosophila; species Drosophila erecta. Next base: position 504,277 of record NW_020825231.1, on the reverse strand, counting down.
TATTAATTTCGTTAGTAATAGCTTGGTTCCGTCCATATGTCATAATGGTTTTATTGGTCAGCAAAGTCAGCTTCCTATAAACTTGGTTATAATATTCCATAACGGTAATTTTCCCTGTGTCAAGATACTTAGTTCCTGCTCTATTATATGCAGTGGTCTTCGGTCACTGAACACGAAATATAACCTTGCTAAAATGACATCAAAGTGTTATACAGTACCATGCATAGTCGTTCACTTCGCTTGTAATTGAAATTTCAATGATATTATCTCCTGTTTTAAAGAGTCTACTTCGGTGGTAACTATTTGTTTTATGAGTTCTGAGGTCAAAAAGTCCTGTTGTTGTAATTGGGCATTTGCCGAAATGCTGCCTGATGGCTTACTCAAATTCGCCATTTTTAATTGGTTAAATTGCTTTATTAAATCTTCAAGCGTGAATTTACTTCTTACACGTAATTTCTCTTAATTGCTATTGATTTCTTACACTAATTTTTTTTTTTTTTTCCTTCAACAAAATTTTTTTTTAACTCACCAGGGGCATTTATTTCTTAAAAATTATTTAATTAAAATTATTATTTTTTATTTTTGCTCATAGCAGATTCTTCCTCGTAGTTGTTGATGATCCTCCTGGTGTTTGTTTATTGGTAGCGAGGGTTTTTTTTTTTATTTTTCGATTGAATGGTGTTCTGCGAGGGATTGCCTTCAGCTTCCTTCAGCTACCTTCTTGGTAGATGATTTGTTGATTTTTTGTTTTGTTGATTTTTTTGTTCTTAAAAAATTTTTTGTTTCGATATCGATATTTATCGATATTTATTCTTTTATATAATTGTCTTGTTATAGCACTTAATTCTTAATGATGGTGTGATTTTTTATCGTCCACCTTTATTTCACATCAGAATTTTCACTATTATTGCATTGTGGATTATTATATTTTTTATATATTATATATTATATATATTATTTTATATATTACATTATATATTATATTTTTATATATTTCACTAAAAATATTTAACTGTAGTACTTAGTTCGTGGTGATTGTATGACGTTTTATCATCCACCTTTAGTTTTCACCTGAACTTACACTACTGGGTTGGCGGCGTATGATTCGACTTTTTTATTCACCGAATTTTTTAATCCGAACGTTTGTTGGCACTGCCCCACGTTGGTCGTCAATTAAGTATTCTCTTACGAATTCATTTAAAAAAATATTTTTTTTATTTTTCGCATTTTTTATTGGTTGTTTGAGAATATATTAATATTAACTAAGCGCTAGCTTATGCTAGTTGGAATTTGGTGCAATTTGCACAACCGTTGATCTTCGCGGTGTCGAATTAACTGGATCTTCTGGATTCAAATTTCTTCCAACGAACTTCCACCAGATAGTGTTTACTTTATTTTTTCTTTTGCAATCGAATTAAGCTAGGCTCATTTCGACTTGTGATGAAATTCGATTGTTTTGCGTATGTAATTGGTACTGCACTAATGCGCAGTAGAAGCGGAAGCTTTTGTTTATGTTTATGCTCGTTGGTGATCCAGCTGAAGGCATGGGCAACGACAAAAGTCAAACACACTACACTGCCAAATAGCGGGGGCACAGTGCTGAAGGAACGATACCCTCCAATCGAAATACAAGAAATAAAACAATTCCGAAAAACAAAAATTTTAAAACCTAGACAAATAATTATTTAATAATTACCGAATAATTAATTTTTCCTCGAATTGGTCTAAAAATTTTTTTTTTTTTTTTGTTTTTAAATTTTAATATAACCATTCTAAATCATTTCCGATAATTATTTAATATTTCCCTCCGGAGCTATGACCTTTTCTAGTTATTTTTTGGGTGTTTGTTTTGTTTCGCAGTCATTTTTCACGATTTTCCGTGTGTTCCTAGATTCGAATTCACATAATCAGGCGCGCGCGCCAACGAGCACTCGCATGGTTTCACACGAGACCGAGAGAGCTGGCCAGACACAGAATCAGGCAAGCTCCACACCGACGGAGGATACACGAAGCCTTGCTAAGTCTTATAATAGGCTGGCAAATATCTCCCTTCCGCTTTTTTGCTCTTTATTCAATGCTTTATAAAAAGGATTTAGTTCAAATATGCGCCGTTTTGTTCGATAATCTGTTTCCATCTAGACGGCAACTTCATAATACCTCCCTCGTTGAAGCCCCCCTCCTTATTTGCGAAGAACTCGGACAGCCACTTTTCACAAGCCTCTTTTGAGTTCAACTTTACACCACCAAGGGCATTCGCCATGGACAGAAACAGGTGGTAATCACTTGGCGCTATGTCCGGGCTATATGGTGGATGCGATAAAACCACCCATCCGAGCTCCCGTAGCTTCTGACGAGTCATCAACGAAGTGTGTGGTCTGGCGTTGTCCTGGTGGAGCACTACACCCTTCTTGTTGGCCAATTCTGGACGCTTCTGGTCGATCGCCTGCTTCAAGCGGTCCAGTTGTTCGCAGTAGATGGTAGAATCAGGCGTCTGGCCAAATGGGAGCAGCTCATAGTGGATGATTCAATACCGGCTTGGCCACTGTTTGGGACGATTCACCGGCCTTCGACCACGACCGTTTTCGCTTGATATTGTCGTATGTGATCCATGTGTCGTATGTAACCATCCGCTTCAAGAATGGGTCGAGTTCGTTCCGTTTCAGCAGCATATCGCAGGCGTTGATTCGGTCCAGAAGGTTTTTTTGCGTCAAATCATGCGGCACCCAAACATCAAGCTTTTTTTGTATCCAGCCTTCTGCAGATGGTTTAAAATGGTTTGGTGACTAACTCTCATCTCCTGGGCGATGTCACGAGATGCCACATGCCGGTCTAACTGGATGTATTCCATGATTTGATCGGTATTTGTCGTAACAGGTCTTCCGCCGGCTGGCTTATCCATGGTGTCGTTTTCACCGGTTCTGAATCGTCGAAACCATTCCTCCGCGGTTCGAAGTGATAGAGTACAATCCCCCAAAACACCATTAATCTCACGGAACGTTTCTCTAGCGGATTTGTCTTTAACGAAGGAAAACTTTAAAATAGCGCGAATTTCGGCGTTAGTGAACTCCATGTTTACACGTCTATAACTGTTGAACGCAATATCCAAATCATGCATAGCGTCGTTTTGTAGGTTATGTCAAGACCTTTCAAATTATGTATAGTATTGTCAGATACGAGCTCTGTAGCGCTTTGTACATAGCCGCGAAATTCAAAAGACAAAAAGGCGGAAGGGAGATATTTGCCAAACTAATATAAAGCGAGCAGCTTACCTCGCATTGACGATCAGCTTCCAACAGCGAGCGGTTAATCGTCGCACAGTGTTCTGCGATCTCTTTGTTATTTCGGAACCAAATCCGAAACAGAGAATATCACTTAAAAAAGTATTTGGCTAATAGTTTCAAACAATATTAATTGCTAGATTCAGGTATTTTTTCCAGATATTTACTTTTTAGCTATTGTTTAAAGCGATTTATTTAAAATTTCCTGATTCCGATTTTTACTCGAATATTTGGCCTTTCTTTTTCTCTTGCACTTTTTTGCATCGTGCAGGCCTCTTTACCTGCTCAAAAGGGCTAGCGCTATGAATGGTAGCTTGTGTGTGTAACGAGATTTTATCAGAGGTTTCTCCTAAGAGATATTTTTCAATTTTTACTCTTGATAGAGCATCGGCTACATGATTTTCTATGTGGTATTTCAATATTTTAATCTGATGTTCCACCTTTGAAGTTTCATATTCGGTTCCTTTATTGAATTGACCGGTTTTTTGAACTCCTTGCCGTTGTTTGGGACCGTTATTGTTTGCAGTTCCTATCTATTTGGTACAAAGTTCGAGATCTTAAGCTTGTGATCGCCTAATATCGCTTAATATATTTTTTTTCATTATGTTTTTGGAGATCCGATATCTATTATAAAACAGAGCTTAATGTTGTTCATAATAATATTTATGAACGGAGTTGTTATATTTTTTCCTGATCTTTAATTTTTAAAGGCCAATTACAAAACGTTTCAGTTCGATTTCTTCGACGAACTTACGCACTGATCCTGTAAATGGTGTATTGTAGAGTCGTCTAAGTAACTCTCGGAACTTCTGAATTCGGATATTAATGTTTCCTTGAGCTCCATCAATCCGCACTTAGTTGTCCGCTGATCTGCGGCGTTGTAATATGATTAAATGTGCTCAATTCTTGTATCACTCCAGTGAATATAGGCACTTGTCTAATTTGACCGAGTGCCTGGTTAAGGTGATTCTCCGACAGAAACTGCACTTGTTGCACTGGAATATGTTGGAATATGTTGTTGTTTAACTCAGTCAGCGCACTTTGCACTGGGGTTTTAAGTTTTGTCACTCCTCGTAGAGGTCACGCTTTTTGATTTGTGGGCTACACCTGGGGCTTCAGTTGCCCTTTAGTGGTTTTGGGGTTGCAGCACTAATTTAAAATTTTAACACTTCTAGTAGCGGTCACACCTTTATGGCGGGCTACCGAGTTGAAGTGATTTGTAAAACTTTTTAAGAACTGGCTGTATGGCGGATTAGTCACTTCTCGTAGTACTTTGCTTAAAGCGTTTAATTCACACACGAAGATTCTTTTGCGGGTCACTATCACTAGGATTTGCAGGATTTGAAAAAAATATATTTTATTTGAAGACAAAAAAAAAAGTTGGTTGGGGAATAAAAAAGAACAAGATAGATGCTGGTAGTCCCTTCGGTACTACCGCTAGGCTATACTTCGCAGGGCCAGGGTGCGCTCTGTGTTACTTCGCTGGACGTATCCTTCCGGCTCTTTCCCTCTCAGCTGCACGCAACCGTTTCATCGACTCCGCAGCGAAATTGTTGAACTGGCCCCAGAAGCACTGGTCCCCTAGGGTCGACGGCTCTACTATATTCTCCATTAGGCCTTCCCGGTCGCGGTCGAATCTCCGCTGTCCGCTGCGTTCCCGCCGATGACAGGATTTCCAAGTTCACTCAGGAACGTGTCCCGCTGGAGCGTCCTTGGGTTGAAGTGCCTTTGCGTTGGTGGGACTGCGGTGCGTCTTCTGCTGGTAAGGTCACAGACTATCGCCTTGTAGTCACTAGCCGTGTATACATCGCTGAGGGACCATTGTGCGCGCTGGAATAGCGAGCTACTGCAAAAAGTGAGGTCCACTACCGACCCGGCTCCAGCTCTGCTGAAGGTGTGCTCCGATCCCGTATTTAAGAGAGCTACTTCCAGCGACGCGAAAGCTTCCTGGAGTCCCCCGCGATGACCACGTTCCGCTCTCCTCTTGCGTCGTTAGCCAGATCCTCTAGGATTGCTGAAAACTCCTGAAGGGTTAGGCGTGGTGGTAGGTAACCGCTGTACACGCACAGGTCACCAACCACCCCCCGAACAAGGAATGAGCCGATGAGCAGGTTCCTTGGTCGGCTTACCCCGTTGGTCAGGATCGCGGCGCTCCTTGTCTCGTCGAGTATGTAATCCATCCCCGGGGTTTTTTTATACGGCTCGCTAATAAGAGCAACGTCAGCTTGAGTTTCGCGCATGGTTTGACTCAGCAGGTGGTGCGCAGCTTCGCAATGGTTGAAATTAATTTGGATAATCTTCACTTTCTCAGTGGCTTGGTACTCATAGGGCATCTTCTGTGCTTTGCGTCGGCTTTCCTGGCACTGGTACATAGTCTGCACATTGTGTGCAGCTGGCTATCTTATACCCGGTTTGTCCGCACTTGAGACAGCAGTCGCTGCGATTTGCAGGGCACCGCAATGTGGCCGAACTCCAGGCACTGAAGCACCTAGGTCTAGACTCGCTCTCCTTGACTCTGCAGACTGTCCATCCCACCTTTAGCTTTCCCTTGGCCAGGATCGCTTGCGCCTCGCTATACGGCAGGCCTATTGTTGCCGTTTGGGTATTCCTGAAGCAGGGTCGAAGGCTTCTCAGCTTTATTGAGCTTGGGTCAACATTAAACTGATCCGCCAACGTCTTTGAAAAGTCCTCTGCACCGACTAGTGAGTCCAAGTCGCTTACCGATAGGAACTGCATCCTCGAGTCCTTTGACAGCGCTCGCACAGTAGCAACTCCATCCAACACTGCTTTAAGACCGCTCTTCATCAGCGTTGCTTTTCTGTCGCCATCCCGGCTGAGCTCGATTAATAAGTTGCCGCTCGCTGTGCAGCGAACCTTGTGGACACTCTTTCCCAGCTCCTGCTGTTGACCGTCGCTTCGCCTCGTAAACAAAGCCAAGACCTCGCTGTAGGTCTTGCCTTTTGCTTCCACTATCACCACGTCGGGTCTCCGCGGCAAGCGTGCTTTTTTCCTCGCCTCCACCTTCCTCCATGTGTCTGGCTTGCCACGACTCTGGATTTCAGCTTGCTGTGCCGTGGCTTTCTCCGCAGTCTTCGCCAGCCGCTTTGGAGGGCTGGCTCTCTTCTCCCTCGGCTTCACCTTCTGTGGTACTTGGACTGCCCCTGGGCTTCTTGAGTACTGCTTCGGAATCTTCGACGGGTAGGGAACGTCCGTTTTTGCGAAGCTGTCTCTTTTTGGGCTGGGGTTAGTTTGCTGTAGTTTGTCCACGGCTTTCGCTTTTCTACCCCCGCACTTGGGGCATCCCGGCAGGGCATTTGTAGGTGCGTTGCCTGGTTCGTACTCCATTTCCAGCTCCCTGCTGGCGTCTTCCTGAAGGGCCTTCATTTTGGCGAACATCGCTTTCATTTGGACGTTGATGTGTCGCACCTGCTTGACATTGGTCAGGATCATAAGCTGGTCCAAGACCAGTCCAATTTCCGTTAGCTTACCGGCACACAGGAGCTGTCTATCGGCCTTCGTCCTTTTTGGGAGTGTTTTGTGACTCGATCCGGAGGGGCTGTTTGGGTTCCGAGCCCGCTTTGGCGTGTCCTGCACATCTACTCCCTCGGCAAAGTTGGACCCGCCAGCCTGTAGTGGCGCAGGTGCCCTTGGCTATATCCTTCTCTTGTTGGCTTGTTGCTGTCGGCCACGCTTGCCACCACCTCGCCAGGTTGGCTTAGAATGGGATTTGGGGTCTCCAGAATCCGTGCCCCTGCCGTGGAGTTTTCCACGGGTGGATTGCCAACTAATTGGTTACCACCTGGAGTATTTTATACCTACTGCCAGGTTTGTTTTGCAGTTTATACCTACAGCCAGGTTTAGGTTACTGCCGGCCATTGTGGCACAGACGCAGACCACGCAGCCGCCCATTATGGGTCAGACGCTCCGTGGATTTCAGTGTGTTGGTGTGAAGTGGGGAAGGGTTCTTCACCGGTGGAAGTTATACCGCTCCAGCTCGGTCGTCAGTGCCCCTGATTTAGGTGTACCGCGTGAGCGGTGGGGTTTGGCTATTGGTCTGCTCCTTGACCTTTAAAACCTATAATTACTAGCCCGAGCCTTTTGGGTCTATTTTCGCTGTGATTCCATGGGTTGTCGTCAAGGATTCTCATCAGCAGCCCAGGAAGGTATGCTACAACCAGCGCCAAGATCGTTTGTCGAGTTGCATAGCAAGTAGTTATTGACAGTTAGCGATAAGAAGTCCCCGAAAAACCACAGCGCCACCTGTGGTCGGAGACGCTTGCGGCTGTCGTTTTCCAACACTGGGTAAACAGCTGGCTTAGATCAGCTGGCGTGGCATTGCATCTCGCGTTGCACAAAAAAGAAAGGGGACGAAAGAGAAAACAGAAGAGAAAGCTCCGAATAATTCGTTCACCCTGAAAGAATTAGGGGGGTTTGAAATAAAAAGAACAATATAGATCCTGGAGTCCCTGCGGTACTACCGCTAGGCTATGCTTCTCAGGGCCAGGGTGCGCTCTGTGTTACTCCGCTGGACGTATCCTTCCGGCTCTTTCCCTCTCAGCTGCACGCAACCGCTTCATCGAGTCCGCAGCGAAATTGCTGAACTGGCCCCAGAAGCACTGGTCCGAGATCATACGCTCCCCTAGGGTCGACGGCTCCACTATATTCTCCATTAAGCATTCCCGGTCGCGGTCGAATCTCCGGCAATTAAAAATAATGTGCTCGGCGGTTTCCTCGACGCCCCATTCTGGGCAGTTGCGGTCATCATCGTGGCCGAACTTGGTTAGGTAACTTCTAAAACACCGCTTAGGATCTGGGTCAGCCAGAAGTTAACTTCGCCATGACGTCTTAGGGTTCATCTGGTCACATCCGGGATTATCCTGTGGGTCCATCGCCCCTTCGTCGACTGCTGCCACCGACGCTGCCATCTTTCCAAGCTATTAGCTCTGGCGTTGGCTTTTATGGCTCGCCTCTGAGCATCTCGCGTTGCACAAAAAAGAAAGGGGACGAAAGAGAAAACTGAAGAGAAAGCTCCGAATAATTCTCTCACCCTGACCTATCTCATGGCCCTGGAGATCGCAGCCGGCGGACGGTCCATGGAACTCCGGAGATCATGTCCTTACCGGGTAAGTGCACTGAACAGCGTCGCTGATATATGCCGCAGCCCCAGGCGCGTCCCGGCTGACTCAGCGTGGAAAATTTTGGAGTTTTTCCGGGAGCGCCAACATGATGCAGCCGTCTTCGAACATTTCCCGTAGATTAAGTGGTACGTGTGTCTGTGTGTGTGTGTGTGATTAAGTGGTTCGTGTGTCTGTGTGTGTATGTTCTGTCAAGTGGTTCAATGGCTCGACTTTCACTGTTGTTTTATTGTAATTTTAAAACTAATTAATATATTCTAAGCTGGCCCTAAAGAAAGCAGTGTCGCTGGCGTTGATCGTGGCAGAGGCTTCAGTGTCGCTACGTTGGTCGCGGCAGAGGCTTCGTTGCTGAAGAATCGCGGAAGTGTCGCAGACGTTAGGTCAGCAACCTGTAGTATGACCCTCTCGCTTTCTTCTGTCTTGGAAACAGGTACCCGTGATCAGCAGTGAAATGCCGAATAATATTATGATCGTGCTTCTATGGAGAAGATGGTGTGAATCTTAAGCTTTTGCAATAGCTTGATGTTGTTGACATGCAGGCCCTCCAATCTTTCCAGAGAAACTATTTTGATTCTCTCTGCCTCCTCCGGTGTTAATTATATAATGGGCGCGCTTGGCCTCGTCAATTCTCTTTGAAGAATTTTACCACATAGGAGCCCACCGAAGGCTTCATTTTATTGCTCCATCTCAGCGTGCCATTGAAGTTGTTGAGCATTAATATTCCATCGTCGACCTCTTCGATCGTCTTAATATGATCTGCATTACCAAGTCCGCACTACGACTGTTCTACCAAAAGCGTCGTACTGAGGTCTACGATTTCGTTTTTATTACAAAGCTTAATATTATTAAAAGAATTAAAATTTATTATTATTCCAAACATTTCATAATTTTATATTAATAACTCTCTGAATTTAACATTGATGATTGTATTATTCGTTATTCTCTAGATTTGGAATTTTTATTAGGTATAAAAGTGTCGTTCTATTATGCAAGACTGAAACGTCTGAAAAACCAAGCATTTCCTCTATGGATATCAACGTTAGATTTCCATTTTCAAAAATTTTGTTTACTTCCTGGACTTAATTTTCTCCTAATAAAAATTTATTTATTACGTTAATTTTTGCCCATTGGATGGCATACTTTATATTTATTATTTCTTTAATTTGATTTTGAAGATTTCGTTTTATCTCTTCCGTAAAGTGATCATTTTTCAAAGGAAATTTGTTATGGAATTAGTGACACTAGACAATTTATCAAGTCTCTTAAATTGGTTATTGATTACCACTTATTGAGTATTTTTGAGACCAAAGGTGAGTCGTGTAATCTCGTATTTGCCATTATTAATCGCACGCTCTCAGCGGTATTTGGTGGAAACCACTTTTGAGATCAAGTACGGAAAACGGATTATTGTTTCCAAGTAGCGAGAGTACCTCATTGTTTTTAGGTATGGGATATTTATCTGCAATAGTTACTTTATTCAACTTTCGGTAGCCTAAAACCATCCTATATTTTTTTCTCTTGTTGCGTCAATTTTTTTGGGGAAAATCCACACTGGTGAATGGTAGGGTGACCTAGAGGGTCGAATGATGACATCATTGAGAAGTTTCTTTACTTGTTTGTCTACCTCTTCTTTGAGAGACATAGGGTATTGATAAAATTTTGAATATACGGGTTCGTCCGATTTTGTCCGTATGTCCGCTTAGACGTTAGTTGCGAAGGTTAATTTTTCGTTCGGTCTGGCAAAAAATTGTGGGTCAGTTTATTTAATTCTTTGATTTGTGGTGGAGTCATATGGTCGGTACGGGGGCAAATGCTGTTCACTGCCTCGAGTTTTTTTCCTTTATATGTAATTTAACTCGGTTTATTATCATTAGATTTTTATTGATGTGAATAGTAGCTTGCAATTCTTTCAGGCTATCGTTTCCTAAAATAGCATCAAAAGTTTTCAGTGTGGGGAGTAGGAAAAATTTAATGGGAACGTCTTTCATTGGGTATCGGGTTAGAGACCCAACGAGGCTGAATATAATTTTTATTTGATCCCGTGTCAATTAGAATTTTTAATGTTTTCCCGCCCCTACATTTGCTTCGAAGTATGGCAAGGAGTAGCGGGTAATTCTAAAATATGTAAGTCCGTAGGTTCTTCTTCTATCTGGTCTGGTCCTAATACGTCTTCCCTATCTGTGTATTTTTGTATGGTCGCGTCGAATCTTTCTACTGCGTTTTCCTGTTCCAGAATTTGATCATAATCCTTTTCGGTCATGTCGGTTTGTTCGTTGTCATATGTTTGGATGTTTGGAAGTGTCTTGTTCTTTTTTCACCTATTGCTTGATATGGCGCAGATGGCCTTTTACCAGCTTCGTACCTGGGCCTATTCATATAATTAATTTGCCTAGAACGGATACTAGGGTCGACCTCCATTGGTTCGAGCTTCGGCAATGGTTTAGATGCCAATGGTCGATGTGGTGGGGTTGGAAACCCGTTATTGACAGCTATGGTTCTTGGGAATAGCTGTGGTCTAAGTTGTTGGTACGGTAATTGTTATTGCTGTAGTGGTGAACCGTGATTAGAGAATTTTTTGGTATAGATGTGACTGTTGTCGCTCCATTGGGACATCATTATAATAGATCTTGTTTCTGGGTAAGGATAGTGCTAAATTTTGTACTGGTATAAAACCCTGATTTCTAAAGTTGGCATGAGCGGTCCTGAAATTTTGGTTCTCAAAGCTTAAGGCACAAGTGTAGTGCTTGTGGCAGATCTTGTGGTTCTTTAATACCAAGAAGTCTAGGTAGGTCTCCTCTCAAACCCCTAACAAAAGTATCTAAGGCCCTGCCCTATAGAACTGTGTCATAACCCTTTCTGGTTCTTTGGACAGTTCCATACAACCCACCTAGTTAAGTATCAAGGAGAGATGGTTGTAAATCTCCTGATAATATTCTTCTACCGTTTGGCTATTTTGCACCATTGTTGTCATTTCATGCTCTAAAGTGTTTACCTCACGTTTATCTGCAGACATCTGGATATATAAATTTAACCTAGCTAACGCGGGGATCTGGACCTGCAATGTTTCTGCCACTATGCTGGTTATCCAACTTTTAATCTCATTTTAATCTCATTCACCTGACCCGGGGGGTCTAACTAGGTTATTCGGGTTCGACATAATAAATTTCTGTTATCAAACAAACAAAACAAAACAAGCTAAACATTTTCTTCAAATTATTCCTTTTATCACTTTCACTTATTAACTTTGAATTTGATAAATATTTTGTATTTTCTTGAGGAAGGAAAATTTGCCTATTTATTTTCATAGTATTTTGTTTTGTTAAATATGTTGTGTGTTGTAAATATTAAAAATTATTTTGTGATTCTTTTTTTTCTACTTGAGATCCGGTAGCACACACTTCAATTGGAGGGTGAGCTGCGGTCGTACCTTACAACTCAGAGCACGATAAACTCCGATGTATTATTGCCGGGGTGGTAATTTTATTTATTTTGTTTCGCGTCGACCGGAACATTTTTTTGTGTAGCCGGAAGTCTGTTTCGATCGCGAAAGGTTTTATATAAGGTTTATAACCGTCACTGTGCAGAATTATTCAGCACTTAACACGAACTTAGTTTTGTTAAACGTGCGTTAAACGCCCTGTTCGGGAGCCAGTTAAAAACGAATTATTGATTTTTAATAAAAAATATTTTTATTTAGTCGAAGACCGTTTTATTTGATTGTAATTTTAAGACTAATTATTATATTCTAAGCTGGCCCTAAAGAAAGCAGTGTCGCTGGCGTTGATCGTGGCAGAGGCTTCAGTGTCGCTGGCGTTGGTCGCGGCAGAGGCTTCGTTGCTGAAGAACGGCGGAAGTGTCGCAGACGTTAGGTCAGCATTTTTGGGCAAATGTATTAATTATGGAGCGGATGCTCGTGTGAGTATGGATCAGCATTTTCGACAGAGGTGCATTGCACCTCGTATGTATAACATGTGTTTGCGCAATAGAGAGTCTTAACTTACATAGGCTTGCCTAAGTGCAAGTTCTCTCGTCTCCTCTTTGCACGTATATCGCCCATCATCCAATGCCAACCATCCTAAAATCCTAAATAATTTCCGATAATTATTTAATATTTCCCTCCGGAGCTATGAGCTTTTCTAGTTAGTTTTTTTGAGGTATTTGTTTTGTTTTTCTCGCAGTCGTTTTTCACGATTTTCCCTGTGTTCCTAAATTCGAATTCACGAGGTAGGTCTCGTGTGGTATCGAGTGTATAATTTCCTGGAACTCTTCGAGTAAGCTTTTAAATAAATGCTAGGAGGTTTTTAGATGTACGACTGAAACTTTCCAGAATACTTCTGGCTTAGCCCCTGCGAAACCCCTGCGTCGGCGGTTTTGCCCGGATGCCCCCTCCAGTATTGCGGTTCGGTTCTTCGGAATCCTGACTCCGCTAGCCGATCTGCTGACGGTTGATGACTCTGCTAGTTGGTTGCTCTGCCTCCGGGTTGATTGTTCTGTATATAGGTTGCTGTTCTGGGGAGTTTCAGGGGAGGTGAAGGTATAACTGTGCGGTCACCGATAACTCCTCCCCCCTCAAGACGGAACGAGGGCCATAATGAAGGTATGGCTGGAGTTGGGTTGGTTTATAATTTGTGTACCGTTGAACGGTACTGTTATAATTATTTAAAATTATAATTTGTGGTGGCCAAAATTGGAACCCTGATTTTATTACTGGTACTAGTGTGGTGTGACAATAATTCGTAGACCTCATGATCCGTTTTGATCTCCAATCCCTGTTACGTTAAAGAATTTCTGAAGAATTTAGGAATTATTCCTAATTTTGCGAATAAAATACTTTCCGCTTTGCTTGTTAAATGAGTATAGAGGAGGTCTAAGTTTAACCTGTGGATAAGACGGTCCAGCTCTATGACCCTATGCCCTGTGTTTAGTTCTTTAAAAATTTTATTTTGGTTTGAGTTAATGATCTCATTCATTACCTCTTGTTCTCTATTAATGTGTGCCGCTATTTCCCTGAATCTGATTATTGTTTCGTTTTTAAATTTATTTGTTCTTTCTGCGTTGTTATTTAGTTGTGATAGTTGGTTGTTTATTCTGTCCTCGTCGGTGGCGTCCATATTTCCACTGACTGCTTTCACTATCGTACTTAAGCCGTTAGTCAAACCTCTTCCAGTTCTACCGCTGTTAATGTTGGTTAGCAGTGAGGCTAACCTTTGGTTAATTAAGTCCAGTTTAGCGAGTAATAGAGACTTGAGGCTTGTGCCCTCCGATGTGCTCGGAAGGTCCTCTATGAGCTTGTACAACCTTTCACCTGCACTCTCGTACTCGGTCAGGTGTATTATAGGTTGTACTATATAGGTTGTATTACTATAGCTTTGTCGTTGGTCAATGGTTCGAGTGTCAGTTCCGTGGCGTTAGTCATCGTCAGCCTGTAATAGACGTCAGTTAAAGGTTTCTAGTTAGTCGTTGGTGGTAAGGAAAACTTCCTAATTTTTTGTTTGTGTATTTTTTGATTTCGCGTCGTGTGAAGTGTATGTTCGCTGTCTCTTAGTACTGTATGCCTCGTGAAACGGGGTGTTATTTTATTCCTCCTGCTTTCGAAAGACCGAGCTCTCAGTAGGTAAAGCAGGGGGATCTTCCCTCGTTTCGTTGAGTTTAGTCGTGCGTTTTATGGCGATTTCTTTTGACCTCTGGATAGATTTTAGTTCGAAATACATTGAGTTTGTTTAGGAAGTCATGCTCATTGTTGAACTTGACTGTTTTCCCGAAAACGTGGGTGCGGACACTGAAGAGTTCGAACGGTTTTAGGTTCGTGCTCGAGTGTATCGCATTGTTGTATGTTATAACCGTTTCTGACAGGATCTCTTATCCAGGTCTAGTTTTTTTTTTCCTCTCTGTGAGGATGATTCGATATATTTCTGTTAGTGTTGAGTGGAGCCTTTCGACTGTCGAGTTACTACTCGACTGTTGAAAGGATGTCACGTGCACTTCTAAACCGTATTGCGCTAGGAAGTCCGTGAAGTCCGCAGTCGTTTTTGACGATTTTCCGTGTGTTCCTAGATTCGAATTCACATAATTAAGCGCGCGCGCCAACGAGCACTCCGCCAACGGCGGACACACGAAGCCTAGCTAAGCCCTGTATAAAGCGAGCGGCTTACCTCACATCCTCACTCAGGTTCCAACAGCGAGCGGTTGATCGCCGCACAGTGTTCTGCGATCTCTTTGTCGTTTCGGAACCAAATCCGAAGCAGAGAATATCACTTAAAAAAGTATTTGGCTAATAGTTCCAAACAATATTAATAGCTAGATTCAGGTATTTTTTCCAGCTATTAACTTTCCCTACCTCTGACGAAAGCGTCTAGCAAGTCTACACTAGCGAAAAACCCCGTAAATCACTCTGCATTGGGGAATGAGTTCCTAAGGGTAACACAATCTAGCAGCCAAAAAAATTGAATCCTCAGAACATCTTCGAAGCCGAGATTAACACTCCTGATCAAACTTCTCCGTCCCCACATACGTTGCAAGTCCGTCTGCAACAAGTGCGAGCCTTATGGGGCAAAAGGGAAAGAGAGTACGAAACATGCTCGAACCTCATTTCCCTAGAGGGATCCCTCGACACATTCCCTATTCTCAATGAAATCGGCGAAAATATTGACAGAGCAACGCCTCGAGTCGGGTAAGCACCCTCCCAGCCGCTAATTGCGTCCGGATGCCTCCATGCGATGGCGACTACCTCCGATGGCCCACATTCCGGAACCTATTCACGGCAGTTTATATTAACAACCATATCTCCTCACAAAAACAAGCGGTAGGGCAAAAGCCATCGTTTCCAAATCCCCTCTTACGATTGAGATGTTCACTTCGGCGCGCTTCAAGATCGGCTCCAAAACAAACGACTTTTAGTCAACAGTCAACTTAAGCTCCTGTTCAACTTGAGTTCGATATCCCAAGACACTGGTCATTCTCTAAAGCGCTAGCTCATTCTCGTATATCCACTGACAACTGGGATCGTCAGTTGGTTTTCCTTTGCGCGAGCAAACTGCCAAAGCTAACCCTCTCCTTATGGCAACAGTCCTGAACGTCCAAATCCAAAATCCCAGCTTGGTAAGAAATGAGCACCTTCCTTAGCGGAAGGTATCTGACATTGGAGGCCATCGAGTATATGAAACCGACTCAGGCAGTTCCAAAACTGCCAGGGCTAACCCCTATCCTTATGGGAACAGTCCTTAACGACCAAATCCGAAATCCCGTATAGGGAATAAATGAACACCTTCCTGAGCGAAAGGTATCGGACAATAGAGCCCATCGAGCATATGAATCCGACTCAGGCAGTTCCAAAAAAATTGCAGTCCTTCGAGACACAGGTCAGCACTAAACAGAAAGGGCGTACTTATGGTCCAAGGAGAACCATCCGCTAAGATTGTACCCGCGCTTTGTCCAGCAGCTACGTGACTGCACGAGCCCACACCGTTGTTTTACTAGTAAAGCAGCCCCCCAAATTCGGAAAATTGAGTTCCTCAAGCTCCTCGCCCCCTACATAGCAATCTTGTCCTTCGAGACCCTCCAGCAGAAATGGATCAGCAAGCACTTCAGCGGTGGAAACCTATTTTCGCTATCCGAATAACCCGGGTCTTTAAATAGACACCGCGGCGTATGTCCTTCCGGAAATAGCAGGCAATTCTTTGAAGGACCTGTCAGCTCTTCAATGTATTGATCAGGGCTGATATTTTACTCGACAAAATATTTGCGACTCGCTCCTGGGTCAAGAAATTATTTTCGGTCCGATTTCCAATGGTAATCCGAAACGGGCAGTATCCTTCACGACTCAGGTGCACAAAATAGGCGACCATGATTCGACTCTACACACTCTGGGAGGTGGAATCTCTTTTTGTCTGACCAGGAATTTCATCCAACTATGAAGAAAGACGCAAGTGGAAGGTACGTGGTGATCCTCTTTTTCTGTGGCCTCGAGATTTCCGGATCCAATCTAAAATATTCGGTGTCTATCGCGTTAGCTAAGTTTATAAGAAACGATAATCGTTTAAAAAGAGAGACAATGAAGGAGATATCCAAGACTTCGAATTGCAAACAGTGATACAAACAATTATAGAAATAGCTTTGAAAGCGAGAAGTTTCGCTAGGTTGTTCGATTCTGCCGGGTGGCTCGCTCCGTTCATCATCCATTCCAAAATGTTTGTGCAGAAGATTTGGTTTCAGGACTTAGGCTGGGACGATAAGCTTTCCACCGAAATGGGTGTTGGGCACACACACACAAAACTCAGCCGATCTCGCCACTCGAGGCGTATCCCCACATGAATTGGCAGGTAATCATCTTTGGTGGCACGGATCAGAGTATGGCCAGCGCAAAGCGACACTCATCCAGTAGCGCTCGGTCAAAGTGAATTTTGTCAAGGTCCAGTTTAGTTTATCGACTTCCTCGAACTTCCTAACTGGACAAGGCACTTCGAGTTCTGGAACGTGTTCGAATTTTTCTTAAGCGCTGCCGCAAAGAGCTCAATCCCGTCCAATCCTTGACCCAATTTCTCAAGAACTCTGATCTCCATTGCGCAGCAACGAGCATACGGCCAAGAGCAGAAGCATCTCCCAGTGTCCATTCCGTTACTGAATGAGTTTCCATTCATGGACCAACACGGCCTTTTAAGGGCATGCCTCACGGCCTACAGAAGCCTACAATATGATGAACGCCATCAAAAAAATCTCCCCTACGACTGTAGGCTGTCTCGCCTTCTCATCCAATTTTCTCACAAGATTACACTTCAGGGCTGTAGTCAATTGACCGTATGCCTGATCCGATCGAAGTATTGGACTCCAAAAATCAAGAATCGTGAAGGCTATGGTGGTTGGTGCAAAATTTGCACGATTTACAAGAAGAGACTTCAAACCCAGATGATGGGCTATTTTCCGACAGATAGTCTTCTTCTCGAGGGCCTCCACCTACACCTTCGAAATTAAAAATTTAACGGGGAGAGCGTGTCTCATAACGTAGGATATGTTTGTGTGTATTTCCACGACGGCGATTCATTTGGAACCCACCTCCGATCTTACAACCGAGAAATTCCTAGCGGCCTTTGCTCGTTTCGTAGCGAGGCGCGGTTGTCCTTAGCGGGTCTACTTGGATAATGGCAAGCCTTTGTGGGGGCAGCAACTTTACTTTCCAGGGACTTCCTACAAAGCCATTAAAGAGTCTGTATCTGATGAATATAGCCATCAGGGAATCGAGTGGCGGTTCATCCCACCCTGGGCTCCACATATGGGGTCTGTGGGAAGCGGGAGTTGAAAAGTTTTAAAACCATTTTGTATAAATCTACGTCCGCACGGAAGTACACGTTTGAGGAGCTGGTGACGCTTCTCGCTAAGATCAAGGCTTGTCTCAATTCCAGACTCCTCTACCCCATGTCCGAAAATCCCTCAGATTTGCTAGGGATCATAAAGGGCCATGCCCAGTAAATGTATGGCAACATCTCAATGAAATACATTAGCAGTTTAGTGCACGGAAGTGCAAGTGGTAGTCGTCAAGGAGGACTTCCCTAAAGCCGATGACCGCACTCGATTTGTTGAGATCCATAAGTCTCGCGGCACAAGTTAAGCGCCTGTACACAAGGTCATTCTCATACCTGCGGAGGATACCGATTCCAGGGATTAGGGCGCTAGAATGGTTCCTTGTCCTCGTGCCACCCAGACCTTGGAGCGCAGACGAACCAGAGGTATTTTATCCTACCGCTGCCGAGTCTGCCCGTGAATTATCCTCTTCGGAAGTGCAAGAGCTTCCTCAAACTGAGCGCTGAGAAGCGCTTTCGAGCAGTACTTATTAGGCAACTTAAGGAGATCAGTGTGGTGCTTAGACAGTGGCATATGTGTAGACATATGTGTTGTGAAAGTGTTTTTCATAAAGTTGCAGAAGCACACTGAACCGACCGGACTACAGTTGCTGGTTTCCTGCAAATTGAAGGAAAAGGGGATATCACGACTCAAAAAAGCTTATGTACTGTTTGTACCGCAGATATCAGGAAACTGGCGTGTCAGTATGCAGTACTGTGCATAACAGATGAATAGTGATTTTTGATGATGCTAAGATGATTTTCGATATACAAAATACCCAAATAATGCAAGACGGAGAATGCATAGTGAAAGCCAATAAGATTGGCGACCTGTACTTGTTGAGGGCGAGCGTAGTAAATGTTTTGCGATGACAACTGTAGATGGAATAGACAATATTTATGTACCAAAAAAATTGTAACTGTATGGTCAGCGAAAACAATTTTTTGTCTTTCCCAACTGCGACAAAAAACCAAGCTATGGGAAATAATATAATTTATGCGGACGGTTGTGGAGCTTTTCCGACGCAATCTCTTTGAGGTTCCAAGTATTTTTTGAGCGGTAACAGAGTATGTATTATTAAGTAGTTGAATGAAAATCTCAGATGTCTCGGGAATTCGCGGCTGCGAATTGGATGTTATTGGATTTAGTTATTTAAGAACCCGTATGATAGGAAAATAAGATGTCCTGTTGGAAAAAACACTATGGTGTGCCATTAAAAGGCGATTCAGTGTCTATTGATCTAGGGGATCCTGGCCAGCGAGACGGACATGATACTGCAGAAAGCCTTTCTGATAGATCGATCGACGACAGCAGTTTTAGTGCGAAATTTTAAGAGCACTATGAAAACATTCCAAATCCAGTCATTTTTAAAGACGGTTTGGCAGTACACATGCTCTAGAGTTTCGTAAGGCTATGGAGAGAGAGGGTACATTTCACTAGATGCCAATCACACTCGGCAGATCACGGACTTGGCGAAGGATCAGCGAGCCATTGGAGCAAGTATCCAAACTGGTTCAGCCAACTCAGGTATCAACCGTTGACATGAAGCTACTATGTAAATAGTGCGGTCAAACTTTCTGTGGATTTGTGTACATGGATTGGGCAGGTGATAGGATTGACCGAAATTCTGAAACTGTGTACATCTATTTTCTGGCCGGTGGTCCGATTTCTTGGCGTTCGGTAAAACAACAGACGGTTACGTTTAGCAGTACTGTGTGAGTAATGTGGAGACAACAATAATCCCATCATCGTATATGGTAACAATCTGAGCGCACCACACGCATTAAAACAAGACTCCTGTCTCCCGTTCCAGAACAAAGTATATTGATATACGATATCATTTTGTAAGGGTCGTGGTCAAGGATGGTCTAGTTTTGCTAAAGTATAAATGCACGAATGAAATGTCGAATATCTTGACCAAGAACCCCGCAAAGAAGAATAATGAAGATTTTACATTGTATTGATGATAATGTGGCTTCAATGAAGAATGGATTCTTCCAGTGGCGACTTCGAGACAGGCAAGTTGGCTGCCTCCAAAATACATCTCCACTGAGATCTTAATAGTAAAGAAAACCCTTTAAAACTCGTTTAAGCTAGGTGGCTAAATGCCACCTAAGCCACGTAAATTTTATTATACCAATGATTCACTATGAATTTTTTTAGCGAAATTTACCAATATAACCGGTAGAGGTTATAATTAATTATTCTGCAACTGCAAAAGAAAAACTTAATCCGAACCCATATAAATTCAATTAGGCTATAGTCGAGTTCCCGATTATTAGAAACCCGTTACTCAGCTAGTGGAAGTGCGAACAAGAAATTTCATAATTTTCTGCAATATCGGTAACAATTGCAAAGAGTAGAGTAGGCGTGGCTAACCGTTCTTCGGCAAATCGATAGAAATTTACAAGACTAATGAAAAAGTGAAAAAATATCATAACATTTTTTAAAAGATTGGCCGCGGCAGTTTTGTGCGGTTTGTGGGCGAGGGGTGGTAGTGACAGCATTTGGGTTGCGCTGGAAGCTGCTTGCTTAATTTCAACTTTTGTTGTCCCTGCGATAGAGGCGTACATACGGACAGACGGACCGATAGACGGACATGGCCAGTTGAACTCGGCTATTGATCCTGATCAAAAATATATATACTTTATATGGTCGGAAACGCTTCCTTCTGCCTGTTATATACCTTTTTACGAATCTAGTATACAGGGTGCGTTATAAAAAATGACTTCGCTCTACGACACGTCCCACCACTTCTATTGCTCAGAGCGAACTGAGACCGAGCGCGTTGGAAAGGAGAGACTCCGCCCCAAATTTTCAGGCAGGTCCGAGCGTGCTACTACAGGTAGTTACGTGACAATGAAACCATTACTTTCATAACGCACTCTTTGTACTCTTTTACTCTAGGAGTAACGGGTATTTATACTTTTAACCAAAACCCAAGTTAATTCAATTGGCGATAGCAATAGTAGTAATACTATTAACAACAATTTCTTACCACACAAACTTTTTCTACATAATCTTCTAGGTTTTCAGATATCCAAGTTACGGTGGACAATGATGGTTTTAACAAAATTGAAATTTCTTGCAAACGAAATCGCATAATATTTATAAAGACAGGTGTAAGAGAAGTACGTAATCGGTCAAATCGTTGCAACGAAAGCTTTAATGTAGTTGCTGGGCCTAATAAACGATCTTTACAATAAGTTATTGTTGCAGCCATGTTAGGAACCTCTAAGTTAAGTTTCCACATCCATTCAGTTTCAGATATTAGTTGCAAAATTGCTCGATCTAAGTTTACCGTATATATTGCCTCATCTTTATTTATTGTCATAATGGGTGCGTTTAATAGGCATCGAACTTCTTCAACATAGTCAAACCAAGCCTTATGATAGGCCATTTCATAGTGACAAATTATTCCATTCATGTAGTTATAGTATCTTACTGTTCTTTGGGCCTTTTTATGAGCAAGAACACATTGACGTAATTTTAATGCTTGCATTGGTAAATCAATCTTTTTAAAAATAGATCGAATCCATATTATCCGACCAGCAACAGGGGGAAGATTTCGAGGAATAAACGGGTTCCCCCTTTCCTCGTTGTAAACGTCTTTTAATAAGAACATTTCCCTCTCCAACATCTCAGCCACTTCTAAATACCGTCTATCTAAGCATAGACATTCCAAACTTAAAGCTTCGAAACGCTTTAATACTAACATGACAGATTCAGCAGAAGGACATTCAGTGGAAAGCAATTTGACAAACTGTTGCATTCCGACCTCAGCTTCTTCAACTTCATTGACAAATTTTTCAAAATCTAAATCAAAAGTTTCTATTCTATAGTTTAAAGGATCGTATACCTGACTACTTATAGTTATCCGTGCTCCTTTTATCATAGCATTAAACCTCTCCATTCCGCTTATCATAATGCGATCTAAGATGGAGTAAGTTATATCCGTATTTGCAATCCACTTAATTTTTTCGAGACGCTGGAGAAATTTTTGTAAGCAGGTTAGGATATAAACAGATGACACAGTCCAAGGCCGCTCGTTACTGTTTTTCATCTCATCAACAGTATGAATATAAATATTTTTATAGTTTTCCATTACTTCTTTGCACTTTTCAATTTTTTCAATCAGTTCTGCAGATGGTATTTCCCAAAGACTACTGTGCTCATTGTCAGTGATATAATTCTTACTCGTGATGGTAAGTTGATTTGAAATTTTAACCATTAGACCTGTAACGTTTACAGGAGTATTAAAATAATGAGCCGTTTTAGATACATTCCGAATGGCCACCATCAGTCCAGGCAAACTGCTTATTATAACATTAGGCGAAGAACTAAAATAAAACTTATTTAAATGGATTGATTTATTTTTTTAATTCATTTTTACCGGTATAAAGGATCCCAAAACTTTTGCAATGAAGATATATAACGAACGTTATCTTTAGCTTCGTTAAGTGCTAATGTAACTTGATTATCAATTTCAGCCCAGCGCTAGAAATGTAAAAAAAAAAAATATTTTAATTAAGAGAAGTGTATATTTTTCATGGGTAAGTTTGTATATAAAATATTCAAGCTTTTGAATAGTTTAAATGATTTGTACTCCTAAAGAGAAGTTCATAAAACGACTACTCACTTAAAAAGTTAACAAAACGGCAAAAGATTCTGTCTAGCTTATTGACTTTTTTATTAGTTTTACTTATTGTTCAAATGATATTCTTGGCCCCTGGTAGTTTATTTGTCAGAGAGAGTTTCTCTTTCCGAAAGCTCTGTACAAAGATGAGCGTAAAGATAATAATAATGTAAACAAACATTTGATTAGATAAATACGAAAATAAATTATCAAGAGGAGAACAATGATTAATTTACGTTAATCTTAACTATTACAATTGGCCTTGTTTAAGGCTGCCGGCTGCGTGGCCCGACAGACTCTTAATGAAAAAAACTTTTTATATAACTGATTAGTGCTGGCATTACAGCCATGCAAGAGTAAAGAGTTTAAAAGTAAATTAAGCACTTTTTTGATGAATTATATAACATTTTTTCTGTTTCGGCGGTGATGTCGTCATCGTAGGCATTGTCGTTCCCATATTCCTATATTTATATAGCGATCATTTATATAGCGGCCAATAATCTGAAGCAGAAGGGGGGATGCAACTTGCTTGTTGAGTCAGAGTGATAGCAACAAAGATAATGCAGTTCGACAATTAAAGAGTGTCAGATAGTCATTATAACACGGCCAGCATAGTTCACACGAAAATTTTACTTTAATAATTGCCCGTCAGGCAGTGATTCCCAAACTAGCAAAAATATAACACTTAGCCCATACTACAATTTACCTTTCAACCCTCTCAACGTCTCTCGGAAATAGAAAATGTTGAATAGAGCATTTCGGAGAACAGCATTTCCAGGAGAATATATTTGAATTCAAGAAAGTTTCAGTCGCCAGGTTCAAAAGCAATGAGGGACGACTAGAAAACCCTGGACTTGGATGGTATCGAGGCTTGTTTTTTCCACTGATAAGCCGGTTAAGCTAAAACATCTTCCTGTTTACTTGACTAGGGCTTGATATAAATTTTACAATTTTCTAGAGTATCGGTAGAAGCAAAACAACGAACAAAAATAAAAAAAAATTTTAATTTTATCAAAAGTGTGGGCGTGACAGTTTTTTGTGGTTTGTGGGCGGTAGAGTGGGCGTTAGAGTGGGTGTGGCAACATCATTTAAGAAACTAGCGTTGCGTATATGTCTCTAGAATCTGCATGTCTAATCTCAACATTCTATCTTTTATAGTTCCTGAGATCTCGAAATTCATACGGACGGACTGAAGAACGGACACACGGATATTGCGAGTTTGACTCGGCTAATGATTCTGATCAAGAATATGTCGGGGCGAAAATAATGGGTATGCGCGTAGTCGCTATTTACTTATTCTCCATGTTCCTTTTGCTATTATGCGTGTTCCTATTTATTGTCAATGTGTGAAGATAAATTGATGAATTATCTATGAACGGGACTCTGCTAAAATAAGAGCGATAGAGCTGTTACTGAACGTGGCCACATGGTTAGAGTGAGAAAGCGACATAATGAAAAGGGAATGCCAAAATTGAGAAGAGAAAAAACAGCCTGCACGAAACTGCAGTGGGATCTGTGCCACATCCTTCATTTACTGAGGAGCAGTGACGTGCAGTTGGCGAAATGCAAAATCGGAATTTAGCTGAACTTGTAAAAATCATGCAAGTCACGTCAGCACGAGAGCAGCAACCTAGTTATGATGTTAAGCTTCCCAAATTTAACCCTGATTGAACATGGCACTGAGCAACTGCATGGAGGGAAGTGTATCTCAGTGGCTTACACAAATTTCGTGCAATGGTATGACTTGGCGAGAGTTCCAGGAAATATTTCGAAATATGGGAATAGAAGAAATTGCGTTACAACTGTTCTTCCGCATTTGACAAGCATTGACAGTCGATTGCAACGCGTTCTCTTCACATCCAACCAAGGAATTGGATTTGGAAAGGCCAGCAACTGTTTTGGATGTTCTTACAAAGGCTGTTTTTACCTGTAATCTTGCTAAATGTAGTTTTCTCAAAACAACGGTCCAGTATTTGGGCTAGAGAGATTCGAGCTGGAGAGATTCGCCCGAATGTGCGAAAGATAGCTTCATTAAGCTCCTTGCGTCCTCGTCAAACTGCCTCCGGCGTTAGAAATTTCATTGGCCTGGCCTCGTACTTTCGCGTATACCGTGGCACACCATTCGGATAGATATAACGAAGGATTTGAAGGAATATGTCATTGTTCAGATCGATGGCTATACAAAGTTTGTATATCTGTATCACACCTTTAAGATAATCTGCCGAAAGCTGTGTCAACGCGATCGTGGCGAAGTCCGACTTGTTGGAGATGTTGATTGGTAAACAGGCTTGACCCCTTGAATAGATTTGGCAACTGTTAGAGCTCATGCGACAGAAAATATGAATTCCATAGCGTCTTACGACAAATCAAGATTTGATAGCAGTAGAGCAGGCGTTGACATGTTGGTGACTAAGTGCTATTGAAAAATTAAGAACGACACCAAACCAAGTTAGATCCGAAATTCAGGACCGTTTTTGGTAACTGAAGTATTAGATGGTGACACGTATACGCTAAAGTCGTTTGAAGAGTAACCGATCGTTCAAGTATTACCATGAAGATATACGGAAAATGCCGGATGCAGAAATGCATAATGAGTTAAACGAGAATATAGAGAAATGGCTGAAATATATAAATAGTTGAATGAAGAGAAAAACGCGCCAATGGGTTCTTTTGTGAACGAGAGATATCCGTCTAGGTGAGAAGATGAATTGCGAGTTATCCGTCTAGATGGGACGATGAATTGTGAGTTACCGTCGAGGCAAGACGATGAATTGCGAATTATCCGTCTAAGTGAAACGATGAATTGTGAGTTACCGTCGAGGCAAGACGATATATTGAGAGTTATCCGTCGAGGTGAGACGATGAATAAGTAATAAAGCGTTATCCGTCTAGCAAGACGAAGAGATATCTGTGTCACCTGTTGTTTGTAACAAGAGAGATCCGTCCAGGAGAGACGATGAGCTTATATAGAGTTGTATGAGTTGTATTATAATGATAATGTTAAGAATATGAAAAAAGAATATGTTCTCAGCAACAATGAAATGTAAGTTGTTTTGTTTCTTCACAGCCAATTAATGAAATGAAATGGTATTGAAAGTATGTGATCTTGATACAGTGGTATCTCGGTATCAAAAGTTTACACGAGGACGTGTAAATGTCAGAATGGCCGTGTCGGGGCGAAAATAATATCGAAAATATAATATTTCGTGCTGCCTGCACGAAACTGCACTTCGTTGAGAAGCCAAAGCAGACGCAAGTGGACTCGTTAAATTCGCACAGCTGTACAAAATGCGTAGTGAATATCATTATAAGTGACGCCGATATGGACGGACGACGAGGCTCCTGATATTAATAACCCGACAAATATATATAGTAACATATCCATTATTACACCCACAACTCCCCATATGATAATTATAAGCAACATACACTAGTTATACTCATATACACACATTAATGTATAAACACAAAATATCTAAGTCTAAGCACAAAATGTAATCAAAGAACGAGAACCCTTCGATTAACCTTGGACACAGCGTCATGTTCCAAAGCCACCCTTTCTCACTTGTCGCCTTATCATAAACATAGACACTTGCCGCCTTTATAAACACAGACTCTCGTCCCCTAATCATTTGCATTCGACCACTTGGCGAGCCAACTGAAATAATAAACTTTCGTGATCGGCGCTTACGCCTACGCACTTGTCCCAGGATTCTCCAATTACCCCGGTTCTTCAGAAGACTCTCTTCCATCAGGAAAATAGATTTTTACAACCCAACTCTCTTAAACTTCGCTCTTTGGCTTCCCCAAATTGCCTATAAAACAGCAAGCATGCCTCCATGCAGTAGTTCAGTACTGAGTACGTTATCAACCGCGATAACACCGCTTTAGCCAATTTAACTTTCCAATTTCGTGATAATCAAATGGCTCTAGTTCTTTCCATAAATGGAATTAATAAAAAGGTTTAATAAAATATAAAAAACTCAATCGTGTTTTTTTTTTTATCAAACCCTCTGTTCGTAAATGGCGCAGTCGGTAGGATAAAAAGAAAAAAGTTGTACGACTCGTTTACAAATATCAATCTAGTGACAAAAGATCCTTGTACGACCAAGCGTATCCTTTAATGATTGAACCACGCGAATCGGCGCTAAGTGAACGTAAATGGTAATACAATAAAACTCTATTTAACCACAAAAGAACTACGTATAATCGGTGGTTGTCACACAATAGTCAACCTACTGCATACCACTAATAAAAGTGTAAAAACAAAAAACCAAAAAACTCTACAGAAACAAAAATCAACCATGGCAACCGAACAAATCCAACTATTATCAGAATCCCACTTGAATCAAGCCTTAAATCAAATTAGGCAAATACCTTCATTCAGTGGAGACACCCAAGAGCTCAGTGCCTTTATACAAAGGATAGAGTTCATACTCCAACTGTATCCAACAAAGGACCCCAGACAAAAACATGTATTCTTCAGCGCAATAGAGATGCAGCTTGCAGGAGATGCCCAACGAGTGTCACAATTATCTGGAGCAACAACCTGGCCCACTCTAATGAACGCACTCATCAGCGAATATAAAACACAAACACCATGTGAAGAATTACTCCGTCGCCTCTACAATACACCCGTAAGGGTGTACAATATCCGTAAGTTCGTCGAAGAATTAGAAACCAAATCATTCACAATATCAAAAAAGCTTATGTTAGAAACTAACGTTAACAACACCTTATTATACACAAATGCATTAAACAACACAGTTAAAGATGTGATCATGAGAAAATTGCCCGATAGGTTATTTATGACCCTTGCTAGACATGACATAACGACAGTATCTAAACTCAAACAAATAGCACAACAAGAAGGTGTATACGAAATAACCTTCAATGACCGAACGAAACACCAAAATAACTCCAATCCTAACACAAATCCACCCCAAACTTCTAAGAATAAAGGAAATTATCAAAATTTCGCGAATTATGTTATGCACAACACAATTAAATCAAATCCCAACAATAATTCAAAACCTATTGTATCAAACCAGCAGGTTATGCATGAATTTAAGCAAAAGCTAAATCAGGGTAGAGCCCAGAACCCTTTAAATTACCCACAACAAAATAGTAAGGCACCAAACCCTCCCGTCAAACGGCAGAGAGAAAGTGCTAGTGACCAATACAAAATGGACACAAGCGAAAATTTTCTTCAACCAGCCTCGGAATCAGAAAGCGATCCAAAGGAGGAGTTAATCCATTCTTAAAAATTAAATTAAATAATATTACTCTCAAATGCCTAGCAGACACTGGTTCCTCTATTAATATTATGAAACAATAATGTTATGCACAACACAAATAAATCAAATCCCAACAATAATTCAAAACCTATTGTATCAAACCAGCAGGTTATGCATGAATTTAAGCAAAAGCTAAATCAGGGTAGAGCCCAGAACCCTTTAAATTACCCACAACAAAATAGTAAGGCACCAAACCATGCTAGTGACCAATACAAAATGGACACAAGCGAAAATTTTCTTCAACCACTCTCGGAATCAGAAAGCGATCCAGAGGAGTAGGTAATCCATTCCTAAAAATTAAACTAAATAATATTACTCTCAAATGCCTAGTAGACACTGGTTCGTCTATCAATATTATGAAACAAAATTCCTTTAATTTCCCAATAAAATTCTCTAAAATGAAAGTCCACACTATAAATGGCACTATAGTATTGAACCAAAGCGTTTCATTTCATTCAAGCAATTTTTGTCCGACTAAACAAACATTAAAACCAGATTAAAACCACTTAAAACCAGATGAGCCAAAGCCATCCAATCCAGAAGAATCCAAGACTACCAATGAGTGTCCCAAATCTTCTGAATCTGAGGAAAACCCTCTTATTACCCCTTACATAGAAGAAGCCCTTCTAGTAACATCCTCTAACTACGCCTTAAACGACGAGTTAAGAGAATCCAACGTATTCAGATTAGAACATCTAAATACAGAAGAAAGGGAACAACTTTCACACGTTTTGCAAAGAAACGTGAAAATTTGACCTTCACAAGTACGATTAAACACTCTATTCATACAAAACACGAAGACCCTATCTATAAAAAACCATATAAATACACCCAAGCATTTGACCAAGAAGTTAATAAACAAATCAACGAAATGATAGAACAAAAAATAATTAGGAAATTAAAATCCCCCTATTGTTCTCCAATTTGGATTGTCCCAAAGAAAAGCAATGCTACTGGCAAACCAAAATTTCGATTGAACAACAGTCAATACCCAAAACCGCATTCTCAACAAAACATGGACATTACGAATATAATCGTATGCCTTTCGGTTTGAAAAATACACCAGCAACCTTTCAACGTTGCATGAATAACCTTCTAGAAGATTTAATCTATAAGGATTGTTTAGTCTACTTAGATGATATTATCGTTTACTCCACTTCACTAGAGGAACACATAATGTCATTAAAAAGGGTATTTGATAAGCTACGATCAGCATATCTAAAATTGCAACTTGATAAATGTGATGTGTATACCGACAGACGGTATAAAACCAAAACCTAACAAAATAAATGCAATTGTTAACTTTCCTATCCCAAAAACTACAAAAGAAATAAAATCTTTCCTTGGACTCTGCGGATTCTACCGTAAGTTCATTCCCAATTTTGCAAAAATAGCAAAACCCATGACACTTAAATTGAAAAAAGGAGCAACAATTAACACAAAAGATAATGACTACATATCCGCCTTCGAGAAACTTAAAGTACTCATTACGTCCGATCCGATCCTAATATATCCTAACTTCGAAAAGAAATTCTCATTAACGACAGACGCAAGTAAGATAGCTATAGGCGCTGTATTAACTCAAGAACACAAACCTATTTGTTATGCAAGCAGAACTCTAAACGAACACGAACTTAACTATTCAGCAATAGAAAAAGAACTTTTAGCTATAGTATGGGCAACAAAATATTTTAGATCTTACCTATCCATAGAAAATTCGACATATTAAGCGATCATAGGACACTTGTATGGCTAAACAATATAAAAGACCCTAACATGAAGTTACAGAGATGGAAGATAAAACTTAACGAATACGATTATAATATCCAATACCTACCTGGTAAAGAAAATCATGTCGCGTATGATCTATCCAGAATTCAAATTCAAGAAAACTTCCTAGGAGAAGATGATCCAATCTCCCTTCCCACAGCAGCTACTATACATAGTGCATCAGAAGGTAACCAAAATCACGTTCCAATAACAGAAAGGCCCCTTAATTATTATAACAGACAATTCGAATTCATAAAAGACAATTTTGACGACGTCCAGATAATAAAATATTTCCATAAAACTAGAATAAAAATCAGTTAAAAAGAAATGACCGACACCCTTGCTAAAGACTTAATTAAAGAATACTTCTGTAATAAGAAAAGTGTTATTTACTTCCCTAATGAAATCAACTTTCAGATATTTCAAAATGCTTATATTCAAATCATAAGTCCCGTCAATTTCACTAAAACCATGAAAACCAGTAACAAACTAATAGACATTCAAAAATATGCCCAATTCAAAGAAATCATTCTTAAAACACATAAAGAATATTTACACCCTGGCATAGAAAAACTAACACTTCAGTTCAAAGAACTTTATTATTACCCCGATTACCAAAAGCTTATCAAAAACATCATATTTGAATGTGAAATCTGTAACATCGCTAAAACCGAACACAGAAACACAAAATTAACTATCGAAACAACCCCAGAAACCTTTAACCCCAGAGACAAATATGTCATGGATTTTTACTTAATAAACAATAAACAATTCCTATCATGTATTGACATTTATTCTAAATACGCCTCCCTGATAGAAGAGACTGGCTTGAAGCTAAAAGAGCTATTTTACGTATATTCAACGACATGGGTAAGCCCATAGAAATAAAAGCCGACAAAGACTCCGCTTTCATGTGCATCGCACTTAAACTCTGGTTAGATTCAGAAGGAGTAACCTTAAATATAACGACAAGTAAAAATGGAATTTCTGTCATCGAGAGATTTCATAAAACCGTTTATGAAAAATTAAGAATAATATCAAGCGAAAATGATCCCGAAACCCAATTCACAAAATTCGAGAAAATACTTTACGTATACAATCACAAAACAAAACACAACACAACTGGTCGAACACCAGCAGACATTTTTATTTTTGCAGGAACCCCTTGCTATAACACACAAGAAAATAAAGTGAACAAAATTAACAAACTCAATGAAACTAGACAAGACTTTAGTATAGACACCAATTTCAGAGAATCCTCTCTAGTTAGATCAAAAACGACTAACCCATTCAAAAAGACAGGAAATTTAAGACAAATAGACGAAAAACATTTTGAGGAAACAAATAGAAGTAGAAAAAATATACACTATAAATCTAAGTTAAAAAAGAAAAAGAAAATTAATAATAGTAAATATAATAACGATAATTCCAGGCCTACTCCCGAGCATGATACTCATGTTATGCCTCCTATCGACAATTAACACACAATACTTAGAAGTAACACCTATCCAGGCCAAAAACGGTTACCTAATCTTTCAAGCCGGATCATTAGATTTACCAATAAACTATGAATATCACTGCTTATCTGTTAATTTAACTAAAACCGAAAACACTTATGAAGAACTTATCAAGCAAGCTCAAATCTTTGAAACTCTACCACAAATTCAGTATCTAACAGAAAAACTTAACAGAATGAACGGTATAAGAATTGCAAAACGTAGTAAACGCGGTCTCGCTAATTTTATAGGAACAATGTACAAATAATTATTCGGCACCTTAAATCAACACGATAAAGAAGAATTACAACAACAAATAGGTGACATCTCTAAAAATAATGTACAAGTAAGCGAACTCAATAGAAATATCACGTAATCACGTAATAGAAACCATTAATAAAGGAATTGAATTGACCAATCATCTAAATAGTAACTTTGAACGAGAACAAATGTTGGCCTTAGTAATTTTCAACCTACAACAATTCACAGAATACATAGAAGACATAGAACTTGGTTTGCAACTGACACGCTTAGGTATCTTTAACCCAAAACTTTTGAAACACGATTCATTAACACACGTCAATTCTGAAAAAATTCTTAATATCAAAACTTCTGCTTGGCTTAAATCTGATACGAACGAAATTCTGATAATATCCCACATTCCGAGGGAAATAATTAAAACACGTTTTTGAAATAATACCATACCCAGACGAAAACAGTAACATACTGACTGAAACAATACATGACAAATATTTTTTACACAATAATCAAACTTACACAGCAAGTTCCCTAAGCTTGGTCATAAATAAATGTATAACAGGTATACTAAACCAACTCTCAACACAATGTAGATACAGTAAAACACATTCTGATTTTGAAATAAAATATGTAGAACCTAATATAATTACAACTTGGAACCTTCCCAAGACTATTTTAAACCAAAATTGTATTAATAGAGAAATTATAATAGAAGGTAACAATATGATAAAAACATTTAATTGTTCTGTTCAATTAGAAGATATATTAATTAGCAACACAATGTTAGATTACACTTAAACTATCTATGTAAATAATAACGTAACAAAACCTGAACCACTAGAATACATTCACACAAAAGAAATAATCGAACAACAAAATCAGACGAATAATATCTTTCAAATAATAACACTTACAGCATTAATCATACTAGTTATAATTGTTGCATTGTACTTTATTTATAAATATAAAACTATACCCCAAAAATTAATTGTAAAATTCAAAAATCAAACCCCAGAAAACGAAACTATTATACACCCTGAAACAGAAAACGTTGTACCCCAGGTAAATACCCCTGTATTGTACCCTAAAATAAGCGCCTGAGGACAGGCCTTTTTCTTAAGGATGGGGAAGTAACATATCCATTATTACACCCAAAACTCCCCATAAGATAATTATAAGCAACATACACTAGTATAAGCTCATATACACACATTAATGTATAAACACAAAATATCTAAGCACAAAATGTAATCAAAGAACGAGAGCCCTTCGATTAACCTTGGACACAGCGTCATGTTCCAAAGCCACCCTTTCTCACAGATCGCAAATCATAAACATAGACACTTGCCGCCTTTATAAATGGCTCTAGTTCTTTCCATAAATGGAATTAATAAAAAGGTTTAATAAAATATAAAACTCAATCGTGTGTTTTTTTTTCGTAAATGGCGCAGTCGGTAGGATAAAAAGAAAAAAATTGTACGACTCGTTTACAAATATCAATCTAGTGACAAAAGATCCTTGTACGACCAAGCGTATCTTTTAATGATTGAACCACGCGAATCGGCGCTAAGTGAACGTAAATCGTAATACAATAAAACTCTATTTATCCGCAAAAGAACTACGTATAATCGGTGGTTGTCACACAATAGTCAATATACTGCATACCACTAATAAAAGTGTAAAAACAAAAA
The DNA here is from genome assembly GCF_003286155.1 of Drosophila erecta. Classification (NCBI taxonomy): domain Eukaryota; kingdom Metazoa; phylum Arthropoda; class Insecta; order Diptera; family Drosophilidae; genus Drosophila; species Drosophila erecta. The sequence goes on along the minus strand of NW_020825231.1, from coordinate 471,383 downwards.
AACCAGAAGACTCTACAGAAACAAAAATCAACCATGGCAACCGAACAAATCCAACTATTATCAGAATCCCACTTGAATCAAGCCTTAAATCAAATTAGGCAAATACCTTCATTCAGTGGAGACACCCAAGAGCTCAGTGCCTTTATACGAAGGATAGAGTTCATACTCCAACTGTATCCAACAACGGACCCCAGACAAAAACATGTATTCTTCAGCGCAATAGAGATGCAGCTTGCAGGAGATGCCCTCGGTCTGAATTCGTAAATACATACTTTATGTTACGTGAGTTTGAAAACTTGCAGCGCTACCCGAAATACTCAAGCTCACGTCGTTTCCAATAATCTTTATTAGTGCGAGGTAAGCCCTTTAATTTCCTGTGTGCTACAATATTTAGGTTATGATCTTATCGTGTTAAAACTCGTAGGCCTTCGCTTGGATATCCAGCTCGTTGGTCAAAGTTTCGTGATCGGCGTGCAGAAGTTTTCTGTGAAGTTCCGCAATTATCAGTTGCGTAATCCGGCTTTAGTGAAAGCTAGTGAGGTAGTACCACTCGGTCCTGACCGCTGCCCATCTTAACGCGTTCTTGAATCGGTATTACGCCACTATCGTCCATGTACGGCGCCAGTTTGTACAGCGAGCTCCTACGACGTAGGTTCCACTCTAGCCATACTCCGCAGGAGCCTCATCCAGGTGGAAAAGCGTGTTGGGTCAATGAGCTGGGTACGACTCAAGATTGCATCACTAGCGCAGACTCCAACGAATTGCGCTTTTAACTCAGAATCAGCCTTGTTGTCTTTGGCGACCGTTTCCGTCGGCCAGCCTTCGGGTTCCTTCCACAGGAACTTCGGTTCACGCAGCCAGCGTCGGACGTCGGAACCCAGCGCCAGTCTTCCAGACTAGTGACCTCGAGGATTTCGGCTATCCGAAACGTAACAAATTGTCCGAGCGCATCCTTAACACCGTTCTCGAGTCGGTCCAGAATGTCCGCTTGGTAAGTTTCGGTTTGGTCAGCTCCGTTGAGTATGCTAACCTGGCTCCCGGAATTTCTCCCATTAATTCCAGGCGTGGAATAGATATCTGCTTCAGTGGTACTACCTTTATTTTGCTGCCTAGTAAGCAGCATTGTATGTTGTATGCAGCATTGACTGAAACGTAGGTAGCACACAGCTGCAAACCCGTTTTTCACCGTCGTCTACGAAGGTGTGCATTTCGACCTGATGCTCCGACATCGTCTTGGGCATATAGCATCTGGGGATAGACATTTTCTCAACGTCAGGGATGTGTTGAAGCCAGCGATTCCATTTAATCCATTCTTCCTCACAAATTGGATCGTCCCATTGGCATCCCGATTTATTTTAGCGTACATTACGTAGAATGAAAGGAGTCCTAGCGGAGCATAGATTGACATCAAACATGCTAAGGAACTCTCATTTAGTAGGGCGACGCTTTCCTTGGAGTATTTCCCCTTGTTTATATCGAGGGGATACACGGAATTTAATCATCTCATTCGTATTTCACCACATTCCGAGCACTTTCTCTGTGCTTATCGTCGCCATCATCCAGTGGTATCGTTGTAGATTTCTCCTCTCCCAGTACGAGACCGTACGCGAGTTATTCTGCTTTGAAGTGTATGTGGTGGACAGTCTGGGCCAGGTTAATAGCTTTCCTTCTGTGTCAACGCTATCCAACATGTCATCTACATGGTTTTCCAGTATGCATTTTACGGCTCTTGGGTATTCTTCCTCTAATTCTTTGGCATTTTGTTTTTCATAAATTGCGCGCAGCTTGGGGAGCAGCTAGCTCCAAAGGTCACGTTGGAGAACGTAGTTCTCCATATTTGCATGTCAGGATCTATGAATACAAATCGTTGATAATTTTGGTCCTCTACGCTTATTCTCACCTTGTGAAAACATTTCAGCAATATCTCCTCCAATTGCTATACGCTATTCCCTGAATCTGCGTACCAAGTACCAAGTGTGCCAGCTGATCTGGTCCTTTCAGCAGCATTGCGTCCCACACAATGCGACGCTTTCCCGTCTGGTTGACGTTGGCCACCATAAATATTAGTAAGTACCAATATGGCTTCTCGACTGCTTCTTGTGGTGTGATTACTCTGGCTTATCCTTTCCGAACGTATCCTCGTCCAGTTGTCGTCGCATTTCATTGGCCAGATCCGGCTAACGCAACAGCTTCTGATTAAGACAGTGTGCGCGCTTAAGGGCTGTGGGCAAGCTGTCGGGTAGGTCCCAGTCCTTATGCTTCCATAGCAAGCATGTCTCCAATCGCAATTTTATTGCCGTCGTCGGATTGGGTCACACTTCGCTCCATAACAGCCCCTGTCTGAGAAGTCGCAGAATCATGTACATTCACCACACCACGCCTCTCAGTTCCTTCTTGAATACTGGGAATCATCACATTTTTCGCTCCTTGCGCCATCTAAGAAAGCCAGGTGCTAAAGTCCGCTAGGGTACATTCACTCAGTCATCTTATGCATTCCTCGGAAGGTCTGTAATATGCCGGGTAGCTTTAATACCATCTCTTGAGTAAGAGCCGGGTTGTTAGATAGTGTTTTAGTTTAGACGCTTTCATGGTGGCGCACACATTTTGCACCTCCATTGCAAAGTCGACTAAGCTCTCCAACATATTTTCCCTGATCTGAGGTAATTGTTTCATTTGCTTCAACAGCAAGTCAATGGCCTTCCAAAACGCATTTCCAAAGTAGACAATATTTGCGGAACGCAGTCTGCATGCAGCATTAGGCTCCTGACCGCTAACTTCGCTGGTCTGTCCAGAGCGTGGCGTAGGCTCATTAGATTCTCTGCATCGAAACAGCCACACCGCTCGGTTGACTGATCGTATGTGGCCAGGAACATGTGCCAGTCCTCAGTTTTCCCGGAAAACATTAGTACTTCACCCACATTGGTTTTCCTCGCTGCCAGCTGCTCCGCGGATATTCTTTCTGCTGTTCGGCCTGACCTGGCGGTAGAATTACGCTCCCACCGGTGGTCAACATCCATGGATACAGCGAAGACTTCTGCCGTTGCTTCCTTGTATATCCTGTGGGGTGTTACCCGTCGCTAGGGGCTTCTATGCCGCTTATGTACTGCATGCCTCAGGCATCTTTTCTTCCCAACTGAAATCAACCCGCCCTGCTCCAGTCCTCGACAGAAGCTCCTTCCGTCTCTGTAACACTTGCTGTCTCAGTTATAAAATGTTATCTTCTTCTTCCAACAACCTAAACTCCGCCTGCAGGCGCAGTGCTTCCATTGTTAAGGCGTTTGCTCTATCCGCTTTTACCTCACCTTGATCACCGCCTGCACGGGTTTAATTATGGATAGCGCACTCTCCGCAAGCACTTTAATTTCCTGTGGGTGTATCGTGTTACAAACTCTCTTACTTTTAAATCTGAAAGAAAGCTAGATTCACCGCGCGCCTACCTTTTCAGAAACTAGGGTGGGTTTTCTGATATCGATCACTATCGATATCGGTTTACTATCGATTGGGCTGCCCTAGTGTTAGAAACGCTTTGCCTAACTAGTTCTTAGAATCTATCATAACACTTTAAATTGAAGCGTGTCCTTCCTATAACAAACTCCATATTGAATAGACGTAATTAATTTTTATTGTATAAGTTAACAACTAAAGGGAGCACCCAATATATTTGATTCAGCAACTAAGTAGTTTTACATAAACAATACCCTAGCAGCTAAGTAGTTTCCTAGTTGCAGTTGCACTGCAATGAATTACGGACAGCCGCTAACGTTGCTGGTCCACACCGCAATCGGACGATAAGAAGGAAGTAATTTATCGCGAGAAAATGTCCAACGGCTCAAAATTTTTTTAAAATCAACCAGAATAATTGTTTTTTTTGTTAAACCTTGAACTTTTATTCAATTTCCCGCGAAACGTAATTTGGTTGTTTCGAAAGCCGATCAATTGTGCTCGCAAAAATTAATTTGTGCAGTGCCAACCAATGGTCAATGAGTTGGGCAAGTGAATATAGAAATATCAAAGTCTAATACGATAGTGACGACGGGTGGGATTTAGAAACACAAGGCTTTCATCTTACTACTACAGATAACACTACAGACCTGGACGCTGCCTAGTTACAAGCAATTATATCTGGAGCCGTTAGCCAGGCCTTAGCCCAGCAAGAAGCTAGACTGACACTGGCGAAACAGCAGATACAAAGCTTGTGCGTGGAAGCACCACAAGTGGAAGCTTACAAAAGAATAACCGTAGACCCAAATATTACATGTGAAGTCAAGCTGGATATTTTAAAAACCATGCCAGATTTTACAGGAGAACAAGATGAACAACTGTCGTGGCGACAGTCAGCCGTAGACGCATACGAAATTTTCATACCATACCATGATAGCGAGGCACACTACCAAGCCGTTTTTATTATCAGAAATGAAATCAGGGGATCGGCAAGTGGGCTATTAGTTGCCCATAACACAGTCTTGAATTTCGATGCCATTATTGCTAGATTAGACTGCACTTACGCGGACAAAATGTCGCTGCTTGTCCCGCGGCAGGGACTTGAAACAGTTAGGTAAGGAGAACTTAGCCTAATGCAGTACTATGATGACGTAAAAAAACGATGAACCTTAATAACGAAAAATATCGTTATGACACACGAACCGGACAGTTCTATTCTATTTAATAATGAGGTTAGAGAAGACGCCCTACTCTTGCCAGCGCAGCCAAAGGATTTGCGCTCAGCTTTAGCTTTAGGGAATCCGAAGCTACCATAGAACGCGCTACCTTTGCTTTGGAGGATAGGACCCTCCCCCATGAGCAGCGAAGAAATCAAAACCGCTCACAGGAGCCACAGCGAAGAACTAGAAGGGGCGAAGATGCCCTCAACAATAACAACTACCGTAGTCAGTCACCTGAGCCTATGGAGTTAGGCTCCACTAGGACACAACATAGGCAACCGTTATCCTTCGGAAGCAGTCAACCTACAAATGCCAAGGCCAAGAGTATTCGGGGCCATAAAATATTTGGTTCCAGACGCATGATAGCTCAAAGGCGTCAGCCTGAGATCATTAATGCCGGTAGATGTTATCATTACGTTTTCGTTATCATTACCAAAGCAACAGCCCGCATCAGCACGGACGGCGGCCCAGAGGTGCTCGTCAAAGGAGAACATCTAATAACGTGTGCTTTATCCAAGGTTTTAAGGACGATCGTTTTTTTGGTTCTACAAAACGAGCCTCCGTGGAAATACAGCGAACGATTGATAAGCTTAATAATAGGTTGAAAAATATCTCCCTTCCGCTTTTTTGCTCTTTATTCAATGCCTTATAAAAAGTGTTACAGTGATCGGATTTAGTTCAAATATGCGCCGTTTTGTTCGATAATCTGTTTCCATCTAGATGGCAACTTCATAATACCTCCCTCGTAGAAGCCCCCCTCCTTATTTGCGAAGAACTCGGACAGCCACTTTTCACAAGCCTCTTTTGAGTTCAACTTTACACCACCAAGGGCATTCGCCATGGACAGGAACTGGTGGTAATCACTTGGCGCTATGTCCGGGCTATATGGTGGATGCGATAAAACCTCCCATCCGAGTTCCCTTAGCTTCTGACGAGTCATCAACGAAGTGTGTGGTCTGGCGTTGTCCTGGTGGAACACTACACCCTTCCTGTTGGCCAATTCTGGACGCTTCTGGTCGATCGCCTGCTTCAAGCGGTCCAGTTGTTCGCAGTAGATGGTAGAATTAAGCGTCTGGCCATATGGGAGCAGCTCATAGTGGATGATTCCCTTCCAATCCCACCAAACACACAGCAAAACCTTCCTGGCCGTCAATCCCGGCTTGGCCACTGTTTGGGACGATTCACCGGCCTTCGACCACGACCGTTTTCGCTTGATATTGTCGTATGTGATCCATTTTTCGTCGCCAGTCACCATCCGCTTCAAGAATGGGTCGAGTTCGTTCCGTTTCAGCAGCATATCGCAGGCGTTGATTCGGTCCAGAAGGTTTTTTTGCGTCAAATCATGCGGCACCCAAACATCAAGCTTTTTTTTGTATCCAGCCTTCTGCAGATGGTTTAAAATGGTTTGGTGACTAACTCCCATCTCCTGGGCGATGTCACGAGATGCCACATGCCGGTCTAACTCGATGTATTCCATGATTTGATCGGTATTTGTCGTCACAGGTCTTCCGCCGGCTGGCTTATCCATGGTGTCGTTTTCACCGGCTCTGAATCGTCGAAAACATTCCTCCGCGGTTCGAAGTGATAGAGTACCATCCCCCAAAACACCATTAATCTGACGGAACGTTTCTCTGGCGGATTTGCCTTTAACGAAGGAAAACTTTAAAATAGCGCGAATTTCGGCGTTAGTGAACTCCATGTTTACACTTCTATAACTGTTGAACGCATCCAAACTGTTCAACGCATAATCATGCATAGCGTCGTTTTGTAGGTTATGTCAAGACCTTTCAAATTATGTATAGTATTGCCAGATACGAGCTCTGTAGCGCTTTGTACATAGCCGCGAAATTCAAAAGACAAAAAGGCGGAAGGGAGATATTTGCCAAACTAATATAACCGAGGACCTCCATAAATGTAAATGCAGCAACTAAGTAGTTTTACATAAACAAAATCCTAGCAGCTAAGTAGTTTCACACAAACAATGCTGATGCGCCCAAAATGAGTCAAGCGCTCTGCGCTAAGAACGTCCAGCAGCGGTAATCGGACACTGTCTATCCGGAGTGCCGCATTTCAGTGCAGGGGAATGCTGAGTCCGCTTGCCGTCTTTATGGCGTGATGCATTGGAGCTAGGGTAGACTTATACTTTGATATATTTTTGTACTTCAGTTCTGTCCAAGATCCGAAAGCTTACGATTCGATAATAAAACATTGCTCCGGATTTAGCCGTAATAATTTTGTCTATCACTGGTATAATTACTGAGCCACAAGGCCACTGGACCACACCGCAATCGGACAATAAGAAGGAAGTAATTAACCTATACTTAATTTATATAGTCGATTTACATATCGTATTTATTTTGTACATTATTTGTTATTTTTGTTTATGTATTGAATTATGAAGTGATTTGTACTATACAATATAATAAACTTCTCTGATGTAAATGCAGTTCCTGTGTCAGATATGTGACTGGGATGGCCGAAAATATTGGTTTGCTCTTGAGGTCTTGCCGCGGCATATCTTTTAGATGTTAATTTGGTTATAACTGCTTATAGTGCTTATGTCCAGAAAATCAATGGGATTTGCTGAGATGATAAAATTCGAATTCTTGCTTTCTCTGCTTACGGTTGCATGGTATGCATAATTTCTTAATTTGGCTTTAGTGTTTAAGGTTTTAGTATCAGACAATTTAATTAACTTTAATTAGTCTTATACATTATTAAATTTGTATTATGTTTGTATTAAAGAATATAAACAAAAATGAAATGAAATCAGTAAACAAAAAATTAATTCTGAATTTTATAATAAGTTTATAAAAAATATCCCGATAACTTTGTGACAAGCACAATTAGTTAATTGTGGTTTGTGGGCGTTAGAGTGGGCGTGGCAATATAATTTCACAAGCTTGCGCTGCGTCTATATCTCTGTACGCTGCTTGCTTTATCTAAACATTCTAGCTTTTGTAGTTCCTGAGATCGAGGCGTTCATACGGACAGACGGACATGGCCAGATCGACTCGGCTATTGATCCTGATCAAGAATTTATATACTTTATATTGTCGAAAACGTATCCTTCTGCCTTTTACATACTTTTCGACTAATTTAGTAATTCTACTCTACGAGTAACATGTATAATAATATCATAAAAATAAGATAAAACGATTAAAACAAAAAAATTTACTGTATTAATCTAAACTCAAACCTAATTTTGGTAAAAACGAAAATACTAAAAAACTAACTACATATTATTATTATTATTATTATTATTATTATTTGATACAGGTGCAGCTATTTCTTTAATAAAAACAAAATCGTATTCATTCAGAAACATAGCTTACAAAGACATTTCTCAAATATCAGGCATTGGTGAAGGAATGACAAGTTCAAAGGATAACTATCAATAGAACTTAGTTCTTTAAACTATGCTATTCCACACCATATTCACTTAGTAGAATCCAATTTCCCAATCCGTGCGATGGCATAATAGGCATAGACTTCATGAAAAAATAGAACTGTCAAATAGACTAAAATCCAGAAAACGACTGGCTCATACTGAGGTCAGATAAGACCCTTCATCCATCACCCTATTAAAATAAAAATACACCATAACCTTTAAAACAATTCAACTGTTCTACCAGCAAGATCCGAAGTCGTCCGAAAATCCGACACAAAGTTCATTCTTCTACCAAACCAAGAAATCCAAAATGGAATACTCACTGGAAACTCTATTGCAGATTCCAAAACAAGATGGAATGGTTTAGTCGAGTTCCCCGACTATCAGATACCCGTTACTCAGCTAGTGGAAATGTAAACGTGAATTATCGGTAAAAAGTGGAAAATAAAAGATAAAATACAAAAATATAAAAAAAATTTAAGTGTAGGCATAACAGCTTTTGCGGTTTGTGGGCGTTGGAGTGGGCGTGGCATAAAATTTTGGCAAACCTATAGAAATTTACAAAAAGTGAAAAAATATCAAAACATTTTTCAAAACTGTGGGCGTGTTTGTGGGCGTTACAGTGGGCGTGGCTACATTTGAAAACAAACTTGCGCTGCGTCTATGTTTCTGGAAGATGATTGCTTAGTCTGAACATTCTAGCTTTTTTAATTTTTGACAATACTATAGAAATGTACAAGATATACGAAAAGATGTGTTCAAAAATGAAAAATTATCACAACATTTTTCAAAGGAAGATACTGCGTTGTCTGGGTCAGACCCAGAATATCAGGATTGCCGAATATAAAGTGGACATCGATAGTTATCAACGTGCCTGCTAAGCGATTGTACGAGTATACGATATTTTAAGGAAGTAACATTACCAGAAAAAATGAAGAGGAGTCATTAGTGTACACGCCAGAAGAGCGCGAAGTTCTGGCCGTCAGTGTGAGCGGCCAGTTAGTATTAATCCAAGCCGCGAGTCAATAAAGTGATGTTCAGTGCATCAACCACCCGACCAACTCACTTCGACTAATTCAGCCAGCATAGACTAGCGGACCCACATTGTCCGGCATATCCGCCCCCTCCATTTCATGGTCCTTCGAGCCGGATCTATCTTTTTTTTGTAAATAATAGATTTTTTTTGTAAATTAGAATAGAATTTTTTGTAAATTAGAACCATCATCAGGTTCTAATTTGTTACATTTAAATGGTTTGAGTAAAATCTATCGTTGTTCTTGTTATAAATTGAAAGTTTTTATTATGTTATCTCCTATTATAATTTCTCTATTACTTATGCAATTTTGAGTTAAAAACTTTTTTGAGAATTTCTAAGTTAAAATAATATTTGGCTGTATATAAATTACTCCAAGACTATTAAGCATTTTAGGATATCTACACTCTGCTGGTATGTACTTGCAATTTGCAATTTTTTATGGGAATATTTCAGGCATTATCGACCCCGTTGAATGCCTTTCAACCAACTGGCAGCGGCGCCAACTTGTGGATCGCCCTCCAAAAAACTGCCCTGCCGCCGGTACATTTTTCTGACTTTCGAGACAAGCCTGACACCTGGTCCGGGGTCAGGAGTACGGTGCTGCGCTAAGGGGCGCGCTTATCTGCAGGCTTCCGTCGCTTGGGTCACGATTTCGCGAATTGCGTCCGCATGCTCCTCGATCCGTTCGCGAAGTGGAGCCTGGAAGTACCTACTCGCTCCGGCGAAGTTCGTCGCGCTGAAGCAATAAACGGTTTGCAGACCTTCTCGTCGACCAATGATCCTTTGGAAAGCCAATAAAAAAGAATTAGTACTTAGATCGGACACAATCTCTATTGAACCACCGCAACGAATTTTTTGTCACGAGAATCGCTCGATGACATCCAGCAAATCGGAAGTTTACTCAGCAGCGGAAAGTCCGACCGAAGTTTTCCTTGTTCCCTTAAACAAAACTTGATCAACCTCAAAATGCGCATTTGGGCCAGGCTCTTCTTCATCCCTCAGAAATTGTGGTCCAAATAAAATAGACTGCCCAATTTCGCCGGCCTTACAACCTCTAGACACGATATCTGCTGGGTTCTGCTTTGTGGGAACATGCCGCCATGTAGCTTTTCCTGACTGTCGGGAGCAGAACTAGCGATCTATTTAATTTCTCTAAAACATTTATACTTTTGCCAATTTAAACTTTAACGTAAATCACATTTTCAAATAATCTTTCTTGCCCACTGTAATCGGTCACTTCTTGCACATATTAGCTTTCAATTATCTCACTATTTTATTATCGCTTTCTTCTTTAACGAGCTTTTGCGCATGCTCAGCTTCTTACGCTTTTGCTTTGGACTCTTCAAGTCAGTCGTAAGTCGTTCTTCGTTTGTTCTAATCTGTCTCTCGCGACACTTACATTCTAAGCGCACTTAACTAATGCTGTATGTATAATAAACAAAATCGTTAATAAATTAAATAAGAATTATACAATATCGTTTGTACTAATTTGATATTAATTATTAAAAAGGGCTGTCAAACCAGTCAGTCCTCGTAACATTGGTGACCCCGACGTGATCCACCACTAATTTTCGGTTCGGTTAATTATTAAAATATCGTTTTTAATAATTATTAAAAAACGCTTTGTACACATTCGGTGTAAAGGATCTAAACGAACAAAAAAAACTCAAACATTTTTAAAAAATTCTTTTGTACACGTGTTTTAAAAGTTAAATACAAAATTTTGAGATGTGCATAGTGGATCACATATGCTTGGTTTACATACCATACAGCTAGTTTCAAGTGCCGCGCTTTCGGTATATATATAACATACATACATACATATATATATACATACATATATATATACATACATATATATATACATACATATATATACATACATATATATACATACAAACACATACATTTTCGTTCTTTTCTATCGCGTGATATTTCGAAGTGACCAAATAACTGTTTCAAAGGTTCACTAACCTTTAAGAGTATATACATTCGGACCTTATAGACATTTTGTGCAGTTTTTAGACTTTTCGAAAAATTATAAAAATGAATTCGGAGATTACGGGATCTCCTAACCCTACTGTGGCATCAAGGGACATTGATTTTTATAAGGCTAAATCGTCTTCAATATTTCGGCAAATCGTGTCTTTAAACAACTTTTTAACTCAAGAAGAGCTAAATAATTTTGATGAGTCGGATCTTGGAGTGCGCATTGAAATTTCTGCTCGAATGCAATCAGACTTTGACGCATCTCAGACCACTCTAGAGAAGCGGAGTTGACTTCTGACGCGCGAACCGAATTTAACCAAGTCTATTGCAGTGTCAGATCAAAATTAAATCGTGAACTCAATCGCTTACAAAAATCCTTAATTGCTAATTCCACGGTAATTCGAAATATGATCGAGGATCAAATTACTTTTCGGTGTTCAGCTAGCAGCTCTCGACTCCCTGAATTCAAATTACCGCGTTTCTCCGGTTCTTACATGGATTGGCCAGATTTTTACTCCATGTTCAAGAACGCAGTTGGAAAACTCGAGGATCTGAGCAAAGTGGAGAAATTTCAGCATCTAAGATCTTGCTTAGATGGCGCTGCGTTGGACACTATACGATCCCTGGAGCTGACAAGTGAAAATTATGATATCGCATTGGATTTATTATTGAAACGTTTTGATAACAAATTATTACACTTTCAGGCACACGTACGGTCAATTTTTGGGTTCAAAGGTGTTGAGAGAGGTTCTGCAAGCAGTCTACGTGAATTGAGCGACAAAATTAATTCACATTTACGGGCTTTGAGCACAATAGCATCATCGCAGGAAATTGCTGATGGAATGCTGATTCATCTCATCGCTTCAAAATTGGATCCAGCTACACGCGAAAAATGGGAAGAGTCTTTGCCTACGTACAAGCTTCCGAAATGGACCGAGATGTCAACGTTTTTAGAGAAGAGATGCCGAATGATGGAAAATTTGGAAAACGCTGTGGTAACCCAAACATCCAGCGCTCTGGTGGGAAAATTAAAACCGTATCGAAATGCCCTCATCTCTTCGTCTGGCCCCTCTTGCCCATTGTGCAACGCCAAAGACCATAATTTGTTTAAGTGCCCTAAATTCTTGAATTTGATTCCAACGATGCGTTACAAGGAGGCAAAGCGTCTTCATCTTTGCCTAAGCTGCCTTCATAAAGGGCACAGCTTACAACAGTGCAAGTCTGGGCATTGCAAGCATTGCCAATCCAAACACCACTCATTGCTTCACATGGATTTGAGCACCAGCACTGTCGTTAGGCAATCTCCTCTTGATTCTCAGCCCAATTCCTCTTCTATTCTTGTATCTAAATCTACATCGATTGCATCACCTAAGCCCAAAAATGAAAATCAGACCGAATACGTGATGCTAGCCACAGCTGTAGTTTATCTCAAAAATCGCTCTGGAGTTTTTGTTCCTTGTCGAGCTCTATTAGATAATGCAGCTCAACTAAATTTAATCACCACTCGCCTCGCCAACCAACTTCGGCTGAAATCCCATCGAACTGGCATACGGATTTCGGGAGTTGGAGAAACTTCTCTCTCATCAAATAGTTCAATCGACGTTGAGCTTAAATCTCGTGATTCATCGTATCACACATCGCTTAATGCTGCCGTACAAAACACAATCACCGGCTATCATCCACATTTTGACATTAAATCTTCTGATTGGAATATTCCTCTGAACATTCATCTTGCGGATCCACTTTTTAATAAAAGAAAATGGTATTCCAATGAAGCTGCCGCTCTCGAAGGCGAATCTGATGAGGATTTAGAAAAGCTGCTTCAGTTTCACGACGGAACTGACATTACAAAAACTCTTGGTCTTGTTTGGGACCCAAGTCGCGATCATTTGATCTTTAATTTCTCAACAGATCTCGCTGTCGAAAAAGCAACAAAAAGATCCATCCTGTCAACCATCGCTAAATTTTATGATCCTCTTGGATTAATATCTCCCATAGTTACAAAACTCAAAATATTCATGCAGTTGTTGCATAAAGACAAGCTCGATTGGGATGAAAGCTTGCCTTTAAATCTTCATACATCATGGTTGGAGCATAAATCGCAATTCTCAACTTCCAGATATCTCAAATTTCCTCGTTTCGTATTGCTTCCTTCTGCGTCTTTGGAAATACATGGATTCTGCGATGCCAGCATATCCGCTTATGGTGCCTGTATATATGTTCGCTCAGAAAGTCAAGGATCTATTACTTCGCATTTACTTTGTGCTAAATCAAGAGTTGCTCCTTTAAAAACACTCACAATCCCCAAATTGGAATTGGCTGCAGCACACCTACTTTCTGACCTCATATACAAAATCTCTAAAATCATTCCATTTTCTTGCAGCTTTTATTGTTGGTCGGACGTGGTCACTTCCCAATAAGAAAATGGTATTCCAATGAAGCTGCCGCTCTCGAAGGCAAATCTGAAGTGAGAAACAGGCCTGCATCCAAATGCTACATCTCAATTTTTGTTTGCTTCACCACTAAGGCAACACATTTGGAAGTGGTTGAAGACCTCTCTACGTCATCATTCATCGCTGCTCTTAAACGATTCGTTAGTATCAGAGGAAAACCAAATACAATTTGGTCAGACAACGCAACAAACTTTGTTGGTGCAAAGAATGAGCTCAAGGAACTTCGTCAACTCTTCCTCAGTGATCCGCAAACCAAGGATTTCAACAACGCCCTTTCCTCAATCGGTGTAAAATGGCATTTTATCCCACCTCGCTCTCCTCACTTTGGTGGATTATGGGAGGCGGCTGTAAAATCGGCCAAATTTCATTTTTATCGAGTTGTTGGAAAAACGATCCTGACCTTTCATGAACTGCGCACTCTTGTTTGTGAAATCTCTGCTATGCTAAACTCACGACCTCTCTGTCCAATTACAGAAAATCCTAGCGAGTTAGATGTTTTGACTCCTGGTCACTTTTTGATTGGGTCAACCTTTGCTACCTTCGATGAGCCTGACGTCACGCATTTGGACCTTAATCGTCTTGGTCGATGGCAACGCGTCTGCCAAATTCAGCAAAACTTTTGGCGAAAGTGGAGCTCCAATTACCTCTCTCTTCTTCAAGAGCGTGGCAAGTGGTGCAAGGCCGTTCGAAATCTGGAGCCAAAGAACATTGTCGTCATCAAAGAAGACAACCTTCCTCCACTTCAATGGCGATTAGGAAGAATTGAAGAAACCATTCCTGGCGAAGATGGAAGCGTGCGTGTTGCCATAATACGCACTTCTACCACTTCGGTTGAAAGGATGCCTCTTCCAACGGGGAGAGCATGTCGGGAGCAGAACTAGCGATCTATTTAATTTCTCTAAAACATTTATACTTTTGCCAATTTAAACTTTAACGTAAATCACATTTTCAAATAATCTTTCTTGCCCACTGTAATCGGTCACTTCTTGCACATATTAGCTTTCAATTATCTCACTATTTTATTATCGCTTTCTTCTTTAACGAGCTTTTGCGCATGCTCAGCTTCTTACGCTTTTGCTTTGGACTCTTCAAGTCAGTCGTAAGTCGTTCTTCGTTTGTTCTAATCTGTCTCTCGCGACACTTACATTCTAAGCGCACTTAACTAATGCTGTATGTATAATAAACAAAATCGTTAATAAATTAAATAAGAATTATACAATATCGTTTGTACTAATTTGATATTAATTATTAAAAAGGGCTGTCAAACCAGTCAGTCCTCGTAACACTGACCATTCTTAAATTTTCGCTAGAAACGAGTGTCGACAACGAAGATAGATTAGATCGAATCCAGTGAAGAGTAACTTCAGAATCTGACCGGTATACAATTCGTTCGATATGGACTTTTACTAAGGGTTTGATTCTATGGCAGAGATCTGCGAGAAGAACTCAAACCTTTTGAGCTTGAGCGGCGCTATTTTTTACTTGGAAGTCAATAGTGACAATTTATAACCTTCGGCAGTTTAACTACGACTATAATGACTCATCCCAATCTAACTTATTAAGCCAAAGTCCCTGCAATAGGATCTCTCCTTTATTCACAATGCGGATCAAACAGCTTCACTGAAAGTGACACTGACAGAAGTGTCAATTTTGAACTTAAAGGCATCTTCGCTAGGCACGATATTCCCTGACGCATTAGTTGACTCTGAATCCGAGAGAGGTATAGACCTCAGCTGTTTTTGAAAACGACTTTGTCAATTCAAAACCTGCTGTTTAAAGAACCTGAGACACTTAAGACTTTGTTGGTTTTAGCTCCTCTACGCATGTGAAGCACCAGTTCACATGTCATCGACGTAAATCGGATTCAATTACATCGGAATAGGGAATAAAAATCTTTCAGATTCAACCTCAGATTCTTCTTGAATCGTCGGCCCCACCGCCAGGATGTCATTTAAGGCCACCTTAGACGCTATTTTGCAGAAAGCATCGAACACGACGCGCAACTTTGTTGAAGTACTCTGGGATCTAACACGCATTTATTGGGAATAAGAGATTGGGAATTGAGACTCTCGTAGGTTCTTCGGGGTCTTCTAATCACCGACGTTCACCGGTTGATCAGGATGGTAACCGGGTCTCGATTTCAATATCCAACAAGATATAATGCTATAGTCGAGTTCCCTGACTATCAGATACCCGTTACTCAGCTAGTGAAAGTGCTAACGAGAAATTTCACAATTTTTTGCAATATCGGTAGAAAGTGGGGAAAAAAATAATAAAATGAGAAATACCTCAAAAAGTTTTTAAAAGTGTGGACGTGAGTGGTAAAAAAGTTTTTTGGCAAATCCATAAAAATTTACAAGATATATAAAATGCGAAAAAATATCAACATTTTTTGGGTTGGGCAAAGCACTCAAAGTAGGGTCTTAATCCTACGCACAGACTTTCGGCACTACGTATTTGAAGCACTTTCAGAACGGTGTCCAACGAGGCGGGCTGGTGATTGCAGGAACACCGCCACTAGACCTAATCGCCCAGGAGAACAAATCGGTCTTCAACAAAACCTATGATGGGAGCCATACGATTTTTTTGCACACGATTTTTTTGTGCTGGCTCCTGCCTCTCCCGAATTTTTGTTCAAGAGCCAGAGAGAAAGCGCTCTAAAGCCAGCAGCTCTCTTGTTTGCATACAGCGACAGTCGATCATTGTAGTTTTGACAAAATATTCCCTTCATTTCAGAAGTTTATGGATTGTAATTGATTGCCATCATGTAAAAAACTCTAATTTTGTATTGCTTTAACATGATAATTATTTAAATACATGGCAAAAGCATGTCTAAACATGTGTTTAGACATGATAAGTAGACAATCTATAAATATGTTCTATTTAAGGGCTGCAATAAACATGTCACGGGACAGCATAAGTGGCAACTACAGATAAGTACGGTTGCAGTGGTCTATTGCCGAAGTGTCAAGAGATATGATCACGCGGGAGTTGACTAGCGCGGTCATAGGCTTCAAACATAGATTTGAGATAAACCTCAGCTGCATTGACCAACGCAGACTGCAGCGTCTTACAAGCGCTGCATTATATAATTAGATGATAAGAACCTATGTAAGAATGAATAAAAGGCGATGCCCTCGCAGTAGCGAGTCAGTTAGATTCAAACACCCGAATTGAACTCATTAAGTGTACGCATTAGTTTATAGTGTGAACATTTTGGTCCTTCGAGCCGGATTCGACTCTGCAGTTTCCCCCTATATGGTAAGGGATTCAGAGAAAGGCCAGCTCCTTTAAGCATTGCTAAGTTAATCTTGCAGCTAAAGGTAGCAAAAATAATTGACTCTTGTTTCCCCCTACCAAAGGTAAGGAACAGAGATAAATATAAAAAGCAAAAAGATACAAAAGAATCTTTTATGTTTTTAAATAAAACAAGCACCTTATAGTCTATAGTTAAAGGTTGCTTTGTGTACCATTATAAATTGTGGTAAGGCGTGTTGAGGCCATACATCAGCAATTGTGAATTTTACATTTTGGTCCTTCGAGAAATTCTGTCGTTTTCCCCCACCAGTGGTAAGAAACACAGAAGAAAAAAACCGGCGCTTCAAAGTAAAAAGAGCAAGGTTATTCGAGTGATTCTGTTGTTTCCCCCACCAGTGGTAAGAAACACAGAATAAAAGACCACGCCTTAAAGTACTAGGACTATAAGGTGAAACATTGTGTTCTTGCTTTTCCTTGGCTGATCAATCAGCTGTGAGTCGAGGCACAGCTAGGTCAACTGGGCGACCAATCAAAAAATCCTCCAACGGATCACGCCAAAGAATATAAGCAGAAAGCACAAAAAAGTCACAGTGATTGTTTTCCCAACATGCTGTCGGAAAGATCTGTGAAATTGATGCAAGACCAAGGAGAGCTGCAGAACAAAGTACTGCAAGCAATCAAGGAAAAGGCATCTATACCAGCAATAGAAGCATTGGTAGTTCGATTTACTACTAACTACAATGCGCTGGTAAAATTGGGAGTTGGCGATCATCAATATTTTAATGATAAAATATTTATTAAAACTATGGATGCTGTCAAGGCCTACAAGGAGTCGCAATTAAAGGTAGAAACACTTGAAGAAATAAATATACCAAGTGGATCAAAATTATCTGATAGCGCATCAGCTCGGAGCTCCAGTCCAGTTGATAATCTGGTTCAACTGGTGGATAGAAGAGCGGACAGGGTGAGGCAACAGATGAGCCTAATCTACGAAACCCTGGATAGTTCAAGTGAGATTGAACTAGTCAAGCAGCTGGCAATGATGAAAAGTCATTGGTCCAACGTACCGGACACACTGAAACTGCTTGAAAACAAGTATGACAGAACTGTCTTTGATCAAGATTAGGCAGACATACTGCAATCTGAAGTTGCCGCACTAGAGATGGTACTTCAAATGAAGTTGGAACAGTTCAAAAGTTCCAACTGCGACGTGCCAGAACTCCCAAAAGTGGACCTTCCAACGTTCAATGGAAATGCGAAGGAATGGCCAACATTTTTCGAGCTGTTCTCTGAACTAATAGACAGCAGGAAAGATCTCAGCAACACAAGGAAGCTGGGATATTTAAGAGCCTGCTTAAAAGGAGAAGCTCAAATGGTGGTTAGCCATTTGATAACGGGATCAGCAGCTAGCTATGCAGCAGCGTGGGAGCTTATCTGCAAACGCTATGAGAATAGCAGAAAAATATTCTCCCAACACTTCAACAAATTAATGGAATTGGAGTGCTTGCTGTCCCACGATGAGAAAAATTTAGGGAAGTTTTTGGATACTGCGACCGAGAGCATATTCATCATAAAGCAAAAAGGAAAAATAGGAAGCTCTGCTGACGTAATTTTAGCAGAAATTCTGCTGCGGAAATTTTCGCCAGAATGTATGAACAGCATGTAAAAAAGGCAAGAGCTATACAGTCCTTACAAGACGTACTGGAGTTTATTGAGCAACAATACAACTCAGTAAACGCCATTACCAAAAATACCGCTCAGCTTGCTACAAGAAAAGTGCAAGTTAGATCCTGTGCCTTTTGCTCTAAGGATGGCCACGATATGATAAAGTGTCTCAAATTCAGAGCACAATCAATCGAAAAAAGAAAAGAAGTCGTTCAAAAGAACAACATGTGCTTTAGATGCTTTGGAAAGCATAATGCTATCGACTGCAGAAAGGAAATTACATGCAGTCGATGCTCCAAAAGACACAACAGCCTTCTGCATGAAGACACAAAACGCAGTATCAACAGCAATAGCCTTAAGCAAGGCCAAAACACTCTATTGGCTACAGCTGTTGTTTTAGTGAAAAACAAAGCTGGAGGTTACAATGAGTTGAGGGCGCTTATTGACGGTGGATCCCAGAAGACGCTGATTTCAGAGGAAGCAGCACAAATATTAAGGATTCCCAGAGTAAGGAGTACTATAGAGGTCGAAGGTATCTCCCAGACTACTCAACTATCAAAAAATAGTGTCCACCTAACTATCAAACCAAAAATTCCAAGCAGCTTCAAAGCATCAACGGAAGCATTGGTTTTACCAACACTCCATAGAGCCCTTCCCAGCAAAAAGTTTGATATTGATATCAACAAAGAGTGGAAGGGCTACAGGCTAGCAGATCCACGATTCAACGAGCCAAGCAGAATTGACATAGTGATAGGTGTGGATCTATTTCCCCTGATTATGATGGAGAAAATAAAAACCGTAAATGGAATCTTGGGACAAAAAACCAAATTTGGATGGATTGTGTCCGGAAAGTTAGAGCAGCAAAACAAAAAATTATAAGTGCCACTACATCAATAAATTTAAAGGACCTGAAACGCTTTTGGGAATTGGATAGATGGAAGCTGATTCAACGCATCAGAGGTGATTTTTGGAAGAAATGGAAAGAGGAGTATCTGGTGTCATTGCAAAAGCGAACCAAATGGCGCCAAGAAAAGCCAAATCTGAAGGAGGGACAGCGGGTTCATATAAAACATGAGAACACTCACCCTGCAAGATGGCCAATGGGAAGAATCATTAGTACGACTAAAGGACAAGATGATAAAGTCCGGGTAGTCACGGTTAAAACAAGCGATGGGGAAGTAAAAAGATCGCTAAACAAGATCTGTCAACTTCCTGTTAGCGAAGCAAAACCAACTGGAGCTGGAACGCATAAATGATAGACGACTACTGGCCGTACATTTTTCCCCCCCGGAGAATGTCTAAACATGTGTTTAGACATGGTAAGTAGACAATCTATAAATATGTTCTATTTAAGGGCTGCAATAAACATGTCACGGGACAGCATAAGTGGCAACTACAGATAAGTACGGTTGCAGTGGTCTATTGCCGAAGTGTCAAGAGATATGATCACGCGGGAGGTGACTAGCGCGGTCATAGGCTTCAAACATAGATTTGAGATAAACCTCAGCTGCATTGACCAACGCAGACTGCAGCGTCTTACAAGCGCTGCATTATATAATTAGATGATAAGAACCTATGTAAGAATGAATAAAAGGCGATTCCCTCGCAGTAGCGAGTCAGTTAGATTCAAACACCCGAATTGAACTCATTAAGTGTACGCATTAGTTTATAGTGTGAACAAGCAACAACAACAAATTAGGTTCAAGCGGGAAGATAAGCGCAAAGAAGAATCAGCGAAGCTTCCGTTATTTGGCTCTAATGTGGAATTATTGTAGACAAATATTGTTTATGCACAAATCACTCAGCAGTGATTTGTATAATTTGCACTACTATTGTTTATATATATAAATCACGTCGGAGTCACCATTTTTATTAGCCTTTTTTGCGAATAAAGGACGATTTTTATGATAGCGAATGCCAACGATGTTATATATTGTTTCTTCTAGAAATTTGGCAGTGATGCGCATGCATGGGGTATGAAAACGAGAATGCATTACAGAGCGAACAGCATAACGCAACGACAAAGATGCAAGCGAGAGTAAAAGAGAGAGCGATCTGCAGCTGATCGGAATAGATAAAGCTGAGGTGCCGTGGACTAATTGTTTTCTCCAATGTTGACAAAAACCGGACATAAATTTGTGCTTTTTGCAGCTGCGAGATCCAATTTTTTATAACATGGGCGGAAAAGTGCCAAATTACAAAACATTTTGTGGCGAGCACTTCATCACTGTTTTTATGCCAAGACTATTTCTCCTCAGATGATATTGGGTAAAATATATGAGGAAATTCCTTAAAACTTATTAAATATGATATGATGATATAGATTTTAATGCTGTAAGATCGCGTCAATTTTAACTAACGGATATTAAAATAACTTCTTAAAAAAAAATAATAGTCACGTCATCAATTGTTAAATAATATTTTATGATCTAATATAAGGTTGCCAAATATCTCCCTTCCGCCTGTTTGTCTTTTAAATTTCGCGACTATGTACAAAGCGCTACAGAGCACGTATCTGGCAATACTATACATAATTTGAAAGGGTTGACATAACCTACAAAACCTGCATGATTAGTTTGGATATTGCGTTCAACAGTTATAGACGTGTAAACATGGAGTTCACTAACGCCGAAATTCGCTAGAAAAACGTTCGGTGAGATTAATGGTGCTTTGGGGGATGGTACTCTATCACTTCGAACCGCGGAGGAATGGTTTCGACGATTCAGAGCCGGTGAAAACGACACCATGGATAAGCCAGCCGGCGGAAGACCTGTGACGACAAATACCGATCAAAACATGGAATACATCGAGTTAGACCGGCATGTGGCATCTCGTGACATCGCCCAGGAGATGGGAGTTAGTCACGAAACCATTTTAAACCATCTGCAGAAGGCTGGATACAAAAAAAGCTTGATGTTTGGGTGCCGCATGATTTGACGCAAAAAAACCTTCTGGACCGAATCAACGCCTGCGATATGCTGCTGAAACGGAACGAACTCGACCCATTCTTGAAGCGGATGGTGACTGGCGACGAAAAATGGATCACATACGACAATATCAAGCGATAACGGTCGTGGTCGAAGGCCGGTGAATCGTCCCAAACAGTGGCCAAGCCGGGATTGATGGACAGGAAGGTTTTGCTGTGCGTTTGGTGGGATTGGAAGGGAATCATCCACTGCTGCTGCTCCCATATGGCCAGACGCTTAATTCTACCATCTACTGCGAACAACTGGACCGCTTGAAGCAGGCGATCGACCAGAAGCGTCCAGAATTGGCCAACAGGAAGGGTGTAGTGTTCCACCAAGACAACGCCAGACCACATACTTCGTTGATGAATCGTCAGAAGCTACGGGAGCTCGGATGGGAGGTTTTATCGCATCCACCATATAGCCCGGACATAGCGCCAAGTGATTACCACCTGTTCCTGTCCATGGCGAATGCCCTTGGTGGTGTAAAGTTGAACTCAAAAGAGGCTTGTGAAAAGTGGCTGTCCGAGTTCTTCGCAAATAAGGAGGGGGGCTTCAACGAGGGAGGTATTATGAAGTTGCCGTCTAGATGGAAACAGATTATCGAACAAAACGGCGCATATTTGAACTAAATCCTTTTTATAAAGCATTGAATAAAGAGCAAGAAAGCGGAAGGGAGGTATTTGCCAACATATTATAACAACGAAATTGACCAGAACAATTATCAAATTCGTTTCTTAGATCAAAATTGATTTCGGAACGAAAATCGTCTTCTGGCACAACTTTTTTCATACTGATTTCACTCACCCAAGCAAATGAATTCTATTTTTAGATTTTTATGCTCTCAATTTTACGCGAGCGGAGAGAGAGCAATTATTGCCGCCACCAAAAATGTGGCTGCACAGTGCAAAAGGATGTTGCCATCTATGTGTCTTTGGTCGAGGCCTCTCCTCCAGTGCGAAGAGAACGGTACGGGCTGAACGGTGCGTAGCTAGGCAGCGCACCATGGAGATCTGGGAACACAGGTGGCGCCATGGATTAAAGGGCCGCTGGACCCAGCGTCTGACGCGGATAGATCGGAAGCACGGCGAGCTATAACGCAGCGGACACGGCTGCATCCGCAGCTATCTGAAACGCTTCGGCCATGAGGAGTCGGAGGAATGTCCCTGGAAGCGGAAGCGGACAGTGCGAGACCCAAGAGCACGTGCTCTTCTCGTGCGGAAAGTTCGTTTGCGAGAGGAAGTCCCTAGAAGCCGTGCTTAGCGGCGGCAGACTGAGTAATAAAAGAATATAAAAAAACAAGATGAATGCTATAGTCGAGTTCCCCGGGTATCTGATAGTCAGCTAGTGGAAGTGCTAGCGAGAAATTTTTAAATTTTCTGGAATATCGGTAGAAATTGGGGGAAAAAAAAATGAAAAACAATTTAAAAATTTTTAAAAAGTTTTTTTGTGGGCATGTCAAAAACTTTTTTGACAAATCTTTAGAATTTTACATATCTTTTTTTTATAGATCTATCTAAAACGTTTCCGTCTGCCTGTTACATATTTTCTAACGAATCTAGTATACCCTTTTACTCTACGATTAACGGGTAAACATCAGTTTACTGAACTCTTAGCTCTGTAATTTATTATTTTATTAATTATTTATTAATTTATTTAATTTACCGTATTTGAAGGGCTTAATTTACCACTTAACTGTGGTTGATCCGGGAGGATCCCTCGATATTCAACGTGTTAAACCGAGTGTAGTTGACCGGTACATTCCGACTGCTTTAAATCCGGAAGATATTATTCCATAGACCGCCCTTTCTGAGTAGCCCCATAACTGATTGGAAATAAGTAACGGGGAAGCCAATACTGGAACTTCGTCTGGTTCAGCATGCTCATTAATGGATTGACATTTAATCCTTGCAAACCAAAGGGGTAGTACCGCCGTCTAATCCACTTGCTTCGCTGTGAACCAAGCTGGGCTTCTAGTAGATGGTCGGTTGAAGACTTATTATTATTTATTTATTATTATTCCTGTAACGAACAACGATGAGCTGTTGATATACCCGCACATATTTTAGTGCGCTTCTATATTGTCAGCGAGTGTCGTGGTGATATTAAGAGGTTGCAGCAAATGGGTGCTCAGTCATATCTACGAATTAAAAGTGTATACGTGCGAACCGGCATCGAGCCTAAATCAGTCGTCCCTAGTGGTAGTTAAGCAAAAAGATAGAAGGGAGTTTCTCTCAGTACACACCCAAGGATGTTATTGGGGGTGTTAGTTGCCCACCCTGCCATGGCCACCGCAGTTCCACAAAATTCTCCATTAAGCCCCTCAAACATTATAATTGGAATTTATTCAATAAAAGTAGTAATAAATCCAAATTAAACTTCAATTATATTCGCATCCTTAAATTCTATATCTAGCTTTCGTAACCATTTTAATTCGTATAATAATTGAGCACTTGTGCGATTCTTAATTCAATAGTCTAGTACAAGTTAATTTCTTTTTATTTACTTTCTTTTGCGTCTATATTCACAAAGAGCATTTTAATATTGTATATTTAACTTCATTATGGCTTACGGATTGCTTAGGTTTTCAAAACAACAAAATGCGCATATATGTAATTTTCGATCATACGTTTAGTTATACATTCAACTACCGGACAGGTAGTTAGTTGGTTATTCTTGGCCCACATGGTAAAATCCACCGATAAAAGCGCTTCAATAGGTCGGTGGTTTCCTAAAAAAATTGATCCGATTCATCACTTTGTTGGCGTATCTACTTTCTCGTATGCGAAGTAACTTGGCTACACATTTTAATGTTCACTGATTCTTACACTTCTTGCAGTTGACTCTATTCTATTCATTCTTATGTTTCTTATGTTTTCTACCTAGTTTAGACAACTATTCATATTTACCTCTTTTAGCGATATTATTTTTACTATATATCTGTGGCGGCAGACTTCTTTGAGTTCAACGTGTGACTATGGGTGAGATAATTGAGCTGAACACTTTCTTCTGATTGTTAGATTGCATTTGCATAAAAACTTGCAAAGCTTTAGTTCAACGGAATGGAATCTATAAGGAGTGACATCACGGTTTTACAAAATTTCTTAACGATGATGGTGTATATTCGCAGAAGTATTCCAGAAAGTAAAGAAAATTGCAAAAGAAAAGAAAATTGAGAAAGTAAAGAAATTAGGAAAGTACAAAAATAGAGAAAGTAAAAAAAACAGGACAAAATTAAGTAAACAAGAAAAAAGAGAAAATAAAGAAAATAAAGGAAATAAAAAAAAAGGAAAATAAAGAAACTAGAAAAGTAAAGAAAGTGGAGAAAGTAGGAAAAATAAATAAAATAGACAAAATAAAGCACATATAGAAACAAAGAAAATAGACAAATAAAGAAAATAGATTAATTAAAGAAAATGGAGAAAGTATAGAAAATAGAGAAAGTAAAGAAAATAGAGGAAACAGAAAATAAAGAAAATAGAGAAAATAAAGAAAGTAAAGAAAATAAAGATACTAAAGAAAATAGAAAAAGTAAAGAAAATAGAGGAGAATTAAGTAAAAAAGGATATAAAGAAAATATATAAAATAAAGAATCTAGAGAAAGTAAAGAAAGTAGAGAAAATAAATAAAATACACAAAATAAAGAAAATAAAGAAATATAGAGAATATAAAGAAAATGCTGAATTAAAAGAAAATATAGAAACATAATCGGTGACATGGATATTCCCATTAAAATTGGAACATGTCATCCTTCTTTACATGGTTTTATGGATATACTATGCCATTGGGCGGCCAAATTCTCCTCGTCTGAGAAACTCCCAAGGTCTAAAGATCTGCTTAATGAATGGAATCGATCTTCTAAAGAGCGCTCGGTGTCGGCAAGCTGTGTGTTGTTATCAGAAAATTCGGATGGCACTGAGATCTTTTCACGTTCTAACCCGTGGTTAATTGACACCAGAATTGCCATGCGACTGCTCTCGTCGAGCTCAGATTACAGAAGGAAATAACTTCTCTTTGGACCGCCGCTTCTGCATCTGATGATGAAGATGGGCTACGGATCGTTTTATAGCGTTAACCCAAATGCAGGCCTGCCTAGAGTTGATTAATCTGTCACGAAAGTCAGTACCAGATAGGTGGTGCTATCATACAAAATCTGGCTACACTATCCGTTACAACATACGTTGGTTCTTATTTTTGTTTTTCTTTTAATTGGTTACCTCACATTAACACCTAATGAAAATTAATTGAATATAATAAAAATGGTATTTTCTCCATGTCCAAAGGATATTTTGAGGGTTTTACTGTGTGCAGCTTAGGTAAATTTCTGCTGTGTTGTTTTAGGTAGAATTTAACTATTAGATTATTTTACTTTTTAATTTCTACCCTGCCTTCATTTACTTAATTAATTTCACTTTTACAAATCAATATATAATGTTCTTTATTTGAAAAACAACAGCGCGAATTACCATCTGGGAGGAGAGAGGGTTGCGGTCGAGCCGTTGATGATATTGTGTCTTCGTTGCCATATGATATTGTGTACGATTTGAATAATAATAAATAATAAATAATACATTTTTCGGTGGGGGAGAGGGCATGGGAGCCGTATTGGTAACTCCTCCCTCCCCAAAACGAAGCGACGGCCATAGCGAAGGAATCATTGTGGATGTAGGCTTGGCGTCGCTTGGAAGCTGTGGGGAGAAGATCGTCTTCGAGCGGGTAAGCCTCTGGAACAGAAAGGCTGAGAGCAGTACGGCTCCTATTGCCAAGTACAATATGACGGCATGGGTTTTCAAGTGTCTTTTGTCTTTAGGTTTGCCAAGTGCAAAGTATTCTAGTCTATTGTATTGTCGTAATTAATGTTATTTATAGTTACAGAACAGTTTGCATTCTATTATGGCGGACCCGTCGGGTGACGTGGTCGCTGCACATGTTGAATTTATTACATATTGGGAGAATACATAAATATCGAATATGTCGGTTGTAACTCCCGTTTCCCTTATATCGCATGTACTAACTACAATTGTGGTCGTAATTTTTGTTGCAAAAGTGCATGTTATTTAGTTTAAGACATTTGTTTTGATAGCATATTATTAAGTTTTGGTTGTATGCTATATAGTTGGGGATTTTTACAAATTGTGTTTTATTGATAGGAAATGGAACAATTCCAGCGAGGTTATATTTCTCGTTTTTGAAGATTGGTATAATTATTTTAAATATTAAATATTAGTTTGATTAGGTTAAAGACATGTTCGTTAGATTTTAGTATTATTTTTTGTTTACTGAGTATTTATTTGATCTTTCTGGTTTCTATTTCGTCTAGTATGAATTTTGGTAGTATATTTAGTTTAGCTAGAAGCATACTTTCTGCAAGATTATTTATGTGGTCTGTTAACCAGTCTATGTTAAAATTTAGTTTGTTTAAGTATTGTAACAGGTATATTTCTCTATAGTTTTCTTCGAATTGCTTTGATATCGAATTTTGGATATTGTTAATGAATTTTGTGATTTTTTCCTGTTCTGAGTTTATATGTTCTGTTATATTTTTAAAATCGATTACAATTTCGTTACTACTTTCGAGTGCAAATGCCTCGTTTTCTTTTATGGTATTAAGCTCTTCATATATTCTTTTCTCGTCTCTGCTATCCATATTCCCTGTTCCTTCTTGGTATAAGCGAGTTTAGTCTATTTTTTACCAGGTTTAATTTTGATTCTAATATTTCTATTGTGTCGGAAAATGTGGTGTTTATTTTGATAGATATACTTGATAGTTCGGTCGATTTTTTCTATACAAGAGATTTATTCGGTAGTGTTTATTATTAGTGTCGTGTTGTTATTAATGTTGGTCCATTGTCCCGGAGGACTTTGTGTGATGAAAATAGTGGTGTGAGTTTATTCCTACAATTTTCTTTTCTAAGTATGGATTCGTTTGTATTGACAGTGTCTGGTGTTTTCCTATTTTCGATAAGTTTGGATAGTCTTAGATATGTGGTATTTTCCAGTAGTTCTTGTATTTCCGGGTACATTTTTAGTCGAAAGTTGTTTAAGTCTCGTAGGTATTCATGTTCGTTGTTGAATTTGATTGTTTTTGCAAATATGTGTGTGCGTCCGGTGAACAGTTCAAATGGTGTGTGTAGTACTGTTCGGATTGTTATGGGATCTTTTAGTTTTTCTTTATTTTCGTTACTGAGTATGGATGGATCGAAGAAAGAGTTGGTTGATCCGGTGTCTATAAGAACTTTTATTGGTTGTTTTGTGATAGATGTTACCCATATAAAAGGCAGAATTGGACCGTGTCGTTACTTTGTTAAATATCCTGTGGAGCAGCTGCCTTAAAATTTTCTGTGTCACTTATGTTGCATAGCTCAGAAAATGTTTGGGTTTATTCTATGTTATGTGTTTGATTGTTGGTTGGAGTCGTTTGTTTAAACGGGTTGTGTTTGTTTTGTTTTGTTATTTTTTTTTTTTTAATTTTTGTTATTTTGAGTTTTGTTTTGTTGGTTGTTGTTTTTGTTGTTGTTACGAGCGTATGGTTTTGTTTGGTTGTCGTCTGATTTTTTTTGTCTGAAAGTAGAAGTCTTGTTCTCTTCTACAAAGTTCGTAAGCTTTTTCTATTGTGTCTGGTCCCCTGAGTCGGATATCTGTTTTGAGGGGATCCGTGAGGTTGATTAGGATTGTGATTAGGCAAATTTCCCCGTACAGTTTGTTTTTAGTCTCGAGGATTAGTGATTCCCTAATTTCTGCCTCTTTGAGTTGATCTGTTAGGTGGCTTCTAATTCGTGAGATGCCGTAGAAGAGTTGTCCTATTGACATATTGCCAGAAAAATCTTGAAGGTCGCGGAGTAGCATGGCCTCCGTTTTTTTGCTCGAATATAGGTTTGTCAAGGTGTTTTTCATACCGTCCCAGATAAGCCCTGTCTAGGTCAGATTGAGTGTGTCATGTGCCCTACCAATGATCTTGTTCCTGATGGCTCTTAAAAGGAGGAGGCCATAGGGAGTCTGGTCGGTGCCCGGAATGAGCATTATGACCTCTTCGACGCTAGTAATGAAATTCTGAATTTCATTGGGGTTACCGTCAAAGGTGGGAAGTTCCTTGATAAAGGCTAGTATGTCTTTGGGACTAAGGGCTGGTTGTATGGTGGTTGGACCGCTAACAGTGGGGGTTAGTATAGGCCCTTGGTTTGAGGCAATTGAAGGAGTGGATCTTGAAGCGTTGCCCGAGTCTATTCTGGTAAGTCTGATCTTGGTCTGGTAACTCTAAATCCTATTTTCCTGTTCATCTATTTTCTGTTAGTTGTAAATGTTTTTCCCTTTTCTTAGTTATTATTAGTTTGTTTAATTCGTATTTTACCTGCCTATATGTATATTATAGTGCATAGAAAAATGTATGTGTATTAATTATCATAATGCTTAGGTATATGGTTGTATTGTTATTTGTGTATTGTAGTTGTGTTTTTCCTTTTGCTCGATTAGTTTCTGTAATATTTTGACGTTAGTGTATTCATATTTAACTGTTTTTTGTTTTTTAAAGTAGCCTTTGTTATTGAAACTCGTAATTTGACTACTTGAGATAGGGTTGTTTTCATATGAACATTTTTTTTTTTAAGTACTGCTCGTTGATTTGTTTGTGCTGACCATATTTGTTTTAAGTACAAGTAGAAAAAGACTTCATACATATTTTTGTTTATGTAGATACATGTAGATATGGATTTCAAAAATATCTTTAGCTTGTTTATAAGAAAGGGCTTCTAATTTAGTGATATTTGAAATTTATTATTTTCTTTATTATGGATTTCAAAAATATCTTTAGCTTGTATATAAGAAAAGGCTTATAATCTATTGATAGTGTTGTTGACTTAAATCGTTTGTGTGTAATTTAACATAGTATTTGATATTGAGATGACTTCGATTTGTATGGAACAGTTAAAAGCATATATTACGTTGTCTCCCTCTATTATTATATCCCTATTTATTCAATTTTGGTTAAGTATGGTTTTTGGTAAGTTCCAAGTTAAGTTATTAGGTTCGACATAATTGATTTCAAATTCTTTATGAGTTTTTACATATCTACATTCTGTATTACATTAGTTAAGTATGCCCGTTAGGCATTGGTTTATTATTAAAGTTTTTGAAGATGCCAATACATTTTCTATTAAAATGTTTTGATTACTATCTGGATATGGAATTATTGTAAAGATTGGGGTTTTAATTATTTCTTTTGTAATATGGGAAAATATTAGAATTTCATTTGTATTCGTTTTCAGCCAAGTGGAAGTTTTAATGTGTAAACGTTTTTCTGAGTTTATATGTATTAGACAATCTTGTTTTAGTAATTTAGGATTAAAAACGCCGTCTTGTTAACTGCATTCCAAGTTCAATATCTTCTACATACACAGTGAACTGATGTAAATTATATAATAAAATGTTAAATCTTTGATCGCTTTCATGTATTTATTAATTTTATGCCTTTATTTACTGTTTTTATAACTTCGTTCCAAGCTAATGCTTGGACGCTGTTTCCGGACAAATTATGAATTTTATATTCCAGCTCTTCTTTATCTGCTTGATCTAAGGTTCCAAAAAGGTATTTATAAATTGTTCCCATAAAATTACCTAAGCCGCGTTTGCTGCGCTTTGCTAATTCTAATGCCTTTCTCTTTCTCTTTTTAATTTCTCTACTAAATATTCGATTTGGGATAAATTTTCATATTCTTCTGATTGTTTTATTAAGTTATCGTATGTTTGTTCTATTTTTGTAATATTTACAGAAGGTAGTGATCGTCGTAATTGATTGGTAAACTTATTGATCCAGTATTAAATTATAAATTATAAGGTAGCCATTTTTGGCTTGAATTGGGTTAACTTCAAGATTTTGTCCTTGGACATGTTGGATTGCCTTTGGGTTGGTGTTTTTGGGTGTTTTGGGTTGTGCTGGAATTATCGTTATATTTAGTTAAATTAAATAATTAATTTTCTTTTTATATTTTGATTTATAGTGTGTTATTTTCCTGCCTCTGCTCATCTCTTCGCAATGTTTTTCGTCAATCTGTGTAATTTCTCCTGTCTTTTTATATGGGTTTGTTGTCTTAGATTTTACTAATGGTGCTTGCATATTTGGAATAAACGTCAATACATGACAGGAATGTTTTACTATCGATTAAATAAAAATCGATAAAATATTTTTCTCTAGGATTGAAAATTTCTGGCGTTAACTTGTAATTTAATTTAGTGTCTCTATGTTGTGTTTTTCACATGTTACATACTTCACATTCGTTGATAATGTTCTGTATTAACTTTTGATAGTCTGGGTAGTAATATTTTTCTTTAAAAATTGTATTTGATTTTCTATACCTGGGTGTAAGAGTTCTCGGTCGGTTTTTATTATTACTTCTTTTAATTCTGAATATGTTTCAATATCTAATAATTTACTGGTTGCTCTCAAAACTTTAGTTATGTTGTTCGGAATGACCATTTCTATGAAGGCGTTTTGAAATGTAAGGAAATCTATTTCATTATGAAAATAAATTATGCTATAAATTATAATTTTGGTTATCTTCATGGCTACTGGCTACGGTAGCAGATGAAGTGGGAGATGCATCATTTAGTCTGATTTTCCATCTTTGGAGTTTCATGTTTGGTTCCTTTATATTACCGAGCCAAACTAAAGGTTGATGATCACTAAGGATCAGACAATAATTAAGTTCATGTTCATTGAGAGTACGGCTAGAAGAAGAATGAAGAATTTTAGTAAGGGCTCTTCTTTATTTAGATGGTCAAGCCTGACATGCTTTAAAGTACTTGTGAAGGTCAAATTTTCACCTTTTCTATATTGTATGTCCCTAAATTCGTGAATTTTAGTAAGGGCATTTGACTCTTCTTTATTTAGATGGTCAAGCCTGAATTCATTTAATTCCCTTATTTCGTTTCCTATTGCATAATTTATGGCTTCATCATCAGTGGATAATCATCATCGTCAGTAAATCATTCAAACAGTCGAGGTTGTCTTCTAGGCTACAGCCAGATCCAACAGTCTCTCTCTGCTATGGTGTCTATCAAATAATATGTTAAAGTCTGTCGATGCGTACATAGTGCGAGAGTTGTAGTTTTTTCATTTTACAATCATAATTTAAAACTTTGTGAACATTACCCAATTTAAATAAACTTAATTTGTATTATCCCTACTCTACTATTAATTGCAAGTTTATTAATTCATTCCCTGCCATGCAACGAATATTTGGATACGCCTCCAAATTTATTTGGAAATTTGGAAATTTACGCGAAATTAAAATTCTTATACGGCTCGCGTCCAGCGTGCGCATATATGGGAAGAAATTAAGGAGTTGCAATGTAAGGGAATTGTCTATTGCGTCGCTACTGCCATTTCTGAATGAGAATGACTCTTTTCGTGTTGGCGGCCGTTTAGAAAATTAGGCAATTTTATACGATGCTAGACACCCAATGATTTTTCTCATAACTCTCTCTATTATTCATGAACGGATACTGCTGACCCACGGGCAATGCTGGCAAAGTTACGTTGCCTATTGGCTGGTTAATAATTTTCTCAATGCTTTGCTCAATGAAATGCCATTCCCCCCCGATCCCACATTTTGGAACATTGTGGGAAGAAGCAGTTAAGACGGCCAAGCATCCTCTGCATCGCTGCGTTGGAACATCCCTTCTCAGTTTTGAGGAGCTGCGTACCCTCGTCTGTCAATTCTTCTGTCAATTCTGTCGTTCTTCTTTGCGGAACTGCTTACTCTTGTGGAGCGTGACTTAACTGCTCGGAACTACAATCGTTTAGACTGATAGACAAGAGGTAACACACCTTCAGCAGAAGTTTTGGAGTCGTTGGCGTGAGGAATATCTGACCAAAGACACTAGAATAATAAGATGCGTAACTATGTATCCTTTTGCACTATGCACCACTTTTTTGGTGGCGGCAATAATTTCTATCTCCTTGCTTCCATAAAATTGAGAGCATAATAATCTAAAAATAGAATTCACGTGCTTGTGTGAGTGAGAACACTAAGCTAAATGTGTGCGTAGTTGTGCTAGAAACGAATTTTATTATTGTTTTGGTCAATTTCGTTGTAATATGATCTAATTAAATATTATTTAAAAATTGAAGCCGTGATTAATTTTTTTTTAAGAAGTTATTTTAATATTCTTTAGTTAAAACCGCTGCTTGAATTAACTACCGTTTACAACTGAACTTTACATATAAACATTTATTGAATATAAATACGGATATACGTATTATGTATTATATGTATTATTAAAATTTGGAAAAATAATAGCAAACGATGAGCTCTATCTATTTGTCAGCTTTAAGCAAACGGATTAAGAGGAACTAAAAGAAGTAACAATCAATTTGGCGCCTCTTTTTATCCACCCAAAATTGCGAGGTTTTTAATAATATGAAGTTAGAATATAACAAAAACATTTAACAAAATAATAATTGCATTTCAAATATTGAAAATTGATTATTAACATATTTTTACATTTACATTTGGTATACATATTTTTTTTACTTGTATACTAGTTATTTGTACTGTTTATTTCAAAATTTAGTTCTTGAGGCAGGACCAGCGCACCTAAGAATCCCTAACTTCAAATATATTTTTCACGTCGCGAGCTAAATACTCTAACGTCATATTTTCTAGTATAAAGTAAACTTTGAAATTAATTAGTAATTATGTACATTTGTTCGCCTATAATATTATGATTTATTTAAATAATTATCATGTTAAGGCAATGCAAAATTAGAGTTTTTACTTGGGGGCCATCGAGTACAAATAATATAGATTGAAAATATAGAGGTTGATATAGAGGTTAATATAGAGGTTGAGCCTTCATTTTCTAGGATTCTGCAGCCGACCCAGTCGCCGGCCTTCCAAAGCAGAAGGCCAGCCACTTCTGAAAATCCCTGTAGCGGGGAATCCGAAGAGTAGCGGGGATACAAATAAAGTTCCTTATTGACCTCGGTGCGTCAAATTTTATCCGACCTTACAAAGAGCTAAAGGGTGTCCGCCCGGTGGTCGCACCTTTTAAAATTGATTCGATTCATGGCACTACTTCAGTAACAGAAAAATGTTTCGTCTCGATTTTTAATTTAAAGGCTAATTTTTTAGTATTACCAGATCTTACACAATTTGATGGTATAATAGGGGCCGATCTGTTAACATAGGCCGGCGCAACACTTTGCCTTGCTTCTGCACAGCTAAAATGGGGCAATGAGGTTGAGAGGATTTGGTTCCATAGATGCGCTAACGTCAACTTCACTAACGTGGAGTGCGCTGATGCGCCGCCTTTGGTAAAGAAGGCATTCAGGGAGATGATTAGAAACCGAAAGAGCGCCTTCGCGGATCCCGACATGGCCCTGCCGTATAATACGTTAGTGGTGGCCACAATTAGGACAACTAGCGAGGAGCCCATGTACGCTAAATTATATCCATACCCTAATGGGTCAACAAAGAAATCCAGAGTCTGCTTAAAAATGGAATAATTCAAAAATCGGTTTCGCGGGTATGGGTAGTTGACAAAAAGGGCCTAGACGAGGACGGTGTTCAGAACAAACGTTTAGTTAATGACTTTCGCAAACTAAACGAGAGAACAGTGCCAGATAGATACCCGATGTCGGATATATCCATGATATTGGGCAACTTAGGAAAAGCCAAGTACTTCACGACGCTTGACCTTAAGGCCGGGTACCACCAGATTGTGTTATCGGTGAGGGATCGTGAGAAAACTGCCTTCTCAGTAAGTGGAGGAAAATACGAACTCATGAGACTTTCCTTTGTATTGAGAAACGCTGCCAACATCTTCCAAAGGGCCATTGATGACATTCTCAGAGAACAAATCAGCAAAACATGCTACGTTTATGTAGACGACATAATAATCTCCTCAAGCACGTGGATTGGGTTTTAAAAACCATAAGCGATGCGAACATGAGTTGGAAAAATCCATTTTTTTTAAAAAAGCATAAATTTTCTTGGATTTATAGTTACAGGCGATGGCACTACCACCGACCCGGAAAAGGTCAGGGCCATAAAGGAATTTCCCGAACCAAGAACAGTACATGATGTTAGATCGATCCTAGGCCTCGCGATGCTTCATTAAGGACTATTTCTGACATCGTAAAAGGCGAGATTGGAAGTGTTAGCAAGCATAGATCGCGACACATCGAGATAGAGTTCAATGAAACGCGAAAAAATACTTTTGAAAAGCTGCGCAACATTTAGGCCTCCGGGGATGTGATGCTCCGATACCCAGATTACAAGAAGCCATTCCATCTAACGAAGGATGCTTCGGCATACGGTATTGGAGCAGTACTTTCCCAAGAGGGGCGTCCTATTACGATGATCTCTAGGACATTAAAGTACAGGGAAATTAACTAAGACGAATAAAAGAGAACTATTAACTATAAACCCGGAAAGGAAAATATGGTTGCAGATGCCCTCTCCAGGCAGCAGGTTAATGTCATGGGAGAGCAGGACGCAGATTCGTGCGTTGCAACAATTCATAGTGAAATTTCCCTGACGCACACGATAGAAACAACGGACAAGCCCCTAAATTGCTTCCAGAATCAAATAATTCTAGTTAAAGCTAGTTAAATTCCGTTAAAGCGCTCGATTAACTTCACCGGAAATTCCCGGCAACAAAATTCTGGCACTGAAAAAATCGTGTTACAGATATTTTTGGAGTCGAGGAAAAGAGGAAGATCGTGTTGGCTGACCTCAATAGGGCCTACCGATCGGCCCAAGAAAACGTGAAGCAAGTACTCACAGAGTACTACTACTTCCCGAAAATGGCCAACTTGCCAACGAAATCGTTCAAAATTGCAGAACGTGCGCAGTAGCCAAGTACGATAGGCACCAAAAAAACAGGAGATTGGCGAATCACCGATCCATAAATGCTACATATAGACATTTTCTCGACAAATAAGAAATATTTCCTCACGTGCATTGACAAGTTTTCAAAATTTGCCGTTGTACAACATGTGCCGTTAAGAACCATCGAGGATTTAAAACCGGCCTTGTTACAGGTCATGAATTTCTTCCCAAGGGCCAAAATGATCTACTGCGACAACGAACCTTCGTTTAAATCCCACACGATCACGGCAATGCTTGACAACCATTTTGGCGTCAGCACACAGTGTATCAAACGGGCAAGTGGTGCGTTTTCACAGCACTCTGCTAGAGCTCAGCAGATGCCTCAAAATCGACGAGGGCATAGATGATTCTGTGGAATTAATATTGTTGGCCGGTACCAGGTATAACAAATCTGTCCATTCCGTAATAGATAAAAGACCAGTTGACGAAATACGAGATAACTCTCAAGATCGGATTGCGTAAAAAATTAAAAAGGCCCAGGACGCACTGAGGGCCAGGGAAAATGTGTCCCGACAAAATAGAGTCTTCGAGGTGGGAGAACAATTCTTATTTTAAACCAATAGAAGGCTCTGCAATAAACTTACATCCCTATGTGAGGAAAAAACAATGCAAGCAGACCTGGGGACCACGGTCCTCATTGAACCATTATGGACCACCCTCCCCACAAAGACAATTTAAAGTGTCTCTTTCACTCGATGTTAAATGTTTTCATTCTTATTATCCTTTATACCTTTTTTAAAGTTTTTTTTATTATTCCTACCTTTTTTCAGCCGTTTGGCATTTCTTTAAAGTTTTTTATTATTCCTACCTTTTATCAGCCGTTTGGCAAGCTTCAATTTAGTAAGTATAAAGCTCATTGCCAAAGTCAAGTTTTTTTAGTTACACATAATTTTAATTGGTTACGGTGTAAAACCTCAGCGGATAAGAAAAAGTGAATAAAAGTTAAAATAAAGTTAAACTGACTATTCACGAGCAAAGTATATTCCCATCATCGATGGAGACATACTAGTGTGGGAAAAACATTCGTATGTGATGCACTCGGCAAACCTCAGAGTATGTGCGAGTGATAAAGGAAACTAATAGAATGAGCGAATTGTTTCCTCAGTCACATGTCCATTGCTTAAGAGTCCAACACAGGATCGAAAGGAGCCTAGACTTTCTGGGCTCAATGCTAAAGGTAGTAGCGGGGACGCCGGGTGCCGAAGATTTAGAACAGGTCAGGTTCACGGAGTGGCAGTTGACTCAGGCAAACAATAGGCAGATTAAAATTAATACGAAAATTCAGAATCGAATCAACCAGTTAACAACAGCAATAAATCTAATTTTACGAACACATAAAAATACGCAAATTGGCCGCAAGAGAAAAGTTAAGGGCCTATTAATTAATCCTGTTAATGTCGGATTTATTATGGAACGACTAAAGTTTACATCAACTAGCACCCGTAGCAGAGAGTAATTTAGAAAAGCTGGTTTTATTCGCTTCGAAGGTAGATTATCTAGTAATTTTCTTGAAATCGGCGAATGCTTCCCAACATTTACAGAATCCGTCGTCGACAGAAAGCTTAGTAGAAGGGATGCCACTTAGCAAACGTATACAATGGATTGAATATTCATCACAGATACTGCCATATCCCAATTTGGACGACTTCAGCCGTTGGTTAAGTAATATGGCTAGAAGTATAGCAAGGGCCACAGTTACAGGTCCAATAAATAATAAAACTACAAGGGTGAATATAAAGCTCCGCAAAAGTCTGTGCTTCATTCCACTAAAAGAGAAAAAGGTCAGCATAAGGTGGAATGCCTTAAATGTTACGGTGAACATTATTTATGTAGATGAGAGCACTATTTAAAGGCTCATGAGAAAGAAAATGGAAAATCGTTAAGGATCTGCGATTGTGCTATGGCTGCTTACCGAGAGAACACACTCTGTCAATTTGCAAATACAAACGAGACTGTAAGAAAAATGGATGTAAGAAGCAGCACCATGTATCATTACACCCAGATGATTCCCAAGAAAAAGAAGAGAAAATTGAACAGAAAGAGGCTACGATCAATACGATTAATCCGAAAACCTAAAAATTGTTGTTTAAGGTTTTCAAGGCCGTAGAAATTATGGGTCCAAACAACAATATAAATCAAATGTGCGCATTTCTAGATGAAGGAGCATCTGCTTCATTGATAAACAAACGGCGTACGGGAACCAAAACGAAGGTAGACTTTGAATTGGATAGAAAACAACGCAAAAGAGTTTTTATCAATGGAATGCCATCTTCGCATTAGAGCTTCTGGAGCGGATAAATATTGGCTACGTATAACGTTCTGTACCTAAATTAGATTTACCATTGCAGTAAGTAGAAATTAGGAATCTTTCAAAAAAGTACACACGGCTACGAAATTTGCCAATAAGCGGATATTCAGATGCTGATCCCAAAGTTCTAATTGGAATTAATATTTGTCTTTTGATAGCAAATATTAAAAGTATATGTTTACATACAAATCTAGTTGCAGCCGAAACGCCATTGAGTTGGCTTGTGTATGGCTCTAACGGAGACAAACAGTAGGATTTATCTCGATTATCACTGGTTAATAATAATATACTAATACTAATAATAATTATAATTAATTAATACTTCACAACGGAGAACTTTGGAATAATGATACCGAAAAAGCCATTGGAATCGGCGGATATTTTTAGAGCGAGGGATATATTGAAAAATACAACAAAAAAATTAGAACGAGGTTATGAGACTGGTCCACATTGGAAGAATGATGCGATTAAATTCCGAATAGCTACAACATGGCTCTTCAAAGGATGCTCGGAGTAGAAAACAAAATGAAAACATTAGAAAATATGGACGAATATGACAATGCCATTATGGACTTCGTCAAAAAAGGGTACGCTGTTAAAATGTCAGAAAAAGAAGCAAGTCTCATTGGACTGGTATTTACCCCATTTAATAAACCTAAGAAAATGAGGTGAAGGAATTTGCCGTTTGTGGTGATATAAAGGAAATGTTTTTGCAGGTACAAGTTCAAAAAGAAGATCAGGATTCATTAAGATTCCTTTGGAGACATGGCAATCGTAATGCTCAGGTTGAAACATATAAGATGACTGTCCTTATATTTGGATATTTGGAGCAGCGTGCTCTCCCTGCTCTCCACAATACGTAAAGAATATCAACGCACAAAATGCTGAATGTTTCAAGGAAGAAGTGATCGATGACATTCAGACGAAGCATTATGTACATGACTACGTTGCTAGTTTTGAGTCCGAGAAATAAGCATTGGAGATCAGTCAGGAAGGCAAGTGGGTACACAGGATGGGAAAATTTGAGCTAAGAGGCTTTGTATCTAATTCCAAGTAAATTCAAGAATTTTTAAATGATACAAAAGAAAACTGCGCGGTGCGATTCCACAGATAAAATTTTGTTTTCGATCTCAAATTGAACCGCGACAACTATTAGGCCTTATAATGTCTGTATTTGACCCCTTTGGAATGTTACCGGACTTAATGATACATGGACAAATCTTGATCCAAGATGTTTAGAGAACTGGAATCCATTAGGATTAGGACAAGACTACTTTGGTCCAGTTTTGGTTACCATCAGATGCTTCTCAGCAGATGCTTGTATTCTATGCATGAGGAATTTCGTGAACAGAAGAGGTATTCCCATAACCATACGATCAGATATGGAAACGAATTTTGTCGGAGCAGACAACGAATTAAAGCATGTTAAAGATCTTTTTGACTGGAATTACATTAAATCAGAAATGTCCAATAGAGGAACCGACTGGCAGTTTAACTGCCCTTCTAATCCCAGTTCAGGTGGATGCTGGGAACGCTTGGAGTCGATGGATCAAAGAGTATATGCCGACTTTAATTGGCATACAAGGACTAAGCCAATGGAGATGTAGTCATTTTGTCCTTGGACATGTTGGATAAAACATAATAGAAAATAGTAAAGGATCATCAAAATTCTGTAATAATGTTGGATTGCCTTGGTCGTTTTGGGTTGTGCTGGAATTATTGTTATATTTAGTTTCATTAATTTTCTTTTTCTTTTTATAT
The DNA here is from genome assembly GCF_003286155.1 of Drosophila erecta. Lineage (NCBI taxonomy): Eukaryota > Metazoa > Arthropoda > Insecta > Diptera > Drosophilidae > Drosophila > Drosophila erecta. The sequence continues at coordinate 432,006 of NW_020825231.1, read as the reverse complement.
TTTGATTTATAGTGGGTTATTTTCCTGCCTCTGTTTTTCTCTTCATAATGTTTTTCGTCAATCTGTGTAATTTCTCCTGTCTTTTTATATGAGTTTGTTGTCTTTGATTTTACTAATGGTGCTTGTCTATATCTGGTATCTACTTCATAACTATGTCTATTTTCGTTTAATTTATTTATTTTATTAATTTTCTCTTGCTGGGTGTCATGTGCAGGTGTTCCTGCATATATAAAAATATCTGCTGGTGTTTTACCTGTTGTATTATGTTTAATTTTATGGTTATAAACATAGAGTAGGGTTTCAAATTTTGTTATTTTATTCTCTGGGTCGGACTCAGTGCTTATAATTCTTAACTTTTCGTTGACAGTTTTATGAAATCTCTCAATGTCAGAAATTCCATTTTTACTTGTTGTGACGTTAATGTGAACATTTTCGGACTTTAGCCATAAATGTAATGCAGCACACATAAATGCTGAGTCTTTATCGGCTTTTATTTCGGACGGTTTTCCCATTTCATTAAAAATTTTAAGTAGAGCTCTTTTTGCTTCGAGCCAATCCCTAGAGCTGACTTCAATTAAGGCGGCATATTTGGAATAAACGTCAATACATGACAGAAATGTTTTATTATCGATTAAATAAAAATCGATAACATATTTTTCTCTAGGATTGAAAATTTCTGGCGTTAACTCGTAATTTAATTTAGTGTCTCTATGTTCTGTTTTGCACATGTTACATACTTCACATGCGTTGATAATGTTCTGTACTAACTTTTGATAGTCTGGGTAGTAATATTTTTCTTTAAAAATTTTGGTTTGTTTTTCTATACCTGGATGTAAGAGTTCTCTGTGGGTTTTTATTATTACTTCTTTAAATTCTGAATATGTTTCAATATTTATTAATTTACTGGTTACTCTCATAACTTTAGTTATGTTGTTCGGACTGACAATTTGACTGACTGACAAAATGTAAGGAAATCAATTTCATTATGAAAATAAATTACGCTATTTTTTCTTTTATTAATTCTTTTGCATATGCGCTTGTCATTTCTTAATAATGGATTTTTAGTTTTGTTTTATGAAAATTTTTTCTTATTTCTGTATTGTTTTTGTCGTCTTTGACAAATTCTATTTGTCTATTATAGTAGTTTATTGGTCTTTCCGTAAAGGAAATGTAATTTTGGTTATCTTCATGGCTACTATGTACGGTAGCAGGTGAAGTGGGAGATTCGCCGTAGAAGTTTTCTATTTTTACACGTGAAAGTGCGTCGGCGACATGGTTTTCTTTTCCTGGTATATATTTTATATGGTAATCAAACTCATTTAGTCTGATTTTCCATCGTTGGAGTTTCATGTTTGGTTCCTTGATATTATCGAGCCAAACTAAAGGTTGATGATCACTAAGGATCTGAAATTTACGACCAAAAAGATAGGACCTGAAGTATTTAGTGGCCCAGACAATAGCTAAAAGTTCTTTTTCTATTGCTGAATAATTAAGATCATGTTCATTGAGAGTGCGGCTAGCGTAACAAGCGGGTTTACGATCCTGTGATAATACAGCACCTAGAGCGTCATTGCTTGCATCTGTGGTTAATGAGAATGTTTTTTCGAAGCTTGGGTAAATTAATATTGGTTCGGACATAATTAAAAATTTTAATTTTTTGAAGGCTGATATATAATCGGTATCTTTAGAATTTATAACGGAATCTTTTTTTAGTTTTTGTGTTATGGGTTTAGCAATTTTTGCAAAGTTAGGGATAAATTTACGGTAGAAACCGCAAAGTCATAAAAATGATTTTATTTCTTTATTAGTTTTAGGTAATGGGAATTTCTGTATGGCTTCTATTTTATTTGGGTTGGGCTTTATGCTTTCAGTGTAGTTAAAATGTGTCCTAAGAACTCTGTTTCTCTTTTCATAAATGCACATTTGTCAAGTTGTAACTTTAGATTAGATTCTTGTAATTTAGGAAATACTTTACGTAGAGATAAACAGTTTTCTTCCAATGAAGTGGAAAAAACTATTATATCGTCCATGTAAACTAAACAATCTTTGTAAATTAGGTCTTCTAATAGATTGTTAATACAACGTTGAAATGTTGCAGGTGCGTTCTTCAGTCCAAATGTGTACTCGAGTGTACTCGTAATGTCAATTTTTTGTGGAAAAAGCTGATAGTCGATTACTAACCTGAACTTTGTTTTACCAGTTGTTTACTCGTTCACTCGATTTTAAATTTTTGCATTATTATTATCCTTTATACCTTTTTTAAAGTTTTTTTTATTATTCCTACCTTTTATCAGCCGTTTGGCAAGCTTCAATTTAGTAGGTAATATATTAAGTTCATTGCAAAAGGCAAGTTTTTTAGTTTAACCTAATTTTAATTGGCAGATTCAGCAGATTTATAAAATTGAATATAAGTTAAATTTCCACAGGTGCGGGATTTTCGTCCTCCTTTCACTGCCAGTGGTGTCAGCGCACACTGACTAGTCACGAGCGAAGTATATTTCCCATCATCGATGGAGACATACTAGTGTGGGAAGAACATGCGTATGTGACGCACTCGGCAAACCTTTCAGAGTATGTGCGAGTGATAGAGGAAGCTAGTAGCATGAGCGAATTGTTTCCTCAGTGACATATGAGGAAGTTGCTGGAGGTCGACACCTCGCATCTGCGAGACACGCTGGATTCCTTAAGAGTCCACCACAGGATCGCAAGGAGCCTAGACTTTCTGGCTCAATGCTAAAGGTAGTAGCGGGGACGCCGGATGCCGAAGATTTAGAACAGGTCAGGTTCACGGAGTGGCAGTTGACTCAGGCAAACAATAGGCAGATTAAAATTAATACGAAAATTCAGAATCGATTGAGTTAAGTTAACTGGTTGAGTTAAAAGCAGCAATACATCAAATTTTACGAACACATAAAAATACGCAAATTGACACAGGCCATTTATATGAGACGCTGCTGGCTAAGAATATAATGTTGATGATGGAGTGCAAAAATCTGGATTAAAATCTGGCAGAAAGAGCCCAGGGATCTTATGTCCGCATCGTCCGTGAAAGTATTACAGTCCGATAACATAATACACTTCATCATTAAATTTCCTAAAATCAAATAAGCCTGTAAGAAGGTCAGTGCTCGCTGCTCGGAATCAGCGACAAAATGCGGCGGAGAAGTACACACAATTAAAAACTGCATCCCAACGCCGGGGGCTACCTTTTTTCGGCTCTCAACAGAAAGCGCCAGAGAATTGCACGCAGGCGCGTTGGCACACTGCGAGTCACAGCCGAGTGACCAAAACCCGCTTACTTATGTGGATGAGGGAATTATCATTATCAATGACCGGCCAGCCAGGGTTTCAGTGGACAACGGGACCGAAGTCCACTTGTACCAACCTCATCACATTCTACGAGCGCGTCGTGGTAAACGACACCACCTTTATAATCCACAACATGGCCCAGATTCGAGCACCAGGGCGAGCTCCCCATCTCTAAATATCACCGCCAGCAGAGAACTTTTGAGCCTCCCCTACCTTCGCCAACTAAGTAAACGTAACTTGGAGTTCATTAAGGAGTTTGGAAAAGAGATGAATACTAACAAGTCGCATCGCATAATTTTAATCGCAGCTGCGGTTGGTTGCGTCGTGACTTGTGTCGGTGTTGCCTGTCTACCCTTCATCGGAGCACGGAGATCCGCAATTCAAATCAATGAAATGATAGCTGAATTGGGTGCGGCGAGGGCGGCCTCAGTCTTGAAGGGGGAGTAGTTAACACGAGCCATCGTACTAGAACAGTTGGCTCAGTGCATGGAACTTAATACCGACGTGCTGACCCAGCGTTGGGCCGGATGCTCGTGCGCAGCTGGCAAAACACTGCATATTTACGTGGCCGCTGCGAGTCTCTTTTGTTATAATTTATGTTTCAGTTCTAAGCGAGACCTCTACTAATAAAGAGCTAGCTACTGAGTGTTTCTCTAGGCCAGAAGTTAAGAAGGGTAGTTCCCCTTCCACTAGAACTACAGCCAGCCGGCTAAGCGCTCTTAGCGATCTCCAAATGGAGCGAGGAAGGACCGCCCGCTACCTGTGGGCTACGCTCATCGACCAACCGGCCAAAGTACAGTGACTGCACTGGGGGACCGTCCCCTGACCCACTCATAATAAAATAATTTACACATGAATATTTACATATAGCCACCGAAATCGTCTCCCACCATCGTCACCACCGGTTCCGTCGCATCTGGGCGACGCTGGTTTCGTGTCTCTGATACGTTCGGACATTTTATTTTATTTTATATTTTCTTCTAATTGTAAAATGTTTGATGCGGAAAACTTGGTTCGGGCTCAAAATATCTATATTGCGGCAAATGAACTCGTTGAAATTTTATTTAAACGCTGACTTTGATAAAGCTGACTTACTGGCGTGATTGAATCGATTTGAATATTCCGCACTTTTACGGAGGTGGGTGCGGTCAGCGGTGGCTGGTCTTCTGTTGGCAGTTGTCTGGGACGGCTGCAGTAACTTAGAAAATGAAGCATCGACCTCCGTAGGTTCGTGGCTGTTCGTGGCAAATAAAAATATTAACAGACTTAAAATGCGTTTAGCATTGGTTCCCACTCACATGAGTTATTTTGTCACTTTTCCGCAGTCTTTTGCTTTGCCGACCGTGTTTGGGTATCAATTTTAAAAGCTGTGTGGGCGGCGGTGGAGGTAGTGGGTAATGGTTTTTACCAATTGATGTTCCGCACCGTCTTGCCATGTTTTTATCAATTAGGTTTCTCTGGCGAGGTGAAGGGCTTCATTCGCCGGCTGCTCCGGGGAGCAGGAAAAGATAATTTTTTATGTTGAGAGGAACTTTCCTCTTTTAACTCCCAGCCTTGTGGTCTGGCAGACTATATGATAAAAATATGTTTTTACGACGTTCATTCGGAGTAGAAATTTTCGAGCTGCCGCTCTTTATTCTGGCTGCGCATAGGTCTTCGGCCCAATGCTGGGTCAGCACATCGATATTAAGTTTCATGCACTGAGCCAACTGTTCTAGTTCGTTGGCTTATGTTAACTTACACCTGTATATGCAAAACTACTTTAAAGGTGTTGGGCTGCTTCAAGTACGCAGCGGATGTAGTGTCACAACCAGCAGCTTCTCGCTGGAATCGGGTCGTGCAATGCGCACGGATGAAGAAGCAGAAGACACGCCTATTCGATGTGTACGACAGAGACAGCGCACCAAACGCGCGATGAAGGCGAAGAAAAGATGCACAACAAGCCGATGTGTGCACGGCGATCTGCTCCTTGCTTCCGGCGATGAGGAGTAGGCGTAGTACGCCTAGCAGCAGAAAGGAGAAAGCAAAGTTTTCCGCTGCATGCGTCGGGTGCTCCGGTTGCGATCGATGAAGGCACAGAAAATTCCACACTTGGCCAAAAGTTGAGGGAGATAAACAATGTAAGCCGCTTAGGCAAAGCGGCCAATAAGACTCCTACCTCCAAATCGTGGGATGGGTAGCAGACTCTATTTTTGAAATCAATTGTTAAGCACTGGCGATCGAACGTACTAGATAGCTTACCAATTAATGTTAAAACACGATTTAAACTAACTATTGGCACTGCATAAAGTTGAACTGCACTCGATCACGCCTTCCAGAAAAGAGAACGAAAGTATAAAGATCGAGTGTGACTGGCAACCCGTACACGCGAACCCGTAGTTCCCGCACATTTGTGGCGTAATTCGAGCGTCCCTCTTGAGAAAGGAAGATCTTGAGATCGAATGCCTTTTTATATTTGGGGTACCTGAGCATGACGTCTTCAGACGCCAATATGCTGCGCAGTTTTTGCAATGCACCTCGAAAAGCTGTACTTGGATATTTTTTAGATGTCTGCAGACGCTTCCGTTTTCCGCGTTGAGTATGTTTGAGATGGGTTTGGTTATTGATGCGAAATCTTTAATAAAGCATCTGCAGTAGCTGGCGAGGCCAAGAAATTACTTTACTTCAAACAATTTTGGATTCAGGGAAATTTTGTATGGTTTTGACTTTCTCTGGGTCTGTCATCGTACCACTTTCGGTAGACGTAGCAGAACTTGTTTTCGCAGGACATCGTCAATAGATCTTTGAAAGAGCTGCGTTTTTGAGTCCGAACGGAAGTACCCATTTACTGAAAAGGATGTTTTTTCACGGTCGCGTTCTGCAACAATAATTTGGTGATAGGCTTTGCTTTTCCTAGGTTTCCTAATATCATTGTGATATTTGGCATGGGATATTTATCGGAAATCGGAAATATCGACGAAAATTCTGATTACCCTTCCTCTACGCCTTTTTTGTGTACTACCCATATATTGGGTTGTTGTATGGCGAGACTGCTTTCTGCATGCCATTACTTAATAGTTCTTGGATTTCCTTGTTGACGAAGCCGGTTGTCCCCATGGGATAAGGATATAGTTTTGTGTAAATAGGAGTTCTAATGGTGTCGTGTTATATGGGAGAGCTTCGTTGGGGTTTGCTTGGCAATCCCTCCTGGCCTTAAGCATACTCAGGAACGCAGCCTCCGGTGGTGCCTCTGAACAATCAACATTGTTAAAATTGACATTAGGGCAAGTATAGAATGCGATCCGTGTCCCATTTGAGCTGACGTGAAGCTAGGCACAGCGGGATCCCTGTTTGCCTTAATAGATCAAGGCCTATTATCTCAGCAAATGTTGAAAAGTCTGGTAAAATAAAAAATGTGCCTTTTGTGTTGAATAAATATAGGAATTATTTTTCCCTGATTGTGGTGGCGCCATGGATTGAGTGTACAGTGAACACGGAATCTACTGGGGAACGCCTTCCAACCCTTTTTGTGGTCGAATAAAGTTCTTTGACGCGCCGTGTCGATTAGAAGCTTCATGTCTTTCCCTAATACTCTTCGTCTGACGACGGGTAACAGGGACCTCCCCCTAAAAAATTACTTGGCTCCGAGTCGAACTCGTGACTGTCGTCGGCATAAATTTCCGCCACCTGTCCGTCGCCCTGCTTTCGTGGTTCGATTCCACTTCTTGGGCCAAGGCTAGGGCGGACGGCATGTCTTTTGGCTGTGCGGAAAAGAGGACATCCGTGAGATTACGATTACGAACTTGTCACACAGCATCTTTGCCATAGGTGCCCATAGTTAGAATAGGTGCCCATAGTTATACACCTGTTCGGTTAATGCGTTAGTAACCGCCGTCTGTACTATATGCCTTAGATGTTCAGGGTCCATTTTTGTGTTCCTTAAGGTGCCTACTCTCCTGCTAACCGGCGTTAAAGTTTTCCCAAGGAGTTTTTTGGCAAATCTATAGTAATTTAAAAGATATATAATAAGTGAAAAAATATCTCAACTTTTTTCTAAAGTGTGGGCGTGTCAGTTTTGGGCCGTTTGTGGGCGTGGCAAAAAGTCGTTTGGCAAATAATATATAGAAATTTACGAGACATATTCAAAAATGAAAAGATATTAAAACATTTTTCAAAATTGTGAGCGTGAAAGATTTGGGCGGTTTGTGGCCGCAGAAGTGGGCATGGCAAAAAGTAATTTTTAAAAGTAAAAAAAAACCTTGACCTGCGTCTATGTCTCTGGAAGCTGCATGCTTAATCTCAACATTCTAGCTTTTGTAGTTCTTGAGATCGAGGCTTTCATACGGACAGACGGACAGACATATCCAGAATGTCTCCACTATTGATCCTTACCAGAATATAATACGGGCAATACGGGACCCTATAAGGCAGAAAAGATAGAAAAATATATATCAAACAATAAAAATAAATACAAGTTGTAAATAAAAATAGACTACAATTTTTTCTAATTTCTAATTGATGTTAATTCATGACATATAAATGAACATATAAATGACATATAAAATAAAATAAAAAATGTTCTAAAATTCATTATTAAATTTTCAACAGGAGAGAGATTGGTAGGCACCCATATCGGGTACCCACTGTTCCCATACAAACACCTTGTAGGACACTGTTGCAATGCGGCCGAAGAGCAAGCCTAACGCGCGCACTCACTTAAAGGCTAACTGCATAACTGCATAGTCACACCATATGTGCCTACAGCACTCCTCCCCCTCCCCCTCTGCGCTGAAGGCTCCGGGAGGGACATTTGACGAAGTTACCGAACGGCATCTGTACGATGTGTGTGGGTTCTGGTCCTCCGTTTCCTGCAGGCTTTGCTGAGATACGTTCTCAAAGGCTGCGGATGTACCAAGAGGCGGCTCTGAAGTCCCGATCGGATGCTTTGCGTGGCTCGATGATTGGTTATGAGCCAAGACTGGGAAATGACCACAAACTTTGCAGCTTTTATTGCTCACTATATCCTTCCTCCTATATCAGTTCAAGGCTAGAAAGGTTGCGTAACGACGCAGAATATGGTCGCCGCCGCAGTGGTAACATGCGCATCCTGAGCGCTCCTGTACATTATGCACTCACACTCCTATGCTTGGGTCGGTAAATCCTGGTTGCTTGCCGGGCAAGCACTCCCCCTTGCTGAGGATCGAGATCTACCTAAAATCTCTACTGTTCTATGGGTCACAGCACCCGAGTGTTGCGCAACCAGCGCCGTCACTTAAACGTCGAACACGAAGGGTCTACCCGCGATATGGGTACTAACCACAGCCACCACGATACTCCCACAAGGGGGCCGATCTCAATGAGTAGTCTTGGAACTGCTCAACCCGTGGTACCGAAAATTAGAGGCTCGGTCGGCCTCACTCTTTGGCTCCGATAAGCACGGGCGGAGTGACCTATTGCCGCATTAGTCGCCTCCTACGACGAGGATTATCGTCTACATATTCATGAAAATTTTGGGAACTGACATCTGTGGCATGTTTCCCGCGATTCGCGATTAATAAAAGAAGAAGAGCCCCAAAAAAAACAAAAACCGCATTTGTTGCGCCCATGTATCGCAGTCTTCTTTTCAGGCAATTTGTCGAGTCGATTTGCGAACTCAACGGGGCCGCGATCTAACGTAATCCATTTACACACAAAAACATTAAACACAAAACGAATTTAAAGTTATAAATGCAGGTTCTCCTCATGGCCACCGTGTAAAGTTGTGTCCCCTAGTACATCGCTAACAAGAGGTCATTGTAATAAGGGTTCCCAGGCAAGAGTAAACACAGGCCGAATATATTTAGACGTCAGCAGCAGCTGCAGCTTCGCGGCCCAACATCGCTGCAGCAAAAACCAGACCTCGTTTCTCACCCAAATGGAATACCAGAATCTCAATCGCAATGGCACCCAGTGACAAAACTACGCCAAGGACATTATCAACAAGTACTATGCGGTATAGACGCCTCTGATGCTGGCCGCTGCAGCAGCAGTTTTTGCGAGTATCTGCAGATCAAGAATCACATTACCCTGCCCATTGCTTCAAAGGTTGACGGTAACAATTCTGATAAAAGGCCAGTTGGATCTCAGCAAAAATTTGCAAAGTCCCAAGAAGGCGGCTCCGGGCCACAGCAACAGAGCCTCGACGGCCTCCCACAAATGCCTCAACCAATTGACCACCCTGTTGTCACTACTCGCGAATGCGGTAAGCCAGCAAGAGTATCTCTTTGCACTGCTGGATTTTAACGAGAAGTCAAGCTCGCGCAAACACCTAAAGAAGACGCCTGAGGAACTGGTCACCATACTGAGGGATAAGTACCTCAATCAGCGTTTGGGTTGCCAATTTTTCTTCCTCTATTAGTTTCTTCGTAATGTTTGTTATGTGTTTGTTTTATTTGCCGTTTTCTTAAAACGGTTAGTAGTTTTACTCTTAACTAACGGTGCTTGTCTCTATCTAGTATCTACTTCGTACCTATGTCTATTTTCATTCAGCATATCTATTGATTTTTTCTTGCTGGGTGTTCCTGCATAAGTGAAGATTTCAGCTGGTGTTTTACCAGTTGTATTATGTTTAGTTTTATCATTGATGATGACATTTTTTTTCTCTGGTATTAAAAATTTCAAAACTAAGTTTAGTGTCTATGTTCTGTTTTGCACATGTTACATATTTTATTTTTCTGTATTTTCTTTATTTTTCTAGTTATTTTTCATTAAATATGGTAATTTGTGGTTTCTCAACTCCTGGATGTAAAAGTTTTCTGTGGGTTCTTATTGTTATTTCTTTAAATTAAGAATATGTTTGTATATCTATTAATTTAATGGTTGTTTAAAAACTTTAGTTATATTGTTCGGACTGACAATTTCTATGTAGGCGTTTTCAAATGTAATGAAATCTGTTTCATTGTGCAAGTAAATTATGCCGTTCTTTGTGCCCAAATATTCAATTATTAATTCTTTGGCATAGGCATTCGTCATTTCTTCATAAGGAATTTTAAGTTTTGTTTCGTATAAGTAGTTTAGTGTTTCTGTATTATTATTATTATTATTATTATAGTAATTGATTGTATTTTCCGTTAGGGAAATACTGGATTGGTCGTCTTCTTGAATGGTAACGAAATTTCACTAGAAGTTTCTCCTAAGACATTTTCTTAAATTTTTACTCTTGATTGAGCATCGGCTACATTATTTTCTTTACCTGGGAGATATTTTATGTGGTAATCAAACTCATTTAATCTGATTTTCAGCATTTGAAGTTTCATATTTGGTTCCTTTATTGAATCGAGCCATACTAACGGCTTGTGATCGCTTAAGATCTCGAACTTTCTACCAAAGATATAGGACCTGAAATATTTAGTGGCCCAAACGACTACAAGGAGTTCTTTCTCTATTGCGGAAAAATTAATCTACTTGGTTAGCTGGCGTCAGAAGTTAATGAAAAATGCTTTTTAAAGTCAGGATGTGTGAGTATTGGATCGGACGTTATTAAGAGTTTATCAAAAGCTAAGTTATAGTCTGAATTTTTAATGTTAATGGTATCGCTATGTTTGCGATGTTTGGAATACATTTTCGGTAAAAACCGCAAAGACCTGGAAATCATTTTATTTCATTGGACTTTGGTATAGGGAAGTTGAAAATGGTTTTAGTTTTTATCGGGTTTGGTCTGATATCATCTGTATGGCCTAAGAATTCAGTTTCTTTTGCTCTTCCAATGAAGTGGAGTACACAATTGTCGTCCATGTATACGAGACAGTTTTTTTAAAATTAAATCTTCTAGAGATATTTCATACAACGCTGAAAAGTTGCATGTGAATTAGAGTATATTCGAAATGGCCATTTTTAATGGAAAAAGCTGTCTTCGCTGTTGAATTTTCATTCATTTGTATTTGATGAAACCCTTTTTCTGGGTCAATGGTAGTGAAATATTGGCAATTACCGAGCTTGTCTAATATTTTATCCATTACTGGTATAGAGTATTTGTCGAAATTCTGACTTTCCCGATGCTTCTTCTTTTTTTGGTACTTGGACTTTTTTATGATGCCTTGTTGCATTGAAACTTTGGGGGTATTTATAAGGCCTTTTATTGGTCATTATTGGTTATTATTAGGTCGTCATGTTTTGTATTTATTGAATATTTTATTGTACTAGTGAAGGTAAGAATTGAACCTTCCCTATACTGAACGTCTGAACGTTGAGTTTAACAAGTTATTTCCTCTTTGTTGTTTAAATGGTCAAGTCTGAATTCATTTTTTAACGAGAAGTTAAATTCTGCATCATTTGACGATGGCGGCTCAAGGCACTTTAATGTAGTCTCGTCCACAGAATCTAAATTTTCTTTACATTATGATTACATTTATTTTACATTTACATAATGCATTTGTAACTGCATTTCGTAATTGTTCTTCGACGGCCAAAATCACAAATTTAATAAAGATGTGGCCACCCCGTCTATTAGTAATACATTTATTTATTGAATATAAAACGCCATTCTTTTCAAAACTGTTTTTCTGATGATGGACGACGCAGCATTTTTCAGATCTGTGTTCGTTGGAAGTATTGATAGGAGGCTAGTAATATAAGGTTGGCAAATATCTCCATTCCGCCTTTTTGTCTTTCGAATTTCGGGGATATGTACAACGCGCTACAGAGCTCGTATCTGGCAATACTATACATAATTTGAAAGGTCTTGACATAACCTACAAAACCTGCATGATTAGTTTGGATATTGCGTTCAACAGTTATAGACGTGTAAACATGGAGTTCACTAACGCCGAAATTCGCGCTATTTTAAAGTTTTCCTTCCTTAAAGGCAAATTCGCTAGAAAAACGTTCGGTGAGATTAATGGTGCTTTGGGGGATGGTACTCTATCACTTCGAACCGCGGAGGAATGGTTTCGACGATTCAGAGCCGGTGAAAACGACACCATGGATAAGCCAGCCGGCGGAAGACCTGTGACGACAAATACCGATCAAAACATGGAATACATCGAGTTAGACCGGCATGTGGCATCTCGTGACATCGCCCAGGAGATGGGAGTTAGTCACGAAACCATTTTAAACCATCTGCAGAAGGCTGGATACAAAAAAAAGCTTGATGTTTGGGTGCCGCATGATTTGACGCAAAAAAACCTTCTGGACCGAAACATCGCCTGCGATATGCTGCTGAAACGGAACGAACTCGACCCGTTCTTGAAGCGGATGGTGACTGGCGACGAAAAATGGATCACATACGACAATATCAAGCGAAAACGGTCGTGGCCGAAGGCCGGTGAATCGTCCCAAACAGTGGCCAAGCCGGGATTGATGGCCAGGAAGATTTTGCTGTGTGTTTGGTGGGATTGGAAGGGAATCATCCACTATGAGCTGCTCCCATATGGCCAGACGCTTAATTCTACCATCTACTGCGAACAACTGGACAGAATTGGCCAACAGGAAGGGTGTAGTGTTCCAACAGGACAACGCCAGACCACACACTTCGTTGATGACTTGTCAGAAACTACGGGAGCTCGGATGGGAGGTTTTATCGCATCCACCATATAGCCCGGACATAGCGCCAAGTGATTACCACCTGTTCCTGTCCATGGTGAATGCCCTTGGTGGTGTAACTCAAAAGAGGCTTGTGAAAAGTGGCTCTCCGAGTTCTTCGCAAATAAGGAGGGGGCTTCTACGAGGGAGGTATTATGAAGTTGCCGTCTAGATGGAAACAGAATATCGAACAAAACGGCGCATATTTGAACTAAATCCGATATTTGCCAACCTATTAATTTCCTAGCAAATCGAGTTTCGTTAGTGGCCCTTCATGTAAAATTAATTTTAACCTACGTAGATTTTATGTGAAAGGAAAGATTTGCATTACAGTTTTGGAACTGGCTGAGGGAGGCTTGAGATTTATATTTTAGTTGTTTTATTTTTGTTCTTTTATTTGTAAAAAATTTTGGGGAATTTTTTTTTTTTATTAGCATAAGCACTCTATTCATTTTTTGTTTGGGAATTTTTCAACAAAAACTTATGTTCCAAAACTAAGGAATAGAAGGCGCCGCAGTAGCAATTTTTTATAAAACTTTATATCGGCAGCTGCTTTTTGAATTTAGAGCGGGAAGAGGATGGTGAATGTGCGATGAAAGGAGAAGGAAAGTAAGAGGAATTGCCCTATATATTACAAAGGCGGATATTTACGGCGAGTGCAAAATAAATAAAAAATGACGGCGTTAGCGGTGGCACTGCTGGGATCTGGATGACTCTTGGTCCTGAAGGGCGTCTTTTTCTATTCCTCCCTAGCCTTCTAAGCCGGGAAATTAGATATCACTGGCCGGGTGATGTTCACGACCGCTTTTCCGTGCCGTCCCGGATGGCGCTTCGGATGATATGGTGGGGAGGTGTAACGCCCGTGTTAGTCCGTCCACCTTGACCGACCAATGACTCCACTGACCCTTCTGACCGTGCCAGGTTCCTGTGCGCTGCCTGATGCCCTTCGTTGTCTGCGGCGTCCTCAACAGTGGTCCTGTGTTTAGACTTGGGGCTTAGGATGTTATGGTGGGGAAGTGTATCGCCCGTTAGGTCAAGCTGACGCTCTTCCAAGAACCACCTTTGCCGACCACTGACCCTTCTGACCGTGCCCATGTTTTCCACTTGCAGGGACCGTCCACCTGCGCCTTTCGCGTTCTCACTGACTGTTCACTTGTCCCGTTGAATATCCCGTTTGTTCCCCCTGTTGCGCACGGCCCGCTCGTGTACAAGGTCCAACCCTGGTCCCGTTAGTTAACGGTGCTCGACCAAAGTCTGCACCTTTACCGTTCGACCTCTGTTCCCTTGGCCAGCTTGGGTCCAAGGTCCAGCGCGGTACCGTTATTTCACGGTCTCTCCGCTTTGCTCGGGTCCAAGGTCCATCATTTCCCGTTTGACCTGGTTGCCCTTGACTCCTTCTGCATTCCAGCCTTCTTCGCTGTTGCTAAGCAGCTCTCCTGCACCTCGATTTGTGGGGAGTTTTAAGACTCTCGGGAATAGATAAACAGTCGTGTTCGTTACACCCTCTATCTTGCAACACCTGCAGCGTATATTTTTCCACCCGACGAGACCATATGTTGGCTAAACACCATTGCTATGTCCCAAGTGCTGAATAAGTAGCTGACCTTAGCGCAAAACAAATACTTCTTAAACTCGCATCCCAGTCTTTTTGAACAGCATCAACATACGAGCGAATTGCTGTAATGATTGATCGGTTCACTCACTCAGACGCGTTTGCTTGCGGCGAATGGACGAGCATATGGACGATGGAAGTCCATACATATACGTTGAAAGAACCTTTGCAAAGGAGGTTTTAAAAGGCTATTGGGTCAAAAGGCAAATGCCTATATAAGATTTAACGTCACCCACCAAACCAGGCCAGTAATATTACCGACGAATCCATTTCAGGATCATGTGCACGCCACCATGAGCTGCCGAAGATTTTACATGCAAGAATTTCCTGTGCAAAGTTCTTACCAATACAGCTTATCGACTTCTTTGCCTAAGATCCTTACCATTGTGAATGGAAGCTGGTCAACGCATGAATTACAAAGAGCAATTCTGAAACATGGCTCTTAAACGCCGATCCCTTCTTATATATTTGGTCCTGCTTAACTTCTTCGAGGAAACATATACGCTTCTGACAAATTTCGCGAAGCCTTGAAATTGAATCCGTTAGAATATTTAAAATATTCTTATTTCAGGCCGAAAATTTCGACCTAATATTTCTATCAGATACTTTTCTTCTAATTGACAGTCCAAACTATCAGTTAACTAACCGCATCGTAAAAGGTATCAAACTTTCTTTTTCCTTTTGTTTGCGATCTCCAATTAACTCGCGAATATCAACATACGCGAATGTTCTATTGCAAACTGGCGGCGCATTGCAACCCATAATTTATTCCATTTAACGGTTTGAACTGATTTATGATATCACCAGTAGAAGGCTTTTTCTTCAATGACAATTCCACCAAGCGTTGCACCCTGTTTATAAAATTATATATATATTATTATATTATTCCTACGAATTTTTCAATCTTTTATTATAAGTGAGTCTTTATCGGACCTTTGAGCAAGGTCCCATACGGTATATCTTGGGGACAAGTTGGCCTGCACCGTATTTTCGGCTCCGTGAAACGAATCTTGTGGAGTTCTGGATTCCAAATTGGCTTGGATCAACCTAGATATGTTTTCGGTTAACAGCGTTAAGTCATGCTGCATTCTCCGAACTGCATCTAGCACTATTCTTTGTAATCCTTCACGCCCACTCGTTTGGTCTTGACTTGTGCTCTCCATTACTCCGACCCTTCTGCGAGTTCGTTGTAGCCGTCTATAAAACCAAAACGCCAGCAACAACAAATATAAAAGAAATAAATAAAATATAAAATAACAGTCTATCAACCCTCGCAAACAACTTATTCGCTTGCGTAATTATCCGACAAATATATCCTAATAACATTTTACTCCATACTTTACCAAGAGTTCATTGACCAATGGTTTTATTATTTTCTGAGAGAGACACGACAACACTAGCGGAGCTTTGTTACTTTGGCAAGAGCGGCCATCCATATAGTCTATACAGGGACACATCATGAATGTAAATCCAAGTACTCTGCCTTTATAATTTAATATCGCTACCGAATTTATTGCCTTCCCGACCGCGGACAGGCTTATGTAATCAGCAACATCCTGTTCTGCAGTCGCTGTTTGTTAAATCTAGTTAGTATTTTTCAAAAGAACCTTATTGTCAACTGCGGTCAGTTAAGCTAATCTTATAATTTAGGCTATTCTGAAGCAAATGACTTTATAGAAAAAAAATGATGTAAACTTTCAAACTTTCTTCTTCCACATACATTAAAGCGATAGTTACTACATTCCAATGCTTAAGAAAGATTGATCAAGGATTAGCAATAGAGAAATTTGAAATTAAAAAGGGATAGTATTGGAGTTGCATACTTCATAGTGGAGAAACTATACGTAGTGTAGCTCTACGATTTTGACGCATCCGTATTCAAGATATTTTGTTTATAACTTTTCTCGGCAATTCTTTCCGGCCCTATGCTGGGCGCCATATAATTCTAAAGATATTATTTATTATTATTCCTGTAACGAACAACGATGAACTGCTGATATACCCGCACGTATTTCACGATTGTTAACGTGTGAAATTGGCTCAATATTTATAGCGATCGTATTATAGCGGTTCCATTTTTAGAGTTTTGTCAATTGTCAATTGTCCAATTTGTTTATTTATCTTTTCTTTTATATTTATTTAATATATCCTGAGTTTTATTAGAAATTTTGACCCTGATATCCACCATTTTTTTTTTTAATTTTCTCTTTAATTATTAAAAAGGGTTCTGGCAAAGATACTAGAATAATAAGATGCAACGCCTTACGACTTTTTGCACACGATTTTTTCGTGCTGGCACTAGAGCTGGCTCAAGGATCTCTCGAATTTTTGTTCAAGAGCCAGAGAGAGAGAGAGCGCTCTAGAGACAGCAGCTGTCTTGTACGCATTCAGCGACAGCCGATCACTGTATGTGTGCACACGTATGCTCATATATTGTAAATTTGACAAAATATGCCCTTCACTTCAGAAGTTTACGGACTTTCAATCTATATTATTTATACTCTGCCTTAACATGATAATTATTTAATTACATCATAAAAATAGTAATAGGTGAATACATGTACATAATAATACCGATAATTATTTAATTACATGATATAAATAGTAATAGGTGAATAAATGTACATTATAATACCGAATTATTTTACTAAATTACTTTATACTAGAAAATATGTCGTTATTCAAATATTCAGCTTGCGAAGTGGAAAATTTATTTGATCTTAGTGATTCTTAGGTGCGCTGGTCCTGCGTCAAGAATTCAATTTTGCAATAAACAGGTTGCATATGAAGATTTTTAACTATTTAGTATATTTATTAGTACAAATGATAGGTATACAAGTAAAAAAAAATATGCAAACTTATGTAAATGACCAATTTTGAATGTATATTTTTTTGTTATATTCTAATTTGATATTTTTAAAAACCTGGCAATTTTTGGGTGGATTTTGGGCGCTAAATTTATTGTACCCATTGAATTAACTTCGAGTAGATATTTTGTTGGATATATTGCTAAGGGATCCAGTTGCGACAAATGCAGATCGGTGATTTTAAAAGAGAGCGAGCATTTAACAGCTCCATCTGAGCTTTTCATACATGAGAAAAGCAACTCGAATGAATCGGACTTTGGAAAACTAAAGGCACCATCTGATCTTTTTTTTAATATCTGCCAAATACACATTAGGTATTTGAAAATATTTTTAAAAATAATAAAAAACAACGGTGTATAAAAAAATGTATTGTAGAGCAATGCATTAAGTGCACAAATGAAAGTAGCGATTTCTCATTATGGTTTCACTCAAATAATAACTGTTATGTGCATAAAATTGATATTTTACACAATCTTATAAAAGTTTTACTTTTTAAGCATTGCAAGTGGACAAAAACAAAAACAAAAAACAAAAAAACAAAAAAATCAAGCAAAACTCAGCATTCTATCTCATAAATGAAAAATTAGTGACGACTAAAAATACATATTATATATAGATACATTAATTTATTATTATTGGGTCAGGGGACGGTCCCCCGCTGCAGTCACTGTACCTTGGCCAGTTGGCCGATGAGCGTAGTCCACAGGTAGTGGGAGGTCGTTCCTCGCTCCAGTTGTAGAACGATAAGAGCGCTTAGCCGGCTGGCTGTAGTTCTAGTGGAAGGGGAACTAACCTTCTTAACTCCGGCTGTTGCCGGAGTAGCTAGCTCTTTATTCCGCTAAGGTTCCGCTTATAACTAAATATTAAATTATTACAAAAGAGACCCGCAGCGGCCACGCAAATATGCAGTGTTTTGCCAGCTACGCACGAGCATCCGGCCCAATGCTGGGTCAGCACGCCGGTATTATGTTTCATGCAAAAAAAGCACACGATTGAGTTTTATGTTTTATTAAACCTTTTTATTTATTCCACTTAAGAAAAGAACTAGAACGTTTTGATTATCACTAAGTTAAAAGATTAAATTGGCTTTAGCGGAGTTATCGTTGATAACGCACTCAGTACTGAACTACTGCATGGAGACATGCTTGCTGTTTTATAGGCAATTTGGGGAAGCCTACGAGCGAATTTTAAGAGAGTTGGATTGTAAACCTCTGTTTTCCTGTTGGAAAAGAGCCTTCTGAGAAATAGGGGTAATTGGAGAATCCTGAGACAAACGCGTAGGCGTAGGCGCAGATCGGGAAAGTTTATTATTTTAGTTGGCTCGCCAAGTGGTCGAATGCAAATGGTTAGGCGACGAGAGTCTATGTTTATAAAGGCGACAAGAGTCTATGTTTTTGATTTGCGATCTGTGAGAAAGGGTGGCTTTGAAACATGACGCTGTGTCTAAGGTTAATCGAAGGTCTCTCGTTCTTTGATTACATTTTGTGCTTAGAGTTTAATATTTTGTGTTTATACATTAATGTGTGTATATGAGTTTATACTAGTGTTGCTTATAATTATCTTATGGGAAGTTGTGGGTGTAAGAATGGATATGTTACTATATATATATAGTATAAAAATTTAATAAAATTAATTAAAAAAAGGAGCAAATTATATCGAAAAGCGATAATTAGAAAACTAGCTTAGTTTGGGAACATGGAAATATTTTTATGTTTAACATTTATTATTTTAAGTCGACTCGAAGTTCCTATAAATATACGACCCCATTACAATTGTAATGCCCTTCCCGTGGTGTACCACAAATTACATATATTACAGATAATTAATAATTATAATAAATATAAATATTTATATGTAAACGGTAGCTAATTTGGGATTTTAACTAAGAAAAAAATAATAGTTACGGCATCAGTTTTTAAATTTATTTAGCTCATATTACAACAAAATTGACCAAAACATTAATCAAATTCGTTTCTTAGATCTAAATTGATTTCGGACCGATAATCGTCTTCTAGCACAACTACGCACACATGCACACTTTTTTGTTTACTGTCTTTACTCACACAAGCATGTGGATTCTATTTTCAGATTTTTATGCTCTCAATTTTACGCGAGCGGGAAAAAAATGGCTGCATAGTCCAAAACCCATGTATGGCCGTTACTTATTTTATATTCTAGTGTCTTTGGTTCTGGTGTTATATATTTATTGGGCTTGCTGAATGGGCCTGTTCTGAGACAAAGATTGTCAATTAATTGTCAATTTAATTTATATATTTAAAAAAGGTTTTAATTTTTTTCATTCGCTTGAAATCATAAATTAAATTGTTTTTAAGCTATTAGTTAATGTTTTATTTTGCGAAAGATGACCTTTTATTCCGGATTCAAAATAAGAACTAAACATTGAATTTTAAAGTAAGTCTGAGCTAGCTGTGGGTGTCTGGCAGCGGCGTCGGCAGAACGTTGGCGTCGACTCTGATGGCGTGATCGGCAGCTAGGCGAAGAATTGGAGTGGTTTGAACTTGGTTGAACTGGATCGAATTGCAATCTCTGCAATTTCGGCGTTGCGTGGGTTCGTCGCGGCGGATGCTTACAATTTTGTTGTTTTAGGATTTTGAACTCTTATTTTCTTAGAATACTTTGTTGCACAATTCTTGCAAGCAAAGTACTAGTAATTTATTGTATCGGTCGAGGGGAGTAACAAGAGTTTCTGTTGTTAACTCTCCCCCCTCAGAATCCTACTTGTCCTCAAGTGGGTGTTAGAAATATGGAATATTGTTGAACTCGGGTTGTATCGGCGTTGGCTTTAAATTATTTATTTTAAGTTTGTTATTAAGCGTGGGAAGCTCTTGTTGAATTTGAAGGGTTACTTTGTCTCTGGACTTAAAACAAATTTTGGAGATTATTGAAAAAAGTATAATAGTGGCCAGTAAGCACAATATTGCGATGCGGTTTATGGTAGAATGTGTTGTTATGTTGTTTAGGTGCATAGTTTTTCGTTTATTATTAAATTGTTTGTTTTTTATTTGGACGGTATCGTTCCAGAAATGGACCAGATATATCCCTTTTAGCTTGTAGGTTATGTTGTTGTGTATTAAATTGCCGGTGTAGTTGTTAAGTAATATTAAGCTGCCATCGATCTCCTCTATTTCCTGAATATGTTCTGCATTACTGAAGTCACACAGCGCATCCTTTCCTTCAACTAACTTAGCAATACATTCTGTACATTCTGTATTTTTAAGTAATTGGATATTTTACAATTTTTGGGTACATTAATAATTTCGTTTTGTGTTACAAATATTTCGTTCGTTTCTAAGTGTACAATGGAGTTATTTTTTATAACGGGTTTTATTAACATATCTTTGTAAGTAGTGGGGTCTAGTTCTGGTATTTTGATGATATAGATAATTGCTGTTTTATTGTGTAATACTGAAACATCAACAAATTCTAGCATTTCCTCGATTGATAAAGAGGTTATGTTGTTTTTTTGAAAAATTTTATTTACTTCATTTAACTCAAATTCATTTAAAAGGAGTGTGTTAATTACGTTAATTTTAGCCCTTTGAATTGCATATTTAATATTTACAATTTCTTCTTTTATCAATCTGACCAGATTTTGCAGACTTGTTGCTATTTCGTTATTAAAATTGTTATCATTTTTTATTGAATTCGTGAGCATATTTGAGATTGTTGTTAAATTATTGATTCTATTTTGCAGTTGTTTATTTACTATTACCTGATCGTTATTGTTAGTTATAAGGTTATTTAAATTATTCTCGATCATAATTAAGTCGTCATGATCTGGGTTTCCTGCCACATATTTCCAGGCTGAACCAATCCAATTGATTGATCGAACTTTGCGATATTTTGAGGTCAGAGTACTTAGTGCGGAAAATGCCTGAACTATTTCGTGTGTTAGTGTATGGTAGAGATAGCTTTCCTTTAAGTCATTAATTGTGTGTTCTCGTATTTTATACAATTCTGTTTCTAGCTGTTCTTGGTCTATTATATGGATTAGTTTAGTTGATGATATTTGTAGTTTTCCTAATCCTTTGTACACTGAGATGGTTTGAGCGTCGGTGTAATTAGTGATTTCCATATTTGCCAATGCTAATGGCAGAAGCATTAAAATTAAGAAAATCTTGTAGTGGGGAAAGGGAGGAGATCAAAAAAAAACAATCATTTATTCAGTGAACGAATTAGTTTTTTTGAGGGTATGGGCCGATCCCTCACGATCGGATCGATACCCGCAAGCGGACAACAATTGTGAGTTAGAGGATAGTTTGTATAAAATTTTCATTTCATTTTATGTTTCTTACTTCAGACGAATATGGACATATCGGACTAGAAAAATAATGTTATTATTATTACTCTTGTTTTATGTTACTCTTGTGAACAATTCTACCTGTTTCTGTGATAATTGTTGTATGTCTATTTTCTTTTACTGTTTCTTTCTTGTACCGTGGGGACAGTTTAGAACCTGGTCTTGTGTTTTGCTTTATAAATACTATTTGCCCTGGCTCATAATCCTTGATCTTATTGCGTTTTTCGTTATGGTTTCTTAAGTCTATTGCCTGTTTTGATTTCAGTTTTTCGATGTTGCTTTCTGCTTCCGTCATATTTTTCTGGGTCAGTGGTTATATTTCTACCAAAAAATATTTCTAATGGTCGTTTTTTTGTTACAGAGTGAATTGTGAAGTTGTATTCGTAGACAGCTGAATCTAATAGTTCTTCAAAAGTTCGGTGTACCTGTTTGGTTTTTAAGCATCTCATAATTTCGGCGAGGGTGGAATGAAACCGTTCTATTTGTCCGTTTACAGAACTTTTATAAGGGGGTGCTTTAAAAATTTGTATGCCCAGCTGGTCTCTCATCTTAAAAGCTATTGTAGCCGAATTAAAATATTTTTCATTATCCATTACGACGTATTTTGGTACGCCAAAATAGAATAAGATGTCATGTAAAGGTTTTCTTGTATTGATTTTGAATTTATTAATTTAGCTTGCGCAAGTTTCGAAAATTTGTCAATTGCCGTAAGTACCAGTTTTTTTTCTGTAGAGAAAATATCTATATGAATTGTGTGTCCCGGAAACTCAGGAATTGGGGTTTCCATTATTTCTGTGTTTGTGGGATGCCTATCATATTTTCCTTCCTTGCACACTTGACATTGTTTTACTAAGGTTACAATTTTAGATTTCATTTTGGGAAAGTAGCATTTTTCGGCTAACTGAATTTTCTATGTGCCCTATTGTGAGTTTTTAGAATAAGCTCGTCTTGTTCTGTTTGATTAGTTATATCTTCTACTTGTTTTCTCCTAAATCTGACTTTAAAATATGCAAAATTATCTGTGTAAATTCCCTGTATTTGACCCATTATATCTTTTGTTGTATGAATGCCATTAATGACTTTGGGATAAAGGTGTTTTCTTAAAATTTGTATTATATCGTCGTCCGAATATGTCAAATGAGTAATTGTATGCCTATGGAATGTGGGAAATTGAAGGGTAAATTTGTAATCAGGTGGTTCTTCTTTATGTATAAAAATTTGGTTTTTAAAAACATTAATCGGAGATTCAACACTTGATATCAGATTGTGGCTAGAACTTTGAGCGCTATGTTGAGTTGCTGTCAATGAATTAATTTCAACTTGCCTTGGTGCCCTCGATAGTGCATCTGCTACTACGTTTTCTTTCCCTGGCTTGTAGAGCAATTCTTTATTATATTCATCTAAATAAGATTTCCACCTTCTAATAGCTATCCCGCCTTTCCAATTGCAATCGTGTGTGAGTGGTTCGTGATCGGTATAGATTTTTACCTTTGAACCACCGCAAAGATATCCCTTAATGAAATTAACAGCCCAATGTATGGCTAACATTTCTTTCTTTGCCGTTTCGTATTGTTCTTCAGTTTTTGAAAGTGTTCTAGATATAAATGCAATTGGTCTGTTGGTGTTAGTGTGAATTCTTTATCAAAGTTTAAACCAAAGGGGAGCCTGGTAAACTCGTACTTGCCATTGTTTACGGAAAATGCTGTTTTTTCTATATCTTTTTCCTTTAATGGAATTTGGTGAAATCCGCTTTTAAGGTCTAAAACGGAACTTTTTTCCGTTATTACCTAACTGTGCGATGACTACGTTTATGTCCGATATAGGGTATTTGTCGGGTATTGTTACACTATTCAGTTTTCTATAATCAATGACCATTCTATATTTTTTTACATTGGAAGCATCTTGTTTTTTTGGAACGATCCACACAGGTGAATTGTATGGGGAACGTGATGGTCGTATTGTGTTATTTTCTAAAAGGTCTTTAACCTGTTTGTCAACCTCAGCTTTTAAAGCCATTGGGTACTGATGAAATTTAGAATAAACAGGTGTCTCAGTAGTTATTCGTATTTCGGCTTTCACGTTTGTGAGGTAGGTCAGTTTGTCATCCGGTTCGGCAAATAAGTTTGGGGAATTTTTGAGTAAGCGACTTAATTCGATTCGCTGATTGTGTGTAAGGTGATCCGACCTTGGTATTATTACATTGACTGATTTAAATTTTTTTTTCTTTAATGGGAATATTTGTGCCATTTTTTAAGTGCATTATTTTGTTTTTTGTGTCAATGACTGCGCCTAATTCCCTTAAACTGTCATTGCCTAAAATCCCGTCAAATTTTTAAGAGTTGGTAATAGGAAAAATTTAACTATTGTATTTAGATCGTTAAACAAATTTGTGTTTTTGTGGTGAGTTATTTTTATATCGCCACGTACAGAGAATGCATTGAATATGGTTTTGTTTGGTAACGGGTTTGAGACATGTTTTGGTTGAATATAATTTCGATTAGAGCCGGTGTCAATTAATATTTTTAAGATTTCTCCGCTCCTCACCTTACATTCGAAGTATGGTAGTGAGGAGTCAGTTACTCTAAAAAATTGAGATAGGAATAGTCAGGTTGTGGTTCTTGGTCATTGCTGTCAACCGCTTCTGTGTATTCACCGAGTGTTTGTTCATAGTCCGTTTGTTCATCTTGTTCTGACAAAGTCTGTTCGTATTCGGTCATTATCGATGCTTCTTGTTGTTAATTTGTCTAGACTGAAGGCTTCTGTCCATGTCCATTGGTTCTGGTCGTGGTTGGGGTTTTGTTGCGATCGGACGAGGTGGTGGATACGGTTGGTGCGATGGGGCTTGTCGAAATTGTTGCCCAAGATTATTCGGTGCTGGTCGGTATTGTGGGTGTCCAAAGTTAGCATTAGACACTCCTACTGGTATGGGTCTGGGGGGTAGCATTGGTCTGGTTTGGTAACTCATATTATTGGGTATAGGTAGTGGTCGTGGAAGCGGCCCTTGAGGTGTGCTTCTAAAGATGTTCTGTTGAAGTTTGGCCGAAGCGTGATGGGTTCGGTAAGTCTGGTTTTCTAACTTCAAGCACAGGTGCAAAGCAGATGGCAAGTCGGTGGGTTCTTTTATGCCCAGCAAACGTGGGAGGTCGCCCCGGAGACCCCGGATAAGTCTTTATCCCTGTACAACTTGGTCATAAGCAATTCTGATTCCCTGCCCAATTCCATGCAACTTATTTTATTGAGTATCAAAGACAAATGTCTGTAAACGACTTGATGGAATTCTTCAACTGTCTGATTGGGCTTTTGGAATATTGTTGTCATTTGATATTCCAAAGTGGCAAGATCTCGTTTGTCTGCATAATGTAGTGTTAAACACTTTGAGATTGCTACCCAGTTCAACGGAACATTATAAGAATCAAGGGCAATGTCAGCGTTGCCTTTTATCTTATTTCGAATTGTGTGCAAAATACCAAAATACTTTGCTGTACCTATGGTGTGAGCATAAGTTTCTAGTATTCTATCTACACTCTTTTTCCAGGAACCGAATTCAGCTGGGTCACCGGAAATATCATGCAAAGATTTTACAATATCGGGGACTTTGTCTAAATCTTGTAAATTATGTAGGTGTTCTGGTGTAATACCCTGGCTCTCTACATTTGCGAAATCGAAGCTAGAATTTTGACTTTGCTGCAAGAGAGTTGGGAGTTGTTCAGCCAGAATCTGGCGAATGATTTCGGCTAGTTGTTCGTTCTGTGCCATTATGTTTCTATTTTGTTTCTTGTCTTGCGACTTGTCTGTGTTGTTGTATTAAATAATGTGTGTTAGGTTCTATTCGGTTTACTGCCTCAGATTCTGTTTCTAAGTTGAGCACTGGTGGTCTAATTAAATTGTTGAAATTTGCCATAAAGGCAGTTACACGTAATTAAGTATGGTTATAGCAATGGGATCAATTATTTAAGTGTATAAAATGAATGCGGGAATCAGAATATTTTAGATTGTGTCACTTAAGATATGTTGATAAATCCTAACAATTATTTAGTTAATTTGTGTTTGATTTTACGACTTAATTAGATCTTATTTAATAATCAATAATGTTTAATAGCAGAGTTTATAGCACGTTAAAATTGAAGCTTGAATTTTGATTTAAATATTTAATAGTAAAATTTAGTCGCGCATTAAATTCTATATTAATTGAAGTTTACTTTAAATTATGAATTGTAAAACTTATTTAACTTATTTAGTTTTGCATAAATTGTAGTTGCTTTTAATTTCGAATTTTACTTTATTTAGTTTTAGCAAAAGGAACGTGATCGAAGAACTGTGTTTTGTTTAGAGTGAATTTATTTTATTTTAATTTTGAAAACCAGTGTCTGGTTCTGCTCTTCTACCTTGGAGGGTCCCTTGGGATTCGCAAGATTGAGCTTGTTATACTGCTTTATTTATTTGTAGTGCAGTGATTTTTTTTATTTGATCGCTTTACGCTTATTTATTTGTTCACAAACTTTTGTCAATTTCTTTAATCACTTTCACTTTGTTTTACTTTTGAATTATTCGTGCCTTAGTTTTCTTAATTTCTTATTTCACTTTAGATAATTAGGTTCGCTTAACTCTACTTACATTGCTAACTTGATACGGCTACTCCTCCTGGTGATCCGGTTGTTGTCCTTTTTACTTATTTACTCGGGATCCTGCGATGCACACACGTAGAGGGTGTTCTGCGGTCGGACCTTGACAGAACGCGTAGTCCGCCTATGGGTTGCCTTTAGTAAATCCGCGTACCAAAGAATGCAACAGAGGTTTTGAGACTGATGGAGTCGTACTGATGTACTAATCTGACTTAACAAGATTTCCTACTCATCAGGTCCCTGTTCGGGCGCCAGTTAATGTTTTATTTTGCGAAAGATGACCTTTTATTCCGGATTCAAAATAAGAACTAAACATTGAATTTTAAAGTAAGTCTGAGCTAGCTGTGGGTGTCTGGCAGCGGCGTCGGCAGAACGTTAGCATCGACTCTGATGGCGTGATCGGCAGCTAGGCGAAGAATTGGAGTGGTTTGAACTTGGTTGAACTGGATCGAATTGCAATCTCTGCAATTTCGGCGCTGCGTAGAATACTTTGTTGCACAATTCTTGCAAGCAAAGTACTGGTAATTTATTGTATCGGTCGAGGGGAGTAACAAGAGTTTCTGTTGTTAACTTATATGCTCTGCTTTTGTATTTTTTCTTCAAATATTTGTTATGTAGCTTGTACATTTTTATGAGTGCATTTATTAACATTAACATAAAATAAAATGTAATTTAAATTATTTTTTTTCTACTTTACTAGCAATTCCATTTGCAGCAACCGGTCTAAACATGCAGACATGGCCCTAGAATAATTTTAACACCCCATTAAACTGTCTTTATTACGCGGACAAGCGCGACATTAACACGTTTGAATATCAAATGAAACCATTGAAGTATTGCCTATAAACGAGGTACTTACCCAACTAGGGAACAATAAAATATTCTCTGTTTTAGATTTGAAGAGGCTTCCATCAAATTCCTTTAAAAAATAGGGACATAGAAAGACCGCCTTCTTCGCAAACAACGGAAAATATGAGTTTACACGAGGTATTTAGGTATATTAGATATAAATATTAGGTATTTTTTTTACATCGTATTTAGTAAAGGTGATAATACGCACATCGAGAACTTAGCCAAAATTTGTCAAACTCTCTAGAACGCTAGATAAAACTGAGTTATGAAAAACAAAGTCGAATTCCTTGGGTTTGTCGTCTCTGATAAGGGAATAGAAACAAACCCGAGTAGCAGGTACTGGCGATTTGCTCCAAACTGTGTAAATGTCTATATGTAAAATATCCAAAGGGCTTTTAGGTGTTTCTGGAAATTGGAAGGATACCTGTTGAGATTGTCTGTCCTTATTTTAATGGGTTAAGGCATGGTTAGTATTAGAATCAGATCAGCAGTAGCTTACAGAATTACCTCCCTAATTGTGGAGTTGTGGTAGTCTGTTGTAACGAACTGCTATTCTTGGTTCTGGTAGCTACGAATTGCAACGGCTAGCTAGTTTGTTTATTCGTCCCACCAAATTTATCATTTAAATTTCAAAAGGAAGACAGAGTTTTAGATTCGAACATCTTTACTGCCGGACTACTTCAACAATGAACTCCTACAGTCAATGCCGTCGGCTGTGCGGCGTCGCTCCTTTGTCGTCCTTCGGCGTCCTCGATAGGGCTGGCTCGAATGGGCTTAGGATGTTATGGTGGGGAGGTGTCTCGTCCGTAGGTCTCTTCCCAGAACCAACTTTGCCGACTAATGGCTCCACTGTCCCTTGCTGTGATCGTCCTTCTGCGTCCTGCGCGTTTTTACTGATTTTATTTATCGTCTCTCAATCTTTTGTCGACATTCCAGCCGTCTTCGCTGTTGCTAAGCAGCTCCCATGCACCCGGATTTGTGGGGAGTTTAAGGACTCCTCACACTGTTTTAAAGAGAAGTTGTTTGAGGTGTTGGTCTGAAATAGGGCATTGTGGTTAATGAAAGCGATGTTCGCCAAGATGAAGGCCCTCCAGGAGGACGCCAGCAGGGAGCCGGATATGGAGGACGAACGAGGCAACGCAAAAACAAATGCCCTCCGGGATGCCCCAAGTGCGGGAGTAAAAAAGTGAAAGGCGTGGACAAACCGAAGCAAACCATCCCCAGCCCAAAAAAAGTCAGCTTCGGACGTTCCCTATCTGACATTCCCTACCATTCACAAGGATCGCTGCACAGCGACCGGCAACCTATTGCTCGAGCTCAACAGGGATGGGGGCAGAAGTGCACCGCTGATGTAGAGCGATCTGGAAGCAGTGCAGGATATAGTTGCTTCTGTGCGAGCGCTCTCAAAGGACTCGAGAATGCAGTTCATTAGCGACTTGGACCCACGGCAACAATAGGCCTGACCTGTAGCGAGGGGCAAGCGGTCCTGGCCAAGGGAAAGCTGTAGGTGGGATGGACAGTCTGCAGAGTCCAAGAGAGCGAATCAAGATCTAGATGCTCGGCCACATTGCGGTGCGATGCAAGGCATAAGATAGCTAGCTGCAAACAAGAGGCCAAATGCTTCTATGCATCAGTGCCAGGAAAGCCGACGCTAACCACATTGCGGCTAGTAGAAAATGTCCTATGAGCACCAAGCCACCCAGAAAGTGAAGATTATCCAAATTAACCTCAAACACTGCCACTGCTGAGTCAAACCATGCGCGACACTCAAGCTGACGTTACGCTTATCAGCGTATAAAAAAACCGCAGAGTTGGATTACATACTGGACGTCACAAGGAGCGCCGCGTACCTGACCAACGCGGTAGGCCGCCAAGGAACCTGCGCATCGTCTCATTCTTTGGTCGGGGGTGGTTGGCGACCTGTGCCTGTATAGCTCATACCTACCGCAACGTCTTACCCTTCAGGAGTTTTTAACAATCCTTGATGAGCTGGCTAACGACGCAAGAGGGAGGGACTTCTCGCCAATGCAGTTTCGCTTAAGGAAGGCGAGATCTACCGTGGATGCGGCAGTGGAATAGACTAGGCGATACTAGCGGTCACACTAGACATCCGAAATGCCTTCAACTCGGCAAAATGGGACGTCACCATATGAGCTTTACAGAACCTAGGCGTACCAGACGCAGTGGTCCGCATTCTTAAGTGCTTAAGTGGGGTGCTGAGGTTGCAAAGGTGGGACGCAGGGTATCGCAACTGACGTCCATTTACCCAGAATGCGGGTCGAGAAAACCGCCGAGCACATTATTTTTAATTGCCGGCGATTCGACCGTGAAGGTTTCATGGGGAGTGTGGTGTACCCGTCGATCATTGGAGAGCGCATAATCTGAAAGAAGTCTTTCTGGGCCTGGTGCACAGCCGTTCGCTTAATTTTACGTACATTACGCGATGTGAAAAACCAAAACTGTGTTGTATAAAAAAGTGAAAGTGACAAAAGTAAACAATTAATGTTGTTCATAGCGCATATTAAATATACATGAATATTTACATATAGCCACCGAAATCGGCTACCACCATCGTCACCACCGGTACCGTCGCATCTTGGCGACGCTTGTTTCGGGTCTCTGATACGTTCGGATATTTTATTTTATTTTATTTTATATTTTCTCTTAATTGGAAAATGTCTGATGCTGAAAACTTGGTTCGGGCTCAAAATGAATTTAAGTAGACTTCTATCGAGCCAAAGTCCTATCTATATTGCGGCAAATGAACTTGATGAAATTTTATTTAAACGCTGATTCGGTTAATCAGTTTAATGAAGCTGACTTACTGCGCGATTGGAATGGATCAATTTCCTAAACTTTGATTTGGGGCAGATTTTACAGAGATCTCTAGGGACCATCGGTTTGAATATTCCGCACTTTTCATGGATGTGAAGGCAAAGTTAAACCGAGGATTAGCAGCTCTTCGCAAGTCGCAATTGCTGTCTTCAACCACTGCCAATTCAACATCTATAAGCATTACTAACAAAGCGGATTTCCTTTTTCGAACTATGAAGGAAGCCTCGGTTGCCAAATCTGGAAATTGCTCGTTGTCATGAATCCTATTCTGATTGGCCGGATTTTCTCGCAACTTTCAAAATGCTATTATCTACGTAAGAAATACTCGTAGATGTGGAGCCTTGCCTGGCAATTTTAGATTCAGCCTCTGAGCTAAAGTTCATAACTTCTTGCTTAGCTATTCAACTGAATTTTAATAATAAAAGATCGCAAACCTCGATTTCTGGGATCGGAGAATCTTCCATGACTTCTGATAGGGCAGTTGATATTCTTGGGCAATCACAGCATGCAAGCTATCGGGTTTCATTCGCATCTGTTTTGACTTACAGTACCACTTCAATATAAATGCAACATCATGGAGGGTACCATGAATTAGCTCCGGAAATCCCAGGGAAAATATGTTATCGATTTTTATTTAATCGACAATATATTGTTGTCATGCATTGAAATTTACTCAAAATACAAAAAGAGGAAGAAAAATGTATCATTACAAATCTAAATTCAAGAAACAAAAGAAAATAATAAAAGTAAATACAATTCCAGCTCAACACCCGAATCCCAAATGGAACCTAATAAAAAGAGCTAATCACAATAACAGTCATATGTTTTGTCCTATTCGTCCGTGGTCAATACCCAGAAGTGAACCCAATACAAGCTAAGAATGGATATCTAATATTTAACACAGGCTCAATTAATATACCTATTAACTATGAATATCACTATTGGTCCGTAAATTTAAAAAGAACTAAACAAACTTTTAACGATTTAATTAAACAAGCTGAAGAATAATTGACCAATATTTAACTGAAAAATTATAAAGGGAAACAAATGAAATACGAATAATAAAACGCATTAAGCGTGGTTTAATTAATATTATGGTTACAGCATATAAATATAAATATTTTAGAAGTCTAACACTCCATTTACTCCATTGCTTAAAATATTTAATGCAGTAGGTGTATTTATATAAGCTACATTTATATAGTTTTAAAAGACTAGTTTTGAAGACTTTTAAGTTTTAAAAAAATGTAAGCAAGAGTTTCGCCCCTCAGCGGCTATCATAAATATTGCCCCTCATCACTAACCGAACGGTTATCGATCGATTTTTCGTGGTTAAGTCGATATACAACAGTCCATTTTCCAATCAAATCAACTGAATCTGAATCAAACATACAGTACGCTGAATTTCAGATCCGTTGGATCTGTTAGCATTAAGGCCATATGAACTTTTTCTTCAAATATACTATTAGGATTTTCAACATTTTTGCTTTCATCCACAATTCCAGTTACGATTTACGACAAATCAGTACAAATTTAGGTTTGGGCCTAAGCTTGACATCCGTTGTCTCCTCATTTCGCGCTGAAATTGTCTCATTTGTTGGTCTTCACATTCTTAGTTACGCTAGGTCTCCGGGCAGCACGCTTAAACATTGTGCGAGAAACGCAAAACAGTTTTCGCAATCGTTAGACATTCCTTTCTGGATTTAGTACATTTTTAATTTTACCACGTAAGTGGTAGATCTGTACAACTGTTATATTTAAATAAGCTACTTATAGAAATGGTAAGCGCAATGTCTTTGACAGAGCCTACTTAGATTATAATTCTAAAAACTGGTTTAGAATTGAAAGAAAATCAATACAGAATATTGAGCAATAATAAATTATTAATTATCTGAATTTATTAATTATCAGCAAAGTCTTTTTTCGCAGAACCGGATCAGGTTCTGGTAATAGCTCGTCGTTAGTTACCCGTAGTAATTTTTCTTCCCCCTCTACCCGCCAGGCCCGGGAGCGCCTGTTGATTATACTTAGATTATACCTTTAAAAGCTGGTTTAGAATTGAAAGAAAATCAATATAGAATATTGAGCAATAATAAATTATTAATTATCTGAAATTATATTTATTATTACATTATTTTAATATATTTTATTTTTTATATAGGTTCAATAAGAAGTGAAAAGCGTTTCATAGAATTTCCGTTTCGAGTCCGATACACACCAGCTGCTCGGACCTTGGCGATAAAAATGTAAGATTTGCTGAAACTTTTCCCTGAATAAATAAAATGCTACCTGGTCGGCTTGCTCTTCTAGCAACCGTACAAACCCCAACTAACTTTCACACGTTTTTTAATTTAATTATTTTGTCCACCCGGGGGCGCCATGAATTTTTGTAATGAGTTTATTAGAAAGAGTAGTTTATAAAAAGAGAACTTGGTGGCTTTTCTACCAAATAGATTCCGAAGTGAAATACAAAATAAGTTACGTTTAACAGCTTCGAAGATCGTGATAATGTTAAGCAATCCTTGTGGTTATTAAATGCTCGGGATGTTACAAATTCCGTTATGGTTGTATACCTGGCCAGCATACGCCGCCAATTGACTAACATTTGCAAAGGTCCCACTTCGGGTGTATCCCTTTGTATTTGTTTTCCCTCTACTAGTATACCTTGAATTTGTCGAAGCCATTGTTCAAAGTAATGCTCAACCAGTCGAACTCGTGTAACAATTTTTGAACTAGCTTCTATTTGCCATCGGACAAGTAATAAACCTTTAAATAATTCATGAGATATATCAAAATGTACTCGAGAAGAAACAGTTGCTTCAGATGATTTTAGAAAAGTGTTGTACATATTAAGAATATGAAAAAACTTTTGAGTTTGTTCCTTTTCTGCCAATCCAAATTCGGTCACTGCTTCAATTGACGGCTTTAAAACATGATCCATAAACGTTTTAACAACATTTAAGCAAGAGTTTTGTTCCTCAGCGGTTATCATAAATATTGCCACTTCATCACTAACCGAACGGTTATCGATAGATTTTTCGTGGTTAAGTCGATATACAACAGTCCATTTTCCAATCAAATCAACCGAATCTGGCCTCAAACATACAGTACGCTGAATTTCAGTGTACTTAAGTTTTTCCTGATAGCGACCGGAATCGGTTGGATATCCTAACATTGTCGCATTACTTATCATTATGGCCAGCGGACCTTTTTCTTCAAATATACCATTTAGATTTTCAACATATTTGCTTTCATCCACAATGCCAGTTACGATTTCCTCAGGATCTATACCCAACAAATCTGCACAAATTTCTAAAACGTACCGCTGGTTTGGGCCTAGACTTGAAATCCGTTGTTGCCTCAATTCGCGAAGTAACTGACATCGTCTCCTTTGTTGGTCTTCACGTTCTTGGTCACTTACACTAGGTCTCCGGGCAGCACGCTTTAACATTGTGCGCGAAACGCCAAACAGTTTTCTCAAACGTTTGACATTCCTTTCTGGATCCATTTAGTAAATGTTTAGATTTATCACGTAAGACAATATTTTTATCTGTACTACTTTTATATTTAAATGAACTACCATTTCTAAGGTAATCGAAATGTTTGTGACCAAACCTACTTAGATTACACTTTTAAAAACTGGTTTAGAATTGAAAGGAAATCACTACAGAATATTGAATTTATTAATTAGCAGCAGCATAGTCTTTTTTTCGGAGAACCAGATTCTGGTAATAACTCGTCGTTAGTTACCCGTAGTAATTTTTCTTCCCCCTCTACCTCCCGGCTCAAACCAACAGGACCGCCAGGCCCGGAGCGACTGTTCTTCTTTCTGTAAAATCTGTAACGACCGCAGGCCACCCCTAAGCCATCCAAACACCGACTAACCGTCACACGTTTTTTAATTTAACTATCTTCTCCACCCGCCTTCGTCCTAAACTAACTTACAATAGACTTTAACAACAATAAACAACTAAACGGCACGTCAGACGCGCCAAATTTAATTTCCTGGATTAAAAGAAGTTTAGTCTTCTTACTCTTTCAATAAAATTATCCTGAAATGGAACATACTTTTATACGAAATCTACGAATGGCGGCTGTTTGAGGAAGGTCCTTTACTTATATTGCAAAATATTAATGGATCATCTACATAAGGAAAACTCAACACATATTAACGATCTTTCATATTTGTGGTAGTCCCGATTTAGTTGCCATAGCACAAACAGATACGTGTACTTTAAACCAGCTGATAGTTTGTCCACAGATGCCTGTATTTATGTAAGTTATGTAAGGTAATTTCCTTGATAATAATAGACCATTAAATATAATTTGAACGTTTGATTTCTTCGAACTTCTTTAAATAACGTATAATATTTTATGACTATGCAAGAATATCGTGGTTATATTAATACCACACGTTGAAAACAAATATTAATATTTTAGAAGTCGATAACCAAAAACTCGATTGGTACTAGTATATAGTTTTTAATTAGGTATAAATACACTGAGCGGCTTTTCTATCAAGTAGATTCCGAAGTGAAATACAAAATAACTTACGTTTAACAGCTTCGAAGATCGAGATAATGTCAAGCAATCCTTGTGGTTATTAAATGCTCGGGATGTTACAAATTCCGTTATGGTTGTATACCTGGCCAGCATTCGCCGCCAATTGACTAACATTTGCAAAGGTCCCACTTCGGGTGTATCCCTTTGTATTTGTTTTCCCTCTACTAGTATACCTTGAATTTGTCGAAGCCATTGTTCAAAGTAATGCTCAACCAGTCGAACTCGTGTAACAATTTTTGAACTAGCTTCTATTTGCCATCGGACAAGTAATAAACCTTTAAATAATTCATGAGATATATCAAAATGTACTCGAGAAGAAACTGTTGCTTCAGATGATTTTAGAAACGTGTTGTACATATTAAGAATATGAAAAAACTTTTGAGTTTGTTCCTTTTCTGCCAACCCAAATTCGGTCACTGCTTCAATTGACGGCTTTAAGACATGATCCATAAACGTTTTAACAACATTTAAGCAAGAGTTTTGCTCCTCAGCGGTTATCATAAATATTGCCACTTCATCACTAACCGAACGGTTATCGATCGATTTTTCGTGGTTAAGTCGATATACAACAGTCCATTTTCCAATCAAATCAACTGAATCTGACCTCAGACATACAGTACGCTGAATTTCAGTGTACTTAAGTTTCTCCTGATAGCGACCGGAATCGGTTGGATATCCTAACATAGTCGCATTACTTATCATTATAGCCATCGGACCTTTTTCTTCAAATATACCATTTAGATTTTCAACATATTTGCTTTCATCCACAATGCCAGATACGATTTCTTCAGGATCTATACCCAACAAATCTGCACAAATTTCTAAAACGTACCGCTGGTTTGGGCCTAGACTTGAAATCCGTTGTTGCCTCAATTCGCGAAGTAACTGAAATCGTCTCCTTTGTTGGTCTTCACGTTCTTGGTCACTTACACTAGGTCTCCGGGCAGCACGCTTTAACATTGTGCGCGAAACGCCAAACAGTTTTCTCAAACGTTTGACATTCCTTTCTGGATCCATTTAGTAAATGTTTAGATTTATCACGTAAGACAATATTTTTATCTGGACTACTTTTATATTTAAATGAACTACCATTTCTAAGGTAATCGAAATGTTTGTGGCCAAGCCTACTTAGATTATACTTTTGAAAACTGGTTTAGAATTGAAAGGAAATCACTACAGAATATTGAGCAATAATAAATTATTTATTATCTGAATTTATTAATTAGCAGCAGCATAGTCTTTTTTTCGGAGAACCGGATTCTGGTAATAACTCGTCGTTAGTTACCCGTAGTAATTTTTCTTCCCCCTCTACCTCCCGGCTCAAAACAACAGGACCGCCAGGCCCGGGGCGACTGTTCTTCTTTCTGTAAAATCTGTAACGACCCCAGGTCACCCCTAAGCCATCCAAACACCGACTAACCGTCACACGTTTTTTAATTTAACTATCTTCTCCACCGGCCTTCGTCCTAAATTAACTTACAATAGACTTTAACAACAATAAACAACTAAACGGCACTTATATTGCAAAATATTAATGGATCATCTACATAAGGAAAACTCAACACATATTAACGATCTTTCATATTTGTGGTAGTCCCGATTTAGTTGCCATAGCACAAACAGATACGTGTACTTTAAACCAGCTGATAGTTTGTCCACAGATGCCTGTATTTATGTAAGTTATGTAAGGTAATTTCCTTGATAATAAAAGACCATTAAATATAATTTGAACGTTTGATTTCTTCGAACTTCTTTAAATAACGTATAATATTTTATGACTATGCAAGAATATCGTGGTTATTTTAATACCACACGTTGAAAACAAATATTAATATTTTAGAAGTCGATAACCAAAAACTCGATTGGTACAAGTATATAGTTTTTAATTAGGTATAAATACACTTAGCGGCTTTTCTATCAAATAGATTCCGAAGTGAAATACAAAATAACTTACGTTTAACAGCTTCGAAGATCGAGATAATGTCAAGCAATCCTTGTGGTTATTAAATGCTCGGGATGTTACAAATTCCGTTATGGTTGTATACCTGGCCAGCATTCGTCGCCAATTGACTAACATTTGCAAAGGTCCCACTTCGGGTGTATCCCTTTGTATTTGTTTTCCCTCTACTAGTATACCTTGAATTTGTCGAAGCCATTGTTCAAAGTAATGCTCAACCAGTCGAACTCGTGTAACAATTTTTGAACTAGCTTCTATTTGCCATCGGACAAGTAATAAACCTTTAAATAATTCATGAGATATATCAAAATGCACTCGAGAAGAAACAGTTGCTTCAGATGATTTTAGAAACGTGTTGTACATATTAAGAATATGAAAAAACTTTTGAGTTTGTTCCTTTTCTGCCAACCCAAATTCGGTCACTGCTTCAATTGACGGCTTTAAGACATGATCCATAAACGTTTTAACAACATTTAAGCAAGAGTTTTGCTCCTCAGCGGTTATCATAAATATTGCCACTTCATCACTAACCGAACGGTTATCGATCGATTTTTCGTGGTTAAGTCGATATACAACAGTCCATTTTCCAATCAAATCAACTGAATCTGACCTCAGACATACAGTACGCTGAATTTCAGTGTACTTAAGTTTCTCCTGATAGCGACCGGAATCGGTTGGATATCCTAACATTGTCGCATTACTTATCATTATAGCCATCGGACCTTTTTCTTCAAATATACCATTTAGATTTTCAACATATTTGCTTTCATCCACAATGCCAGTTACGATTTCTTCAGGATCTATACCCAACAAATCTGCACAAATTTCTAAAACGTACCGCTGGTTTGGTCCTAGACTTGAAATCCGTTGTTGCCTCAATTCGCGAAGTAACTGAAATCGTCTCCTTTGTTGGTCTTCACGTTCTTGGTCACTTACACTAGGTCTCCGGGCAGCACGCTTTAACATTGTGCGCGAAACGCCAAACAGTTTTCTCAAACGTTTGACATTCCTTTCTGGATCCATTTAGTAAATGTTTAGATTTATCACGTAAGACAATATTTTTATCTGGACTACTTTTATATTTAAATGAACTACCATTTCCAAGGTAAGCGAAATGTTTGTGACCAAGCCTACTTAGATTATACTTCTAAGAGAATTGAAAGCAAATCACTACAGAATATTAGCAATAATAAATTATTTATTATCTGAATTTATATTTATTATTTTACAATATATTATTATTTATAAATGTTCGATAAAAAGGTTCCTTTAACTACCTACGACTTTGTTGTCGTAATTAAAGTCAAAGGGTTACAAAGAATTTTACAGAATATTTAAAAAAGTTATATATTTTAAGCCATGGTACAGTGCAACTGCGGCTTTCGAAGTAATGACGTTACTATGGATAAAACGACGCGTCAGACGCGCTAACTTTAATTTCCTGGGATAATTTGGGTTATGCCATTTCCATTCCAATAAAATTATCGTAAAATGGAAAATACTTTTATACGGAAATCTACGAAAGAAAAAGAAGAATTCGGAGTTGGTTTCAGTTTAAGACTTACAGTTGTAAGTCTACTTAACTACTTGGCGCAGTTGGTGGGATCTTGAAACCTTTTCTAGAGTTTCGTTACTAATCTAAAAAGGATAATACTAAACGACTAGTTTATCTAGATTATTGAAAAAACTGAAAAAAAAAAAAGAAGATAGAATGCTATAGTCGAGTTCCGCGAAATTTCAAAATTTTCTGTTAACAATAACTTGAAAAATTAAGCGATCGAGGCTTCACTTATCCCAAGTGCATATGCTATAGTAGCAAACTGATTTAGATTTCGAAGCTGAAGAATAGGAAAAACAATTTTCGGCATTGACCGAAAAACTTCGTCCACTCTACAGATCCGAGATGCTTAAATTAGTTGTCGGGAAATTATATCCGTTTTATTTGCACTGAGTTCTGTCTGGAACTATAATCCTAAGGACCGTGTCTCAGAGAATATCCGACGGACCTGCTATTGCACAGTGATCGGAAATAATTGTTTATTGCTGTTAGAGTGCACGTCTCTGCGGATAGGGATCCACAGTGACTTAGATCGAGGTTCTGTGCAGAAACTGAACTGCAAACTCTGTAAATCTGCACACATTTCTTTTGGGAAACGGGAAAAATCTTGGTGAGCAGCGAATACATAACCTCGCGGACTCGCCCTGCTAAAACTGGGAGAAGAAATAAAAAATATAACCTCTACATATGTACTTACATCTATACTCTACATTCCCTACAAAATGCAACATACATAAATAGTGATGCACAAACTTACATATTACTATGTACATACATTCACACAGTTACACATTATCAATTAATTAAAAACCCAGAAGTAGCATTAACAAGAGCAAATGAGAAAGAGAAGGACCAAACAAAGAATTAGTTTAACCGGCCTTTAATTTAATTTTTCATACTTTTGATTTTCATTTCTATTAATTTTTTTATTTTCTTATTTGTTTATTATTTTTAGTTGTTCTGGCATTGCTATTTTGCACTTGCTTATGTGAACATATATTCACAAATACATAATACATCCATACATAAAGGAAATTAAAGAATTGAGAGGAGCAAATTAAAATTGAAAGACAAGAAAATAAAAGTTACATTCAATAAAAGTTTAATGAAATTAAATTATTGAAACAGAAATAAAAGATGGAAATTAACAAAATTAAAAAAAAATAAAGAAAAAATAAAAACATGCATTAGGAATGAAAACAAATCGCTATTAAATAAATTCAATTAAAGTTAGCAACCGAAACCGGAAATGGAACTAAAATATTGAACGGTTTAAAAATTAAAGAAACAAAATGAAAAAAATAAACTATACCTAACGTAATTACATAACGATAAAACGAATTAAATTAAATTAGGTTAACAAAAATAGCGGCATCATACACCCATAAGTTCTCAGAATTTCGTTCTTTCTATTAACTTTTTTTTATTATAAAACCTATAACACCTATAAATTAAATTCAATGTGGCTTTTTGATCGAGTGAGGGCTTTATTATTTGGTCAACGAACCCTCCTAATGCCGATTGTAAGCTAGCTGCAACTAGGGTCCCAATCGACCAACAATTTAGCGAAGATCTCACCACTCAATAAACTATGGATGATACAACACAGAATTTGGCGCCCAACACGTGGGGTATCGCAGAAACTACTAGGTACATTTAACTAGAAGGCGAAATCCATCGAGAATTTATTAATACCGAGTTTGTTAAATTGCAAGTTAACGTCGGATAATAGACTGTTAACAATAACTTGAAAAATTAGGCGATCGCGGCTTCACTTATCCCAAGTGCATATGCTATAGTAGCAAACTGATTTAGATTTCGAAGCTGAAGAATAGGAAAAACAATTTTCGGCATTGACCGAAAAACTTCGTCCACTCTACAGATCCGAGATGCTTAAATTAGTTGTCGGGAAATTATATCCGTTTTATTTGCATTGAGTTCTGTCTGGAAATATAATCCTAAGGACCGTGTCTCAGAGAATACCCGACGGACCTGCTATTGCACAGTGATCGGAAATAATTTTTCATTGCTGTTAAAGTGCACGTCTCTGCGGATAGGGATCCACAGTGACTTAGATCGAGGTTCTGTGCAGAAACTGAACTGCAAACTCTGTAAATCTGCACACATTTCTTTTGGGAAACGGGAAAAATCTTGGCGAGCAGCGAACGCATAATCTCGCGGACTGGCCCTGCTAAAACTGGGAGAAGAAATAAAAAATATAACCTCTACATATGTACTTACATCTATACTCTACATTCCCTACAAAATGCAACATATATAAATAGTGATGCACAAGCTTACATATTACTATGTACATACATTCACACAGTTACACATTATCAATTAATTAGCATTTAACAATATTAAAAACAATGCAGAAAGAAAAGGAAAAAACCCAGAAGTAGCATTAACATGAGCAAATAAGAAAGATAAGGACCAAAAAATGAATTAGTTTAACCGGCCTTTAATTGAAATTTTCATACTTTTGATTTTCATTTCAATTAATTTGTTTTTTTTATTATTTGTTGATTATTTTTAGTTGTTCTGGCATTGCTATTTTGCACTTGCTTATGTGAACATATATTCACAAATACATAATATATCCATACATAAAGGAAATTAAAGAATTGAGAGGAGCAAATTAAAAGTGAAAGACAAGAATATAAAAGTTACATTCAACAAAAGTTTAATGAAATTAAATTATTGAAACAGAAATAAAAGATAGAAATTAACAAATAAAAAAAAATAAAGAAAAATTAAAAACATGAAACATGAATGAAAATAAATCGCTATTAAATAAATTCAATTAAAGTTAGCAACCGAAACCGGAAATGGAACTAAAATATTGAACGGTTTAAAAATTAAAGACACAAAATGAAAAAAATAAACTATACTTAACGTAATTACATAACGAAAAAACGAATTAAATTAAATTAGGTTAACAAAAATAGCGGTATAATACATCCGAAACCGGAAATGGGACTAAAATATTTAACGGTTTAAAAATTAAAGAAACAAAGTGAAAAAAATAAACTATACTTAACGTAATTACATAACGATAAAACGAATTAAATGAAATTAGGTTAACAAAAATAGCGGCATCATACACCCATAAGCTAGCTGCAACTAGGGTCCCAATCGGCCAACAATTTAGCGAAGATCTCACCACTCAATCAACTATGGATGTTACAATACAGAATTTGGCGCCCAACTCGTGGGACTTCGCAGAAACTACTAGGTACATTTAACTAGAAGGCGAAATCCATCGAGAATTTATTAATACCGAGTTTGTTAAATTGCAAGTTAACGTCGGATAATAAACTGTTAACAATAACTTGAAAAATTAGGCGATCGCGGCTTCACTTATCCCAAGTGCATATGCTATAGTAGCAAACTGATTTAGATTTCGAAGCTGAAGAATAGGAAAAACAATTTTCGGCATTGACCGAAAAACTTCGTCCACTCTACAGATCCGAGATGCTTAAATTAGTTGTCGGGAAATTATATCCGTTTTATTTGCATTGAGTTCTGTCTGGAACTATAATCCTAAGGACCGTGTCTCAGAGATTATCCGACGGACCTGCTATTGCACAGTGATCGGAAATAATTGTTCATTGCTGTTAAAGTGCACGTCTCTGCGGATAGGGATCCACAGTGACTTAGATCGAGGTTCTGTGCAGAAAATGAACTGCAAACTCTGTAAATCTTCACACATTTCTTTTGGGAAACGGGAAAAATCTTGGCGAGCAGCGAACGCATAACCTCGCGGACTCGCCCTGCTAAAACTGGGAGAAGAAATAAAAAATATAACCTCTACATATGTACTTACATCTATACTCTACATTCCCTACAAAATGCAACATACATAAATAGTGATGCACAAGCTTACATATTACTATATACATACAATCACACAGTTACACATTATCAATTAATTAGCATTTAACAATATTAAAAACAATGCAGAAAGAAAAGGAATAAACCCAGAAGTAGCATTAACATGAGCAAATGAGAAAGAGAAGGACCAAACAAAGAGTTTAACCGGCCTTTAATTTAATTTTTCATACTTTTGACTTTCATTTCTATTAATTTTTTTATTTTCTTATTTGTTGATTATTTTTAGTTGTTCTGGCATTGCTATTTTGCACTTGCTTATGTGAACATATATTCACAAATACATAATATATCCAAACATAAAGGAAATTAAAGAATTGAGAGGAGCAAATTAAAAGTGAAAGACAAGAATATAAAAGTTACATTCAACAAAAGTTTAATGAAATTAAATTATTAAAACAGAAATAAAAGATAGAAATTAACAAATAAAAAAAAAATAAAGAAAAATTAAAAACATGAAACATGAATGAAAATAAATCGCTATTAAATAAATTCAATTAAAGTTAGCAACCGAAACCGGAAATGGAACTAAAATATTGAACGGTTTAAAAATTAAAGAAACAAAATGAAAAAAATAAACTATACTTAACGTAATTACATAACGAAAAAACGAATTAAATTAAATTAGGTTAACAAAAATAGCGGCATCATACTACCGAAACCGGAAATGGAACTAAAATATTTAACGGTTTAAAAATTAAAGAAACAAAGTGAAAAAAATAAACTATACTTAACGTAATTACATAACGATAAAACGAATTAAATGAAATTAGGTTAACAAAAATAGCGGCATCATACACCCATAAGCTAGCTGCAACTAGGGTCCCAATCGGCCAACAATTTAGCGAAGATCTCACCACTCAATCAACTATGGATGTTACAATGCAGAAAGAAAAGGAAAAAACCCAGAAGTAGCATTAACATGAGCAAATAAGAAAGAGAAGGACCAAACAAAGAATTAGTTTAACCGGCCTTTAATTGAAATTTTCATACTTTTGATTTTCATTTCAATTAATTTTTTTTTTTTATTATTTGTTGATTATTTTTAGTTGTTCTGGCATTGCTATTTTGCACTTGCTTATGTGAACATATATTCACAAATACATAATATAT
Organism: Drosophila erecta; assembly: GCF_003286155.1. Taxonomy (NCBI): domain Eukaryota; kingdom Metazoa; phylum Arthropoda; class Insecta; order Diptera; family Drosophilidae; genus Drosophila; species Drosophila erecta. The sequence goes on along the minus strand of NW_020825231.1, from coordinate 388,966 downwards.
CCATACATAAAGGAAATTAAAGAATTGAGAGGAGCAAATTAAAAGTGAAAGACAAGAATATAAAAGTTACATTCAACAAAAGTTTAATGAAATTAAATTATTGAAACAGAAATAAAAGATAGAAATTAACAAATAAAAAAAAATAAAGAAAAATTAAAAACATGAAACATGAATGAAAATAAATCGCTATTAAATAAATTCAATTAAAGTTAGCAACCGAAACCGGAAATGGAACTAAAATATTGAACGGTTTAAAAATTAAAGACACAAAATGAAAAAAATAAACTATACTTAACGTAATTACATAACGAAAAAACGAATTAAATTAAATTAGGTTAACAAAAATAGCGGTATAATACATCCGAAACCGGAAATGGGACTAAAATATTTAACGGTTTAAAAATTAAAGAAACAAAGTGAAAAAAATAAACTATACTTAACGTAATTACATAACGATAAAACGAATTAAATGAAATTAGGTTAACAAAAATAGCGGCATCATACACCCATAAGCTAGCTGCAACTAGGGTCCCAATCGGCCAACAATTTAGCGAAGATCTCACCACTCAATCAACTATGGATGTTACAATACAGAATTTGGCGCCCAACTCGTGGGACTTCGCAGAAACTACTAGGTACATTTAACTAGAAGGCGAAATCCATCGAGAATTTATTAACACCGAGTTTGTTAAATTGCAAGTTAACGTCGGATAATAGACTGTTAACAATAACTTGAAAAATTAGGCGATCGCGGCTTCACTTATCCCAAGTGCATATGCTATAGTAGCAAACTGATTTAGATTTCGAAGCTGAAGAATAGGAAAAACAATTTTCGGCATTGACCGAAAAACTTCGTCCACTCTACAGATCCGAGATGCTTAAATTAGTTGTCGGGAAATTATATCCGTTTTATTTGCATTGAGTTCTGTCTGGAACTATAATCCTAAGGACCGTGTCTCAGAGATTATCCGACGGACCTGCTATTGCACAGTGATCGGAAATAATTGTTCATTGCTGTTAAAGTGCACGTCTCTGCGGATAGGGATCCACAGTGACTTAGATCGAGGTTCTGTGCAGAAAATGAACTGCAAACTCTGTAAATCTTCACACATTTCTTTTGGGAAACGGGAAAAATCTTGGCGAGCAGCGAACGCATAACCTCGCGGACTCGCCCTGCTAAAACTGGGAGAAGAAATAAAAAATATAACCTCTACATATGTACTTACATCTATACTCTACATTCCCTACAAAATGCAACATACATAAATAGTGATGCACAAGCTTACATATTACTATATACATACAATCACACAGTTACACATTATCAATTAATTAGCATTTAACAATATTAAAAACAATGCAGAAAGAAAAGGAATAAACCCAGAAGTAGCATTAACATGAGCAAATGAGAAAGAGAAGGACCAAACAAAGAGTTTAACCGGCCTTTAATTTAATTTTTCATACTTTTGATTTTCATTTCTATTAATTTTTTTATTTTCTTATTTGTTGATTATTTTTAGTTGTTCTGGCATTGCTATTTTGCACTTGCTTATGTGAACATATATTCACAAATACATAATATATCCATACATAAAGGAAATTAAAGAATTGAGAGGAGCAAATTAAAAGTGAAAGACAAGAATATAAAAGTTACATTCAACAAAAGTTTAATGAAATTAAATTATTAAAACAGAAATAAAAGATAGAAATTAACAAATAAAAATAAAATAAAGAAAAATTAAAAACATGAAACATGAATGAAAATAAATCGCTATTAAATAAATTCAATTAAAGTTAGCAACCGAAACCGGAAATGGAACTAAAATATTGAACGGTTTAAAAATTAAAGAAACAAAATGAAAAAAATAAACTATACTTAACGTAATTACATATCGAAAACACGAATTAAATTAAATTAGGTTAACAAAAATAGGGGCATCATACTACCGAAACCGGAAATGGAACTAAAATATTTAACGGTTTAAAAATTAAAGAAACAAAGTGAAAAAAATAAACTATACTTAACGTAATTACATAACGATAAAACGAATTAAATGAAATTAGGTTAACAAAAATAGCGGCATCATACACCCATAAGCTAGCTGCAACTAGGGTCCCAATCGGCCAACAATTTAGCGAAGATCTCACCACTCAATCAACTATGGATGTTACAATACAGAATTTGGCGCCCAACTCGTTGGACATCGCAGAAACTACTAGGTACATTTAACTAGAAGGCGAAATCCATCGAGAATTTATTAATACCGAGTTTGTTAAATAGCTAATTTAACGTCGGATAATAGACTGTTAACAATAACTTGAAAAAACAAACAAAAAGTTTAACCGGCCTTTAATTTAATTTTTCATACTTTTGATTTTCATTTCTATTAATTTTTTTATTTTCTTATTTGTTGATTATTTTTAGTTGTTCTGGCATTGCTATTTTGCACTTGCTTATGTGAACATATATTCACAAATACATAATATATCCATACATAAAGGAAATTAAAGAATTGAGAGGAGCAAATTAAAAGTGAAAGACAAGAATATAAAAGTTACATTCAACAAAAGTTTAATGAAATTAAATTATTAAAACAGAAATAAAAGATAGAAATTAACAAATAAAAATAAAATAAAGAAAAATTAAAAACATGAAACATGAATGAAAATAAATCGCTATTAAATAAATTCAATTAAAGTTAGCAACCGAAACCGGAAATGGAACTAAAATATTGAACGGTTTAAAAATTAAAGAAACAAAATGAAAAAAATAAACTATACTTAACGTAATTACATAACGAAAAAACGAATTAAATTAAATTAGGTTAACAAAAATAGCGGCATCATACTACCGAAACCGGAAATGGAACTAAAATATTTAACGGTTTAAAAATTAAAGAAACAAAGTGAAAAAAATAAACTATACTTAACGTAATTACATAACGATAAAACGAATTAAATGAAATTAGGTTAACAAAAATAGCGGCATCATACACCCATAAGCTAGCTGCAACTAGGGTCCCAATCGGCCAACAATTTAGCGAAGATCTCACCACTCAATCAACTATGGATGTTACAATACAGAATTTGGCGCCCAACTCGTTGGACATCACAGAAACTACTAGATACATTTAACTAGAAGGCAAAATCCATCGAGAATTTATTAATACCGAGTTTGTTAAATTACAAGTTAACGTCGGATAATAGACTGTTAACAATAACTTGAAAAATTAGGCGATCGCGGCTTCACTTATCCCAAGTGCATATGCTATAGTACCAAACTGATTTAGATTTCGAAGCTGAAGAATAGGAAAAACAATTTTCGGCATTGACCGAAAAACTTCGTCCACTCTACAGATCCGAGATGCTTAAATTAGTTGTCGGGAAATTATATCCGTTTTATTTGCATTGAGTTCTGTCTGGAACTATAATCCTAAGGACCGTGTCTCAGAGAATATCCGACGGACCTGCTATTGCACAGTGATCGGAAATAATTGTTCATTGCTGTTAAAGTGCACGTATCTGCGGATAGGGATCCACAGTGACTTAGATCGAGGTTCTGTGCAGAATATGAACTGCAAACTCTGTAAATCTGCACACATTTCTTTTGGGAAACGGGAAAAATCTTGGCGAGCTGCGAACGCATAACCTCGCAGAATCGCCCTGCTAAAACTGGGAGAAGAAATAAAAAATATAACCTCTACATATGTACTTACATCTATACTCTACATTCCCTACAAAATGCAACATACATAAATAGTGATGCACAAACTTACATATTACTATATACATACAATCACACAGTTACACATTATCAATTAATTAGCATTTAACAATATTAAAAACAATGCAGAAAGAAAAGGAATAAACCCAGAAGTAGCATTAACATGAGCAAATGAGAAAGAGAAGGACCAAACAAAGAGTTTAACCGGCCTTTAATTTAATTTTTCATACTTTTGATTTTTATTTCTATTAATTTTTTTGTTTTCTTATTTGTTGATTATTTTTAGTTGTTCTGGCATTGCTATTTTGCACTTGCTTATGTGAACATATATTCACAAATACATAATATATCCATACATAAAGGAAATTAAAGAATTGAGAGGAGCAAATTAAAAGTGAAAGACAAGAATATAAAAGTTACATTCAACAAAAGTTTAATGAAATTAAATTATTAAAACAGAAATAAAAGATAGAAATTAACAAATAAAAAAAAAATAAAGAAAAATTAAAAACATGAAACATGAATGAAAATAAATCGCTATTAAATAAATTCAATTAAAGTTAGCAACCGAAACCGGAAATGGAACTAAAATATTGAACGGTTTAAAAATTAAAGAAACAAAATGAAAAAAATAAACTATACTTAACGTAATTACATAACGAAAAAACGAATTAAATTAAATTAGGTTAACAAAAATAGCGGCATCATACTACCAAAACCGGAAATGGAACTAAAATATTTAACGTTTTAAAAATTAAAGAAACAAAGTGAAAAAAATAAACTATACTTAACGTAATTACATAACGATAAAACGAATTAAATGAAATTAGGTTAACAAAAATAGCGGCATCATACACCCATAAGCTAGCTGCAACTAGGGTCCCAATCGGCCAACAATTTAGCGAAGATCTCACCACTCAATCAACTATGGATGTTACAATACAGAATTTGGCGCCCAACTCGTTGGACATCGCAGAAACTACTAGGTACATTTAACTAGAAGGCGAAATCCATCGAGAATTTATTAATACCGAGTTTGTTAAATTGCAAGTTAACGTCGGATAATAGACTGTTAACAATAACTTGAAAAAACAAACAAAAAGTTTAACCGGCCTTTAATTTAATTTTTCATACTTTTGATTTTCATTTCTATTAATTTTTTTATTTTCTTATTTGTTGATTATTTTTAGTTGTTCTGGCATTGCTATTTTGCACTTGCTTATGTGAACATATATTCACAAATACATAATATATCCATACATAAAGGAAATTAAAGAATTGAGAGGAGCAAATTAAAAGTGAAAGACAAGAATATAAAAGTTACATTCAACAAAAGTTTAATGAAATTAAATTATTAAAACAGAAATAAAAGATAGAAATTAACAAATAAAAATAAAATAAATAAAAATTAAAAACATGAAACATGAATGAAAATAAATCGCTATTAAATAAATTCAATTAAAGTTAGCAACCGAAACCGGAAATGGAACTAAAATATTGAACGGTTTAAAAATTAAAGAAACAAAATGAAAAAAATAAACGATACTTAACGTAATTACATAACGAAAAAACGAATTAAATTAAATTAGGTTAACAAAAATAGCGGCATCATACTACCGAAACCGGAAATGGAACTAAAATATTTAACGGTTTAAAAATTAAAGAAACAAAGTGAAAAAAATAAACTATACTTAACGTAATTACATAACGATAAAACGAATTAAATGAAATTAGGTTAACAAAAATAGCGGCATCATACACCCATAAGCTAGCTGCAACTAGGGTCCCAATCGGCCAACAATTTAGCGAAGATCTCACCACTCAATCAACTATGGATGTTACAATACAGAATTTGGCGCCCAACTCGTTGGACATCACAGAAACTACTAGATACATTTAACTAGAAGGCAAAATCCATTGAGAATTTATTAATACCGAGTTTGTTAAATTACAAGTTAACGTCGGATAATAGACTGTTAACAATAACTTGAAAAATTAGGCGATCGCGGCTTCACTTATCCCAAGTGCATATGCTATAGTACCAAACTGATTTAGATTTCGAAGCTGAAGAATAGGAAAAACAATTTTCGGCATTGACCGAAAAACTTCGTCCACTCTACAGATCCGAGATGCTTAAATTAGTTGTCGGGAAATTATATCCGTTTTATTTGCATTGAGTTCTGTCTGGAACTATAATCCTAAGGACCGTGTCTCAGAGAATATCCGACGGACCTGCTATTGCACAGTGATCGGAAATAATTGTTCATTGCTGTTAAAGTGCACGTATCTGCGGATAGGGATCCACAGTGACTTAGATCGAGGTTCTGTGCAGAAAATGAACTGCAAACTCTGTAAATCTGCACACATTTCTTTTGGGAAACGGGAAAAATCTTGGCGAGCTGCGAACGCATAACCTCGCAGAATCGCCCTGCTAAAACTGGGAGAAGAAATAAAAAATATAACCTCTACATATGTACTTACATCTATACTCTACATTCCCTACAAAATGCAACATACATAAATAGTGATGCACAAACTTACATATTACTATATACATACAATCACACAGTTACACATTATCAATTAATTAGCATTTAACAATATTAAAAACAATGCAGAAAGAAAAGGAATAAACCCAGAAGTAGCATTAACATGAGCAAATGAGAAAGAGAAGGACCAAACAAAGAGTTTAACCGGCCTTTAATTTAATTTTTCATACTTTTGATTTTTATTTCTATTAATTTTTTAGTTTTCTTATTTGTTGATTATTTTTAGTTGTTCTGGCATTGCTATTTTGCACTTGCTTATGTGAACATATATTCACAAATACATAATATATCCATACATAAAGGAAATTAAAGAATTGAGAGGAGCAAATTAAAAGTGAAAGACAAGAATATAAAAGTTACATTCAACAAAAGTTTAATGAAATTAAATTATTAAAACAGAAATAAAAGATAGAAATTAACAAATAAAAAAAAAATAAAGAAAAATTAAAAACATGAAACATGAATGAAAATAAATCGCTATTAAATAAATTCAATTAAAGTTAGCAACCGAAACCGGAAATGGAACTAAAATATTGAACGGTTTAAAAATTAAAGAAACAAAATGAAAAAAATAAACTATACTTAACGTAATTACATAACGAAAAAACGAATTAAATTAAATTAGGTTAACAAAAATAGCGGCATCATACTACCGAAACCGGAAATGGAACTAAAATATTTAACGGTTTAAAAATTAAAGAAACAAAGTGAAAAAAATAAACTATACTTAACGTAATTACATAACGATAAAACGAATTAAATGAAATTAGGTTAACAAAAATAGCGGCATCATACACCCATAAGCTAGCTGCAACTAGGGTCCCAATCGGCCAACAATTTAGCGAAGATCTCACCACTCAATCAACTATGGATGTTACAATACAGAATTTGGCGCCCAACTCGTTGGACATCGCAGAAACTACTAGGTACATTTAACTAGAAGGCGAAATCCATCGAGAATTTATTAATACCGAGTTTGTTAAATTGCAAGTTAACGTCGGATAATAGACTGTTAACAATAACTTGAAAAATTAGGCAATCGCGGCGTCACTTATCCCAAGTGCATATGCTATAGTATCCGACGGACCTGCTATTGCACAGTGATCGGAAATAATTGTTCATTGTAAAGTAAATTCTGGAAATTAATTCACTAGACCTTCCTCAATGCGATTATAAAATAGAGCAGGAGCATATTTCTCATACAATAAATATGGCCCACTGTTTTACTAAATAGTAAGCGAAGTAAACTTACGAATAGACTAACGCATTCACGATAATGAAGAGAAACCTCAATGCTGAATCGAACTTACTAATGAGACTACCGAAATCACTAGAATGTGATGAGTCGTTGTCTATTGACCATCAAATAAGTTTTCATTGTTGGAGTATTCAGCGGATGAAATCGGCTTCATTGTTGGAATGTAAAAAGTTCAGCTCAAAAGTTCACCCTATTATGCAGGCTTTGCTGAAAAGCTACAGCGTGAAAAGTTTATAAATTAAAGAGTTATCGCGAGTGTATGACCCAAGCGGTCTTCTGTTATTTTAATAAAAGCAAATTGAAACTAACCTTTTATCAACTTCCCTGAGTAGCATAAGGAAAACAAATTACTTATGAATTATTAAACATAAATAAAATAATCAATAACCATTTTATGATAAAATATAAAAAAAAATTTATAATATAAATTTTCTGAACACACAATGCTGAGTCCAGATATGGAACAGCTAATGGCCATACAGTTCAGGAGTTTTTATACAGAGTAAGACCATTTACCACAGATAGTCTAAACGGTTATTTTGCCATTGTATGCAAAAACTGACATGTTATCTTGACAAGTAAAGCAAGAGAATGGTATTGGAGATACTATAAAGAGAACCCTGAGGTAGTATGGAACGATTTTTGTGCTGCACTAAAAAATCAGTATCAGGATCTTAAAGAAGATGATGTCTTTATGGAAGAAGGGAGAGCCCTTTCACACGTTTTATGAGGACATTATGACAATCGTTTCTCGACTAATTATTCCTTTAGACAAGTACAGACTTGTTAGGCAGCTACAAATAAATTTAATTCCAGAGCTACTATACTATACATCTCCATTCATTCTGTTGAACTGCTAGGAGATGCGGAGTTTAAGCAATCCAGCAAGCTTAATATTCCACCGAGGGTTATTAAAAGAGGCGTTGCTGCTGTGGAGACTGAAGAGTCTTTCCAGTCCGTATCTGAACGGAGTCTGTATCTGTAGAGGCTTTGCAACTTCCAAACGACCTATGGTCTGCTGGAACTGTGATCAGCCAGGACACGCATGGGACATGTGCCTCGCAGAACGAAGAATCTTTTGCTATGGTTGCGGAGCAACTATTCTATAGCCTCAGTACCAAACGTGCCTTAAGAGAGCGGAAAACGGCAAGAAGGGCTCATTCGTCGACGGCAGGCAATTGGCCCAAAACTAGAATCCGCAAGTGAATATCAATCTGAAGAATCAGATTGCCCACGGCAGATGCCTGTACTTTTATAACAGGCATCTCCACATTCACACTCAGACGTCAAATAAAACCATATTAGCTCATTATCAGAGCAAATATATTTTCAGAAATAACTATCCTTGATCGAAGGGTACGAAGAACACTCTTCGTATACGGAATTTCTGGCATAAGTGCGCGAGTTATCGGTGACGCAACAGTTATGCCTTCACCTCCCCTGAAACCCCCCAGAACAGCAACCTATATTCAGAACAATCAACCCGGAGGCAGAGCGACCAACTAGCAGAGTCATCAACCAGCAGCGGATCGTCTAGTGGAGTCAGGATTCCGAAGAACCGAACCGTAGTACTGGAGGGTGCATCCGGGCATAACCGCTGACGCATGGGTTTCGTAACAGGAACGAATTGTACTCTAGGCTAAGCAATAAGTATTCTGGAAAATAAAAATTATTCTTATCCAAGCAACTGAAAGATTTAGTCATATATCCAAAAGGCCTCCTCGGATTTATTTCAAATTTATACATTCAATTATACATTCAACACTCGCACGTCTTAACTGGCGCAGCCGGAAAAGGTACCAAAAGGAGATCCAGAGCATCCAAAAAAAGAAAGATATGAAGATCACCGAAATATTAATAATTATTATACTGTAATGCAGGTAAGCAGCCGGCCAAGTGACTTCAATAAGTGAGTGCAAATGTAAAATAAGAAAAGAAACGAAATTAAAAATAATGCAGTGCTCCCAAACAAATTGTAAATTCCGTGCGCTTAAAGAAAAAGAAACCGACTCCAACACATACATAAATACCTTTATAACAAGAGCAAATATGCAAAATCAAATAAGGGTGTGGGGAAGCAAAAAAATCGGCAATAACAATTGTGCATTACACACGCAAATCTAAAAGCATATTAGTAAATATATATTAAAATATATAGACGCTAATATACGGTAGAAAAAAGAAAGCAGAAAGAAAAAAGAAATTAAACAATTAGGGAAAAACTGCATACCAGAAATAAAATATATCTATAGTAGCATATGTACCATAGTATAACACTTTGTCACACACACACACCACACACACACAGTACATATGTACCACTTGATCACACCCACCCAATCCATTTACCCCAACACATAAGTCAGATCCCAAGCTCTTGGCGACAATAACAATTTCGGCCGCGTTAGCATAAACAATTGATTCATAGACATAAACATCCGCCGATGCCGTAATTCGTTATTCCCACTAAGCAACCAAATAGCTTACGCAGCACAAATCCTGGTAATTTTCCATGCGCAACTCTCTTAAAGAGCGCAACCCATTTGAATAAAGAGGAGAGCCTTCAAGCTCATATAAACAAAGTCGACCAAGGGTTTGCTAAGCGTTCAACTCACACTCCAGATTTAGTTCTAATTCATCCGCTATACCATTAAGACGTGAATTGACTCCGATTCAAAGTTGTATTTTTATCTTGAAATAAAAACTTATATTTTTTTCAAAACTTGCAACCGCGAACTCGTTATTGGTGCAGTCGGTGGTCCTAAACTTATAGTGACCAACAAAGAACATTCGTGTGTGATTTAACTTCAACTTTGTGGCTAATCAGTGCTACAAGAAGTAACTATCCGCCAGTCATACAGTGCTTAATAATTAAAACCGCTTCAACTTGGTAGCCCACTATAATAGTGTGACCGCTACTAGAAGAAAAAAAAATTATTACATAAGTGCTGCAAAGACAAGACCACTAAAGGGTAACTGAAGCCCCAGGTTTTGCATATCAACCAAAGACAGTGTGTAGCCCGCAAAACAAAAAGCGTGACCGCTACGAGGAGTGAAGAATAAAATAAAATCAACAACAACAAAAACAAGTGAAACAACAATGGCACTACCACAACAACAAGTGCAACTACTCTCCGAGAATCATCTGAACCAGGCTCTTGGTCAGATTCGACAGGTACCAACATTTACCGGTACGACACTGGAACTGAGCTCGTTCATAAGAAGAATAGAGTTCATACTTCAACTATATCCATCAACTGACGTCCGCCAGTTACACGTCCTCTTCAGTGCAATCGAAACGCAAATTGGAGGCGACGCCCAACGAGTATCCCAGCTCAGTGCAGCTAATACATGGCCGGAATTGAAGGAAGCCCTAATCGCCGAGTTCAAGACCCAGACACCATTTGAAGAGCTTTTGAGACGACTAGATAACACCCAATTCAATGGATCAGTTCGTAAGTTCATAGAAGAGCTTGAAGCAAAATGCTTTGTAATAACAAATAATCTAGCTTTAGAAAATAATGATCTACATAATCACATTTATACAAACGCAATGAACAATACAGTAAAAAGTGTAATTATTAAAAAACTCCCAGATAGACTCTACATGCAATTAGCCAGATTTGATATAACAACAGTCAGTAAATTAAAGCAAATTGTACAGCAGGAGGGTTGTTATGACAGTACATGGTCCGATCACCCAAAATCCCAAAATACTCAAAATACCCAAAATAAAAATCAGTACAGCCCATACTATAACAACACTTCAAATAATCAAAATAGAAATCAAAATTATAATCAAACATCAATTAGCCAAAATAAAAATCAATATATGAACAAAAACAATAACAGCCATGACCAGCCTTTTGAACACCTATTCCAAGAATTTAAGCAAAAACTCAACCAAGCACAGACACAAAATCCTTTAAATTATTCCTCCAACTATCAACAAAATCCAGTTTCTTCATCCGCTCCGAATCCGGCAACAAAAAGGCAAAGACCTAGTACCAGAAGCCATTCAAAAATGGATACGTCCGAAAATTTTCATCTACATGCCTCGGACGAAGAAGAAGACACAATTCCTTCATAAATATTGTTTTAAACAATATACCGCTCCGATGAGAGCAAAACAAGTTTTTTATATTCATAATTTTTCCGAAAATTACGATATGATATTAGGTACAGGGTTCCTAGAAGACGCCAACGCCCAAATAAACTTTGGCAAAAGAAGTGTAGTTTTAAACAACAACAGTTTCTTAATGGACTATCTACCAGAACAAGAAGGTAGCCTAGAAGACAACCCCGACTATTTGAATGTTTTACAGCCATCATTATCCACCGATGATGAAGCCACAAATTATGCAATAGGAAACGAGATAAGGGAATCAAATGAATTCAGGCTTGACCATCTAAATAAAGAATAGTCAAATGCCCTTACTAAAATCCTTCAAGAATTTAGGGACATGCAATACAGAGAAGGTGAAAATTTGACCTTCACAAGTACTGTAAACATGAAGACCCAATCTATAGGAAACCTTACAAATACCCCCAGGCCTACGACAAAGAAGTCGAGGTACAAATCAAAGAAATGATTCAACAAGGCATTGTTCGAAAATCGAACTCACCCCACTGTTCTCCTATCTGTATAATACTGAAAAAAAGCGATGCTTCTGGTAAAACATAGTTCAGGATAGTAATCGACTATCGCAAACTAAACGAAATTACTATTGATGATAAATACCCAATTCCTGTCATGGATGAAATACTAGATAAGCTAGGTAGGTCTCAATATTTCACTACCATAGATTTAGCAAAACGTTTTCATCAGATCCAAATGGATGAAAGCTCGATTCAAAAAACAGCTTTTTCCACAAAAAATTGACATTACGAGTACACTCGAATGCCGTTTGGACTGAAGAACGCACCTGCAACATTTCAACGTTGTATTAACAATCTATTAGAAGACCTAATTTACAAAGATTGTTTAGTTTACATGGACGATATAATAGTTTTTTCCACTTAATTGGAAGAACACTTGTTATCTCTACGTAAAGTATTTGCTAAATTACAAGAAGCTAATCTAAAGTTACAACTTGACAAATGTGAATTTATGAAAAGAGAAACAGAGTTCTTAGGACACATTGTAACTACTGAAGGCATAAAGCCCAACCCAAATAAAATAGAGCCATACAGAAATTCCCATTACCTAAAACTAATAAAGAAATAAAATCATTTTTAGGACTTTGCGGTTTCTACCGTAAATTTATCCCTAACTTTGCAAAAATTGCTAAACCCATAACACAAAAATTAAAAAATGGTTCCGTTATAAATTCTAAAGATACCGAGTATTTATCAGCCTTCGAAAAATTAAAATTTTTAATTATGTCCGAACCAATATTAATTTACACAAATTTCGAAAAAACATTCTCATTAACCACAGATGCAAGCAATACCGCTCTAGGTGCTGTATTATCACAGGATCGTAAACCCGTTTGTTACGCTAGCCGCACTCTCAATGAACATGAACTTAATTATTCAGCAATAGAAAAATAACTTTTAGCTATTGTCTGGGCCACTAAATACTTCAGGTCCTATCTTTTTGGTCGTAAATTTCAGATCCTTAGTGATCATCAACCTTTAGTTTGGCTCGATTATATCAAGGAACCAAACATGAAACTCCAAAGATGGAAAATCAAACTAAATGAGTTTGATTACCATATAAAATATGTACCAGGAAAAGAAAACCATGTCGCCGACGCACTTTCACGTGTAAAAATAGAAAACTTCTACGGCGAATCTCCCACTTCAGCTGCTACAGTACATAATAGGTTGTCAAATATCTCCCTTCCGCTTTTTTGCTCTTTATTCAATGCTTTATAAAATGTGTTAGAGTTTTGTTCGATAATCGGTTTCCATCTAGACGGCAACTTCATAATACCTCCCTCGTAGAAGCCCCCCTCCTTATTTGCGAAGAACTCGGACAGCCACTTTTCACAAGCCTCTTTTGAGTTCAACTTTACACCACCAAGGGCATTCGCCATGGACAGGAACAGGTGGTAATCACTTGACGCTATGTCCGGGCTATATGGTGGATGCGATAAAACCTCCCGAGCTCCGAACATCCGAGCTCCCGTAGCTTCTGACGAGTCATCAACGAAGTGTGTGGTCTGGCGTTGTCCTGGTGGAACACTACACCCTTCCTGTTGGCCAATTCTGGACGCTTCTGGTCGATCGCCTGTGCTTCAAGCGGTCCAGTTTTTCGCAGTAGATGGTAGAATTAAGCGTCTGGCCATATGGGAGCAGCTCATAGTGGATGATTCCCTTCCAATCTCACCAAACACACAGCAAAACCTTCCTGTTTGGGACGATTCACCGGCCTTCGACCACGACCGTTTTCGCTTGATATTGTCGTATGTGATCCATTTTTCGTCGCCAGTCACCATCCGCTTCAAGAACGGGTCGAGTTCGTTCCGTTTCAGCAGCATATCGCAGGCGTTGATTCGGTCCAGAAGGTTTTTTGCGTCAAATCATGCGGCACCCAAACATCAAGCTTTTTTTTTGTATCCAGCCTTCTGCAGATGGTTTAAAATGGTTTGGTGACTAACTCCCATATCCTGGTCGATGTCACGAGATGCCACATGCCGGTCTAACTCGATGTATTCCATGATTTGATCGGTATTTGTCGTCACAGGTCTTCCGCCGTCTGGCTTATCCATGGTGTCGTTTTCACCGGCTCTGAATCGTCGAAACCATTCCTCCGCGGTTCGAAGTGATAGAGTACCATCCCCCAAAACACCATTAATCTCACGGAACGTTTCTCTAGCGGATTTGCCTTTAACGAAGGAAAACTTTAAAATACATAAAATTTGTTTACACGTCTATAACTGTTGAACGCAATATCAAAACTAATCATAGCGTCGTTTTATAGGTTATGTCAAGGCCTTTCAAATTATGTATAGTTGCCAGATACGAGCTCTGTAGAGCTTTGTACATAGCCGAGAAATTCAAAAGACAAAAAGGCGGAAGGGAGATATTTGCCAAACTAATATTAGGTTCGACATAATTGATTTCAAATTCTTTATGAGTTTTTACATATCTGCATTCTGTATTAAATTGGTTAAGTATGCCCGTTAAGCATTTGTTTATTATTAAAGTTTTTGAAGATGCCAAATAAGTTTGATTATTTTGAACATAAAAATTATTTTGTTCATTTTCTATTAAAATGTTTTGATTACTATCTGGATATGGAATTATTGTAAAGATTGATTATTTCCTTTGGAATATGGGAAAATATTAGAATTTCATTTGTATCCGTTTTCAGCCAGTTCCTGCATATATAAAAATATCTGCTGGTGTTTTACCTGTTGTATTATGTTTAATTTTATGGTTATAAACATAGAGTAGGGTTTCAAATTTTGTTATTTTATTCTCTGGGTCGGACTCAGTGCTTATAATTCTTAACTTTTCGTTGACAGTTTTATGAAATCTCTCAATGTCAGAAATTCCATTTTTACTTGTTGTGACGTTAATGTGAACATTTTCGGACTTTAGCCATAAATGTAATGCAGCACACATAAATGCTGAGTCTTTATCGGCTTTTATTTCGGATGGTTTTCCCATTTCATTAAAAATTTTAAGTATAGCTTTTTTTGCTTCTCCCTAGAGCTGACTTCAATTAAGGCGGCATATTTGGAATAAACGTCAATACATGGCAGGAATGTTTTACTTTCGATTAAATAAAAATCGATAATATATTTTTCTCTAGGATTGAAAATTTCTGGCGTTAACTCGTAATTTAATTTAGTGTCTCTATGTTCTGTTTTGCACATGTTACATACTTCACATTCGTTGATAATGTTCTGTATTAACTTTTGATAGTCTGGGTAGTAATATTTTTCTTTAAAAATTTTAGTTTGTTTTTCTATACCTGGATGTAAGAGTTCTCTGTGGGTTTTTATTATTACTTCTTTAAATTCTGAATATGTTTCAATATCTATTAATTTACTGGTTGCTCTCATAACTTTAGTTATGTTGTTCGGACTGACAATTTCTAAGAAGGCGTTTTGAAATGTAAGGAAATCTATTTCATTATGAAAATGAATTACGCTATTATTTGTACACAAATATTCTTTTATTAATTCTTTTGCATATGCGCTTGTCATTTCTTTATAATGGATTTTTAGTTTTGTTTTATGAAAATATTTTCTTATTTCTGTATTGTTATTGTCGTCTTTGACAAATTCTATTTGTCTATTATTGTAGTTTATTGGTCTTTCCGTAAAGGAAATGTAATTTTGGTTATCTTCATGGCTACTATATTACATTTTAATATGATTAAAATATATAGATGCTAATATACGGTGGAAAAAAGAAAGCAGATAGAAAAAAGAAATTAAACAATTAGGGAAGAACTGCATACCAGAAATAAAATATATATATATATAATTATATAGTGACATTTCCATAAGTCCCTTAGACTTAAGAACATGCCTACCTCTTTACATACACAAAAAGCATACCCAATACTACCCTACACCTCACAAATGTAAATCTGCTGATACCGCAAACCCCATACTACCCTTTATGTACTCAGCCCCTAGATAAGAATAAAAATGTCACCAGAATCCCAGAACCAAGGCCAAGCGGAAAAACCCCAAGTAATACGAGTACAGGACAAATCACCCATTGGTAGACTAAACATTCTTTGCCTAATTGTCACGTTCCCACGTTCAAAGTTCGGACTCGCAAACTCGAAAACAAAAGTTTTAAGTTTCAAATAAACAAAACGTTAAAGAATCAAAGAGCACTTGTATCCAAGAGCGAATGCACTTGAATCCGAGAGAAATGTAGATAACTCTAAAGCTCTCTCTAAAATCCTAGAATCCAAACTCCATATTTGAAGGCTGGAGGGGTGCTTCTACGAGGGAGGTATTATGATGTTGCCGTCTAGATGGAAACAGATTATCGAACAAAACTGTAACACTTTTTATAAAGCATTGAATAAAGAGCAAAAAAAGCGGAAGGGAGATATTTGACAACCTATTATATTTTAATATGATTAAAATGTATAGATGCTTATATACGGTGGAACAAAACTGTAACACTTTTTATAAAGCATTGAATAAAGAGCAAAAAAAAGCGGAAGGGAGATATTTGACAACCTATTATATTTTAATATGATTAAAATATATAGATGCTTATATACGGTGAAAAAAAGAAAGCAGAAAGAAAAAAGAAATTAAACAATTAGGGAAGAACTGCATACCAGAAATAAAATATATATATAATTACAACTTCGCGGTTTGTTGGTTTATAAAAAAAATATTTTTTTATTCAATCAAAACTTAAGCGAACGTCGGAGACAAATTCACGTCTTATACAATTGAAGTATGAATAAAATCTAAATCTAAAAAGCGAACGCTTAGCAAACCCTTGGCTGAGCTTATTTACTTCTTCATATTGAGCGTACATAGGCTCTCATTTATGTTAACGTTAATTAGGCGCTCTCTTGAGTGAATTGCGCATGGATACAGATCAGCCGAGTTTGAGCTACGTGGAAAGTTTTGACCCTTTAAGCTGTGTAAGCAGTTTTCACCCTTCTAGTGGGAATAACGAATAAGACTGCGGATGTTTATGTTAAATTGTTTACATCGGCCGAATTTGTTATTGTCACCGAGAAGTTGGGGTTCTTATGTGCTAAGGCATTCTTGGTTCTATGTTCTATTGTTGCTAAGTAAGAGAATATAATATATAAAGTGGCTGGTATATGTTGTAGATATATGTTGTGTGGTTGAGCATTACATATGTCACTACCCCACCCTTAAAATTTAGCCTGTCCTCAGGCGGATATTCTAGGATACAATACAGGATTAGCATCAGGTACTGTATTTATATTTTCTGTTGTTATACTATTTTGTTGTTTTATTTGTTCTGAATTCTCTTTTTTATACTTAACAATTAATTTTTTTGGAATGCCTTTATATTTATAAATAAAATATAGTATAAGTGCAAGTATTATAATAGCAAGTATAGTTAATGTAACAATTTGTAATGTGTTGTATGTATTAGTGTGTTCCTTAATTATTTCTTTAGCGTGTAGATATGATAATGGTTCTAACTTTGTTACATTGTTATTGATATAGACCGTTTGTGTGTAGTCTAGTGTTGTGCTTGTGATTAATATGTTTTCTATTTGAACAGAACAATTAAAAGCTTTTATTATATTGTCTCCTTCTATTATAATTTCTCTATTAGTTATACAGTTTTGATTTAATACAACTTTTGATAATTTCCAAGTTAAAATTATGTTTGGTTCTACATAAGTTATTCCAATATTGTTATGTGTTTTTGAATATCTACATTCTGTTGGTATTTGATTTAATATTCCTGTAATACATTTGTTTATTATTGGTTTTCTTGAGTTTTGTTTATAAACTTGATTATCTTGGATATAATATTTATCATTTACATTTTCTATAAGTATATTATTATCTTCGTCTGGATATGGTACGATGTTAAAAAGTGCAGTTTTTATAATGTCTCTAGGAATATGGGAAATAATAAGTATTTCATTTGCATCTGATTTTAACCACGTAGAAGTTTTTATATTTAGCAATTTTTCGGAATTTACATGTGATAATGGATCATGTTTTAGTAATTTGGGATTAAAAATACCAAGTCTTGTTAACTGCATACCAAGTTCTATATCTTCAATGTATTCGGTAAAGTGTTGTAAATTAAATATTAAAAGTTCTAATCTTCTGTCACCCTCACTTATTGCGCTTAAATGGTTGATTACTTCAATGCCTCTATTGACTACTTCTATTACTTCATTCAATTCATTAATTTGAATATTATGTTGAGAAAGATCGTTTATTTTTTGTTCTAATTCTTCTTTGTCATTTTGATCTAAAGTTATTCCATTCATCTCTCTGTCTAATTTTTCAGTTAAATATTGGATTTGGGCTATAGTACCATATTCTTCAGCTTGTTTAATTAAATTCGCAAAAGTTTGTTCGGTTTTTGTTAAGTTTACGGACAAATAGTGATATTCATAGTTTATAGGTATATTAATTGATCCTGTTTTAAATATAAGATATCCATTTTTAGCTTGTATTGGGTTCACCTCTAGGCTTTGACCACGGACGGTATGGACGAAACATATAATAAATGTTATTATGAATAACTGTTTAATCGGACTCCTCTTGATTTTTGAGAGTTGAGCTGGAATGGTATTTACTGTTATTAATTTTCTTTTGTTTTTTAAATTTAGATTTATAATGTTCAACTTTTCTTCCTCTATTTGTTTCTTCGTAATGTTTCTCATCTATTTGTTTATTAGCCCTGTTTTCTTAAATGGGTTAGTTGTTTTACTTTTTACCAATGGTGCTTGTTTATATCTGGTATCTACTTCATAGCTATGTCTATCTTTATTCAACTTATCTATTTTTGATTGTTTCTCCTTTTGGGTGTCATATGCAGGTGTTCCTGCATAAATGAAAATATCAGCTGGTATTCTACCAGTTGTATTATGTTTGGTTTTATGATTATATACATAGAGAATAGTTTCAAATTGTGTTATCTTATTTTCTGGGTCGGACTCACTATTAATGATTCTTAACTTTTCATTGACTGTTTTATGGAATCTTTCAATGTCGGAAATTCCATTTTTACTTGTTGTGATATTTATATTCACATTTTCGGACCTAAGCCATAAGTGTAACGCGGAACATATAAAAGCTGAATCTTTATCGGCCTTTATTTCGGACGGTTTTCCCATTTCATTGAAAATTTTAAGGAGAGCTCTTTTCGCTTCCAGCCAGTCTCTACTGCTAACTTCAATCAAGGCGGCATATTTGGAATAAATGTCAATGCATGACAGGAATGTTTTATTATTGATTAAATAAAAATCGATAACATATTTTTCTCTGGGATTAAAAGTTTCTGGTGTTAACTCATAGTTTAGTTTAGTATCTCTATGTTCTGTTTTGGATATGTTACATACTTCGCATTCATTAATAATGTTCTGTATTAACTTTTGGTAGTCTGGGTAATAATATTTTTCTTTGAAAAGGTTAGTTTGTTTCTCTATTCCTGGGTGTAAAAGTTCTCTGGCTTTTTATAATTATTTCTTTAAATTCTGAATATGTTTCAATATCTTTTAATTTGATGTTTGATTTCATAACTTTAGTTATGTTATTCGGACTGACAATTTCTATGTAAGCGTTTTGAAATGTAAGGAAGTCTGCTTCGTTATGAAAGAAAATTACGCTTCTTTTAGTACAAAAATATTATTAATAATATATGAAAATATCCTTTAGTTTCTACGGTATTATTATCGTCTTTTATAAATTCTATCTGCCTGTTGTAGTAATTAATTGGCCTCTCCGTTAAGGAAATATAAGATTGGTTATCTTCTTGAGCACTGTGAATAGTAGCTTGTGTTGGTAACGAAATATTACTGGAGGTTTCTCCTAGGAAGTTTTCTTCAATTTTTACTCTTGATAGAGCATCTGCTACATGGTTTTCTTTACCAGGGAGATATTTGATATGGTAATCAAATTCATTTAATTTGATTTTCCATCTCTGAAGTTTCATGTTTGGCTCTTTAATTGAATCAAGCCAAACCAATGGCCTGTGATCACTGTAGATCTCGAATTTTCTACCAAATAAATAGGACCTGAAATATTTAGTGGCCCAAACAATAGCAAGGAGTTCCTTTTCTATTGCGGAATAATTAATTTCATGTTCGTTCAGAGTTCTGCTCGCGTAACATATAGGTTTATGCTCTTGCGATAATACCGCGCCTATAGCAAAATTGCTGGCATCAGTAGTTAGTGAAAAAGACTTTTTAAAATCTGGGTGTATTAATATGGGATCGGACGTTATTAACACTTTTAGTTTTTCAAAAGCTAAGTAATAGTCTGAGTCTTTGATATTTATTATTGAGCCTTTTTTTAGTCGTAATGTCATTGGTTTTGCTATTTTAGCGAAGTTTGGAATAAATTTGCGGTAAAAACCGCAAAGACCAAGAAATGATTTTATTTCCTTAGTGGACTTTGGTATAGGGAAATTCACTACGGCTTTAATTTTTGTGGGATTTGGTTTAATACCATCTGTTGTAATTATATGCCCTAGGAATTCAGTTTCTTTTTTAAGGAATTCGCATTTGTCTAGCTGTAATTTTAAATTTGCTTCCCTGAGCTTTAAGAATACCTTTCGCAAAGACATTATGTGCTCTTCCAATGAAGTGGAATACACAATTATGTCATCCATATATACGAGACAGTTTTTGTATATTAAATCTGCTAAGAGATTATTCATGCAACGTTGAAAAGTTGCGGGTGCATTTTTTAAACCAAATGGCATTCGAGTATATTCAAAATGACCATTTTTGGTGGAAAAAGCTGTCTTCGCAATGGAATTTTCATCCATTTGTATTTGATGAAAACCTTTTGCGAGGTCAATGGTTGTAAAGTATTGGCAATTTCCAAGCTTGTCCAATATTTCATCCATTACCGGTATTGGGTATTTGTCATCAACGGTAATTTCGTTGAGGTTGCGATAGTCAATGACTATGCGAAATTTTGATTTTCCCGATGCATCTGGCTTTTTGGGTACTACCCAAACCGGAGAGCAATACGGAGAATTCGATTTTCTTATGATGCCTTGTTGCATCATGTCTTTCATTTGGTTTTCGACTTCTTCGTCGAAGCTTTGTGGGTATTTGTATGGACGTCTGTAAATTGGGTCTTCGTGTTTAGTTGTTATGACATGTTTAGTTGTACTTGTGAAGGTCAAATTTTTACCTTCTTTGTACTGTATGTCACTAAACTCGTATAAGACACTGGTGAGGGCTTTCCTCTCTTCATCGTTTAGATGATCAAGTCGAAATTCATTTGTTTCATTGAGTTCGTTGTCAATTACATAATTGACATACTCAATATTTAGAGAATCTAATAGGTTTTCTTTTAAACTCTCTTTAGGTGTTTCTTCTTCTTCATTAATATCTTCAAGTCGCAATTTAAATGTGTATTTATTTAAAGTGACTGTATTGGATGTATAGCATATAATTGCTTTGGAATCTTCCAAATATTCCCTGCCTAACAAAATGTCGTATTTTTCTGAGAATTTATGTAAATAAAATGTTTGCTTTGTCGGACATAGTTTACTAGGTTTTAATGAAATTTTTGATTTTAAAATAATTTGACCGTTTATTGTGTGTACATCCAATGGAGCTTTTGAGTTAATCGGACAATTGAAAAAATTTTTACTCATCAAATTTATTGATGAACCTGTGTCAATCAAACATTTGAGTTTGATATCGTTCATAGTTATTTGTATGAATGGGTAGGTTCTTCTTCTTCTACTTCTGATTCCGATCCCGAGGCAAGTTGATGAAAATTTTCACTGGTGTCCATTTTAGACTGACCACTGGAACTTTCACGCTGCCTTTTTTGGGGTTGGTTAGTAGTAGAATAAGATATGGGTTTTTGATAATTTAGAGTGTTTTGCGCTCTACCCTGGTCTAACTTTTGTTTGAACTCGCTGTATGTTGCTTGGTTATTTTCAACCCTTTTTGAATTATTACTTGCATAATTATTTTGATTTTGATTTTGCTGTGTTTGAATATAATAAGGTTTTGTACCTTGGTCATTATTATTTCCCTTGTTCTTTTGAGATTCATTATATCTACTACTGCTTTGTGATGTAGATGGACTGTTTGATTTAGTTTTAACTTTTTCTGTATTTGATACAATTGTATCGTAAAGGCCTTCCCTTTGCGCTACTTGTCTTAATAATGTTGTTGTTGTAATATCGTATCTTGCTAAAGTCATGAACATTCTGTCTGGAATTCTTTTATAAATTACATCTTTTATAGTATTAGCCGGTAAAGAGTTGGTATAAAGAGTTGTATTTGTATAATTATTTTCTAGTGATAATTTACTTGAAATTTCGAACATCTTATTTTCTAGTTCTTCTACAAACTTACGAATACTACCACTCCAGTATGTGTTGTAAAGTCTTCTTAGCAGCTCTTCGTATGGGATTTGGGTTTTGAATTCATCAATGAGCACTGATCGCAGTTCAGCCCAGGTGTTGCACTGTTGTAGCTGGGACACTTCTTGTGAGTGTCGGGACAGCTGCATCTCGATGGCACTGTAGAGTACACTATGTTGCCTCTTGTCTGTTGTCGGGTATAGGGACATCACGAAGTCCACACGTCTCACAAATGATGCCAGTTCTCTTGTGGAACCGTCAAATGTTGGGATGTGGCGAATCTGGCCCAAAGCCTGATTCAAATGTAGCTCGGATAGAATCATAATTTGTTCACTGGGTTGTGCCATGTTGTTGGCTATTGTTGATTTTTGCTTTTGAATCACTTGGTAGGTTAATACCGGGGTTTTTATTTTATTTTTTTTTTTTTAATTTTTAAGATTCACACACCTTCGTAGCGGTCCAATCAATGTTAGATGGGCTACACTGACCTGGTAACAGTCACACCTTTTATTTGTTTTGGTGGGTCACGCTTTAATGGTCACTTGCAGTTTTTAATTTGTATTAATAGTATCCAACATCGAGAGTTAGATAACTATTCACAAATATTTTGTCACATAGATTCTTTTGCGGATCTGCTTTGTATAAACTGAAGCACAAACGAAACTTTGTTCGCCACGAGCTGCGCTTTATTAATCTCGAACTAATTTATTAGCTCTAAGAGATTATGTTCACACGCGGATCCTACCGACTGCGCCAATTACAACTTCGCGGTTTGTTGGTTTATAAAAAAAATATTTTTTTATTCAATCAAAACTTAAGCGAACGTCGGAGACAAATTCACGTCTTATACAATTGAAGTATGAATAAAATCTAAATCTAATTTGCAAAGGGAACGCTTAGCAAACCCTTGGCTGAGCTTATTTACTTCTTCATATTGAGCGTCCATAGGCTCTCATTTATGTTAACGTTAATTAGGCGCTCTCTTGAGTGAATTGCGCATGGATACAGATCAGCCGAGTTTGAGCTACGTGGAAAGTTTTGACCCTTTAAGCTGTGTAAGCAGTTTTCACCCTTCTAGTGGGAATAACGAATAAGACTGCGGATGTTTATGTTAAATTGTTTACATCGGCCGAATTTGTTATTGTCACCGAGAAGTTGGGGTTCTTATGTGCTAAGGCATTCTTGGTTCTATGTTCTATTGTTGCTAAGTAAGAGAATATAATATATAAAGTGGCTGGTATATGTTGTAGATATATGTTGTGTGGTTGAGCATTACATATGTCACTATATATATAATTATTTAGTGACATTTCCATAAGTCCCTTAGACTTAAGAACATGCCTACCTCTTTACATACACAAAAAGCATACCCAATACTACCCTACACCTCACAAATGTAAATCTGCTGATACCGCAAACCCCATACTACCCTTTATGTACTCAGCCCCTAGATAAGAATAAAAATGTCACCAGAATCCCAGAACCAAGGCCAAGCGGAAAAACCCCAAGTAATACGAGTACAGGACAAATCACCCATTGGTAGACTAAACATTCTTTGCCTAATTGTCACGTTCCCACGTTCAAAGTTCGGACTCGCAAACTCGAAAACAAAAGTTTTAAGTTTCAAATAAACAAAACGTTAAAGAATCAAAGAGCACTTGTATCCAAGAGCGAATGCACTTGAATCCGAGAGAAATGTAGATAACTCTAAAGCTCTCTCTAAAATCCTAGAATCCAAACTCCATATTTGAAGGCTGGAGGGGTGCTTCTACGAGGGAGGTATTATGATGTTGCCGTCTAGATGGAAACAGATTATCGAACAAAACTGTAACACTTTTTATAAAGCATTGAATAAAGAGCAAAAAAAGCGGAAGGGAGATATTTGACAACCTATTATATTTTAATATGATTAAAATATATAGATGCTTATATACGGTGGAACAAAACTGTAACACTTTTTATAAAGCATTGAATAAAGAGCAAAAAAAAGCGGAAGGGAGATATTTGACAACCTATTATATTTTAATATGATTAAAATATAGATGCTTATATACGGTGAAAAAAAGAAAGCAGAAAGAAAAAAGAAATTAAACAATTAGGGAAGAACTGCATACCAGAAATAAAATATATATATATATATAATTATTTAGTGACATTTCCATAAGTCCCTTAGACTTAAGAACATGCCTACCTCTTTACACACACAAAAAGCATACCCAATACTACCCTACACCTCGCAAATGTAAATCTGCTGATACCGCAAACCCCATACTACCCTTTATGTACTCAGCCCCTAGATAAGAATAAAACTGTCACCAGAATCCCAGAACCAAGGCCAAGCGGAAAAACCCCAAGTAATACGAGTACAGGACAAATCACCCATTGGTAGACTAAACATTCTTTGCCTAATTGTCACGTTCCCACGTTCAAAGTTCGGACTCGCAAACTCGAAAACAAAAGTTTTAAGTTTCAAATAAACAAAATCTTAAAGAATCATAGAGCACTTGTATCCAAGAGCGAATGCACTTGAATCCGAGAGAAATGTAGATAACTCTAAAGCTCTCTCTAAAATCCTAGAATCCAAAGTCCATATTTGAAATGCTCGAACCCGAGGCTTGAACGTCAATCAATCTAGATCAATAAGTTGAGTTCAGTTTGAGACCTAATACTAATCGGTCGGTGTTCTTCAATAAAATTATACACCTTTGCAATATTTCGGTCAAATAAAAATATATTTTTTTTGACATACGGATGTTATGAACGTGTAATTATATATAGTAACATATCCATTATTACACCCACAACTCCCCATAAGATAATTATAAGCAACATACACTAGTATAAGCTCATATACACACATTAATGTATAAACACAAAATATCTAAGTCTAAGCACAAAATGTAATCAAAGAACGAGAGCCCTTCGATTAACCTTGGACACAGCGTCATGTTCCAAAGCCACCCTTTCTCACAGATCGCAAATCATAAACATAGACACGTCGCCTTATCATAAACATAGACACTTGCCGCCTTTATAAACACAGACTCTCGTCCCCTAATCATTTGCATTCGACCACTTGGCGAGCCAACTGAAATAATAAACTTTCGCGATCGACGCCTACGCACTTGTCCCAGGATTCTCCAATTACCCCTATTCTTCAGAAGACTCTCTTACAACAGGAAAATAGAGGTTTACAACCCAACTCTCTTAAACTTCGCTCTTTGGCTTCCCCAAATTGCCTATAAAACAGCAAGCTTGCCTCCATGCAGGAGTTCAGTACTGAGTACGTTATCAACCGCGATAACACCGCTTAAGCCAATTTAACTTTCCAATTTCGTGATGATCAAATGGCTCTTGTTCTTTCCATAAATGGAATTAATAAAAAGGTTTAATAAAATATAAAACTCAATCGTGTGTTTTTTTCATCAAACCCTCGGTCTGAATTCGTAAATGGCGCAGTCGGTAGGATAAAAAGAAAAAAAAAATTGTACGACTCGTTTACAAATATCAATCTAATGACAAAAGAGACTTGTACGACCAAGCTTATCTTTTTATGATTGAACCACGCGAATCGGCGCTAAGTGAACTTAAATCGTAATACAATAAAACTCTATTTATCCGCAAAAGAACTACGTATAATCGGTGGTTGCCACACAATAGTCAACCTACTGCACACGATTAATAAAAGTGTAAAAACAAAAAACCAAAAGACCAAAAGATTCTACAGAAACAAAAATCAACCATGGCAACCGAACAAATCCAACTATTATCAGAATCCCACTTGAATCAAGCCTTAAATCAAATTAGGCAAATACCTTCATTCAGTGGAGACATCCAAGAGCTCAGTGCCTTTATACGAAGGATAGAGTTCATACTCCAACTGTATCCAACAACGGACCCCAGACAAAAACATGTATTCTTCAGCGCAATAGAGATGCATCTTGCAGGAGATGCTCAACGAGTGTCACAATTATCTGGAGCAACAACCTGGCCCACTCTAATGAACGCACTCATCAGCGAATATAAAACACAAACACCATGTGAAGAATTACTCCGTCGCCTCTACAATACACCCTTCAACGGAAGTATCCGTAAGTTCGTCGAAGAATTAGAAACCAAATCATTCACAATATCAAATAAGCTTATGTTAGAAAATAACGTTAACAACACCTTATTATACACAATGCATTAAACAACACAGTTAAAGATGTGATCATGAGAAAATTGCCCGAAAGGTGATTTATGACCCTTGACATAACGACAGTATATAAACTCAAATAGCACAACAACGAAATAACCTTCAATGACCGAACGAAACACCAAAATAACTCCAATCCTAACACAAATCCACCCCAAACTTCTAAGAATAAAGGAAATTATCAAAATTTCGCGAATTATGTTATGCACAACACAAATAAATCAAGTCCCAACAATAATTCAAAAGCTATTGTATCAAACCAGCAGGTTATGCATGAATTTAAGCAAAAGCTAAATCAGGGTAGAGCCCAGAACCCTTTAAATTACCCACAACAAAATAGTAAGGCACCAAACCCTCCCGTCAAACGGCAGAGAGAAAGTGCTAGTGACCAATACAAAATGGACACAAGCGAAAATTTTCTTCAACCAGCCTCGGAATCAGAAAGCGATCCAGAGGAGTAGGTAATCCATTCCTAAATATTAAACTAAATAATATTACTCTCAAATGCCTAGTAGACACTGGTTCGTCTATCAATATTATGAAACAAAATTTCTTTAATTTCCCAATAAAATTCTCTAAAATGAAAGTCCACACTATAAATGGCACTATAGTATTGAACCAAAGCGTTTCATTGCATTCAAGCAAACTTTGTCCGACTAAACAAACGTTCTTTATTCACAATTTCTCAGAAAAATATGATCTACTATTAGGCAGAAACTATTTAGAGTTAACCAACACTCAAATTAACTATTCAACACAAACAGTCAACATAAATGGCTACTCATTTAAAATGTGGTACGATCACAAAGAAGGTGAAAATTTGACCTTCACAAGTACGATTAAACACTCTATTCATACAAAGCACGAAGACCCTATCTATAAAAAACCATATAAATACCCCCAAGCATTTGACCAAGAAGTTAATAAACAAATCAACGAAATGATAGAACAAAAAATAATTAGGAAATCAAAATCCCCCTATTGTTCTCCAATTTGGATTGTCCCAAAGAAAAGCGATGTTCTGGCAAACCAAAATTTCGATTGAACAACAGTCAACAACCAAAACCGCATTCTCAACAAAACATGGACATTACGAATATACTCGTATGCCTTTCGGTTTGAAAAATACACAAGCAACCTTTCAACGTTGCATCAATAACCTTCTAGAAGATTTAATCTATAAGGATTGTTTAGTCTACTTAGATGAAATTATCGTTTACTCCACTTCACTAGAGGAACACATAATGTCATTAAAAAGGGTATTTGATAAGCTACGATCAGCATATCTAAAATTGCAACTTGATAAATGTGATGTGTATACCGACAGACGGTATAAAACCAAACCCTAACAAAATAAATGCAATTGTTAACTTTCCTATCCCAAAAACTACAAAAAAAATAAAATCTTTCCTTGGACTCTGCGGATTCTACCGTAAGTTCATTCCCAATTTTGCAAAAATAGCAAAACCCATGACACTTAAATTGAAAATAGGAGCAACAATTAACACAAAAGATAATGACTACATATCCGCCTTCGAGAAACTTAAAGTACTCATTACGTCCGATCCGATCCTAATATATCCTAACTTCGAAAAGAAATTCTCATTAACGACAGACGCAAGTAATATAGCTATAGGCGCTGTATTATCTCAAGAACACAAACCTATTTGTTATGCAAGCAGAACTCTAAACGAACACGAACTTAACTATTCAGCAATAGAAAAAGAACTATTAGCTATAGTATGGGCAACAAAATATTTTAGATCTTACCTATTCGGTAGAAAATTCGACATATTAAGCGATCATAGGCCACTTGTATGGCTATGGAAGATAAAACTTAACGAATACGATTATAATATCCAATACCTACCTGGTAAAGAAAATCATGTCGCGGATGCTCTATCCAGAATTAAAATTCAAGAAAACTTCCTAGGAGAAGATGATCCAATCTCCCTTCCCACAGCAGCTACTATACATAGTGCATCAGAAGGTAACCAAAATCACGTTCCAATAACAGAAAGGCCCCTTAATTATTATAACAGACAATTCGAATTCATAAAAGACAATTTTGACGACGTCCAGATAATAAAATATTTCCATAAAACTAGAATAAAAATCAGTTAAAAAAAAATGACCGACACCCTTGCTAAAGACTTAATTAAAGAATACTTCTGTAATAAGAAAAGTGTTATTTAATTCCCCAATGAAATTGACTTTCAGATATTTCAAAATGCTTATATTCAAATCATAAGTCCCGTCAATTTCACTAAAACCATGAAAACCGGTAACAAACTAATAGACATTCAAACATATGCCCAATTCAAAGAAATCATTCTTAAAACACATAAAGAATATTTACACCCTGGCATAGAAAAACTAACACTTCAGTTCAAAGAACTTTATTATTACCCCGATTACCAAAAGCTTATCCAAAACATCATAAATGAATGTGAAATCTGTAACATCGCTAAAACCGAACACAGAAACACAAAATTAACTATCGAAACAACCTCAGAAACCTTTAACCCCAGAGACAAATATGTCATGGATTTCTACTTAATAAACAATAAACAATTCCTATCATGTATTGACATTTATTCTAAATACGCCTCCCTGATAGAAGTAAATAGTAGAGACTGGCTTGAAGCTAAAAGAGCTATTTTACGTATATTCAACGACATGGGTAAACCCATAGAAAAAAAAGCCGACAAAGACTCCGCTTTCATGTGTATCGTACTTAAACTGTGGTTAGATTCCGAAGGAGTAACGTTAAATATAACGACAAGTAAAAATGGAATTTCTGACATCGAGAGATTTCATAATTTCAAGCGAAAATGAACCCGAAACCCAATTCACAAAATTCGAGAAAATACTTTACGTATACAATCACAAAACAAAACACAACACAACTGGTCGAACACCAGCAGACATTTTTATTGTTGCAGGAACCCCTTGCTATAACACACAAGAAAATAAAGTGAACAAAATTAATAAACTCAATGAAACTAGACAACACTTTAGTATGGACAACAATTTCATAGATCAAAAACGACTAACCCATTCAAAAAGACAGGAAATTTAAGACAAATAGACGAAAAACATAAATATAATAACGATAATTCCAGGCCTACTCCCGAGCATGATACTCATGTTATGCCTCCTATCGACAATTAACACACAATACTTAGAAGTAACACCTATCCAGGCCAAAAACGGTTACCTAATCTTTCAAACCGGATCATTAGATTTACCAATAAACTATGAATATCACTACTTATCTGTTAATTTAACTAAAACCGAAAACACTTATGAAGAACTTATCAAGCAAGCTCAAATCTTTGAAACTCTACCACAAATTCAGTATCTAACAGAAAAACTTAACAGAGAAATGAACGGTATAAGAATTGCAAAACGTAGTAAACGCGGTCTCGCTAATTTTATAGGAACAATGTACAAATAATTATTCGGCACCTTAAATCAAGAAGATAAAGAAGAATTACAACAACAAATATGTGACATCTCTAAAAATAATGTACAAGTAAGCGAACTCAACCACGTAATAGAAACCATTAATAAAGGAATTGAATTGACCAATCATCTAAATAGTAACTTTGAAGGAGAACAAATGTTAGCCTTAGTAATTTTCAACCTACAACAATTCACTGAATACATAGAAGACATAGAACTTGGTTTGCAACTGACACGGTATCTTTAACCCAAAACTTTTGAAACACGATTCATTAACACACGTCAATTCTGAAAAAATTCTTAATATCAAAACTTCTGCTTGGCTTAAATCTGATAACACCAGTTTTTGAAATAATACCATACCCAGACGAAAACAGTAACATACTGACTGAAACAATACATGACAAATATTTTTTACACAATAATCAAACTTACACAGCAAGTTCCCTATGCTTGGTCATAAATAAATGTATAACAGGTATACTAAACCAACTCTCAACACAATGTAGATACAGTAAAACACATTCTGATTTTGAAATAAAATATGTAGAACCTAATATAATTACAACTTGGAACCTTCCCAAGACTATTTTAAACCAAAATTGTATTAATAGAGAAATTATAATAGAAGGTAACAATATGATAAAAACATTTAATTGTTCTGTTCAATTAGAAGATATATTAATTAGCAACACAATGTAAGATTAAACTCAAACTATAATAACGTAACAAAACTTGAACCACTAGAATACATTCACACAAAAGAAATAATCGAACAACACAATCAGACGAATAATATCTTTCAAATAATAACACTTACAGCATTAATCATACTAGTTATAATTGTTGCATTGTACTTTATTTATAAATATAAAACTATACCCCAAAAAATAATTGTAAAATTCAAAAATCAAACCCCAGAAAACGAAACTATTATACACCCTGAAACAGAAAACGTTGTACCCCAGGTAAATACCCCTGTATTGTACCCTAAAATAAGCGATTAACCTTGGACACAGCGTCATGTTCCAAAGCCACCCTTTCTCACAGATCGCAAATCATAAACATAGACACTTGTCGCCTTATCATAAACATAGACACTTGCCGCCTTTATAAACACAGACTCTCGTCCCCTAATCATTTGCATTCGACCACTTGGCGAGCCAACTGAAATAATAAACTTTCGCGATCGACGCCTACGCACTTGTCCCAGGATTCTCCAATTACCCCTATTCTTCTGAAGACTCTCTTACAACAGGAAAATAGAGGTTTACAACCCAACTCTCTTAAACTTCGCTCTTTGGCTTCCCCAAATTGCCTATAAAACAGCAAGCATGCCTCCATGCAGGAGTTCAGTACTGAGTACGTTATCAACCGCGATAACACCGCTTAAGCCAATTTAACTTTCCAATTTCGTGATGATCAAATGGCACTAGTTCTTTCCATAAATGGAATTAATAAAAAGGTTTAATAAAATATAAAACTCAATCGTGTATTTTTTTTATCAAACCCTCGGTCTGAATTCGTAAATATATACATATTTATGCAGCCATCAATCGCTGATCGCCGCTAATGCATCGCGCATTAAAATATGTAAACACTAAATATGCAATGAAACGAATATACTATTAAACCCGAAACTAAACCCCACTACCGAACTAAACCTATTTTTAGCAGCAATCAATCGCTGATTGCCGCTACATAATGCATCGCGCATTAAAATATGTAAACGCCAAATATGTGCCACAATAAAAAAAAAAAATAAATAATTTCGCATATTACACAAAGAAAAATTATACAAACATATTTAGGCGGCAATCAATCGCTGATAGCCGCTCATGCATCGCGCATAAATATGTGAATATAGCCACACTGAAAAAAAGGGGAAAGCATAACGAAACCAATGTGCCACAACTTAACAAATGCCAGTGCTCCGCCACCTAATTAATGTGGGCGTACATACTTGCATGCACGCCGCAGCGTCCGGCCGCTACATTGTGGACGGTGACGCATAACAACATAAACTGTACTCAATAAAATCACAAGTATATCACAAATATATATTTATTTATATATATATATATATATATATTTATATTATATATTATATATATATATTATATTATATATTATATATTATATTTTATATATATATTTATAATTTGAAGACCTATAGTTTTATATAAAAGTCCCACGGATTCTCAATATTTCATATATATATTTCTTTACCAATTATAAGTATTTTATTACATCGATATACCCATATAATATATATTATATATATTTTAATTTATATTTTAAAATTTTACTTATATATTTTTGCCAATTCACAACATTTATTATATTAATATACCCATATTCTCAATATTCCACATATATACATTTTACCAATTCTTAAAATCTTATACACATACTCACCCCTATATCCTAAGAATTTCTGGAAAACTCAAAGAGAGTAAAAAAAGTTCAAACAATCTAACTTGCAAATGTCCAAAAAGACAATTGTGGATAAGACAAAGTCTAGGCTAGGCCTTAGAAGCAGTAGTAGTCTACCCGAGATAAGGGAAGAAGAGGTCATAATCATGGATTCGAAAAACGCGTCCGGGGGTTCCAGGACTACTAGCCCGTCACCCCATGCAATTAACATGGGCAGTGCTAGTACTCTGCTGAATACCTCCATGAATACCTCGATAAATATGACACTGAACCCACAGGATAAATTGGCATTCGTAAAGCCGACCAAACGCCATACGGTCAATTATTACTACGTACTCTAAGAAATCAAATATTAGGGAACATGCAAGATACCAAGCTCGAGTGGGACAGTATCAGGGACACCTGAAGCGAATGTATGCATGCAAGAAAACGGAACCGATACTGATTGTGGAAATTCAAAACCAACCCGACGGACTCCCCTTCGGGAGACTATTCGGTGAAGTCACTCGACTCAGGAGTGAGTTGTTGGCACTGACCGCCGATTTGGATCAAGGGGTTAGTGCAGCCTCAAAAAGGGCCCTTTATGACGGAGCATTCTCGGTCGAAAACGGCCATTACGAATTTACCAGGATGCCCTTCGGTCTGAGGAACGACCCCGCTACATTTCAACGCGTCATGGATAACGTCCTAGGCACACTAATAGGAGATATCTGTATAGTCTACCTGGACGATATCATAATATTCTCCGCTTCACTCCAAAAACATTTGGACGATGTAAGCTCCGTCTTAAAAAAACTGCGTACGGTAAACCTCAAAATCCAACTCACCAAATCCAATTTCCTTCGGAAAGAAATAGACTTCCTGGGTCACGTGGTCACCCAGGAGGGTATTAAGCCGAATCCGAATAAAATCACCTTTATCAAGGAATTTCCCTGCTCCAAGACCCGCAGACAAATCAAGTCCTTCCTGGGACTCATAGGTTATTACCGGAAATTCATAAGAGATTTCGCTCGAATTACCAAACCGCTGACAAAACAATTAAAAGGTGGGAAGTCGGTAGTAATCGATGAGGAATTCCGCGAAGCCTTTGAATTCTGTAAAACTCTCATCGTTAACGACCCCATTTTAAGACATCCGTACTTTACCATACCCTTCACTTTGACAACGGACGCAAGTAGCGTCGCATTGGGAGCGGTACTGTCACAAGGACCAAAAACTTGTGACAGCCCAATCTGCTTCGCGAGCAGAACCCTTAATGAAGCAGAATCCCGTTACTCGACGGTGGAAAAGGAAATGCTGGGGATCGTCTGGGCAGTGAAATACTTCCGACCGTACCTCTACGGTCGTAAATTCAAACTAATCACCGATCACAAACCCTTATTGGGCCTCAAAAATTTTAATGGCTAGAACGCGAAACTTATCCGTTGGAGGGACGCCCTGAGTGAATACGAATATGAATTAGAGCATGAAAAAGGCTCACAAAATGTAAGCAGGGTGGAACCGAACACCCACGTGAATATTTCGGTGCCGAACGACCCGGGAGACATCCCAGTGTCCCAGAGCCCACTCAATGTCTTTAGTAGCCTGTATACTATACCTTTACAATTTCACCAGACCCATCACAAACGGTATGTGCACCATTTAGAAACAAGATCAGGAGACAAATATCCGAGCCTCTCCTTACTTAGAGATAGTTTCGGATATTTTAAAAAATCTATTGAAACCAAGATGTTGACCGTGTAGATATCCGTAAGCAAGATATCTAATGGTCCGTTCGGGATTTCGGGCAGTTTGTAAGTTGGTTTCTGTGGGTGCCTGCCACGAAATACGTTTTTACGGACTTCCTAACAATATGACATTGAATTGCAGTAGTAATAGAAATTGTAAGTAGTAACTCGACAGTCGAAAGGCTCCATTCAACTCTTACGGAAATCTACCGAATCATCCTCGCAAAAATAAAAGAAATGAAACTAGACCTGGATCATGAAGAAGTTCTATCTTATAACAACGCGATACACTCGAGCACGAACTTAACACCGTTCGAACTCTTCAGTGGTCGCACCCATGTTTTCGAGAAGACAGTCAAGTTCAACAATGGACATGACTTCTTGAACAAACTCCACGAATTTCGAACTAAAATCTATCCGGAGGCCGAGAGACACCAAGAAGAAATTGCCGTAAAACGCACAACTAAACTCAACGAAACGAGGGAAGATCCGCCTGCTTTACCTACTGGAAGCTCGGTCTTTCGAAATGAGAACAGGAGGAATAAAATAACACCCCTTTTCACGAGGCATACAGTACTAAGGGACAGCAAACATACACTTCACACGACGCGAAATCAGAAAATACACAAACTAAAAATTAGGAAGTTTTCCTTACCACCAACGACTAACTAGAAACATTTAGCTGACGTCTATTACAGGCTGACGATGACTAACGCCACGGAACTGACACTCGAACCATTGACCAACGACAAAGCTTTAGTAAAAGTCGAACTAGGAACTGCCAGATCGGTGTCGTCGTTCACAACAATACAACCTATAATACACCTGACCGAGTACGAAGTGCAGCTGAAAGGTTGTACAAGCTCATAGAGGACCTTCCGAGCAAATCGGAGGCCACAAGCCTCAAGTCCCTATTACTCGCTAAACTGGACCTAATTAACCAAAGGTTAGCCTCACTCACCCAACATTAACAGCGGTAGAACTAGAAGAGGTTTGATAAACGGCTTAGGTACGATAGTGAAAGCAGTCAGTGGAAATATGGACGCCACCGACGAGGACAGAATAAACAAACAACTATCACAACTAAATATCAGTGCAGAAAAAACAAGTCAATTTAAAAACGAAACAAAAATCAGATTCGGGGAAATAGCGGCCCACATTAATAGAGAACAAGAGTTAATGAGTAGGATCATTAACTCAAATCAAAATAAAATTTTCAAAGAATTAAACACAGGGCATAGGGACATAGAACTGGACCGTCTTATCCACAGGATAAATATCAACTTAGACCTCCTTTATGCTCATTTAACAAACATAGCGGGAAGTGTTTTATTCGCAAAATTAGGAATAATTCCTAAATATATGTAAACAATTTTGAAATAACTAAAATCAGAAATTCTTTAACGGAAGAGGGATTGGAGATCAAGGCGGACCATGAGGTCTACGTATTATTGTCACTCCAAAGAATAGACCCAAATGTTCGAAATTAAAACCCCAATTTTGTCTACCACAAATTATAAATTGTATCGAATTATAGCAATACCGTTCAACGGTACACAAATTGTACCACCCAACCACCCAACACCCACCCCACCCTACCCAATCGGTTGGCAAATATCTCTCTTCCGCTTTTTTGCTCTTTATTCAATGCTTTATATAAAGTGTTACAGTGATCGGATTTAGTTCAAATATGCGCCGTTTTGTTCGATAATCTGTTTCCATCTAGACGGCAATATAATATCATAATCATAATACCTCCCTTGTAGAAGCCCCCCTCCTTATTTGCGAAGAACTCGGACAGCCACTTTTCACAAGCCTCTTTTGAGTTCAACCTTACACCACCAAGGGTATTCGCTATGGACAGGAACAGGTGGTAATCACTTGGCGCTATGTCCGGGCTATATGGTGGATGCGATAAAACCTCCCATCCCAGCTCCCGTAGCTTCTGACGAGTCATCAACGAAGTGTGTGGTCTGGCGTTGTCCTGGTGGAACACTACACCCTTCCTGTTAACCAATTCTGGACGCTTCTGGTCGATCGCCTGCTTCAAGCGGTCCAGTTGTTCGCAGTAGATGGTAGAATTAAGCGTCTGGCCATATGGGAGCAGCTCATAGTGGATGATTCCCTTCCAATCCCACCAAACACACAGCAAAACCTTCCTGGCCGTCAATCCCGGCTTGGCCACTGTTTGGGACGATTCACCGGCCTTCGACCACGACCGTTTTCGCTTGATATTGTCGTATGTGATCCATTTTTCGTCGCCAGTCACCATCCGCTTCAAGAATGGGTCGAGTTCGTTCCGTTTCAGCAGCATATCGCAGGCGTTGATTCGGTCCAGAAGGTTTTTTTGCGTCAAATCATGCGGCACCCAAACATCAAGCTTTTTTTTGTATCCAGCCTTCTGCAGATGGTTTAAAATGGTTTGGTGACTAACTCCCATCTCCTGGGCGATGTCACGAGATGCCACATGCCGGTCTAACTCGATGTATTCCATGATTTGATCGGTATTTGTCGTCACAGGTCTTCCGCCGGCTGACTTATCCATGGTGTCGTTTTCACCGGCTCTGAATCGTCGAAACCATTCCTCCGCGGTTCGAAGTGATAGAGTACCATCCCCCAAAACACCATTAATCTCACGGAACGTTTCTCTAGCGGATTTGCCTTTAACGAAGGAAAACTATAAAATAGCGCGAATTTCGGCGTTAGTGAACTCCATGCTTACACGTCTATAACGTCTATAACCTTTCAAATTATGTATAGGATTGCCAGATACGAGCTCTGTAGCGCTTTGTACATAGTCGCGAAATTCAAAAGACAAAAAGGCGGAAGGGAGATATTTGCCAAACTAATATCTAATATCAGAGAACCCAATTCTTAAAGTACTCGATTTTACAAAGAAATTTACATTAACAGAAACAAGCGATGTCGCTTTGGGAGCTGTACTCTCACAAGAGGGATACCCACTTAGTTACATTAGCCGAACGCTTAATGAGCACGAAGCGCTTACAGCACAATTGAAAAAGAACTCTTAGCAATAGTGTGGGCGACAAAAACTTTTCGACACTACCTACTTGGAAGACACTTTGAAATATCCAGTGACCACCAACCACTTAGCTGGTTGTACCGCATGAAAGACCCAAATTCAAAACTCACCAGATGGAGAGTAAAATTATCCGAATTCGATTTTGACATAAAGTATATAAAAGGAAAAGAAAATTGCGTAGCAGACGCCCTGTCCAGAATAAAAATTGAGGAAACATACTTGAGCGAACAAACCCAACATAGTGCAGAGGAAGACAATAGCGACTTAATCTTTATTACAGAAAGACCAATAAACACATTTAACAGACAGGCAATATTTTCAAAAGGACCACCAGACATCAAAGTTACTAAATATTTTAAAAAACAAATCCTTCAAATATTTTATTACACTATGACCAGAGAAAAAGCTGAACAATATTTGATAGACCATTTTTGCGGTACGAAGAGTGCGTTGTACATTGAGAGTGACACAGATTTCGAAGTCATTCAGGCCGCACACAAACAAACCATGAACACCAAATATACAAAAATCTTACGCAGCTCAATTTTTTTGAAAAACATAACCACTTACGCAGAATTTAAAGAATTGATCTTGACTACTCATGAAAAACTTCTACATCCAGGCAAACAAAATACAAATAAACTTTTCGGAGAAACTTACTATTTCCCTAATAGCCAGCTACTTATCCAGAATATAATAAACGAATGCTATACTTGCAATCTTGCAAAAACAGAGCACCGCAGCACAGACATGCCAATGAAAACCACACCCAAACCAGAACATTGCGGCGAAAAATTCATGATAGACATTTATTCATCTGAAGGCAAACATTACGTTAGTTGCATGGATATTTATTCAAAATTTGCCACATTAGAAGAAATAAAAACAAAAGACAGCAATGCAAAAATGCGCTTATGCGTATATTTAACCAGCTTGGCAAACCAAAATTACTAAAGGCAGACAGAGACGGCGCATTTTCCAGTTTGGCCCTAAAGCGATGGCTGGAGAGTGAGGAAGTTGAATTGCAGCTTAACACAACAAAAACTGGTGTGGCGGACATAGAGAGACTACATAAAACAATTCATGAAAAGATTCGCATAATCAAAACATCCGACGACGACGAAACCAAATTAAGTAAAAAAGAAACAATACTTAACATATACAATCACAAGACCAAACACGATACCACTGGACAGAGGCAAATTTAAACCAACTAAAAATGTAGAACAGACAGACTCTGACCATTACAAAATCACTAATAGAAATAGAGTCACTCACTACTACAAAACACAACAAATTCACACAGCAAATTCAAATTAATAATATTGACACCAACCACGGATATCTCCTTTTTTCCGATAAGCCAGTCCAGATACCATCCTCCTTTGAACATCATTGCTTGAGAATCAATTTAACTGAAATAGACATTGTGGCCGACTATTTTGAGAAAAGGCTACAAACTAATTACCATGCACCCCAGGTCAAATTTTTATACAATAAAATGAAAAGAGAACTAGCCGGAATAACCCTGCAACACAGAAACAAACGGGGACTTATTAACATTGTGGGCTCAGTTTTCAAATACTTGTTTGGCACACTAGATGAAAATGATCGAGTAGAAATACAGAAGAAACTTGACATGAACGCCCATAACTCAGTAAAACTACATGAACTCAACGACGCTATACGATTAATAAATGACGGAATGCAAAAGATACAGAATCATGAAAATAACAACAACATCATTAACACTCTTTTATTCGAACTAATGCAGTTCACAGAATACGTAGAAGATTTGGAAATGGCAATGCAGCTTTCCAGACTCGGACTGTTTAACCCCAAATTTCTAAACTATGACAAACTTGAGAATGTGAATAGCCAGAATATTTTAAACATCAAAACATTCACTTGGATTAACTACAATGATAACCAATTATTAATCATATCCCATATACCCATTAACTTTTCATTAATAAACACAATTAAAATAATCCCTTACCCAGATTCCAACGGCTATCAGCTAGATTACATAGACACACAATCAAAAATAGACTTGACACCACTGTACACCCCACTTAATATAACAAAAATAAAAATTGTAAAACATAACGACATCGTTAAAATGATTTCAGAAAACAACATTACACTTTACATACTAATGACCATTGTCATAATTGCACTTATTTTATTGTATTTATATTTAAGATTTGTATCATATAACCCATTCATGATGCACACAAACAAAACAAACAAAAAAATATATTGAGTAAGATAAATAAATAAGATACAAACTAAGATCCATAAAGACAGACCGAAGTAAAGGTCAACTAAATAAAACCAAATAACAATAAAATCAAATAAATAAACTTGTTTTCAAATAACAAAAAAAAAAACATCTGCAAAATGACAACCGCACCACCCCTGTCAGATAACAACATGATCCAGGTTGCCTACCAGATTGGCAATGTGGAGAAATTCAACGGTGATCCGAGCACACTATACACTTTTGTGAGGCGGATTGACTACATACTGGCCCTTTATGTTACCGGAGATGAACGCCAACAGCAGATCCTATTTGGGCATATCGAGCGCAGCATCAGCGGAGACGTTATGCGCTGCATTGGAGCCAACGACATGACCACCTGGCCCCAGCTTAGACGACAACTAGTACTCAACTATGAACCCCAGACCCCTAACCACGTTCTTTTGGAGGAGTTTCGGAAGACCCGTTCCGAGGCAGTGTACGAGCATTCCTGGAAGAAGCAGAAAACCGCAGACAAACACTCACCAGTAAGCTTGAATTAGAACAAAACCTTGAAGAAAAAACCCTTTATTTAAGATTAATTAAATGCAGTATAGAATCCCTTATTGAAAAATTACCTGCACACATTTATTTTAGAATAAATAATCATAACATACCAGATTTGCGATCACTTATAAACCTTTTACAAGAGAAAGGCATGTTCGAACAAATAAATCACACAAATACACCTATCCAAAAACAAAATCTTTCTGATAATCCACAAAAGCCCTTTAATCACAAGACTAATCAGACTAATAACAACACCAGAAGATATCCAACACCTTTCCTACATTATTCACCAATGCCATATCCAGCCCCACAAATTTATCTAACACCACCAATAAATAACCCACCATATCGTCATCCAACGCCCTATCACCCTAATACAAACAACATTTTTCAACCAAGCCAAAATGCAAACTTTGCACCTCGACCAATTCCTAACACCAATCGAAACAATGCATTCGATCAGAATAGGTTTGGAGAACAACCCCAATATCAAAACCAACAATCAGATAATTATCACATAATTATGGCCCCCAGGTGGCCAACCAACCAATGAAGCGACCAAGACCAGCTAACAGTGGACAGATTGGGATGAGTATTGACGAAACGTTATATCAAGAGAGCGCTGCTTATCAGCAACATGTTCCTTATGACAGTTTTTACTATCCAACTTACGACTATTCGGATTATTATCCGGAGTATCAGTATCAAACTGACGAAAACAATCAAAGTCCACAAACAACACAAATGACACAGCAGATTAATACGGACGAGACAAACAACGATAACCAAGAACCCAATGTCGAACCAGCTGAAAATTTTCAGCCACAAGCCATGGAAAACCCCAATATATAACAATTAAATACAAAGAAAATAATTTGAAATGCCTTATTGACACAGGATCCACGTTTAAAATGATATCCCAAAATATATTTGAACTACCAATCCAAAACACTAATATTCTTATTCAAACCAGCAATGGACCGCTCATAGTTAACAAGAGTATAATCATACCTTTAAAGATTTTGTTCCCAACACCAAAATTATTTTTAATGCACTCTTTCTCTGAAAACTACGACCTCTTATTAGGAAGAAAACTTTTGGCAGAGGCAAAAGCAACAATTAGTTACCGCGATCAAGTAGTGACTCTTTACAACAACAAATACTAATTAATCGAAGGCAAATCAGCACAAGAACAGAGTCACTTTCAAAACGTAAGCATGTCACCTGACACCATGCTCGGACAACCAAGAAATAGTTCACCCATAATAAAATCAGACCTATACAGATTGGAACATCTTAATAATGAAGACCATGCAGCAATACCATGACATACAATACCACGAGGGTGACAAATTGACATTTACTAATCAAACAAAACATACCATTAATACCAAGCGCAATCTACCCATTTATTCTAAATTATATAGTTACCCACAGGCTTATGAACAAGAAGTCGAAAGCCAAATACAAGATATGCTAAATCAAGGTATTATACGTACCAGTAACTCACCTTACAACAGCCCCATCTGGGTAGTCCCAAAGAAACAAGATGCATCAGGAAAACAAAAATTCAGAATTGTAATAGACTACCGAAAATTGAATGAAATCACAGTAGGAGACAGACACCCGATCCCAAATATGGACGAAATCTTAGGAAAACTAGGCAGATGCAATTATTTCACAACTATAGACCTGGCAAAGGGTTTTCACCAAATCGAAATGGATCCAGATTCGGATTAAAAAACGCACCAGCCACCTTTCAACGGTGCATGAATGATATCTTGCGACCACTCTTAAATAAACATTGTCTCGTGTACTTGGACGACATAATTGTATTCTCAACATCCCTTGATGAGCACCTACAATCGCTCGAACTGGTTTTCGAAAAACTAGCAAAAGCCCACCTTAAGCTACAGCTTGACAAGTGTGAGTTTCTAAAGCAGGAAACCACATTTTTGGGACATGTCTTAACACCAGACGGCATAAAACCAAACCCTGAAAAAATTAAAGCTATTCAAAAATATCCAATTTCCACTAAACCAAAAGAAATAAAATCTTTCCTTGGACTGATGGGATACTACCGTAAGTTCATTCCAAATTTTGCAGACATAGCCAAACCTATGACGAAATATTTAAAGAAGAATACGAAAATTGACACTACCAACCCAGAATATGATTCGGCATTCAAAAAATTAAAATAATAGTTTGTCAAATATCTCCCTTCCGCAGTGATCGGATTTAGTTCAAATATGCGCCGTTTTGTTCGATAATCTGTTTCCATCTAGACGGCAACTTCATAATACCTCCCTCGTAGAAGCCCCCCTCCTTATTT
Organism: Drosophila erecta; assembly: GCF_003286155.1. Lineage (NCBI taxonomy): Eukaryota > Metazoa > Arthropoda > Insecta > Diptera > Drosophilidae > Drosophila > Drosophila erecta. The sequence continues at coordinate 346,419 of NW_020825231.1, read as the reverse complement.
GCGAAGAACTCGGAGAGCCACTTTTCACAAGCCTCTTTTGAGTTCAACTTTACACCACCAAGGGCATTCGCCATGGACAGGAACAGGTGGTAATCACTTGGCGCTATGTCCGGGCTATATGGTGGATGCGATAAAACCTCCCATCCGAGCTCCCTTAGCTTCTGACGAGTCATCAACGAAGTGTGTGGTCTGGCGTTGTCCTGGTGGAACACTACACCCTTCCTGTTGGCCAATTCTGCACGCTTCTGGTCGATCGCCTGCTTCAAGCGGTCCAGTTGCTCGCAGTAGATGGTCGAATTAAGCGTCTGGCCCTATGGGAGCAGCTCATAGTGGATGATTCCCTTCCAATCCCACGTCTATAACTGTTGAACGCAATATCCAAACCAATGCAAAGCGTCGTGTATAGAGGTATTTATGAATGTTTTGGAGTCGCTTTGTTTTTCTTTTAAGCGCACGGAATTTACAATTCGTTTGGGTGCACTGCATTATTTTTATTTTCGTTTTTTTTCTTATTTTACATTTGCACTCACTTATTGAAGTCACTTGGCCGGCTGCTTACCTACATTACAGTATAATAATTATTAATATTCCGGTGATCTTCATATCTTTCCTTTTTTTGGACGCTCTGGATCTCCTTTAGGTTCCTTTTCCGGCAGCGCCAGTTAAGTCGTGCGAGTGTTGAATGTATAATTGAATGTAATAATTTGAAATAAATCCGAGGAGGCCTTTTGGATATATGACTGAATCTTTCAGTTGCTTGGATAAGAATAATTTTTATTTTCCAGAATACTTATTGCTTAGCCTAGTGTACAATTCGTTCCTGTTACGAAACCCCTGCGTCACCGGTTGCCCCCTCCAGTACTACGGCTCGGTTCTTCGGAATCCTGAGTCCACTAGACGATCCGCTGCTGATTGATGACTCTGCTAGTTGGTCACTCTGCCTCCGGGTTGATTGTTCTGTATATAGGTTGCTGTTCTGGGGGGTTTCATGGGAGGTGAAGGCATAACTGTGCCGTCACCGATAACTCCTGCGCAGTCCCTTTTATAGGCCGCGGGGATCCCGTTAATTCCACCTTTTGCGCACGGCCCGCTTGGGTACAAGGTCCAACCCAAGTCCCTTTGTGCTTGTCTAAAGTCCGCACCATTACCGTTCGACCTCTGTACCCTTGGCCGGCGTGAGTCCAAGGTCCAGCGCGGTACCATTAGTTTACGGTCTCTCCGCTTTGCTCGGGTCCAAGGTCCATTATTTCCCGTTTGACCTGGTTGCCCTTGACTCCTTCTATATTCCAGCCTTCCTCGCTGTTGCCAGGTAACTCTCCTGCACCTCAATTTGTGGGGAGTTTTAAGACTCCTCACAGCACCAAATCAATCCTTAAAGCTTCCTATGGGTAAGCCAGCCATATCTGACAGGCACTTTGAACGCTTATGTGTAGATATTTTAGGTCCCTATCCGAGGAGCAAAAGAGGATATATTGGTTTGCTCATAGTGGTTGATCACCTTTCAAAATTTTATTGGCTGTGCCCATTGAAAAAATGTATAAAAGAATTTCTGCAAGATTTTATTTTATGGACATACTCCGCGCTGCATTATAAGTGACAATGGAGTGCAATTTAAATCGTCTGATTTCATTGCTTGGTTGACATCATTGGGAGTGAAGCATATTTATACGGCTTTATTGTCTCCCCAATGAAATGACTCAGAAAGAATGAATAGAAAGGATTGCAGGCATTAGAGCCTTTCTTTCGGATCACACCGAATGGGATCTGCAAATTCACGCAATAAGTTGTGCATTGCGAAACGCTCACCATCAGAACATTGGTTGTTCTCCGTATTTTGCCTTATACGGATTCGATATGGTAAGCAATTAAGAACCTTTTAAAGAATTTTCAGCTGTTCGGCGAATCTGAAAATATATTGGCCAGAACAGATCAGTTAAATTTGATTTGAAAACAAATTAAGGCAAACATTGGTAAAAACTACGATCCAAATGAAAGGCAATACAATCTCAGAACAAGAGAAATCTCATTCAAGGTTGGTCAGAAAGTATTTCGTCGTAATTTCTCTCACAGTAATTTTTCTAAACAAATAAATGCCAAGTTAAATCCACAATGGTTAAAGTCACGCGCAAAAGCGAAGCTTGGGAGTTCTTATTGTCTTATTAGACCTACAGTAACGAGAACTTGGTACTTATCATGCCTAAGATATCAAACAATTTCCGCGAAAAATCAAGGTTTTTTTCAAGCCATTTCCCGGCCTGACTAACAAATAGCTTATGGTGTAATGTACAGCCCTTCCAATTGTTTTAAAAAAAAATTTTGCTGAAAAATACGCCTAACTCCGCCTAAAAAGAGTGAAGTTAAAGTTTGAAAAGTGATGTTTAATATTTCTTAAATATAGGAGGCAAATTGCCACGGGCAGCGGAGCACCCAAGCTGTTAGAGTGCACGTCTCTGCGGATAGGGATCCACAGTGACACACTCTTTAGATCTGCACACCTATCTTTTGGGAAACGGGAAAAATCTTGGCGAGCAGCGAACGCATAACCTCGCGGACTCGCCCTGCCTAAGCTGGGAGAAAAAAATAAACCTCTAAATATGTACTTACATCTATACTCTACATCCATGTACACCACCACATTAGAAAAAAATATAAATTCTTTATTCAAATAAATGTACAATCGCGATAGCGGAGACAATTCACGTCTTAGGTAACGAGCGAAGGAATTAAATCTAAATCTGGAGTGTGAGTTGAAGCAAACCCTAGGTCGACTTTGTTTATATGAGCTTGAGTGGCTCTCCTCTTTGTTCAAATGTGTTGCGTTCTTTAAGAGAGTTGTGCATGGAAAATTACCACGATTTGTGCTGCGTTAGCTATTTGGTTGCTTAGCGGGAATGACGAATTCGGCATCGACTGATGTTTATGTCTATGAATCAATTGTTTATGTTAACGCTGCCGAAATTGTTATTGTCACCAAGAGCTTGGGATCTGACTTATTTTGCTGGGCAAATGTATTAGGATACAAAATATTTCTGTTTCTGTTACATCATTGTTTACAATATTTGATTCAATAGAAGATGGGACTTGTCTTTTGAATTTGATTATAATTTTCTTAGGTATATTCTTATATTTGTAGATATAATATAATATTATTATGACAACTAAAACTATTAAAATCATTTACTATTTTTTTTTATATTTATTTGAAATTTATTATTTGCTTTATTATGGATTTCAAAAATATCTTTATCTTGTATATAAGAAAGGGCTTTTAATTTAGTGATATTGTTGTTGACATAAATCGTTTGTGTGTAATCTAACATAGTGTTTCATATTGCGATGTCTTCGATTTGTATGGAACAGTCAAAAGCTTTTATTATGTTGTCTCCCTCTATTATTATATCTCTATTTATGCAATTTTGGTTAAGTATGGTTTTTGGTAAGTTCCAAGTTAATATTATATTAGGTTCGACATAATTGATTTCAAATTCTTTATGAGTTTTTACATATCGGCATTATAAAATCGGCAGTACTAAATTGGTTAAGTATGCCCGTTGAGCATTTGTTTATTATTAAAGTTTTTGAAGATGCCAAATAAGTTTGATTATTTTGAACATAAAATTTATTTTGTACATTTTCTATTAAAACGTTTTGATTACTATCTGGATATGGAATTATTGTAAAGATTGTGGTTTTAATTATTTCTTTTGGAATATGGGAAAATATTAGAATTTCATTTGTATTCGTTTTCAGCCAAGTGGAATTTTTAATATGTAGAAGTTTTTCTGAGTTTATATTTGTTAGATAATCATGTTTTAGTAATTTAGGATTAAAAATGCCAAGTCTTGTTAACTGCATTCCAAGTTCAATATCTTCTACATACTCAGTAAACTGTTGTAAATTAAATAATAAAATGTTTAATCTTTGATCGCTTTCATGTAATGCACTTAATAAATTTATTAATTTTATGCCTTCATTTACTGTTTATATGACTTCGTTGGGTTCATTAGCTTGGACGCTGTTTTCGGACAAATTTTGAATTTTATATTCTAGCTCTTCTTTATCTGCTTGATCTAAGGTTCCAAAAAGGTATTTATAAATTGTGCCCATAAAATTAGCTAAGCCGCGTTTGCTGCGCTTTGCTATTCTAATGCCATTCATTTCTCTTTTTAATTTCTCTGCTAAATATTGAACTTGGGATAAAGTTTCATATTCTTCTGATTGTTTTACTAAGTTATCATATGTTTGTTCTATTTTTGTAATATTTACAGATAAGTAGTGATACTCGTAATTGATTGGTAAACTTGTTGATCCAGTATTAAATATAAGGTAGCCATTTTTGGCATGAATTGGGTTAACTTCAAGATTTTGTCCTTGGACATGTTGGATAAAACATAATAGAAAATAGTAAAGGATCATCAAAAATGTGTAATTGTGTTGGATTGCCTTGGTCGTTTTCGGTTGTGCTGGAATTATTGTTATATTTAGTTTCATTAATTTTCTTTTTCTTTTTATATTTTGATTTATAGTGGGTTATTTTCCAGCCTCTGTTTTTCTCTTCATAATGTTTTTCGTCAATATGCGTAATTTCTTCTGGGTTCTTTTATATGGGTTTGTTGTCTTAGATTTTACTAATGGTGCTTGCATATTTGGAATAAACGTCAATACATGACAGGAATGTTTTACTATCGATTAAATAAAAATCGATAACATATTTTTCTCTAGGATTGAAAAATTCTGGCGTTAACTCGTAATTAAATTTAGTGTCTCTATGTTCTGTTTTGCACATGTTACATACTTCACATTCATTGATAATGTTCTGTATTAACTTTTAATAGTCTGGGTAGTAATATTTTTCTTTAAATATTTTGGTTTGTTTTTCTATACCTGGATGTAAGAGTTCTCAGTGGGTTTTTATTATTACTTCTTTAAATTCTGAATATGTTTCAATATCTATTAATTTGCTGGTTGCTCTCATAACTTTAGTTATGTTGTTCGGACTGCCATTTTCTATGTAGGCGTTTTGAAATGTAAGGATCTATTTCATTATGAAAATAAATTACGCTATTTTTTGTACACAATATTTTTTTTATTAATTCTTTTGCATATGCGCTTGTCATTTCTTTATAATGGATTTTAAGTTTTGTTTTATGAAAATATTTTCATATTTCTGTATTATTATTGTCGTCTTTGACAAATTCTATTTGTCTATTTTAGTAGTTTATTGGTCTTTCCGTAAAGGAAATGTAATTCTGGTTATCTTCATGGGTACTATGTATGCCTGAATTCATTTAATTCCCTTATTTCGTTTCCTATTGCATAATTTGTGGCTTCATCATCAGTGGATAATGATGGCAGTAAATCAATCAAACAGTCGAGGTTCTCTTCTAGATTACCTTCTCGTTCTGGTATGCAGTCCATTAATAAACTGAAATTAAACTAAATTATTGAAATATTGAAATTTAACTAACTGAAATTAACTAAAATTAAATCTACGCTTCTTTTGCCAAAATTTTGGTGTTGGCGTCTTCTAGGAAGCCTGTACCTAATATCATATCAAAATTTTCAAAAAAATGATGAATATAAAAAACTTATTTAGTGGGGCAAAGCTTACTTAGTTTGAGAATTATGATTTTTTTTTAGGGCTATTGCACCGTTAATGGTGTGAACTTGTAAATTAGTAGTTTAAATTGGGAAATTAAAAATGTTTGCTCTTATGATGTTTATTGTAGACCCAGTGTCTATAACATATCGGAGCGGTATATTGTTTAAAACAATATTTTTGAAGGAATTGTGTCTTCTTTTTCGTCCGAGGCATGTAGATGAAAATTTTCGACGTATCCATTTTTGAAAGGCCGCTGGTTCTAGGACTTTGCCTTTTTGTTGCCGGATTCAGATCGGAGGAAGAAACTGGATTTTGTTGACAGTTGGAATAATTTTGTTGATAATTTAAAGGATTTTGTTTCTGTTGAGACGAGTCTGTCGCATGGTCGAGGTTTTGCTTAAATTCTTGGTATAGGTATTCGAAAGGCTGGTCATGGCTGTTATTATTTTTGTTCATTAATTGCTTTTATTTTGGCTAGTCGATGTTTGATTATAATTTTTATTTCTATTTTGATTATTTGAAGTGTTTTTATAGTTTGGGCTGTACTGATTGTTTTGGGATTTTGGTCGGTCGGACCATGTACTGTCATAGCAATTCTCCTGCTGTATTAAACCAAATTAATTTACTGATTGTAGTTCAGTCGACGTTTACCCTCCGCGGAGACTAGACGTGCTTTTCGCACAGTAACTCTAGTGACTGCATCAAGCAAAATCTTCTTATCAAAAAACAAATAAGAATCAAAACAAATCTTCAGAAGAAACCAAAAACGAATTCTGCACATAAACCGTTACAAAAGTATACCTCCGAAGGCCGTAGCGAGTCTGAGACTGCTGCAATGAATCGACCGCCGGACTTGAACTAATCGGCAAAGTGCAACCAACCCACAATTTACGAACCTAAATTTATCGTAATAAAGAGAACAGATGGGGAAAGTTTTGACAAAGTTTCACCATTCGTGATAAAAAAAGTAATAGACTTTACATGTGGAAGTGAAGTGGTGGTACGAAGCAACAAGGCTAATGAACATGAAGACATTCCATAATTTTTCTGTAAACGTTTACTCAAACGACCTACGGGGACCTACGTCCCCAAAAAGTTATTTCAAAGAATCCATCAAAATTTATTACACCCGGCACACCCATCAACCCACGTCATACGCAAAAGTAACTGAATCTAAAAATGCACCCAACACAAACAAGCAAATGGAACAATCCAAGAAACCCCAACTACGACCCTTACTGAATTATGACGACGTATCGGACAACAAACCTTCCACTTCCCGGACTTCAACTTCAACTTCAAAAGCGAAAACGAAGATATGGAAATCGACCACAATGAAGCCTATATTCAGAAGACAAACAAAAAGGACCCACCCAAATCAGACCGTAAGCTGAGAAGCCATAATAAAGAAAAACCAGTCTTATCTAAGACCCTTAAGGCCAAAGATAAAACAGAAAAGACTTCAATTAAAAACCTTACAAATCCAAACTAAATTATAAAACCCTCAAACGTAAAACTTAAACTAAAGCATCAACACCTCCTCTTAGTTCATAAGTCAATCCAGTACACCACCCTCAACATCACAAGCTATAAACATACAATCTAAACTAAAATTTAACATATTTTCCACATACATTCCCCCAGCCAAAAACATTAATGACCAGACACTTCAAAACACATTTAATATACAACAAACACCCTCACTAGTCACAGGAGACTTCAATGGATGGCACCCGTCCTGGGGCTCCCCAAAAACGAATACACGTGGGAAAATAACCCAAAGATTTTTTGACAATTCACACCCTATTCTATTAAACAACTAATCTCCCACACACTTTTCAACACACAATACTTACACACACATCGACCTCACACTCTGCTCTCCAATCTTAGCCCCTCACGCCAAGTGGGAAATACTAGACGACCTACATTGCAGCGACCACTTTCCACTTTCACTTTTTCCAACAACTAGTACTCAAAAATTCAGCAGACCCTTTTTCAAACTTAAAAAAGCCAACTGGAAACAATACAAAGTACTCACTCAACAAAAAAATCAGAAATATCCTATTTCCCAAAACGTTAACAAAGAAGCCGCTCTATCGACTATAGACGCAAAAATGCAAAAATTAGGTACGAAATAAAAAAAAGAAAAAAAGACGCTTCCAGCTCTTTTACCTCATCCATCCAACCCGGGGCATACAAAATATGGGCTAATATAAGACGCTTCTACGGACTAAAGCCAACAAAACAAATTCATGTCATCTCAAACCCGGTAAGCAATTAGACAACATTAGACGGCAACGAAATTGCTAGCATATTTGCAAAACATTTTTCTGACCTCTCCGGCGACTGGAACTTTACAGAGGAGTTCCGAAACAATAAATACAGAAACGACTTACAAAACTACACCCCCTCTCCAACTGCCCAAACCATAGAAGAAAATATAACATACATTGAACTCATCCAGGACTCAATAGCGTCTCATACCAAATGGTCAAAAATAGTTCCCCCACAATAAAAAATAGAATAACAAAACTATTTAACGTAATATTTAATAATAGCCACATACCACAAACCTTTAAAACAAGCCTAATCATCCCAATCCTCAAGCCGAATACCGACAAAACTAAAACCTCATCCTACTGACCCATTTCCCTTAACTGCTGTATAGGAAAAACTCTTGACAAAATAATAGCTAAAAAACACTGGTGGTTTGTGATACACAATAACCTACTTAACAAAAACCAATTCGGATTTAAAAAAGGCAAGTCGACTTCGGACTGTCTACTCTATGTAGACTACCTCATAACGAAGTCAAAAACACACACCTTCCTCGTCATTCTTGATTTGGCAAGAGCCATCGATCGAGTAGGTGTGCACTCAATAACTCATCAACTACAGGAATGGAAAACAGGCCCAAAAATAATCAACTATATAAAAAACTTAATGAGTAACAGGAAAATAACTGTCCGCGTCGTTCCGCATACATCGAACCCGTTTCCCCTATTCAATGGAATCCCCCAAGGTTCACCCATATCCGTAATACTATTCCTCATAGCTTTCAATAAATTATCTAACATCATATCCCTTCACAAAGAAATAAAATTTAACGCATACGCCGACGACTTCTTTCTCATAATAAATTTCAACAAATACAAAAACACAGACTTCAGCATAGACAACCTCTTAAACAATATCACGAATTGGGGCTCATACCCAGGGGCATTGCTATCCCTATCCCTTTGCAAAAAACATACTTGCAGTTCCAGAATAAGCTCCATTAACGTACAAATTCCTACCATTACTTCCTTGAAAATTGTAGGTATAACAAAAAACAATAAATATAAATGGAACACACACATAAATTCACTTCTACCTAAACTTCACAATAAGCTAAATATAATAAAATGTCTATCCAGTCCAAAATTTAATTGCAACACGTAAGTTAACAACTGTTAATGTATTTCTTGCAACTAAGTAGCTTCGCGTAAACAATGCTGACACGCCAGAATTGGGTTCAGCGCTCCGCGCAAGAACGTCAGGCAGCGGAAAGCTGACACTTCTGATTCGGAGTGTTGCTTCACGCTGCAAGGAATGCTGAGTCGGCTTGCCGACTTGTCGTGGTGGCGCGATGCATTGCTGTGAGGGTAAACTTAGTCTCGATAATTGTGAACTCTTCAGTCTTAGTTTTGAGTTATAATAAACCATTACTTGCTCCGGCATACAGCCTCAAACCCAATTGAAATTATTATCAATTACATTGCTACGCCACAAGGCTAGTAAATCCCATCAAGGGGGCGAAGTCAAGCCCTCCAACATAATCTTCATAAGAAGACCCAAACAGACGTGATCGTCTAATCACCGCCGTCCGAGGATAGAAGACTCTGGATCGTCGCGGGAGAACATTCATTTTATATCTGGCGCCCAACTGCATCTTGAACTCAACAATCTGATTTAACAGGGTAGTTAAGTTAGAAATCATGTAAGTTTTGCAATTGACTTCTTCGACACGACTCAAGAAATCTTATTAAAGAAAGAATTTGTGTACCTGGCCACGTAATAGTTGCGCGTTGTGAAAATCAGCCTAAGAAGCATTGCATACTTTCGGCAGAATAAAATTTTCGTCGCATACCCCTTTTTATAAAATCTGTTGCATACCTAATATTAAAATATTATTGCATACTTTTAACAAGACAAATATTTTTTGCATTCTTTTTCTTGCCATATATATTTAGCCGATCAATTGTGCTCGGCAACAGTGTATCTGTGTTGTGCCAACTAACAACCAATGAGTTGGGCACAAGCCTACAGAGGAATTAAGGTCGAATACGAAAGTGAGGATAGCTGGGAGGAGGAACAAGTAGGTCAGCCGTTAGTTAGTAACCCGGTAGGTAACACCATGGACCCCAATCAAATTCAAGCTCTTGTCGACAATGCTGTCAGGCAGGCATTATTGCAACAGCAAACTCAGTTTCAGACCCAAATAAATTCCCTAGCTGCTCGGGTACAGAGTTTGCAGGTGGAAGCACCGCAAATCATAACGTATGAAAAGGTTTCTGTTAATCCCGATGTTAGGTGCGACATACCTTTAGACATAATAAAGTCCGTACCAGAGTTCTCCGGCACTCAAGACGAGTATGTGGCCTGGAGACAATCGGCCATATACGCCTACGACCTTTTCAAGCCCTACAATGGCAGCAGTGCCCATTACCAAGCTGTTGCCATATTAAGGAACAAAATCCGTGGCGCAGCTGGAGCCTTACTCGTATCCCACAATACGGTGCTAAATTTCGATGCCATTTTGGCCAGATTAGACTGCACGTACTCGGATAAGACATCGTTACGCCTCTTGAGGCAAGGATTGGAAATGGTTAGGCAGAGTGACCTACCTTTAATGCAATACTACGACGAAGTTGAGAAAAAGCTAACGCTTGTCACCAACAAGATCGTAATGACGCATGAACAAGAAGGTGCTGACCTGCTTAACGCTGAAGTCAGAGCCGACGCCCTACATGCTTTTATTTCAGGGCTCAAAAAGTCCCTTAGAGCGGTGGTCTTCCCGGCCCAACCAAGAGACTTGCCATCTGCACTGGCTTTGGCTAGAGAAGCAGAAGCAAGCATAGAGAGAAGCATGTTCGCAAACTCCTACGCCAAGGCCGTAGAGGAGCGAGCGCATACAGCGGCAAGCGGCAAGAGCCGTTTCCAGGGGAAACCCAATAAAGATAACAGGGAAGAGCAGGGACAGGACAGGAACCCGCATTTCTTCAAACGTCAAAAAAATAATGTTAACGGACAAACAAGTAGTGACAATCAGGCGCAAGCTCCTCAGCCAATGGAGGTCGACTCGTCCTCCAGGTTTAGACAGCGCACTGAGCATAACAAGAGCCACCCCAATGAATCGTATGCTTCCAAGAGAAGAAACTCCTCAGAACGCTTGACAGGTCCGAGACGACAACGTCTTAATAACGTTGTCCAAGAGGCTCCTAAACCAAAAGACCCCAAAGAGGATTATGAGAAGGCAGCAAAGGCTGCAGCCGAGGAGATCGACAGTGAGAATGAGTACGCTCCCAGTGACGACTCATTGAATTTTTTAGGGGACGCTCCCGGTTGCCGTTCATTGAACGACGGTTGGCTGGGAGAACCTTAAAGATGTTAATCGATACCGGCGCGGCAAAGAATTACATTAGGCCCGTAAAGGAGCTAAAAGATGTAATGCCGGTCGCCAGCCCTTTTTCGGTGAGCTCAATATACGGCTCCACTGAAATCAAACACAAGTGCTTAATGAAAGTCTTCAAGCACACCTCCCCATTTTTCCTTCTGGATTCTCTCAATGCGTTCGACGCTATTATAGGCCTGGACCTGTTAACACGGGCCGGGGTAAAGTTGAACCTAGCAGAGGACACCCTAGAATACCAGGGCATCTCTGAAAAGCTTCACTATGTCAGCTGCCACAATGTAAACTTCACTGATGTCAACGATATTGTTGTACCTGCCTCCGTTAAAAAGGAGTTCAAGGACACAATAATAAGGAGGAAGAAAACGTTCTCCACGTCAAATGAAGCTCTTCCATTTAACACCGCGGTCACTGCCACTATTCGGACAGTAGACAATGAACCGGTGTACTCAAGAGCCTACCCAAATTTTATGGGTATTTCTGACTTCGTAAACAACGAGGTCAAGCAATTGCTGAAAGACGGCATTATCAGGCCATCAAGGTCACCCTATAACAGCCCGACCTGGGTTGTGGACAAAAAGGGGACTGACGCCTTCGGGAACCCGAACAAGAGGTTGGTCATAGATTTTAGGAAGCTTAACGAGCGAACCATTCCTGACCGTTACCCGATTCCTAGTATTCCCATGATTCTAGCGAATCTTGGCAAGGCAAAATTCTTCACTACCCTTGACCTAAAGTCAGGGTATCACCAGATTTACCTTGCGGAACATGACCGTGAGAAGACGTCCTTCTCGGTAAGTGGCGGCAAATACGAATTTTGCCGTCTGCCGTTCGGCTTGAAAAATGCAAGCAGCATCTTTCAAAGAGCCCTAGACGATGTGCTGAGAGAGCAAATCGGGAAAATATGTTACGTCTATGTAGATGACGTCATAATTTTCTCAGAGAACGAGTCCGACCACGTCCGCCACATCGATACTGTGCTGAAATGTCTAATCGAGGCGAATATGAGGGTGAGCAAGGAAAAGACTAGATTCTTCAAAGAAAGTGTCGAGTACCTCGTCTTCATAGTCAGCAAGGATGGAACTAAGTCCGATCCAGAGAAGGTAAAGGCCATTCAGGAATACCCTGAACCCAAAAGCGTCTACAGTGTTAGATATTTCCTTGGTCTAGCCAGCTACTACAGAGTCTTCATCAAAGACTTTGCAGCCATAGCTCGTCCGATAACGGACATCCTGAAAGGGGAAAACGGTTCTGTGAGTAGGCATATGTCTAAGAAGATTGGTGTTGAGTTTAATGAAACTCAACGCAGCGCATTTCAAAGACTTCGTAACATTCTGGCATCAGAGGATGTCATACTCAAGTACCCCGACTTCCAAAAGCCCTTTGACCTCACCACAGATGCGTCAGCAAATGGCATTGGTGCAGTCCTATCACAAGAGGGTAGCCCAATCACAATGATTTCCCGTACCCTGAAATAGGCTGAGCAAAATTATGCCACAAATGAGAGGGAATTGCTAGCCATTGTATGGGCCCTAGGTAAACTACAGAATTTTCTGTACGGCTCCAGGGAAATCAATATTTTCACCGACCACCAGCCTCTCACGTTCGCTGTTACCGACAGGAACACGAACGCTAAGATTAAGAGGTGGAAATCCTATATAGACCAACACAACGCCAAGGTTTTCTATAAGCCTGGCAAGGAAAATTTCGTGGCAGATGCCCTTTCCAGGCAAAATCTTAATGCCTTACAAAATGAGCCCCAGTCAGACGCTGCAACTATACACAGCGAGCTCTCCCTGACCTACACGGTCGTCAGAAACCAGATCATTCTGGAGGCAGCACGTTTCCCGCTCAAGCGGAACCTAGTGCTGTTCCGAAGCAAATCTCACCACCTGATCAGTTTTACTGACAAGAGTTGCCTGCTAAAAACCCTCAAAGAAGTTGTTAGCCCTGACGTCGTGAACGCTATTCATTGCGACTTGCCTACACTAGCAAGCTTCCAACACGACCTCATTACGCACTTTCCAGCCACTCAATTCCGTCACTGCAAGAATGTCGTGTTAGATATAACCGACAAAAACGAACAACTTGAAATCGTCACTGCTGAGCACAACCGTGCGCACAGAGCCGCGCAGGAAAATATTAAACAAGTCCTTCGAGACTACTATTTTCCAAAAATGGGCAACCTGACGAAGGAAGTGGTAGCTAATTGCAGGGTATGCACCCAAGCAAAGTACGACAGACAACCGAAGAAGCAAGAGCTCGGGGAAACGCCCATACCCAGTTATACTGGCGAAATGGTGCACATCGACATATTTTCAACCGACAGGAAGCTGTTCCTGACGTGCGTCGACAAATTCTCTAAGTTTGCAATAGTGCAACCTGTTACATCAAGAACAATAGTGGACATCACAGGCCCCCTATTGCAGATCATTAACCTTTTCCCAAACATCAAAACTATCTATTCAGCTCAGAGACAATCACATCTTTGCTCAAGAACAACTACGGCATCGACATCGTGAATGCGCCTCCGCTTCACAGCGTGTCTAATGGCCAAGTTGAACGGTTCCATAGCACCTTGGCAGAAATAGCCAGATGCCTGAAGTTAGACAAAAAAACTAACGACACAGTAGAGCTAATCTTGAGGGTCTCGGTGGAATATAACAAAACCGTGCACTCAGTTACTCGAGAGAGACCAATTGAGGTTGTTCACTCAGGGGCCCACGAGCGCTGCCTAGAAATCAAGGCAAGATTAGTAAAGGCACAACAAGACAGCATCGGAAGATGCAATCCATCCCGACAAAACCGTGTGTTTGAGGTAGGAGAACGCGTGTTTGTAAAGAACAACAAGAGGTTAGGAAATAAACCTGTCCGAATTCGCCTTTATGATAGACGAAACAGAAAAATTGTCCGAGTTTTTCCCCAATCGCATATGCGTAAGTTACTAGAGGTCGATACTGACCATCTTAGAACTTTGTTGTCCGTCCTCAAAGTCCATCATAGGATTGCTAGGAGTTTAGATTTCCTAGGAACAGCCTTAAAGGTAGTGGCGGGTACTCCCGATGCCACGGACCTTTTAAAGATTAAGATCACAGAGGCTCAACTAGTAGAGTCTAATTCCAGGCAGATAACTATAAATTCCGAAACCCAGAAACAAATAAACAAGTTAACTGACACCATCAATGAGGTGATCAATGCCCGTAAGAATGACTTGGTTGACACTCCACACTTATACGAAGCTCTACTGGCAAGAAATAGGATGCTATTTACAGAAATTCAAAATTTAATTCTCACTATCACTTTGGCCAAATCAAACATCGTAAATCCCACAATTCTTGACCATGCCGACTTGAAGTCTCTTGTAGAACAGGATACCCCAATTGTCAGCTTAATAGAAGCATCTAAGATCAGGGTCCTCCAGTCGGAGAATAACATTCATATTTTAATTGGCTATCCTAGAGTCAAGTTCAGTTGCAAGAAAGTCGCCGTCTACCCTGTATCTCACCAACACACCATCTTGCGCCTCGACGAGGACACACTGGCTGAATGCGAACATGACACCTTTGCGCTCACCGGATGCACAGATACCACACACTACACGTTCTGCGAGCAGTCTCGGCGCAAAACTTGCGTGCGCTCACTCCATGCTGGAAACGCAGCTCAATGCCACACTCAACCCATCCACTTGCGAGAAGTAAGCCCCGTAGATGACGGCGTTGTGATTATCAAAGAAGCCGCAGTTCGCGTTAGCACTGATGGCAGCCCCGAAACATTGATAGAGGGAACCTACCTGGTAACCTTCGAGCGAACGGCAATCATCAACGGCTCCGAATTCGTAAATCTACGGCCACGACCCTGTGCTCAGCATCCCTCTGCTACACCGGATGAATAACGAGAACCTACGCTCCATCCAAGACTTTAAAGATGACATGGAATCTTAAGGTTCACCAAGACTCTGGTTCGTAGCTGGTGTGGCCCTAAACGTTGGCTTAATTGGCTCTTTCGCCCTTTATCTGGTACTAAGGAGAAGACGAGCTTCCAGGGAGATACAGCGAACCATCGACACATTCAACATGACCGAGGACGGTCATACACTTGAGGGGGGAGTAGTAAACAACTGTTAATGTATTTCTTGCAACTAAGTAGCTTCGCGTAAACAATGCTGACACGCCAGAATTGGGTTCAGCGCTCCGCGCAAGAACGTCAGGCAGCGGAAAGCTGACACTTCTGATTCGGAGTGTTGCTTCACGCTGCAAGGAATGCTGAGTCGGCTTGCCGACTTGTCGTGGTGGCGCGATGCATTGCTGTGAGGGTAAACTTAGTCTCGATAATTGTCAACTCTTCAGTCTTAGTTTTGAGTTATAATAAACCACTACTTGCTCCGGCATACAGCCGCAAACCCAATTGAAATTATTATCAATTACATTGCTACGCCACAAGGCTAGTAAATCCCATCAAGGGGGCGAAGTCAAGCCCTCCAACATAATCTTCATAAGAAGACCCAAACAGACGTGATCGTCTAATCACCGCCGTCCGAGGACAGAAGACTCTGGATCGTCGCGGGACAACATTCATTTTATATCTCGTATACACTCCTCGAAGTCGCCAAGGCAACGGTCATAGCCAAATTAGAATACGGTCTGTTTCTATACGGCCACGCTCCCAAAGGCATTATAAACAAATTGAAAACACCGTTCAACTCAGCAACCCGTCAGTACAACTTACTCTACGAAGCAAATATTCCCTCCTTAGAAATAAAACGAGACCTTCAAACAGCCAAACTATCCCAAAACCTTATTTTTTTCCAAAATTTCACAAGTTTGTCAAACTTACAAAATATAAAAAGAAAGCACTACCAATAATAGACCAGACCATCAAAATTAGCCTAGAACTTAATCTACCCTACAAGCCAGAAAAACTCCATAAATACAGACCATCCTGGGCGCTCCCCAATCTACTAGACCCATCACTCCAAACCCATAAAAACAAGAAACAGCGCCCGAAACATACCGAAAACTGTACGAACGCACAAAAAACAATCTCAAATCACATACAGGGTGCGTTATGAAAGTAATGCGCATGGTTTCATTGTCACGTAACTACCTGTCGTAGCACGCTCGGACCTGTCTGAAAATTTGGGGCGGAGTCTCTCCTTTCCAACGCGCTCGGTCTCAGTTCGCTCTGAGCAATAGAAATGGTAGGACGTGTCGTAGAGCGAAGTCAATTTTTCTGTTGTGTCACGGTGCGATGGAGCGTTCGCTGGAACAGCGGTACGCCATAAAGTTTTGTGTGCGACTTGGCAAAAATGCATCGGAAACTTATCAAATGCTTCGAGAGGCCTTTAAGGAGGAGTGCAGTTCGAGATCTCAGTGTGGAGATCTCATGCCCAACCCTCCTACAAGCCAAACAAGCCATACTTAACAATAATAACCCTCTAAACCTTCTTAGCAACCCCGACCCAGATAACACACAAAAAATCCAACTCTTTCTCAAAAAAACAGAATTATACCATAAAATCTAAAAAACAAAATACAAATGTACATAATAAACACATAAATAATTTAGCCCATTACCCACAATGCAATTGTCAACCAACATAGATTGGTAAACTTATTGATCCAGTATTAAATATAAGGTAGCTATTATTTGCTTGAATTGGGCTAACTTCAAGATTTTGTCCTTCGACATGTTGGATAAAACATAATAGAAAATAGTAAAGAATCATCAAAAATGTGTAATTATCTTGGTCGTTTTGGGTTGTGCTGGAATTATTGTTATATTTAGTTTCATTAATTTTCTTTTTATATTTTGATTTATAGTGGGTTTTTCCTGCCTCTGTTTTTCTCTTCATAATGTTTTTCATCAATCTGTGTAATTTCTCCTGTCTTTTTATATGGGTTTGTTGTCTTTGATTTTACTAATGGTGCTTGTCTATATCTGGTATCTACTTCATAACCAGCATGTGCATGTTAATGTTAATGTGTAATTTTATGTTTAATTTTATGGTTATAAACATAGAGTAGAGTTTTAAATTTTGTTATTTTATTCTCTGGGTCGGACTCAGTGCTTATAATTCTTAACTTTTCGTTGACAGTTTTATGAAATCTCTCAATGTCAGAAATTCCTTTCTTACTTGTTGAGACGTTAATGTTCACATTTCGGACTTCAGCCATAAATGTAATGCAGCACACATAAATGCTGGCGGTTTTCCCATTTCATTAAAAATTTTAAGTATAGCTATTTTTACTTCGAGCCAATTTCTAGAGCTGACTTCAATTAAGGCGGCATATACATGGCAGGAATGTTTTATTATCGATTAAATAAAAATCGATAACATATTTTTTCTAGGATGGAAAATTTCTAACGCTAACTCGTAATTTAACTTAATTCCTCTATGTTCTGTTTTTCTCATGTTACATACTTCAAATTCGTTGATAATGTATTAACTTTTGATAGTCTGGGTAGTAAAATTTTTATTTAAAAATTTTAGTTTGTTTTTCTGGATTTAACAGTTCTCAGTGGGCTTTTATAATTACTTCTTTAAATTCTGAATATGTTTCAATATCTATTAATTTACTGGTTGCTCTCATAACTTTAGTTATGTTGTTCGGACTGAGAATTTCTATGTAGGCGTTTTGAAATGTAAGGAAATCTTTTTATTATGAAAATAAATTACGCTACTTGTTGTACACAAATATTCTTTTATTAATTCTTTTGCATACGCACTTGTCATTTCTTTATAATGGATTTTAAGTTTTGTTTTATGAAAATATTTTCATATTTCTGTATTGTTATTGTCGTCTTTGACAAATTCTATTTGTCTATTATAGTAGTTTATTGGTCTTTCCGTAAAGGAAATGTAATTTTGGTTATCTTCATGGCTACTATGTACGGTAGCAGCTGAAGGAGATTCGCCGTGGATGTTTTCTATTTATACACGTGAAAGTGCATCGGCGACATGGTTATCTTTTTTTCCTGGTACATATTCTATATGGTGATCAAACTCATTTTGTTTGAATTTCCATCTTTGGATTTTCATGTTTGGTTCCTTGATATTATCGAGCCTGACTAAAGGTTGACGGTCACTAAGGATCTGAAATTTACGACCAAAAAGATAGGACCTGAACAATAGCTAATCAAATAGCTAAAAGGTATTTTTCTATTGCTGAATAATTAAGTTCATGTTCATTAAGAGTACGGCTAGCGTAACAAACAGGTTTTTGGTTAATGAGAATGCTTTTTCGAAATTTGGGTAAATTAATATTGGTTCAGACACAATTTTAATTTTAATTTTTCGAAGGCTGATAAATACTCGGTATCTTTAGAATTTATAACGAAACCTTTTTTTAGTTTTTGTGTTATGGTTTAGCCATTATTGCAAAGTTAGGGATAAATTTACGGTAGAAACCACAAAGTCCTAAAAATGATTTTATTTCTTTATTTGTTTTAGGTAATGGCAATTTTTGTATGGCTTTTAATTTATTTGGGTTTGGCTTTATGCCTTCAGTAGTTACAATGTGAGCGAAGAACTCTGCTTCACTTTTCATAAGTTCATATTTGTCAAGTTGTAACTTTAGATTAGCTTCTTGTAATTTAGCAAATACTTTACGTAGAGATAACAAGTGTTCTTCCAATGAAGTGGAAAATCTATTATATCGTCCATTTAAACTAAACGATCTTTGTTAATACAACGTTAAAATTTTGCAGGTGCCATTCTTCAGTCCAAATGGCATTCGAGTGTACTCGTAATGTCCATTTTTTGTGGAAAAAGCTGTTTTTTTAATCGAGCTTTCATTCATTTGGATCTGATGAAAACCTTTTGCCAAATCTATGGTAGTGAAATATGGAGACCTACCTAGCTTATCTAGTATTTCATCCACGACAGGAATTTGGTACTTATCATCAATAGTAATCAAAATTTTCACCTTTTCTGTATTGTATGTCCCTAAATTCGTGAAGAATTTTAGTAAGGGCATTTGACTTTTCTTTATTTATTTTCAAGCCTGAATTCATTTAATTCCCTTATTTCGTTTCCTATTGCATAATTTGAGGCTTCATCATCAGTGGATAATCATCATCATTAGTAAATCATTCAAACAGGTTTGAAGGTTGTCTTCTAGGCTACCTTCTTGTTCTGGTATGGTATTAAGAAACTGTTGTTGTTTAAATCTACGCTTCTTTTGCCAAAATTTATTTGGGCGTTGGCGTCTTCTAGGAATCCTGAACCTAATATCATATCATAATTTTCAAAAAAATTATGAATATAAAAAACTTATTTAGCGGGGCAAAGCTTACTTGCTTTAGGGCTATTGCGCCGTTAATGGTGTGAGCTTGTAAATTACTAGTTTCAACTGGGAAATTAAAAATGTTTGCTCTTATGATGTTAATTGTAGACCCAGTGTCTATAACACATCGGAGCAGTATATTGTTTAAAACAATATTTATTAAGGAATTGTGTCTATAACATATCGGAGCGGTATATTGCTTAAAACAATATTTTTGAAGGAATTGTGTCTTCTTCTTCGTCCGAGGCATGTAGATGAACATTTTTGGGTGTATCAATTTTTGTATGGCCGCTGGTACTAGGTCTTTGCCTTTTTGTTGCCTGATCCGGAGCGGATGAAGAAACTGGATTTTGTATCTGTCGATTCGAGTTTGTCGCTTGGTCGAGGTTCTGCTTAAATTCTTGGTATAGGTATTCGAAAGGCTGGTCATGGCTGTTATTATTTTTGTTCATATATTTTTTTTTATTTTGGCTAGTTGCTGTCTGATTATAATTATGATTTCTGTTTTTATTATTTGAAGTGTTGTTATAGTTTGGGCTGTACTGATTTTTACTTTGGGTATTTTGAGTGTTTTGGGATTTTGGGCGGTCGGACCATATACTGTCATAGCAACCCTCCTGCTGTACAATTTGCTTTAATTTACTGACTGTTGTTCTGACTAATTGCATGGCTAATTGCATGTAGAGTCTATCTGGGAGTTTTTTAATAATTAAATTTTTTACTGTATTGTTCATTGCATTTGTATAAATATCTAAAGCTAGCTAGTTCCAGTGTCGTACCGGTAAATGTTGGTACCTGTCGAATCTGACCAAGGGCATGGTTCAGATGATTTTCGGAGAGTAGTTGCACTTTTTATTTTTGAATTTTTTTTTTAATTTTTATTGTCACCAAGAGCTTGGGATCTGACTTATGTATTAGGGTTGTAAGTTTAAGCAAAGACAATAGAATAATAAGATGCGCGACCAGAAGCGTCCAGAATTGGCCAACAGGAAGGGTGTAGTGTTCCACCAGGACAACGCCAGACCACACACTTCGTTGATGACTCGTCAGAAGCTAAGGGAGCTCGGATGGGAGGTTTTATCGCATCCACCATATAGCCCGGACATAGCGCCAAGTGATTACCACCTGTTCCTGTCCATGGCGAATGCCCTTGGTGGTGTAAAGTTGAACTCAAAAGAGGCTTGTGAAAAGTGGCTGTCCGAGTTCTTCGCAAATAAGGAGGGGGGCTTCTACGAGGGAGGTATTATGAAGTTGCCATCTAGATGGAAACAGATTATCGAACAAAACGGCGCATATTTGAACTAAATCCGATCACTGTAACACTTTTTATAAGGCATTGAATAGGGAGATATTTTCCAACCTATTATATTAAAACAACCATCAATCTCTGCTGATCGTTAATGCATCGCGCATTAAAATATATAGACGCTAATATACGGTGGAACAAAGAAAACAAAAAGAAATTAAACAATTAGGGAATAAAATGCATTCCGTAAAAAAAAATATATATATATATAGTGCCGTATTTGCGCCACCCAAACCGGCCAATTTAATTATTTCAAAGAACTATAAACAATAAAGCACTTAATTGATTCCCATACTGTATGCCATCTGCGCAGTATGCGTTTTAATAAACAATTCTTTGGCAACGGCACTTAGCCGTTCTTGTAAACAAATCCTAAAGCCTGACCCAAGCAGCTTTGCCTGCTCTCAATGTATAACTTAAGTATCCAAGAGAAATGCTCTCCCAAAATAAAATATTCCTAAAATACTGAGGCTTCTCCTCAATCTCACTTGCATTTGATTATTAGTCTTAAGCTGAATACTGAACAATAAAGATCGCAATCCAACCCGATTTGTAATTTCTTTTATTTGACAAAACTTCGCTTACAGCGTAGGTCTTAGTTACTGCAACGGTCCATTTAATAGACTCAGAAGTGAATAAATACACAATTGGCGCAGTCGGTCGTGATAGTCTTAATTCTATCGAATCGCTATCAAAAAACACCACGCTTTTAGACACCCATGCGACGGTCAATATCGTGTTAAGTTTTAATAAAAACCTCGACAATAACGCAAAACCGTGTAACGCACTGTCAACAACAAACCTGAATTTAATAACAGGAAGACGCTATTGAATTTGTGAGAGGTCGTAAATCCAATTGGTTACCTCAAAACATCACGAAAAAGCTATAGTGCAACCCTAGTGAAAAAAAAAACTACACTAAGAAAAACTTAAAAATAAGAATAATAAATAAATAAGTGAAAAACAAAACAAACAGAAAAATATATTGAGTAAGATAAATAAATAAATCAGATAAATAAATAAATATAAAGATAAATAATAAATACCGGAGATGAACGCCAACAGCAGATCCTATTTGGGCATATCGAGCGCAGCATCAGCGGAGACGTTATGCGCTGCATTCGAGCCAACGACATGACCACCTGGCCCCCGCTTAGACGACAACTAGTATTCAACTATGAACCCCTAACCACGTTCTTTTGGAGGAGTTTCGGAAGACCCGTTCCGAGGCAGTGTACGAGCATTCCTGGAAGAAGCAGAAAACCGCAGACAAACACTCACCAGTAAGCTTGAATTAGAACAAAACCTTGATTAACCTTTATTTAAGATTAATTAAATTCAGTATAGAATCCCTTATTGAAAAATTACCTACACACATTTAAGAATAATCATAACATACCAGATTTGCGATCACTTATAAACCTTTTACAAGAGAAAGGCATGTACGAATAAATAAATCACACAAATAAACCTATCCAAAAACAAAATCTTTCTGATAAGCCACAAAAGCCCTTTAATCACAATACTAATCAGACTAATAACAACACCAGAAGATATCCAACACCTTTCCTACATTATTCACCAATGCCATATCCAGCCCCACAAATTTATCAAAGACCCCCAATTAATAACCCACCATATCGTCATCCAACGCCCTATCACCCTAATACAAACAACATTTTTCAACCAAGCCAAAATGCAAACTTTGCACCTCGACCAATTCCTAACACCAATCGAAACAAATCGATCAGAATAGGTTTGAATAGGTTTTATATCAAGAGAGCGCTGCTTATCAGCAATATGTTCCTTATGACAGTTTTTACTATCCAACTTACGACTATTCGGATTATTATCCGGAGTATCAGTATCAAACTGACGAAAACAATCAAAGTCCACAAACAACACAAATGACACAGCAGATTAATACGGACGAGACAAACAACGATAACCAAGAACCCAATGTCGAACCAGCTGAAAATTTTCAGCCACAAGCCTTGGAAAACCCCAATATATAACAATATATACAACAATATATACAATATATACAAAGAAAATAATTTGAAATGCCCTATTGACACAGGATCCACGGTTAACATGATATCCCAAAATATATTTGACCTACCAATCCAAAATACTAATATTCTTATTCAAACCAGCAATGGACCGCTCATAGTTAACAAGAGTATAATCATACCTTCAAAGATTTTGTTCCCAACACCAAAAGAATTTTTATTGCACCCTTTCTCTGAAAACTATGACCTCTTATTAGGAAGAAAACTTTTGGCAGAGGCAAAAGCAACAATTAGTTACCGCGATCAAGTAGTGGCTCTTTACAACAACAAATACGAATTAATCGAAGGCAAAGAACAGTCACTTTCAAAACGTAAGCATGGCACCTGACACCATGCTCGGACAACCAAGAAATAGTTCACCTATAATAAAATCAGACCTATACAGATTGGAACATCTTAATAATGAAGAAATACAAAGATTGTGTGCACTTCTGCAGCAATACCATGATATACAATACCACGAGGGTGACAAATTGACATTTACTAATCAAACAAAACATACCATTAATACCAAGCACAATCTACCCATTTATTCAAAATTATACAGTTACCCACAGGCTTATGAACAAGAAGTCGAAAGCCAAATACAAGATATGCTAAATCAAGGTATTATACGTACCAGTAACTCACCTTACAACAGCCCCATCTGGGTAGTCCCAAAGAAACAAGATGCATCAGGCAAACAAAAATTCAGAATTGTAATAGACTACCGAAAATTGAATGAAATCACAGTAGGAGACAGACACCCGATCCCAAATATGGACGAAATCTTAGGAAAACTAGGCAGATGCAATTATTTCACAACTATAGACCTGGCAAAGGGTTTTCACCAAATCGAAATGGATCCAGATTCGGATTAAAAAACGCACCAGCCACCTTTCAACGGTGCATGAATGATATCTTGCGACCACTCTTAAATAAACACTGTCTCGTGTACTTGGCCGACATAATTGTATTCTCAACATCCCTTGATGAGCACCTACAATCGCTCGAACTGGTTTTCGAAAAAGTAGCAAAAGCCAACCTTATGCTACAGCTTGTCAAGTGTGAGTTTCTAAAGCAGGAAACCACATTTTTGGGACATGTCTTAGCACCAGACGGCATAAAACCAAACCCTGAAAAAATGAAAGCTATTCAAAATATCCAATTCCCACTAAACCAAAAGAAATAAAATCTTTTCTTGGACTGACGGGATACTACCGTAAGTTCATTCCAAATTTTGCAGACATAGCCAAACCTATGACGAAATATTTAAAGAAGAATACGAAAATTGACACTACCAACCCAGAATATGATTCGGCATTCAAAAAATTAAAATAATAGTTTGTCAAATATCTCCCTTCCGCTTTTTTGCTCTTTATTCAATGCTTTATAAAAAGTGTTACAGTGATCGGATTTAGTTCAAATATGAGCCGTTTTGTTCGATAATCTGTTTCCATCTAGACGGCAACTTCATAATACCTCCCTCGTAGAAGCCCCCCTCCTTATTTGCGAAGAACTCGGAGAGCCACTTTTCACAAGCCTCTTTTGAGTTCAACTTTACACCACTTGGTGTAAACACAACTTAATCACTTGGCGCTATGTCCGGGCTATATGGTGGATGCGACAAAACCTCCCATCCGAGCTCCCGTAGCTTTTGACGAGTCATCAACGAAGTGTGTGGTCTGACGTTGTCCTGGTGGAACACTACACCCTTCCTGTTGGCCAATTCTGGCCATATGGGAGCAGCTCATAGTGGATGATTCCCTTCCAATCCCACCAAACACACAGCAAAACCTTCCTGGCCATCAATCCCGGCTTGGCCACTGTTTGGGACGATTCACCGGCCTTCGGCCACGACCGTTTTCGCTTGATATTGTCGTATGTGATCCATTTTTCGTCGCCAGTCACCATCCGCTTTAAGAACAGGTCGAGTTCGTTCCGTTTCATCAGCATATCGCAGGCGTTGATTCGGTCCAGAAGGTTTTTTTGCGTCAAAGCATGCGGCACCCAAACATCAAGCTTTTTTTTGTATCCAGCCTTCTGCAGATGGTTTAAAATGGTTTGGTGACTAACTCCCATCTCCTGGGCGATGTCACGATATGCCACATGTCGGTCTAACTCGATGTATTCCATGATTTGATCGGTATTTGTCGTCACAGGTCTTCCGCCGGCTGGCTTATCCATGGTGTCGTTTTCACCGGCTCTGAATCGTCGAAACCATTCCTCCGCGGTTCGAAGTGATAGAGTACCATCCCCCAAAACACCATTAATCTCACGGAACGTTTCTCTAGCGGATTTGCCTTTAACGAAGGAAAACTATAAAATAGCGCGAATTTCGGCGTTAGTGAACTCCATGCTTACACGTCTATAACGTCTATAACCTTTCAAATTATGTATAGAATTGCCAGATACGAGCTCTGTAGCGCTTTGTACATAGTCGCGAAATTCAAAAGACAAAAAGGCGGAAGGGAGATATTTGCCAAACTAATATCTAATATCAGAGGACCCAATTCTTAAAGTACTCGATTTTACAAAGAAATTTACATTAACAGAAACAAGCGATGTCGCTTTGGGAGCTGTACTCTCACAAGAGGGATACCCACTTAGTTACATTAGCCGAACGCTTAATGAGCACGAAGCGCTTACAGCACAATTGAAAAAGAACTCTTAGCAATAGTGTGGGCGACAAAAACTTTTCGACACTACCTACTTGGAAGACACTTTGAAATATCCAGTGACCACCAACCACTTAGCTGGTTGTACCGCATGAAAGACCCAAATTCAAAACTCACCAGATGGAGAGTAAAATTATCCGAATTCGATTTTGACATAAAGTATATAAAAGGAAAAGAAAATTGCGTAGCATACGCCCTGTCCAGAATAAAAATTGAGGAAACATACTTGAGCGAACAAACCCAACATAGTGCAGAGGAAGACAATAGCGACTTAATCTTTATTACAGAAAGACCAATAAACACATTTAACAGACAGGCAATATTCTCAAAAGGACCACCAGACATCAAAGTTACTAAATATTTTAAAAAACAAATCCTTCAAATATTTTATGACACTATGACCAGAGAAAAAGCTGAACAATATTTGATAGACCATTTTTGCGGTACGAAGAGTGCGTTGTACATTGAGAGTGACACAGATTTCGAAGTCATTCAGGCCGCACACAAACAAACCATGAACACCAAATATACAAAAATCTTACGCAGCTCAATTTTTTTGAAAAACATAACCACTTACGCAGAATTTAAAGAATTGAT
Organism: Drosophila erecta; assembly: GCF_003286155.1. Classification (NCBI taxonomy): domain Eukaryota; kingdom Metazoa; phylum Arthropoda; class Insecta; order Diptera; family Drosophilidae; genus Drosophila; species Drosophila erecta. The sequence goes on along the minus strand of NW_020825231.1, from coordinate 320,226 downwards.
CTTGACTACTCATGAAAAACTTCTACACCCTGGCATACAAAAAACAAATAAACTTTTCGGAGAAACTTACTATTTCCCTAATAGCCAGCTACTTATCCAGAATATAATAAACGAATGCTATACTTGCAATCTTGCAAAAACAGAGCACCGCAGCACAGACATGCCAATGAAAACCACACCCAAACCAGAACATTGCCGCGAAAAATTCATGATAGACATTTATTCATCTGAAGGCAAACATTACGTTAGTTGCATGGATATTTATTCAAAATTTGCCACATTAGAAGAAATAAAAACAAAAGACAGCAATGCAAAAATGCGCTTATGCGTATATTTAACCAGCTTGGCAAACCAAAATTACTAAAGGCAGACAGAGACGGCGCATTTTCCAGTTTGGCCCTAAAGCGATGGCTGGAGAGTGAGGAAGTTGAATTGCAGCTTAACACAACAAAAACTGGTGTGGCGGACATAGAGAGACTACATAAAACAATTCATGAAAAGATTCGCATAATCAAAACATCCGACGACGACGAAACCAAATTAAGTAAATAGAAACAATACTTAACATATACAATCACTAGACCAAACACGATACCGCTGGACAGACCCCGGCACACATATTTCTCTACGCTGGACAACCAATTTTGGACACCCAACAAAACAAAGAAAACAAAATAAATAACGACAGAGCAGAATATGAAGTTGACACTCGATACAGAAAAGGCCCACTACAGAAAGGCAAATTTAAACCAACTAAAAATGTAGAACAGACAGACTCTGACCATTACAAAATCACTAATAGAAATAGAGTCACTCACTACTACAAAACACAATTCAAAAAGCGAAAGAAAAATAATCAACTTTCAATTTCACAGGCACCTGGGACCTGATAACATTATTGTTTGTGCTGATCACAACGGTCCACGGACAGCAAATTTAAATTAATAATATTGACACCAACCACGGATATCTCCTTTTTTCCGATAAGCCAGTCCAGATACCATCCTCCTTTGAACATCATTGCTTGAGAATCAATTTAACTGAAATAGACATTGTGGCCGACTATTTTGAGCAAAGGCTACAAATCAATTACCATGCACCCCAGGTCAAATTTTTATACAATAAAATGAAAAGAGAACTAGCCGGAATAACCCTGCAACACAGAAACAAACGGGGACTTATTAACATTGTGGGCTCTGTTTTCAAATACTTGTTTGGCACACTAGATGAAAATGATCGAGTAGAAATACAGAAGAAACTTGACATGAACGCCCATAACTCAGTAAAACTACATGAACTCAACGACGCTATACGATTAATAAATGACGGAATGCAAAAGATACAGAATCATGAAAATAACAACAACATCATTAACACTCTTTTATTCGAACTAATGCAGTTCACAGAATACGTAGAAGATTTGGAAATGGCAATGCAGCTTTCCAGACTCGGACTGTTTAACCCCAAATTTCTAAACTATGACAAACTTGAGAATGTGAATAGCCAGAATATTTTAAACATCAAAACATTCACTTGGATTAACTACAATGATAACCAATTATTAATCATATCCCACATACCCATTAACTTTTCATTAATAAACACAATTAAAATAATCCCTTACCCAGATTCCAACGGCTATCAGGTAGATTACATAGACACACAATCAAAAATAGACTTGACACCACTGTACACCCCACTTAATATAACAAAAATAAAAATTGTAAAACATAACGACATCGTTAAAATGATTTCAGAAAACAACATTACACTTTACATACTAATGACCATTGTCATAATTGCACTTATTTTATTGTATTTATATTTAAGATTTGTATCATATAACCCATTCATGATGCTGTATGCAAAATTCAAAATAAGAAATCAAAACACACAACAAATAGAAATGGAAGAAGCTCCATTACCCCTACTATATCCATCAATCCCAGCCCAAGTATAGGCTTCCCTTTAAGGGGAGGGTAGTGACGTATTTGCGCCACCCAAACCGGCCAATTTAATTATTTCAAAGAACTATAAACAATAAAGCACTTAATTGATTCCCATACTGTATGCCATCTGCGCAGTATGCGTTTTAATAAACAATTCTTTGGCAACGTCACTTAGCCGTTCTTGTAAACAAATCCTAAAGCCTGACCCAAGGAGCTTTGCCTGCTCTCAATGAAGCTTCTCCCAAACTTAAGTATCTATATAAGTATAGAGCAATGCTCTCCCAAAATACAATATTCCTAAAATACTGAGGCTTTTCCTCAATCTCACTTGCATTTGATTATTAGTCTTAAGCTGAATACTGAACAATAAAGATCGCAATCCAACCCGATTTGTAATTTCTTTTATTTGACAAAACTTCGGTTACAGCGTTGGTCTTAGTTACTGCAACGGTCCATTTAATAGACTCAAAAGTTAATAAATACACAATTGGCGCAGTCGGTCGTGATAGTCTTAATTCTATCGAATCGCTAACGAAAAACACCACGCTTTTAGACACCCATGGTCAATATCGTGTTAAGTTTTAATAAAAACCTCGACAATAACGCGAAACCGTGTAACGCAGTGTCAACAACAAACCTGAATTTAATATCAGGAAGACGCTATTGAATTTGTGAGAGGTCGTAAATCCAATTGGTTACCTCAAAAAATCACGAAAAAGCTATAGTGCAACCCTTGTGAAAAAAAAAAAACTACACTAAGAAAAACTTAAAAATAAGAATAATAAATAAATAAGTGAAAAACAAAACAAACAAAAAAATATATTGAGTAAGATAAATAAATAAGATACAAACTAAGATCCATAAAGACAGACCGAAGTAAAGGTCAACTAAATAAAACCAAATAACAATAACAACAAATAAATAAACTTCTTTTCAAATAACAAAAAAAAAAACATCTGCAAAATGACAACCGCACCACCCCTGTCAGATAAGAACATGATCCAGGTTGCCTACCAGATTGGCAATGTGGAGAAATTCAACGGTGATCCGAGCGCACTATTTACCTTTGTAAGCCGGATTGACTACATACTGGCCCTTTATGTTACCGGAGATGAACGCCAACAGCAGATCCTATTTGGGCATATCGAGCGCAGCATCAGCGGAGACGTTATGCGCTGCATTGGAGCCAACGACATGACCACCTGGCCCCAGCTTAGAAGACAACTAGTGCTCAACTATGAACCTCTAACCACGTTCTTTTGGAGGAGTTTCGGAAGACCCGTTCCGAGGCAGTGTATGAGCATACCTGGAAGAAGCAGAAAACCGCAGACAAACACTCACCAGTAAGCTTGAATTAGAACAAAATCTTGAAGAAAAAACCCTTTATTTAAGATTAATTAAATCCAGTATAGAATCCCTTATTGAAAAATTACCTGCACACATTTATTTAAGAATAAATAATCATAACATACCTGATTTGCGATCACTTATAAACCTTTTACAAGAGAAAGGCATGTACGAACAAATAAATCACACAAATACACCTATCCAAAAACAAAATCTTTCTGATAAGCCACAAAAGCCCTTTTATCACAATACTAATCAGACTAATAACAACACCAGAAGATATCCAACACCTTTACTACATTATTCACCAATGCCATATCCAGCCCCACAAATTTATCAAACACCACCAATTAATAATAACCTATCACCCTAATACAAACAACATTTTTCAACCAAGCCAACATGCAAACTTTGCACATCGACCAATTCCTAACACCAATCGAAACAATGCATTCGATCAGAGTTTTTACTATCCAACTTACGACTATTCGGATTATTATCCGGAGTATCAGTATCAAACTGACGAAAACAATCAAAGTCCACAAACAACACAAATGACACAGCATATTAATACGGACGAGACAAACAACGATAACCAAGAACCCAATGTCGAACCAGCTGAAAATTTTCAGCCACAAGCCTTGGAAAACCCCAATATATAACAATTAAATACAAAGAAAATAATTTGAAATGCCTTATTGACACAGGATCCACGTTTAACATGATATCCCAAAATATATTTGAACTACCAATCCAAAATACTAATATTCTTATTCAAACCAGCAATGGACCGCTCATAGTTAACAAGAGTATAATCATACCTTCAAAGATTTTGTTCCCAACACCAAAAGAATTTTTAATGCACCCTTTCTCTGAAAACTACGACCTCTTATTAGGAAGAAAACTTTTGGCAGAGGCAAAAGCAACAATTAGTTACCGCGATCAAGTAGTGACTCTTTACAACAACATATACTAATTAATCGAAGGCAAATCAGCACAAGAACAGAGTCACTTTCAAAACGTAAGCATGTCACCTGACACCATGCTCGGACAACCAAGAAATAGTTCACCCATAATAAAATCAGACCTATACAGATTGGAACATCTTAATAATGAAGACCATGCAGCAATACCATGACATACAATACCACGAGGGTGACAAATTGACATTTACTAATCAAACAAAACATACCATTAATACCATGCACAATCTACCCATTTATTCTAAATTATATAGTTACCCACAGGCTTATGAACAAGAAGTCGAAAGCCAAATACAAGATATGCTAAATCAAGGTATTATACGTACCAGTAACTCACCTTACAACAGCCCCATCTGGGTAGTCCCAAAGAAACAAGATGCATCAGGCAAACAGAATTGTAATAGACTACCGAAAATTGATTGAAATCACAGTAGGAGACAGACACCCGATCCCAAATATGGACGAAATCTTAGGAAAACTAGGCAGATGCAATTATTTCACAACTATAGACCTGGCAAAGGGTTTTCACCAAATCGAAATGGATCCAGATTCGGATTAAAAAACGCACCAGCCACCTTTCAACGGTGCATGAATGATATCTTGCGACCACTCTTAAATAAACACTGTCTCGTGTACTTGGCCGACATAATTGTATTCTCAACATCCCTTGATGAGCACCTACAATCGCTCGAACTGGTTTTCGAAAAACTAGCAAAAGCCAACCTTATGCTACAGCTTGACAAGTGTGAGTTTCTAAAGCAGGAAACCACATTTTTGGGACATGTCTTAACACCAGACGGCATAAAACCAAACCCTGAAAAAATGAAAGCTATTCAAAATATCCAATTCCCACTAAACCAAAAAAAATAAAATCTTTTCTTGGACTGACGGGATACTACCTTAAGTTCATTCCAAATTTTGCAGACATAGCCAAACCTATGACGAAATATTTAAATAAGAATACGAAAACTGACACTACCAACCCAGAATATGAATCGGCATTCAAAAAATTAAAATAATAGTTTGTCAAATATCTCCCTTCCGCTTTTTTTTGCTCTTTATTCAATGCCTTATAAAAAGTGTTACAGTGATCGGATTTAGTTCAAATATGCGCCGTTTTGTTCGATAATCTGTTTCCATCTAGACGGCAACTTCATAATACCTCCCTCGTAAAAGCCCCACTCCTTATTTGCGAAGAACTCGGAGAGCCACTTTTCACAAGCCTCTTTTGAGTTCAACTTTACACCACCAAGGGCATTCGCCATGGACAGGAACAGGTGGTAATCACTTGGTGCTATGTCCGGGCTATATGGTGGATGCGATAAAACCTCCCATCCGAGCTCCCGTAGCTTCTGACGAGTCATCAACGAAGTGTGTGGTCTGGCGTTGTCCTGGTGGAACACTACACCCTTCCTGTTGGCCAATTCTGTCCAGTTGTTCGCAGTAGATGGTAGAATTAAGCGTCTGGCCATATGGGAGCAGCTCATAGTGGATGATTCCCTTCCAATACCACCAAACACACAGCAAAACCTTCCTGGCCATCAATCCCGGCTTGGCCACTGTTTGGGACGATTCACCGGCCTTCGGCCACGACCGTTTTCGCTTGATATTGTCGTATGTGATCCATTTTTCGTCGCCAGTCACCATCCGCTTCAAGAATGGGTCGAGTTCATTCCGTTTCAGCAGCATATCGCAGGCGTTGATTCGGTCCAGAAGGTTTTTTTATTATTATTCAGTGGCCCAGACAATAGCTAAAAGTTCTTTTTCTATTTCTGAATAATTGAGTTCATGTTCATTCAGCACCTAGAGCGGAATCGCTTGCATCCCAGGTTAATGAGAATGTTTTTTCGAAATTTGGGTAAATTAATATTGGTTTGGACATAATTAAAAATTTTAATTTTTCGAAGGTTGATATATAATCGGTACCTTTAGAATTTATAACGGAACCTTTTTTTAGTTTTTGTATTCTGGGTTTAGTTAGGGATAAATTTACGGTAGAAACCGCAAAGTCCTAGAAATGATTTTATTTCTTTATTAGTTTTAGGTAATGGGAATTTCTGTATGGCTTCTATTTTATTTGGGTTTGGCTTTATGCCTTCAGTATGTGACCTAAGAACTCTGTTTCACTTTTCATAAATTCACATTTGTCAAGTTGTAACTTTAGATTAGCTTCTTGTAATTTAGCAAATACTTTACGTAGAGATAACAAGTGTTATTCTAATGAAGTCAAAAAAACTATTATATCGTCCATGTAAACTAAACAATCTTTGTAAATTAGGTCTTCTAATAGATTGTTAATAATAGAACGTTGAATTGTTGCAGGTGCGTTCTTCAGTCCAAATGGCATTCGAATGTACTCGTAATGTACATTTTTTGTGGAAAAAGTTGTTTTTTTAATCGAGCTTTCATCCATTTGGATCTGATGAAAACCTTTTGCTAAATCTATGGTATTGAGACCTACCTAGCTTATCTAGTATTTCATCCATGACAGGAATTGGGTATTTATTATTAATAGTAATTTCGTTTAGTTTGCGATAGTCGGCTACCTTCTCGTTCTGGTAGGTAGTCCATTAAGAAACTGATGTTGCTTAAATCTAAGTTTCTTTTGCCAAAGATTATTTGGGCGTTGTCGTCTTCTAGGAACCCTATAAAAAACTTATTTAGTGGGGCAAAGCTTACTTGCTTTGAGAATTGGAATTTTTTTTAGGGCTATTGCACCGTTAATGGTGTGAGCTTGTAAGTGAGTAGTTTCAACTGGGAAATTAAAAATGTTTGCTCTTATGATGTTTATTGTAGACCCAGTGTCTATAACACATCGGAGCGGTATATTGTTTAAAACAATATTTATGAAGGAATTGTGTCTTATTCTTCGTCCGAGGCATGTAGATGAAAATTTTCGGACGTATCCATTTTTGAATGGCCGCTGGTACTAGGTCTTTGCCTTTTTGTTGCCGGATTCGGAGCGGATGAAGAAACTGGATTTTGTTGATAGTTGGAGGAATAATTTAAAGGATTTAAAGGTCTGTGCTTGGTTGAGTTTTTGCTTAAATTCTTGGTATAGGTATTCGAAAGGCTGGTCATGGCTGTTATTGTTCATATATTGATTTTTATTTTGGCTAATTGATGTTTGATTATAATTTTGATTTCTATTTTGATTATTTGAAGTGTTGTTATAGCTTGGGCTGTACTGATTTTTATTTTGGGTATTTTGAGTGTTTTGGGATTTTGGATGATCGGACCATGTACTGTCATAACAACCCTCCTGCTGTACAATTTGCTTTAATTTACTGACTGTTGTTATATCAAATCTGGCTAATTGCATGTAGAGTCTATCTAGGAGTTTTTTAATAATTACATTTTTCGGCGATTAGGGCTTCCTTCAATTCCGGGCATGTACCAGCTGCACTGAGCTGGGATACTCGTTGGGCGTCGCCTCCAATTTGCATTTCAATTGCACTGAAGAGGACGTGTAACTGACGGACGTCAGTTGATGGATATAGTTGAAGTATGAACTCTATTCTTCTTATGAACGAGCTCAGTTCCAGTGTCGTACCGGTAAATGTTGGTACCTGTCGAATCTGACCAAGGGCCTGGTTCAGATGATTCTCGGAGAGTAGTTGCACTTGTTGTTGTGGTAGTGCCATTGTTGTTTTTCTTGTTTTTGTTGTTTTTGATTTTATTTTATTTTTCACTCCTCGTAGCGGTCACGCTTTTTGTTTTGCGGGCTACACACTGTCTTTGGTTGATATGCAAAACCTGGGGCTTCAGTTACCCTTTAGTGGTCTTGTCTTTGCAGCACTTATGTAATTTTTTCACTTCTAGTAGCGATCACACTATTATGGTGGGCTACCAAGTTGAAGCGGCTTTAATTATTAAGCACTGTATGACTGGCGGATAGTTACTTCTTGTAGCACTGATTAGTCACAAAGTTGAAGTTAAATCACAAGCGAAGGTACTTTCTTGGTCACTATAAGTTTAGGACCACCGACTGCGCCAATAACGAGTTCGCGGCTGCAAGTTTTGAAAAAAATATAAGTTTTAATTTCAAGATAATAATACAACTTTGAATCGGAGACAATTCACGTCTTAATGGTAAAGTGGATGAATTAGATCTAAATCTGGAGTGTGAGTTGAACGCTTAGCAAACCCTTGGTCGACTTTGTTTATATGAATTTGAAGGCTCTCTTCTTTATTCAAATGGGTTGCGGTCTTTAAGAGAGTTGCGCATGGAAAATTACCAGGATTTGTGCTGCGTAAGCTATTTGGTTGCTTAGTGGGAATAACGAATTTCGGCATCGGTTGATGTTTATGTCTATGAATCAATTGTTTATGTTAAAGCGGCCAAAATTGTTATTGTCGCCACGAGCTTGGGATCTGACTTATGTGTTGGGGTTTGTAAGTTTAAGTGTGTTGCTGGGCAAATGGATTGGGTGGGTGTGATCAAGTGGTACATATGTACTGTGTGTGTGTGGTGTGTGTGTGTGTGTAACAAAGTGTTATACTATGGTACATTTGAACAAAGTTTCATATATCAGAGGCAGAACAGGGCTAATAACAATTACAACAACAACTTCGACCGCAACTGGTCGTTTCAAAACAGATCAGATCAAAATAATTATAGACAGGACAACCGGAGAAATAACCCCTTCCGACAGGAAGAACTCCGTAACAACGACAATAACAACCGTAATAATAATTTCAGGGGAGGACCACCTGTCCCGAGACAAAACAACCCGACCGGCGCAACGGAGCCCCCCAAAGGGCTCCAGTCAATTTTAATAACATCGACGACAGCGTAAATTTTCAACCAGGAGCCTCGACCGACAAGTCGTCGACCTGAGTAACAAAACGCATGGCTCTGCCCTCCCCTAAATAACTTTAACCTTATTCGAACCCCCTAAACCCCTTAAATTTCTTATCGAAACCGGTTCCTCATACTCCTTCATCGACCCAGACATCATTCCACAACAATTAACTTCGACACTTGACCAGGACATCAGAATAACCACTGCCATGGACAGTTAGACATTGAGAATGGCAACAACTTTGCCTATGCCAAGGGAATTTGAAGAGCAGGGCGATGTAACCCTCTTACTCTTAAAATAGACTTGGCATAGACTTTCTCACCAAGCATCGATATCGAGAACCTGAAACTCCAGACACAATCTGCCTCAATTGATATAATAACACAGATTGATAAGGGTACGCAAGAACTTCGCATTGCACTCCACAGCAAATTCCTTGTTAAATTGCCCATAGACCTAAACGAGAGAGACTTTTTCGGCAATTCAGTAGGAATCAATGACGACCTCGTTATCACGGGCGGACTATATACGGCCATTGACGGACATAGTTACTTTGAAGTAACTAATAACTTTGACGACGAACGGACACTTTGTCTGGACCAACCCATAGAGGTTGCGCCCTACAACGAAGACGACTACGACCAAATATACATATAACCCGACATTGGGGCCCGACCCCGCTAAAGAATACGAACGACCAATCGACCACATCCAGACAGAACATTTAAATTCGGAGGAGAAACAGGGACTGGTTGCAGTCTGCCCCCAGTTCCGGGAGCTTTTTTATGACGAAAGTGAGACTCTCGCCTTTTCGAATGCTTTTAAGTATTCAATCCCGACAACAGATAACATCCCGGTACACGTGAAAACTTACAGATATCCGTACATCCATAAAGAGGGAGTACGTAAACAAATAAAGAAGATGCTAGAAGAGGATATAATCCGAAATAGCCACTCACCTTGGGGTGCACCCGTCGGTCGAAAACGGCTATTACGAATTTACCAGGATGCCCTTCGGTCTGAGGAACGCCCCCGCTACATTTCAACGCGTCATGGATAACGTCCTAGGCACTCTAATAGGAGATATGTGTCTAGTCTACCTGGACGATATCACCAGACCCATCACAAACGGTCTGTGCACCATTTAGAAACAAGATCAGGAGACAAATATCCGAACCTCTCTTTACCTTAGAGATATTTACGGATATTTTAAAAAATGTATTGAAACCAAGGAGAACCTTGGCCGTTCGCCACCGACGAAATTTTCGGAATAATACAAGAAGCCTATTCCAAATATTTCGCGGAAACAAAACTTTAAAAAATCCTCAGGTGCCTGACATTCCTCAAAGAACCCTCAACCAATGACGAATTAGAATCGCTCATCCAAGAAAATCACTCGAGACGAGATGTATGCCCACTTAAAAAAGCAAGTCTACGTGTCCCATTTATAAAGCCTCATTACACAGGTGATTCGGTCCTGCGAGACCTGCCTTACCCTCAAGTATGACAGGCACCCACAGAAAACAACTTACAAACTGCCCGAAATCCCGAACGGACCATTAGTTATCTTGCATACGGATATCTACACGGTCAACAAAAACTACAACCTGACGATTATAGACAAGTTCTCCAAATTCGCACAGGCATTTCCACTGCCTAGTATGAACTTCGTAAATGTTACTAAAGCATTCAAAAAATTCTTCAGTCAATTCGGGGTACCCAATAAGGTTATCCTTGACCAAGGGGCCGAATTCGCGGGAACCGTTTTTACGGACTTCCTAACAATATGACATTGAATTCCAGTAGTAATAGTAATTGTAAGTAGTAACTCGACAGTCGAAAGGCTCCATTCAACTCTTACGGAAATCTACCGAATCATCCTCGCAAAAAGAAAAGAGATGAAACTAGACCTGGATCATGAAGAAGTTCTATCAGAAGCAATAACCACTTATAACAACGCGATACACTCGAGCACGAACTTAACACCGTTCGTACTCTTCAGTGGTCGCACCCATGTTTTCGAGAAGACAGTCAAGTTCAACAACGGACATGACTTCTTGAACAAACTCCACGAATTTCGAACTAAAATCTATCTGGAGGCCAAGAGACACCAAGAAGAAATTGCCGTAAAACGCACAACTAAACTCAACGAAACGAGGGAAGATCCGCCTCCTTTACCTACTGGAAGCTCGGTCTTTCGAAATGAGAACAGGAGGAATAAAATAACAGGCCGTTTCACGAGTCATACAGTACTAAGGGACAGCGAACATACACTTCACACGACGCGAAATCAGATAATACACAAACTAAAAATTAGGAAGTTTTCCTTACCACCAACGACTAACTAGAAACATTTAGCTGACGTCTATTACAGGCTGACGATGACTAACGCCACGGAACTGACCATTGACCAACGACAAAGCTTTAGTAAAAGTCGAACTAGGAACTGCCAGATCGGTGTCGTCGTTCACAACAATACAACCTATAATACACCGGACCGAGTACGAAGTGCAGCTGAAAGGGTGTACAAGCTCATAGAGGACCTTCCGAGCAAATCGGAGGCCACAAGCCTCAAGTCCCTATTACTCGCTAAACTGGACCTAATTAACCAAAGGTTAGCCTCACTGCTACCCAACATTAACAGCGGTAGAACTAGAAGAGGTTTGATAAACGGCTTAGGTACGATAGTGAAAGCAGTCAGTGGAAATATGGACGCCACCGACGAGGACAGAATAAACAAACAACTATCACAACTAAATATCAGTGCAGAAAAAACAAGTCAATTTAAAAACGAAACAAAAATCAGATTCGGGGAAATAGCGGCCCACATTAATAGAGAACAAGAGTTAATGAGTAGGATCATTAACTCAAACCAAAATAAAATTTTCAAAGAATTAAACACAGGGCATAGGGACATAGAACTGGACCGTCTTATCCACAGGATAAATATCAACTTAGACCTCCTTTATGCTCATTTAACAAACATAGCGGAATGTGTTTTATTCGCAAAATTAGAAATAATTCCTAAATATATCCTAAACAATTTTGAAATAACTAAAATCAGAAATTCTTTAACGGAACAAAGATTGGAGAACAAGGCAGACCATGAGGTCTACGAATTATGGTCACTCCACACTAGCACCAGTAATAAGGCCCGTTTGAAATTAAAACCCCAATTTGGTCTACCGCAAATTATAAATTGTATCGAATTATAGCAATACCGTTCAACGGTACACAAATTGTAAACCCAATTGAAACCCCCGCCACCCCCGGTACACAGTCCTGCCTTCGCAATCTGCTCAACAGCAAACCAGCGACATGCGACACGGCGGAAGCCACGAGGAACCTACAAATCTACGGCCCGATGGAAGGAATACTTATTATTACCAACGCAGTGAATCTTACAATAACATCAAACTGCGCACCAGAAAGAATAGTAAGCGGCTCGTTCATCGCGAGATACGACAATTGTTCTATCCTAGCAAATATGCCGATACTATTAGCACGATCATAGAAAAGCTACAGATTAGCTTGATCAAAGCCGAGGAGGTAAAAACCATATCCGCAGGAGAGCCACTCAATCTGCGGAAATTACATCTAAATACGCAGAAACTGAAGAAGACATCGCAGCAATAAACGACAACGCAACGACCCACCTTACGGTCATCTATATTTTGAATGATTTTGAACAAAACAACTTACACCACCGCACATGTCCTTCTTACCGTAACTCCAGCCATATCTTCGTTATGGCCCTCGTTTCGTCTTGAGGGGGGAGGAGTTATCGGTGACGGCACAGTTATGCCTTCACCTCCCCTGAAACCCCCCAGAACAGCAACCTATATACAGAACAATCAACACGGAGGCAGAGCGACCAACTAAAAGAGTCATCAACCAGCAGCGGATCGTCTAGTGGAGTCAGGATTCCGAAGAACCGAACCGTAGTACTGGAGGGGGCATCCGGGCATAACCGCTGACGCAGGGGTTTCGTAACAGGAACGAATTGTTCACTAGGCTAAGCAAGAAGTATTCTGGAAAATAAAAATTATTCTTATCCAAGCAACTAAAAGATTCAGTCATATATCCAAAAGGCCTCCTCGGATTTATTTAAAATTATTACATTCAATTATAGATTCAACACTCGCACGACTTAACTCGCGTAAAATTGAGAGCATAAAAATATGAAAATAGAATCTACTTGCTTATGTGAGTGAAAACAGTAAACAAAAAAGTGTGTATGTGTGCGTAGTTGTGCTAGAAGACGATTTTCGGTCCGAAATCAATTTTGATCTAAAAACGAATTTGATTAATGTTTTGGTCAATTTCGTGTAATATGAGCTAATAAAATATTATTTAAAAATTGATGCCGTGACAAATTTTTTTTTTAAGAAGTTTTAATATTCTTTAGTTAAAATCGTCGCTCGAATTAGCTATCGTTTAAAAATAAATAATTTTTATTCATAATTATCTGCAACATATGTAATTTGTGTTACCCAAGGAACACCACGGGAAGGGCATTACAATTGTAATGGGGTCGTATATTTATATGAACTTTGAGTCGACTTGAAATAATAAATGTTAAACATTAAAATATTTCCAAGTTCCCCAACAAAGCTACTTTTCTAACTATTGCTTTTCAATATAATTTACTCCTTTATTTAATTTTTTTAATTTTTAATAACGAGTTCGCGGTTGCAAGTTTTAAAATAAATATTATATAATTTTTATTTCAAGACAATAATACAACTTTATTTCGGAGACAATTCTCGTCTTAATGGTATAGTGGATGAATTAGATCTAAATCTGGAGTGTGAGTTGAACGCTTAGCAAACGCTTGGTCGACTTTGTTTATATGAGCTTGAGTGGCTCTCCTCTTTGTTCTAATTGGTTGCGCTCTTTAAGAGAAAAAATGACCAAGATTTGTGCTGCGTTAGCTATTTGGTTGCTTAGCGGGGATAACGAATGCGGCATCGGCGGGCGTTTATGTTTATGAATCAATTGTTTATGTTAACGCGCCCGAAATTGTTATTGTCACCAAGAGCTTGGGATCTGACTTATGTGTTAGGGTTGTAAGTTAAAGTGTATTGCTGGGAAAATATATCATTTGATATTGGTGTGATTGAGTGGGTGTGATCAAGTGGCACATTTGTACTTTGTGTGTGGTGTGTGTGTGAGTATGTGTAACAAAGTGTTATACTATGGTACATATGCTACTATATGTATATATTTATTTTATATATAATATTATTTTTTCATTTATGAGATAGAATGCTGAGTTTTGCTTGCTTTCAGTTTATCAGCTGTCACAGTCCACTTGCAAAGCTTAAAAAGTAAAACTTTTATAAGTTTGTTTAAAATATCAATTTTATGCACATAACATTATTTGAGTGAAACCATAATAAGGGATCGCTACTTTCATTTGTGCACTTAATGCACAACTCTACAATAAATTGTTTTATACACCGTTGTTTTTAAATATTTTTAAAAATATTTTCTAAAACTTTCCCTTAGCAATATATAAAAAAAAAAATATCTACTCGAAGTTAATTCAATGGAACATCATTGCACAAAAAATCATCCATATTTTGTTCAAAGTACCTCTCATTGCCTTGTACAATTTCTGAAAATGATACAGAATATTCTTGCTGTATTTCCTTTTTTCAACGCAAGGCTGATATATAATTGAATCGAACTCTATTGGCAACATAACATCATCATCTGATTCGCAATTTGACTTTTGTGAAAATTTAAAAATGTGTTGGGATATTAGTTTGGAAATTATTATATTAAATATGTTAACTGAAGGAATTCTACAGTTACCACCTTTTGGTAAACTCTACTAGTTAAAAAGAAAAAATGGTCCGTGTGGTCCCTAAATATATCTTTGACGAGTCCAAATATAGCTTCATTAACTTTTTGGACAAATGCACCAGTTGAGGCTGCAAATTCGGGACTACTGCGATGAAATTGCTTGTTTTGATAACAAGTCTTAATTGCCGCTGCAACAGTGTGACTAAGCGTCTGAGTTGCCAGACATGCCCGCATAAGCTCAAATCTAGTTGGATTACGGTGACTTTTTGTTAATTTAGTCATTCTCGTTACTGATCTCTTATCTAAATCGCATACCACTCGGATGACATCAAAGTCAACCAGTCCGTCAGGGGTTTCAAAATTGGCTTTCAGAAAATTTTTCTTTATAGACTTGAAAATATGCGGAATGTCATAAAACATATAATATTTTGTATTATCAAAGGTAAAGTAAGGTTTCTCTTTGGTGGCTTCAAGTAATGAGGTAAATTTTCAATTGTTACCTCCTTGATCATAAGCTACACCCCTCACTTTGAACCCAATATCTTCAACAATAATGTTTTTATAAAAAAGCTTTCTTAACTTTTTTAAGAACTTTTTACTTACGAGTACTTTTTTTACTCAATTGCCAGAGTACAAATAATATAGATTGAAAACCCATAAACATCTGAAGTGAAGGGCACATTTTGTTAAATTTATAATATATGAGCATACGTGTGCAAGATATATTAGTTCCGCCTTTTTGTCTTTTGAATTTCGCGGCTATGTACAAAGCGCTACAGAGCTCGTATCTGGCAATACTATACATAATTTGAAAGGTCTTGACATAACCTACAAAACGACGCTATGATTAGTTTGGATATTGCGTTCAACAGTTATAGACGTGTAAACATGGAGTTCACTAACGCCGAAATTCGCGCTATTTTAAAGTTTTCCTTCGTTAAAGGCAAATCCGCTAGAGAAACGTTCCGTGAGATTAATGGTGTTTTGGGGGATGGTACTCTATCACTTCGAACCGCGGAGGAATGGTTTCGACGATTCAGAGCCGGTGAAAACGACACCATGGATAAGCCAGCCGGCGGAAGACCTGTGACGACAAATACCGATCAAATCATGGAATACATCGAGTTAGACCGGCATGTGGCATCTCGTGACACCATTTTAAACCATCTGCAGAAGGCTGGATACAAAAAAAGCTTGATGTTTGGGTGCCGCATGATTTGACGCAAAAAAACCTTCTGGACCGAATCAACGCCTGCGATATGCTGCTGAAACGGAACGAACTCGACCCATTCTTGAAGCGGATGGTGACTGGCGACGAAAAATGGATCACATACCACAATATCAAGCGAAAACGACCACGAGAAAGCCGGTGAATCGTCCCAAACAGTGGCCAAGCCGGGATTGACGGCCAAGAAGGTTTTGCTGTGTGTTTGGTGGGATTGGAAGGGAATCATCCACTATGAGCTGCTCCCATATGGCCAGACGCTTAATTCTACCATCTACTGCGAACAACTGGACCGATTGAAGCAGGCGATCGAGCAGAAGCGTCCAGAATTGGCCAACAGGAAGGGTGTAGTGTTCCACCAGGACAACGCCAGACCACACACTTCGTTGATGACTCGTCAGAAGCTAAGGGAGCTCGGATGGGAGGTTTTATCGCATCCACCATATAGCCCGGACATAGCGCCAAGTGATTACCACCTGTTCCTGTCCATGGCGAATGCCCTTGGTGGTGTAAAGTTGAACTCAAAAGAGGCTTGTGAAAAGTGGCTGTCCGAGTTCTTCGCAAATAAGGAGGGGCGCTTCTACGAGGGAGGTATTATGAAGTTGCCGTCTAGATGGAAACAGATTATCGAACAAAACGGCGCATATTTGAACTAAATCCGATCACTGTAACACTTTTATAAAGCATTGAATAAAGAGCAAAAAAGCGGAGGGGAGATATTTGCCAACCCCTAATTTTAATTTAATTTTTTATTTTATAACCCCTAATACAGTATCCCACATTTAAAGCATAAATACTTTCGTCCAAAATAAAGTCCGTGCATTTGTTGTCTTCGTATCTGGCAATTTGCTTTTGCCTTAGCCTTCAAATCAATTCAAATCAAACACAGCTTTGTCTTTTGTCATTGCCCATGACTTCCATGACAGCTGGACCACCAGCGAACATAAACATAAGCAGAAGCTTCCGCTTCTACTGCGCATTAATGCAGCACCAATTACATACGCAAAGTAAAGTAAACACTATCTGGTCGAGGTTCGTTGGAAGAAATCTGAATACAGAAAATCCAGTTAATTCGACACCGCGAAGATCAACGGCTGTGCAAATTGCACCGAATTCCAAATAGCATTAGCTAGCGCTTAGTTAATCTTAATGTATTCTCAAATAAGCAATAAAAGAAGACATAGAAGACACAGTACTTGGTATGCAACTTACAAGATTAGGCATTTTTAGCCCCAAATTATTGAAAGACGACTTCTTATCACATGTATATTTTGAAAAATTGTTGAACATTAAAACTTCTAACTGGTTGAAATCGGATTCGAATGAAATACTTATTATTTCCAATATTCCTAGAGCTATTATTAAAAATAAATTTTTCAAATGATATACCATACCCAGACAAAGATAACAAAATACTTATAGAAGATGTTCATGATAAATTTTTCATTCAAAATAATCAAGTTTATAAACAATACTTCAGAGAACCAATATTAAATATGTGTATGACAGGCCTACTAAATCAAGCACCAGCATCCTTAATTATCTTGGAATAATTTATATAGAGCCAAATATAATTTTAACTTGGAAATTATCAAAAATGGTTTTAACTCAAAATTGCATAAGCAATAGAGAAATTATAATAGAATGAGATAAACACTTTCAATTTAGAGCCAAATATTATTTTAACTTGGAAATTATCAAAAATTGTTTTAACTCAAAATTGCATAAGCAGTAGAGAAATTATAATAGGTGGAGATAACGACTTTCAATTTATAACAAGAACAAGGATAGATTATACTCAAACCATTTAAATGGTTTGCGATAATGTAACAAAATTATAACCATTATTAATTAGAACCATCAATTAGAAATTATAAGTGAGTTGGTCGAGTGGTTGATGCACTGAACTTCGCTTTATTGCGTCGCGGCTTGGATTAATACTAACTTAAACCTAACAAACGAGTACCGCGGGACCGCAGAGTGGTGAACTTACCAGCTGGAAGGTTGGAGAGCGAGAGCAAGCGCTGGCCGCTCACACTGACGGCCAGAACTTTGTGCCCTTCTGGCGTGAGCACTAGTGACTCCCCTTCATTTTTTCTGGTGATGTTACTTCCTTAAAATATCGTATACTCGTACTGCTTAACACGCACGTTGATAAGTATCGATGGCCTCTTTATATTCGGCAATCCTGATATTCCGAGTCTACCCCAGAAGACGCAGTATGTTCGTTTGAAATTTTGAAAAATGTTTTTATAATTTTTCATTTTTGAACACATCTTTTAAATTACTATAGATTTTTATCCGACACCCACAAATTGCCCAAACCGTCACGACCACAATATTAAAAAATGTGATATTTTTTCACTTTTTTAGTATTGCCAAACATTTTTGCTGCAAAAATAATCTGCGCAAACTTTTAAAAAAATGTTTAATACACATGTTACTCGTAGAGTAGAGTTTGAATGTTGAGATTAAGCAATCAGCTTCCAGAAACATAGATTATTTTCAAATGTTGCCACGCCCACTGTAACGCCCTCAAACACGCCATCAGTTTTGAAAAATGTTTCGGAATTTTTTCACTTTTTGTAAATTTCTATAGATTTGCCAAAAAAAACTTTGTGCTACGCCCACTCCAACGCCCGCAAACCGCCAAAACTGTTAAAACGCCTACACTTAAATTTTTTTTTTTTTATTATTTTTTTTCACTTTTTACCGACAATTCATATTTACATTTCCACTAGCTGAGTAACGGGTGTCTGATAGTCGGGAAACAGCATTCCATCTTGTTTTGCAATCTGCAATAGAGTTTCCAATGAATATTCCATTTTGGATTACTTGGTTTGGTAAAGGAATGAACTTTGTGTCGGATTTTCGGACGACTCCAGATCTTGCTGGTAGAACAGTTGAATTGTTTTGAAGGTTATGGTGTATTGGTATTTTAATAGGGTGATGGATGATGGGTCTTATCTGGGCTCAGTATGAGCCAGTCGTTTTAATGGATTTAAGTCTATTCGATTCTACTAAGTGAAAATGGTTTGGAATAGCATAGTTTAAAAAAATAAGTTCTATTTATACTTATCCTTTTGAACTTGTCATTCCTTTACCAATGCCTGATATTTGAGAAATTCCTCTGTAAGCTATGTTTCTGAATAAATACGAATTTTCTTTTATTAAAAGAAATCAAATGTATCAAATAATAATATGTATAGTTTTTTAGTATTTTCGTTTTTTATCAAAATTAGGTTTGAGTTTAGATTAATATAATAATTTTTTTTTTTAATGGTTTATCTTATTTTTTGACATTATTATACAGGTTACTCGTAGAGTAAAAGGGTATACTAGATTCGTTGAAAAGTATGTAAAAGGCAGAAGGAAAAGTTTCCGAACATATAACGCAGCACAAATTTGTATCCAAATATCTTGTTAAATTCTACAGATTTGCCAAAAAAAATTTTTCTACGCTCACTGCAACGACCACAAACCGCCCAAAACAGTCAAGCCCACACTTGAAAATTGTTATATTTTTTAATTTTTTTATATGTCTTGCCAAAGAAAAGTTTGCACCGTCAACAAACCGCACAAAACTGTTACGATCACACTTTTGAAAAATGTGACATTTTTTCACTTTTTTATATATTTTGTGAATTTTTATAGATTTGGAAAAAAACTTTTTGCCACGCCAACTCCCGCAAACCGTAAAAAATTTACCCCACACTGCAAAATTTTGTGGTTGTACCAGCGTCACAAAATCGTGTACAAAACGTCTGTACCACGACGGCACTCCCAGGTACTGTCTCAGCTCCTTCACATTTCCTGGTGACTTCATCTGCGCTATTGCGGCTACCTTCTCTTGCCGGCCGCAGCTACTGCACTGATGTCCGTTGCACTCTTGCTAAACCAGCTATCCCCGACCTGAGGAAGTCGTCAACGTCCGTCGTCCTCTCCACTATTGCTAGAATTGGTAGCAGCATCCGCACGGTCCTCTCTTTGAGTCCTATATCCACTTCGATCAGCGATGTGACCTCCTCATACCGTCCATCTTCCATTCGCACTTCTCTCCTCGTGGGTCCGCCAGGTCTTCGCTAATAAAACTAGCCGTGGCTAGTATAAATACTAGTATAAAACTGTGGCGGACAGTTTCCTTTATTCCGCCTTCAGTATGCGCATTAATTTTGAAGAACAGCACCTTGCGAACCCTGGTTGCTCCTGTTTCCCGATCTCGGACAGAACAGCAAAAGCTGATCGGTCGGTTCCGGGACTCCCGTGTCCAGTGATCCTGGCTTCCGCATCTATGCACGCTTGTGCCGGGTTTCATACAAACACCCGCCGCACCGGTCCGACCCTCGCCCATTTGTGTTGTGCCTCGACGGGCCCGCGTTGTCCTCTTGGCACCTCCTGCATACCGCGTTTTGTTCCCCTCTTTGAGTGTCCAGCTCTTCGAACTCGTCGGCCAGGGCCATCAGGGCATCCAAGTGCCGGCACTCGTACGGGCGAATAAACATGCGCAAGTTATATAACCCCTAATACACTGCCCCGGATTTTGAAGCATAAACACTTTCGTCCAAAACAAGTCCGTGCAGTCCGTTTATTTGTTGCCTTTGTATCTAGCAATTGGCTTTTGCCTTAGCCTTCTAATCAATACACACAGCTTTGCCTTTTGTCCTTGCCCATGCCTTCAACTGGACCACCAGCAAACATAAACATAAACACAAGCTTCCGCTTCTACTGCGCATTAATGCAGCACCCATTACATACGCAATATAATCGAATTTCATCACAAGTCGAAATGAGCCTATCTCAATTCGATTTGCAAGAGACAAAGTATAGTAAACACTATCTGGTCGAGGTTCGTTGGATGAAAGAAGATCCAGTTAATTCGATACCGCGAAGATCAACGGTTTGCAAATTGCACCGAATTCCAACTAGCATAAGCTAGCGCGTAGTTAATCATAATGTATTCTCAAATTACCAATAAAAAATGCAAAATCTAAAAAATATATTTTTTTAAATGAATTCGTAAGAGAATTCTTAATTGACGCCCAACGTGGGGCGGTGCCAACGAAAGTTCGGATTAAAAAATTCGGTAATTCTCGGACTCGCACCGCTAGCGCAGTAGTGAAAGTTCAGGTGAAATTTAAAGGTGGATGATAAAAGTCATACCATCACCACTAACTAACTACTGAAGTTAAATATTTTTAGTGAAAAAATACAAAAATCGACAAACCAATAACATCTTGTGAAAAACAAAAACCAAACCAGACCGAACCAGACTGAACTGAAACAACAAACCAAAAAATCAACAATTCATCTACCAAGAAGGATGGGCTGAGGACAATCCCTCGACAAAACACCATTCAATCGAAAAAAGAAACTAAAAAAGAAGGAAGGAAGAGCTATGGGCCATCCCTCGCTACCAATAAACAAACACCAGGAGAATCATCAACAAATACGAAGAGAATCTGCTGTGAGCAAAAAAAAAAATATATTAATTTTAATAAAATGATTTTTAAGAAATAAATACCGCTGGCGAATTGAAAAAAAATAAGTTGAAGGAAAGAAAAAAATTAATGTAAGAAATCAATCGGCAATTAAAAAAAAAAAGTTATTGGACAATTACGTTTATGAAGTAAATTCACCCTGGAAGATTTTATAAAGCAATTTAACCAATTAAAAATGACGTATACGAGTTATCCATCCGGTACTTCGGCAAATGCCCAAATACAACAACATGTCCTTCTGACCTCAGAACTCATAAAAAAAATAGTAACCACCAAAGTAGACTCCTTAAAACAGGAGATAATATCATTGAAAATTCAATTACAAGCAAATGAAAACAAGGTTGAAGAATACAAAATTCAGGAAGTAGATAGAACGATGTGACGAATCATATGAGATAATCAAATCAGTACCGGAATTGAAGGGACAAATAGAACACTACGTTAGTTGGAGAGAGGCCGCGGAAAACGCGATGGGGCAATATGTTATCAAAACTAAAAGATACTTCGCAGCGCTATCAATTCTCAGCAATAAAATAACAGAAAAAGCGAACGACGCATTGACCGTACATGGCACTGAATTAAATTTTGATTCCATTTTAGCAAGGTTAGATTTCGTCTTTAGTGACCAACGGCCACTGCATATAATAGAGCAGGAACTAAGTATCTTGACACAGGGAAAAATGACCATTATGGAATATTATAACCAAGTGTACATGAAGCAGACTTTGCTGACCAATAAAACCACTATGACATATGGACGGAACCAAGCTATTACTAACGAAATTAATAACAGACACAGGCAAAAAGCCTTAAGAGTTTTTATAACCGGCCTGAACGGCCCCATATCAGCCACTCTATTCCATGAATCCGACCGACTTGCCAAACGCAATGGCTTTGGTCCAGGAGATGAAAAACAACGATATGAGACAAAAATTTGCCCATAATTTCACTGGATTGAATCAGAGATATCATGATTCGAATTTTCAAAACAAACCCGGTCCCAATTACCGGTACAACCGAAATTTTACGAACTTCAACGAAAATAATTTCTCACAACAAAATCAGAAACCGACCCAAGATTTTAACAAGAATCAATGGGGTCATCCATGGGGCCAGAATAATAACTGGAAACCTAATAATAATCGTCAATACCCAACTCCAGAACCAATTGAGATAGACGAGTCCATCAAAAGTCAAAACCGACCGCCCTTCAGTTATAACCAAAACAATAATTTCAGACGCGACTACAACAACAGAAATTACGGACAATACCCAAATCATTACAATCAAGGAAATATTTCCATCCGGTATAAACCACCGGTTGTGAACACCGAGAACCAGAAAAATTATCAACAAAACGGACTGTTAAAAAGAATGCCTACCGGCTTAATTATCCAACTGGAACCAAAGGCAATGAGGGTAAATAATATCGAAGAAGACCAGAAGAAGACAAGAAATTTTTTAGACCAAAGCCAGGAGCAGGACTATCTTATTTAACAAGGGTGGATAAAAAATTTAACAAAGAACTAAAAATACTAATTGATACTGGAGCCACAGCGTGTTATATAAAAAAGGGAACCTACCCGAATAAATATGAATTACCAATATACAAAAGAGTGTCGACCATTAATGGTCACACCATTATTAAATATTACCATAATAATATTTAACGTTAGACAGAGATTCTATGAAGTAGAATCCTATTTATTAATAGGATGTAACCTCTTGAAAAGAATAGGTATTAAGATCGATATACAAAAGGGGATTATAAAATACAACGGAAAAGAGAAAAAATTACGTTTCGATGACGATAATGTATCGAATAAAGCATTATTAACAAAACAGAACAATACTCTTGGAGTATGGAGAGTGGAGAAAATTGAAAGGTCACGAGACGATTGTCTCCCAAGATTTCCATCCTACTAAACCCCGCAGCCATACAGGCTTTTAATGAACTAAAAGAAAATCTGATAGCCCAAGTAGAACTGGCACAACCAGACTACAACCAAAATTTTGTTTTGACTATAGATGCCTCAGACATAGCCATAGGCGCAGTTTTATCACAGGACAATAAACCAATCACGTCTATATCCAAAACCTTATAATATATAAAGCAGAGCAGTTATACGCGAAAAACAAAAAAGAATTATTAGCGATCGTATGAGCCTCAAAAAATCTAAGGAATTATTTATATGGGGTAACTGCGTTTTGTTCCCCTTTGAGTGTCCAGCTCTTCGAACTCGTCGGCCAGGGCCATCAGGGCATCCAAGAGCCGGCACTCGTACGGGCGAATAAACATGCGCAAGTTATATAACCCCTAATACACTGCCCCGGATTTAAAGCATAAACACTTTCGTCCAAAACAAGTCCGGGCAGTCCGTTTATTTGTTGCCTTTGTATCTAGCAATTGGCTTTTGCCTTAGCCTTCTAATCAATACACACAGCTTTGCCTTTTGTCCTTGCCCATGCCTTCAACTGGACCACCAGCAAACATAAACATAAACACAAGCTTCCGCTTCTACTGCGCATTAATGCAGCACCCATTACATACGCAATATAATCGAATTTCATCACAAGTCGAAATGAGCCTATCTCAATTCGATTTGCAAGAGACAAAGTATAGTAAACACTATCTGGTCGAGGTTCGTTGGATGAAAGAAGATCCAGTTAATTCGATACCGCGAAGATCAACGGTTTGCAAATTGCACCGAATTCCAACTAGCATAAGCTAGCGCGTAGTTCATTCTCAGTTGTATTCTCAAATTACCAATAAAAAATGCAAAAACTAAAAAATATATTTTTTTAAATGAATTCGTAAGAGAATTCTTAATTGACGCCCAACGTGGGGCGGTGCCAACGAAAGTTCGGATTAAAAAATTCGGTAATTCTCGGACTCGCACCGCTAGCGCAGTAGTGAAAGTTCAGGTGAAATTTAAAGGTGGATGATAAAAAGTCATACCATCACCACTAACTAACTACTGAAGTTAAATATTTTTAGTGAAAAAATACAAAAATCGACAAACCAATAACATCTTGTGAAAAACAAAAACCAAACCAGACCGAACCAGACTGAACTGAAACAACAAACCAAAAAATCAACAATTCATCTACCAAGAAGGATGGGCTGAGGACAAAACCTAGACAAAACACCATTCAATCGAAAAAAGAAACTAAAAAAGAAGGAAGGAAGAGCTATGGGCCATCCCTCGCTACCAATAAACAAACACCAGGAGAATCATCAACAAATACGAAGAGAATCTGCTGTGAGCAAAAAAAAAAAAAATATTAATTTTAATAAAATGATTTTTAAGAAATAAATACCGCTGGCGAATTGAAAAAAAATAAGTTGAAGGAAAGAAAAAAACTAATGTAAGAAATCAATCGGCAATTAAAAAAAAAAAAGTTATTGGACAATTACGTTTATGAAGTAAATTCACCCTGGAAGATTTTATAAAGCAATTTAACCAATTAAAAATTACGTATACGAGTTATCCATCAGGCAGTACTTCGGCAAATGCCCAAATACAACAACATGTCCTTCTGACCTCAGAACTCATAAAAAAAATAGTAACCACCAAAGTAGACTCCTTAAAACAGGAGATAATATCATTGAAAATTCAATTACAAGCAAATGAAAACAAGGTTGAAGAATACAAAATTCAGGAAGTAGATAGAACGATGTGACGAATCATATGAGATAATCAAATCAGTACCGGAATTGAAGGGACAAATAGAACACTACGTTAGTTGGAGAGAGGCCGCGGAAAACGCGATGGGGCAATATGTTATCAAAACTAAAAGATACTTCGCAGCGCTATCAATTCTCAGCAATAAAATAACAGAAAAAGCGAACGACGCATTGACCGTACATGGCACTGAATTAAACTTTGATTCCATTTTAGCAAGGTTAGATTTCGTCTTTAGTGACCAACGGCCACTGCATATAATAGAGCAGGAACTAAGTATCTTGACACAGGAAAAAATGACCATTATGGAATATTATAACCAAGTGTACATGAAGCAGACTTTGCTGACCAATAAAACCACTATGACATATGGACGGAACCAAGCTATTACTAACGAAATTAATAACAGACACAGGCAAAAAGCCTTAAGAGTTTTCATAACCGGCCTGAACGGCCCCATATCAGCCACTCTATTCCATGAATCCGACCGACTTGCCAAACGCAATGGCTTTGGTCCAGGAGATGAAAAACAACGATATGAGACAAAAATTTGCCCATAATTTCACTGGATTGAATCAGAGATATCATGATTCGAATTTTCAAAACAAACCCGGTCCCAATTACCGGTACAACCGAAATTTTACGAACTTCAACGAAAATAATTTCTCACAACAAAATCAGAAACCGACCCAAGATTTTAACAAGAATCAATGGGGTCATCCATGGGGCCAGAATAATAACTGGAAACCTAATAATAATCGTCAATACCCAACTCCAGAACCAATTGAGATTGACGAGTCCATCAAAAGTCAAAACCGACCGCCCTTCAGTTATAACCAAAACAATAATTTCAGACGCGACTACAACAACAGAAATTACGGACAATACCCAAATCATTACAATCAAGGAAATATTTCCATCCGGTATAAACCACCGGTTGTGAACACCGAGAACCAGAAAAATTATCAACAAAACGGACCGTTAAAAAGAATGCCTACCGGCTTAATTATCCAACTGGAACCAAAGGCAATGAGGGTAAATAATATCGAAGAAGACCAGAAGAAGACAAGAAATTTTTTAGACCAAAGCCAGGAGCAGGACTATCTTATTTAACAAGGGTGGATAAAAAATTTAACAAAGAACTAAAAATACTAATTGATACTGGAGCCACAGCGTGTTATATAAAAAAGGGAATCTACCCGAATAAATATGAATTACCAATATACAAAAGAGTGTCGACCATTAATGGTCACACCATTATTAAATATTACCATAATAATATTTAACGTTAGACAGAGATTCTATGAAGTAGAATCCTATTTATTAATAGGATGTAACCTCTTGAAAAGAATAGGTATTAAGATCGATATACAAAAGGGGATTATAAAATACAACGGAAAAGAGAAAAAATTACGTTTCGATGACGATAATGTATCGAATAAAGCATTATTAACAAAACAGAACAATACTCTTGGAGTATGGAGAGTGGAGAAAATTGAAAGGTCACGAGACGATTGTCTCCCAAGATTTCCATCCTACTAAACCCCGCAGCCATACAGGCTTTTAATGAACTAAAAGAAAATCTGATAGCCCAAGTAGAACTGGCACAACCAGACTACAACAAAAATTTTGTTTTGACTATAGATGCCAATATAGAGGACAATAGAGGACAATAAACCAATCACGTCTATATCCAAAACCTTATAATATATAAAGCAGAGCAGTTATACGCGAAAAACAAAAAAGAATTATTAGCGATCGTATGAGCCTCAAAAAATCTAAGGAATTATTTATATGGGGTAACTGATATTGAAATACAGACTGACCATCAGTCATTATCGTTCTCAATATCAGACAAAAATCCGAATATAGAAAAGAAACGTTTATATCCAAAACCTTATAATATATAAAGCAGAGCAGTTATACGCGAAAAACAAAAAAGAATTATTAGCGATCGTATGAGCCTTAAAAAATCTAAGAACGACCATCAGTCGTTATCGTTCTCAATATCAGACCAAAATCCGAATATAGAAAAGAAACGATGGTATTCGTTCTACCCTTAAAATAGTGTATAAACCACGCACAACAAACGTTGTAGCCGACGCACTATCCAGGCTTAAGCTAAACAATTTCACTGAAAGCGACGAAGAAAACGTATAGGACTCAGATATTAATACCCAACATTTAGCCGAAAGTAGTTTCGAGAACATAATTCAGGAAACCTGAAAACCATTGAACCAATTTCAACAAAAATTGTTGTTAACCACAGGCAGGTTCACGGTACACGAACGCCTAACATTCTTCGACAAAGTTAGACACATAATCGAATATGATACACCACAAAATCTGGTATCAGTACTGAGAGAGTATTTACCTCCTAATATTGCAGTTGGAATACACTGTACTATAGAGGACCTATATCAAATTCAGGAATTTCTAAAAAATAACTTCAATGACAAATTTCTTTATACAAGAATATTTTTGCAGGATATTGAAAAAACCGAAGTCAAGGCTTTAATAATAGAGGAAACGCATTGTAGAGTTCATAGGGGACTTAATGAAAACTACAAACAAGTAACTAGACTGTATTACTGGAAAAAATTTATATATAAAGTTAAAGGAATACATTAAAAATTGCCAAATTTGTAACGAAAATAAATATAATAGACATCCGATTCAGATCCCAATAGTGGAAGTTCCAATCCCAACAAAAGAAGGTGAAAACCTACACATCGATGACATGTATCGATGCTTATTCGAAATTCCTGGCAGTAAAGGAAATTCAAAACAAATAAATAAATAAGAAATTCAATAAAAATCAAAAAAAATATCAACATAAAATGAAAATATCGAAAACAAAGTAATGGAATTGCTACAGCAGTTCCCAATGGCCAAAATAATTATGCTAGACAATGAACCTAGCTTCACTTTATCGCAATTCACATCCTTTGCACAAAGATGAGGATTACCGCCAAGGTAAAAATGTTAAACTTTCATAATAAAAATCGTAAAGGAAAGGATTATCATATCGGATAAGTAGTTTACGAAAATAAAATTGGGGAAAGAAATAAACTCAAACCCAGATACAAAAAATAAGTAGGTAAAAAGGTTAAACCTAATAAAATAATAATCCATAATAGAGACCGAGTAATACAAAAAGATAATCTCAAAGTGTAATATATTCCTTTTTTGAATTTACAGAAAATGCATTCCTTAATACCACTAGTATTAATCTTTATACTGACCAGTTCCGAAATTATTGATTACTCAAACCATGAGTTATTTTTGTTCAAGGACAAAAAGGATGTCTTTACTTATAATTTCTTCCACGTAACCAATTTAAGTTTTTTGAAAGGACATAATAAATACTGAATCACAAAACATAAGAGACTAATAAAAGATTACAATGGGAAATTAAATAAGACTTAGAAGTAATTGAACTAATTTTGTGACAGTTAATATCAACTAGACCTAACCATCAACTTGCACACCATGATGACTTCATCAAAGTACAAAATAAAACCAATGACCTAATAGAAAATAATAATAAACAATTTATTATCAACTCCAAATTGTTCAAAGAAATAGAATCTCTCTCTGACGAATTTAAACATGTATTTATCCATCAAGATTTACCATTAAGAAATATCACCTAAGACTTTTAACATTTGATTTGCTAAATTTAATCGATACAGCACATTGGCGAAAGTTCATGTCTTTAATACTAAAATTTTAAACAATGAAGACATAAAAGAAATACTAAATCACGAACAAAGACCGGTAATCATTGCAGACCTAATGGATATCTCAGTATTCAAAATCACACTACACAAAGAACTCTAAATAATTTATACAAAATATCTAAACTAGCGCCGCGTAGCCTAGTCCATAGGGTCGCCTATGCACAGTTTTGATGGGGTCAATTAGGCGTATATCTAACTCGCCGGTTGTAACGAGTTGTACGACTCACCGGATGAGATTAGGGTACCAATTGGCTCTGCTACTTGACACAAGTTAACAGGCTTCACTTCGTTTTTGTTGTAAGTTGTTTATATTTGTCGTGCAGGGTAATTTGGTGAAAAGGGCCCAGATTTTAAAAACTTATAACACGAAATTGCTCCAATCTATCCATCAGACCGACGCCCATCATTTGGATTAGATGCATGTTGGGGTTTTAGAGTTGTTTTTCCGTGAACGGCATTCGGCAAAAGTGTCATTTTACATGCGTGCGCAAGCGCGATTTCTTGCTTGCAGAATTTTCCGGTACGGATTGGTACCTTCTTCTGAAAACGCCAGCAACTCATTTTGTAGCTCGTTGCGTGTGAACACCGTGCGTTGAATTCTAGTATCAGCAATTGCCCCATGTCCCAAGACAGTTGATACCGTAATTTCTTCTTTTGTCATGGAATTCCATTTGGCCATAAGTGCTGTTATAAGTCGGTTGCCATACACAGAAAGGCATTCGCCGTCACTAGGTGGACCGTTCAAGACATTAAACAATGTTGATGATGGGGTCTCGTTGCCTTCAAATTACTGCAGAAATATTTCTTTGAACTCACTTCATGTCATCCCAGAAAATCATATTTGCGAATGCCAATTAGAAGCCCTGCCCTCCAAAGATATGCTTAGTACTATTAGCAAAGCACTGCTGTCCAGAGGATTTTCAGCTACGATGAGAGCGGCAGTAGCGCAACAGGTCTATGCACAAGATTCTGTGTTGATTGCGCAGTTAAGACTTCAATCAGATTGCGATGCAATATGAAACCGGTGAACAAACGGTCTTCGGTGATGGCTTGGTGTGGAGGGGATCCCACTTCTGATGTCGGATCAAGATTATTATTACCACTACATCGATACCGTCGACGTCGCGGCAGCGCGTTTCCTAGGCAGTGACATGCTGAACTTTCAAATGAACACTGCCTCATTTTGACACCAAACTCAGTATTTCTAGGCTGGTGTCCTGGCGCCTCAAATCTATGTTCTCTTATGTTCTTGCATTTTTGTCGCGTCAAAACCATGCCATTCACTTGAATTCAGGTACGAATCTACTCGAAGCTCGCCGCCACACTTCTTACAGTCATGTCGCGCCTGGGCTACGCAAAACAGAAACAACCGTTGGCCAAGGCATCGAACGGACACAACGAATTCTAGAGAATTCTGCGAATTACTTTACATTTCATCATTTATTTAAATGAACACTAACATGGTATAATACTTCAGCATGACAAATATAATATTAAGCACCGACATATATTATAAAGCAGCGACATATATATAATTACGTTTATATTTACTTTTGAGTCTATTAAATGGACAGTTGTAGTAACTAAGACCAACGCTGTAACCGAAGTTTTGCTGTTGGATACTTAAGTTTGGGAGAAGCTTCATAGAGAGCGGGCAAAGCTGCTTAGGTCAGGCTATAGGATTTGTTTACAAGAACGGCTAAGTGCCGTTGCCAAAGAATTGTTTATTATTATAGCCGGTTTATTAAATTAGTCGGTTTGGGAGGCGCAAATACGTCACTACCCTGCCCTTAAAGAGAAGCCTATACTTGGGCTGGGATTGATGGATATAGTAGTGGTAATGGAGCTACTTCCATTTCTATTTGATGTTTCTTTTTTTGATTTCTTATTTTGAATTTTGCATACAGCATCACAAATAAGTTAAATGATACAAACCTTAAATATACATACAGTTAAATAAGTGCAATTATGACAAAGGTCATTAGTAGTAAAGTTTAATGTTTTCTGAAATCATTTTAACAATGTCGTTATGTTTTATTTTTTTTTATTTTATTTTTTTTTTTTTTGTTATATTAGGGTATGAGTGATATGAATAGTAATTGGTTATCATAGTAGTTAATCCAAGTGGATGTTTTAATGTTTAAAATATTCTGGCTGTTCATATTCTCAAGTTTGTCATTGTTTAGTAATTTGGGGTTAAACAGTCCGAGTCCGAGCCCTCAATGATAATAAGTGTAATGTACAGCCCTCCAATTGTATTACAAAAAAAAAAAAAAAAAAAAAAAAAAAAACGATTTTGTTGAAAGACGTTTAACTCCAAAATAAACGATGAATTTGAATTTTCGGTTACTATCTCAGTAATTCGGAGTCATTACTAGCTGATCTAATGCAACTGTAATTACTGCAAAGCTACTATTAGAGCTTTAAGTGCATGGTAGCTTTGCACTGCACTTACTACCTCATGGAGTTATTTTCTCTTTTGGCCGTCGCAATTATCAGCAGTGGAGTCTGCGAGAAAAATTATCTTCAAGAAAAACGTGGGTTTTTAAAAATAAAAAAATGTCAAGTTAAAGTTCGAGTTGTGATGTGTAACATTTTTTAAATATAGGAGACAAATCTAGCTTCCGCGGAGGACCACAGTGCACGTCTCTGCGGATGGGGCTCCACAGTGACAGATCGGTGTTCTATGCAGAAAAATAACACCAATAACCTTGGCGAGCAGCGAACGCATTACCTCGCGGACTCGCCCTGCCAAAACGGGGAGAAGGAAAAAAGAAATATTACCTCTGCATCTATACTCTACATCTACATCTTACACTTACATCGATACTCTACATAAATATACATCCACGCATATACAACTATACACCAGTGCAACTAAAAAAAATAGTAATAAAAAAGCTAAGTCAAGCGAAACCTCTGAAAGCCGGAGACGCCGCCCACATGACGGCGATCGTGGAACACCTGTTCCCAGCAGTGCCCTTGGCTCCGCAAGCTGCAGACGCGGCTCCTGCGGACGCATCGGCACTGATATTCACATCGGACGAAATACGCAAGGTAGCCAGGGATTTGCCATCGGGAAAAGCACCAGGGCCAGATGGAATCCCGGACATCGCCATCAAGCTAGGAATGAACGAGCACCCGGAAGCCTTCGCAAAGGTTTTCAACCAGTGCCTCACGGAAGGCCTTTTCCCAAAGCGCTGGAAGAGACAGAAGCTGGTACTTCTTCCAAAACCAAACAAGCCTCCCGAGAGTCCATCGTCATACAGGCCGATATGCCTGATTGACCACTTGGGCAAAGCTTTCGAGCGATGCCTGAGCAGTAGACTGCAGGTAGCCATCTCCGCTGCAGGGGACCTTTCGCCAATGCAGTTTGGCTTCAGGAAGGCGAGATCTACCGTGGACGCGATCGCTACAGTGAAGGAGATCGCCTCGAAGGCAGTGCAAGGGACCAGGTGGCAAGGAGGCACCAAGGAGTACTGTCTAGTGGTGACACTAGACATCCGTAATGCATTCAATTCGGCAAGATGGGACGTCACCATAGGAGCCCTACGGAACCTAGGCGTACCGGATGCATTAGTGGGCATTCTTAAGTCATACTTCAGCGACCGAGTACTAGTCTACGACACAGAAGGGGGCACACTGGAGCACAGGGTAACCTGCGGAGTCCCACAAGGCTCAGTACTTGGGCCACTGCTGTGGAATGCAATGTACGACGGGGTGCTGAGATTACCACTACCAGGAAGAACCAAGGTGATCGGCTTCGCCGACGATATTGCCATAGTAGTTGTGGCAAAAACAGTTCGGGAAGCCGTTGGCCTTGGTAATGCATCTATCTATTATCCCGGACGTGACCAGATGGACCCTAAGACGCCATGGCGAGGTTAACTTCTGGCTGACCCAGATCCTAAGCGGTCATGGGTGTTTTAGAAGCTACCTAACCAGGTTCGGCCACGATGATGACCGCAACTGCCCAGAATGCGGCGTCGAGGAAACTGCCGAGCACATTATTTTTAATTGCCGGAGATTCGACCGCGACCGGGAAGGCTTAATGGGGAATATAATGGAGCCGTCGACCCTAGGGGAGCGCATGATCTCGGACCAGTGTTTCTGGGACCAGTTCAGCAAGTTCGCTGCGGACTCGATGAAGCGGTTGCGTGCAGCTGAGAGGGAAAGAGCCAGAATACGCCCACCGGATTAACACAGAGCGCACCCTGGCCCTGCGAAGCATAGCCTAGCGGTAGTACCGCAGGGACTCCAGGATCTACCTTGTTCCTTTTATTCCAAACAACCCGAACCCCTCCTCCTCCTCCCTCCCCAACCACCCGCAAACGTGTATATATTTGTATATCCTCAATCAACCCAAATAAAACCTGATATAAAAAAAAAAAAAAAAAACACACCAGTGCAACTGCAGAGCAACTATAATTAAAGAACTTATCAAAAATGCAACATCCATAAATCGTATTGCCCCTCTTACATATTACAATACACAGTTCCAATTAATTAGCATTTAACAAGATAAAAAAAAAATCTAATGCAGAAAAAAAAGGAAAAAAAATCACAGAAGTAGCTTTAGCATGAGCAAATGAAAACAAGAAGGCAGCAAACAAATAATTAATTTAACCGGCCTTTAATTTAAATTTTCATACTTTTGATTTTCATTTCTATTCATTTTTTTTTTTAAGTTTTTTTATTTTTAGTTCTGAAACTGCTAATTTCTGTCGGCGACTGCCACTCATTACTTTTATTAGTTATTATTTTATTTGGTAATATACCTTACATGGGTATATATAATGTAAATGTGCACAAGTGTAAATTTTTTAATCAATTAAATCAGGATAATTAAATCCCAACAATTCCTCTGGGCCCAAAAGGCTAGATTTGGGTAATTGAATTTATTATTTTCTTTTTATTTACACTTGCTTATGTGAACATATATCAACAAATACATAATTATATATGAATGTAAACAATGTTAATGAAAAAGAATGTTAAACAAAAGTTTAGTGAAATTAAATTAGTGAAAGAATAAAAAAAAAATTAAACCAAATTACCGAAATTTAGTAAAGAAATAAGAAAATAAAACCATGAATTAGGAAAGAAAATAAATTAAATAAAGTATTAAATAAATGCAATTAAAGTTAGCAACCGAAACCGGAAATAGAAATAAAATATTAAATAGTTTAAAAATTAAAGAAACAAAAAAAAAAAAAATGAAAATAGGTTGACTAAAATTAAATTCTTATTTTGTTTTTGTTTGCTCTTATCAACTATAAAACATGGCCTTATATACTATATTTTATCTTATTATTAAATAAATAAAATTGTTATAATGTTTGAATAAATAAAAATAGTTTTCCTTATGTGAAAAGGCGAAAAGTAGGATGAAAGGGTAACACATAATTTAGGGATTTACCATATAGTGCCAAAGGTAAGTCATGGAGGGTGGGTACAGAGGCGGGTATAGTATCCCCGTCTGTATCATCAGTGTAACCTCATTTCCATTAGATATACTGGCATAGCGGAGGCATATACACATGAGCTTTTAGAATTTCGTTCTTTCTATTAATTTTTTTTGTGAATTATAAATCTTACTCATCTACGTAATAGGCACGGGACTATAAGTTAAATTCAATGTGGCTTTCTGATCGAGTGTCCCAGGGTCCCAACGGCCAAAAATTTAGCGAATAGCAGAATATGGCGCCCAACGTGTGGGACCACGCAGAAACTATAAGGTACATTTAACTAGAACGCGAATTCCATCAAGGCTTTATTTATACCGAGTTTGTTAAATCGCAAGTTAACGTCGGATAATAGACTGTTAACAATAACTTGAAAAATTAGGCGATCGCGGCTTCAGTAGAATATCAAACTGATCAAACTGATTTAGATTTCGAAGCTAAAGAATAGGAAAAACGAGTTTTGGCTTGGACCGTCCACTCTTTAGTTCCGAGATGCTTAAATTAGTTGTCGGGAAATTCCTAAGAACCGTGTCTCAGAGAATATCCGACGGACCTGCAATTGCACAGTGATCGGAAATAATTATTCATTTTAAAGTAAGTTCTAGAAATTATTTCACTAGACCTTCCACAGTGGGATTATAAAATAGAGCAGGAAGCATATTTCTTATAAAATAAATATGGCCCTCTACATTTCCAATTAAGGCAGTAAACTCACCAATAGAGTAAAGCATTCACAATAATGAAGAGAAACCTCAATACTGAATCGAACTTTCTAATGACGATACCGAAGTCACTAGAATGTGATGAGTCGTTGTCTATTGACCATCAAATAAGTTTTCATTGTTGAAGTATTCAGCGGAGAAAATCGGCTTAATATGGAATGTGATAAGTTCAGCTCGGCTGAACATCACCCTATTATGGAGGTTTTGCTGAAAAGCTACAGCGTGAAAAGTTTATATATTAAAGAGTCATCGCGAGTGTATGACCCAAGCGGAGTGCTGTTATTTTAGTAAAAGAAAATTGAAACTACCCTTTCATCAACTTCCCTGAGTAGCTTAACAAATAACTTATGAATTATTAAACATAAATATAAAAAAAAAAACATCTTATGATAAGCTAACAAAAAAAAAAATGTAATAATACAATTTTTCTGAACATTAAAGAACAAATATGCCCTTAGCACTTGCAGGTACATGCATCTGCAGGAGAGCCTGAAGGTACTTGCAATCTTTGTTTAGAACATCTGCTGGCAACAGAAAACATAGATAATACTGCATGTGGACATAAATTTCATAATCAGTGTATCGTGACACATCTAGAAAAATATCAAGAGTGTCCTGAGTGCAAAGCACCTGTTGTAATACAGGACTTGCGTTACTCAGCACAACTAGCAAGCACTTGTAAAGGTGCTATTCCAAAAGTATATAACACACGAATTAAAGAAACCCCGATACTGGGGTAACCCTAAATTATCAAGTAGATGAGGAGAGGGGGAACTGACTTAAATGAGTCACAATGCCAAAAAATTCAGGCAACAATTAATTCTCGATCCACCCAAGGTCGACAGCCTAGGGGTGGTGGTGGTCGAAATAGAAATATTCGCTATCAGCCGCGTTGTTCCGATCCGCCTGCATATTAGAGAAATCGATTATGACAGAATTTTTAGTAGGATCGAACATATCATACAAGCCAAATTTGACAACTTAAGCCTATCAAACGGCTTACATTCTCCTAGTATTGCTCGGCAACTTACATCTCCGCGTGTGTCTCACATTATTGCAGCTTCGGCAAGACCGAGTGACACGCGCTCGAACACAATGTTGAGTCCAGAGAAAGTAACCCAGAACATTCAGGGTTGGGGATTAAAATATGACGCAACAGTTAATGGCCCTACAGTTCAGGAGTTTTTATACAGAGTAAGAGTATTGACCATAGATAGCATAAAACGGTGATTTTGCTATTGTATGCAAAAACTTACATGTTCTCTTGACACGTAAAGCAAGAGAATGGTATTGGGGATACCGTAAAGAGATCCCTGACGTAGTATGGAAAGATTTTTGTGCAGCACTAAATAATCAGTATGAGGACCATAAAGACGATAAAGACGATCCTTATGGAAGAAATTCGTGCACGAAAGAAGAAAGAGGGAGAGCCCTTTGACTCGTTTTATGAGGACATTATGACAATCGTTTCTCGACTAACTATTCCTTTAGACGAGTACAGACTTATTCAGCAGCTACAAAGAAATTTAATTCCAGAGCTAAGACAAGTATTACTATACATCTCCATTTATTCGGTAGCTCATCTGCGACAATTGGTCCAGAAACGTGAAATGCTGCTAGAAGATGCGGATTTTAAGCAATCCAGGAAGGTGAATATTCCACCGAGGGTTATTAAAAGAGCCGTTGCTGCTGTGGAGACTGAAGAGTCCTTTCAGTCGGCCTCAGAGACGGAGTCTGTATCTGTAGAGGCTTTGCAAATTTCCAAACGACCTATGGTCTGCTGGAACTGTGATCAGCTAGGACACGCATGGGACATGTGCCTCGCAGAACGAAGAATCTTTTTCTATGGTTGCGGAGCAAAATATTTCTATGAACCACAATGCCCAACATGCCTTAAGAGAGCGGAAAACTCCAAGAAGGGCTCATTCGTAGACTGCAGGCGAATGGACCAAAACTAGAATCTGCAAATGAATATCAAAGTGAAGAATCAGATTGCCCAGGGCAGATACCTGTACTTTTAAAACAGGCATCTCCACATCCACGCTCGGACATTCATTTACTACGTCAAATAAAACCATATCATGAGAGATTAGCGTATTATAACCAGATTAGAGCAAAGTAACTACCCTTGATTGTGTTACAAAACGGAAAACTCTTCGTATGCGAAATTTCTGGCATAGGATTAAATGCGCGCGTAAACTGCTTGTATCTTCGGTTGTAGACACCCAGACAGTTGGTCGTCTTTATGCTTCTATTACCTTTTTAGGTCTAGAAGAAATTGGCTTATTAGACAAAGGAGCCAATATAAGTTGTTTGGGAGCAGACTTGGTTGCCCAAGATTGGTCATCCAGGTTTTAAAAAAATCTCATCACGTGTAAAAACAGCTGATGGAAGCAGCCACCAAATAACTGTTTTTATTAGCACGGATGTAGCTTTTAAGGGGCTAACAAAACGTCCCGATTTATATGTTATTCCATCAATAAACAAGCGTGTCATCTTAGGGATAGATTTTTGGAGAATTTTTCAGTAAGCACCAGGTGTAATATCCAGCATTGATACTTCTAATCCAATGGTAGATAGTACTGATAATCCAATGGTAGATAGTACTAATACTAATCTAAAAAAATTTCCACTTTCTTCATCTCAAGAAAAGGTGTTAGAGAGCGTAATTAATTTATTTCCTAACTATAAACAACAGGGATTGGGAAAAACATCCCTATTAAACCATGATATTGACGTCGGTGACGCCAAGCCAATAAAACAGCGTTTTTATCCCGTTTCTCCCGCTGTAGAGAAACTTACCAACGTAGAGGTGGATTGAATGTTGTCAGAAGGCATCATTGAGCCATCGAAGAGTTCTTGGAGCTCTCCGATGAGGCTCGTAATTAAGCCAGGCAAGGTACGCCTTTGTTTAGATGCACGACGCATAAACGAGTGCACTAAAAAAGACGCTGCCAAATATAGATGGCATTTTTTCTCGGCTTCCCAAAGCCAATATCATAACCAAATTGGATCTGAAGGATGCATTCTGGCAAATACCCCTCACAGATGAGGCTAAAGCCATTACAGCTTTTACAGTCCCAGGGCGGCCACTAAATTAATTTACAGTGATGCCGTTTGGTCTCTGTAATGCTCCACAGACCATGTGCCGGTTAGTCTATGAATTGATCCCTGCAGACTTGAAAACATGTGTGTTTGGTTACCTTGATGATGTGTGTATAGTGTCAGAAGACTTTGACACACACATGACCATTCTTATCAGATTAGCAGAACAATTTCGTAGGGCTAATTTGACTTTGAATGTGGCTAAAAGTCGTTTTTGCGTTACAGAAGTTGAATATCTGGGACACATTATAGGAAATGGTGATATCGCGACTGATCCTAACAAAGTCGCGGCTATAAAACATCAACTAAAAAGAAATTTTTATAGACAGACGCAGCGGAGACTGCTTTCCAAAATTTGAAGATATAAAAGTATTGGGTAATTTGTATATACGAACTAGACTTGAAGATGGCACAGATTTAGGTATGCAGCAGGCATGGATGTTATGGATACCCAAAGGATTAACAGAAAGTGTCATTCCTCGGGCTCACGAATCAGTAGTGACCGCCCATGGTGGTATGGCTAAGACTTTGGAGCTTATAAGGCGTAACTTTTATTGGCCAGGCATAGTGTCACAGGTGCACTCGTATGGTCGATGTGCCTCCTATGGGTAAGCCAGCCATATCTGACAGGCCATTTGAACGTTTATATGTAGATATTTTATGTCCCTATCCGAGGAGCAAACGAGGATATATTGGTTTGCTCATAGTGGTTGATCACCTTTCAAAAATTCATTGGCTGTGCCCATTTAAAAAAGTTAATACGGCCCCTATAAAAGAAGTTCTGCAAGATCATATAGTTTTGACATATGGAGTACTGCGCTGCATTATAAGTGACAATGGAGTTCAATTTAAATCGTCTGATTTCAATGCTTGGTTGACTTCATTGGGAGTAAAGCATATTTATACGGCTTTATATAGATCCTTAATTGCAGGCATTAGAGCCTTTCTTTCGGATCACATCGAATGGGATCTGCACATTCACGCAATAAGTTGTGCATTGCGAAATGCTCACCATCAGAGCATTGGTTGTTCTCCGTATATTGCCTTATACGGATTCGATATGGCTACTCATGGTAAGCATTACTAGCTTTTAAAGAATTTTCAGCTGTTAGGCGAATCTAAAAATATATTGGCCAGATAAGTTCAATTTGATTCGAAAGAAATTAAGGCAAACATTGCTAAAGCCTACGATCAAAATGTAAGGCAATACAATCTCAGAACAAGAGAAATCTCATTGAAGGTCGGTCAGGAAGTATTTCGTCGTAATTCCTCTCACAGTAATTTTTCTAAACAAATAAATGCCAAGTTAAATCCATAATGGTTAAAGTCACGCGTAAAAGCGAAGCTTGCGAGTTCTTATTATGTTTTAGAAGACCTACAGGGACGAGAACTTGGTACTTATCATGCCAAAGATATCAAACAGTGATAACCTGTTACATTTTAGCGAAAAATCAGGGATTCTTTTTTTCAAGCCATTTCCCGGCCTGAACGACTTGCAAATAGCTTGTGGTGCTATTGTATATGTACAGCCCTTTCAATTGTATTACGAAAAAAAAAAAAAAAGATTTTGTTGAAAGACGTTTAACTCAAAAATAAACGATGAATTTAAATTTGAATTTTCGAGAAAAGATAACACAATTTGAAAATGGTTACTATCTCGGTAATTCGGAGTCATTATCAGCTGATCTAATGCAACTCTAATCACGGCAAAGCTACAATTAGAGCTTTAATTGCATGGTAGCTTTGCACTGTACTCTCTCATATAGTTCTTTTCTCTTTTGGCCGTCGCAATGATCAGCAGTGGAGTCTGCGAGAAAAATTATCTTCTATTATCTTCAAGAAAAACGTGGGTTTGTAAAAATAAAAAAAAAGTCAAGTTAAAGTTCCAATAGTGATGTGTAATATTTTTTAAATATAGGAGACAAATCTAGCTTCCACATTGCCACGGGCAGCGGAGCACCCCGCTGTTACAGTGCACGTCTCTGCGGATAGGGCTCCACAGTGACTACGCAGGGGTTCTATGGGAGAAAAAAGGGGGAGAAGGAAAAAAGAAATATAACCTCTGCATCTATACTCGACATCTACATCTTACACTTACATCGATACTCTACATAAATATACATCCACGCATATACAACTATATACCGGTAGAACTGCAGAGCAAATATAATTAAAGAATTTATCAAAAATGCAACATCCATAAATCACATTGCCCCACATACATATTACACAGTTCCACATTATAAATGAATTAGCATTTAACAAGATAAAAAAAAATCGAATGCAGAAAAAAAGGAAAAATGAAATCCAGAAGTAGCTTTAACATGAGCAAATGTAAACAAGAAGGAAGCAAACAAATGATTAATTTAAACGGCCTTTATTTTAAATTTTCATACTTTTGAAAATTTTTCATTTTTTTCTTTTTTTTTCATTTCTATTCATTTTTTTTGTTTATTATTTTTATTTTTAGTTCTGAAACTGCTAATTTTTGTGGTCGACTGCCACTCATTATTTTTATTAGTTATTATTTTGTGGGAGGCAAGGCATTTTATTTGGTAATATACCTTACATGGGTATATATAATGTGCACAAGTATACATTTTTAAATTAATTAAATCAGGATAATTAAATCCCAACGACAATTCCTCTGGGCCCATAGGATGGATTTTGGTAAGGGAATTTATTATTTTATTTTTATTTACACTTGCTTATGTGAACATATATCAACAAATACATACATACTTAATACCCTATAAATTGCACAATCCCTACATAAATAAAATTAAAGAATTGACAGGAAAAAATTAAAAGTGAAAGACAAGAAAATGAATGTTACATTAAATAAAAGTTTAGTGAAATTAAAATAGTGAAACAGAATTAAAAGATTAAATTAAACAAAATTACCGAAATTTAGTAAAGAAATAAGAAAATAAAACCATGAATTAAGAAAGAAATCAAATTAAATAAAGTATTAAATAAATGCAATTAAAGTTAGCAACCGAAACCGGAAATAGAAATAAAATATTGAATAGTTTAAAAATTAAAGAAACAAAAGAAAAATAAAACAAATAACCTATAGTTAACGTAATTACTTAACGATAAAAAGAATTAAATGAAATTAAAATTAACTAAAATTAAATTCTTATTTTGTTTTGCTCTTATCAACTATAAAACATGGCCTTATATACTATATTTTATCTTATTAATAAATGAATAAAATTGTTATAATGTTTAAATAAATACATATAGTTTTCCTTATGGAGGGTGGGTACAGAGGCGGGTTACTATACCATCAGTGTAACCTTATTTCCATTAGATATGCAGCTATGCCCACGGCAGCATAAATCCATGAGCTTTCAGAATTTCTTTATTTCTATTAATTTTTTTTGTGTCTTAATTATAAATCCTACTCATCTACGTAATACGCACGGGACTATAAGTTAAATTCAATGTGGCTTTCTGATCGCGTGAGGGTTTTATTATTTGGCCAACGAACCCCACAATTCCGACTGTTAGCTATTTGCAACCAGGGTCCCAACCAGGGTTCTCAAGCAATGATGTTCAAAGGGGGATGGTATCTGGACTGGCTTATCGGAAAAAAAGGAGATATCCGTGACTGGTGTCAATATTATTAATCTGAATTGGCTGTACATGAACCGCAGCACAAGCAATAATGTTATCAGGGGCCAGGTGCCAGTGAAATTGAAAGTTGCTAATTTTTCTTTAGTTTTTGAATTGTATTTTGTAGTAGAGAGTAACTCTATTTCCGTTAGTGATTTTGTAATGATAGGAGTCCGTTTGCTCCACATTTTTGGTTGGTTTAAATTGGTTTTCTAATTTGCCTTTTCTGTATTTAGTGTCAACTTCATTTTCTACTCTGTTTTTGTTTTGTTTTCTTTTTTTTTGTTGGGTGTCTAATATTGTATATGCCTGTCTTGTGATTGTATATGCTAAGTATTGTTTCTATTTTGCCTAATTTGGTTTCGTCGTCGTCGGATGTTTTGATTATGCAAAATATCTTTTCATTAATTGTTTTATGTATTCTCTCTATGCCCGCCACACCAGTTTTTGTTGAGTTAACTGGAAAATGTGTGCCATCTCTGTCTGTCTGTAGTAATTTTGGTTTGCAAAGCTGGCTAAATGTGCAACTAACGTAATGTTTGCCTTCAGATGAGTAAATGTCTATCATGAATTCTTCGCAGCAATGGACTGGTTTGGGTGTGGTTTTCATTGGCATGTATGTGTTGCAGTGCTCCGTTTTTGCTAGATTCCAAATATTGCATTCTTTTATTATATTTTTGATAAGAAGCTGGCTATTAGAGAAATAGTAAGGGCTCCCGAAAAGTTTATTGGTTTTCTGTATGCCTGGGTGTTTTTCATTAGTAGTCAAGATCAATACATTAAATTCTGCGTAAGTGGTTATGTTTTACAATAAAATCGATCTGCGTAAGGTTTTTATATATTTGGAGTTAATG
Organism: Drosophila erecta; assembly: GCF_003286155.1. Taxonomy (NCBI): domain Eukaryota; kingdom Metazoa; phylum Arthropoda; class Insecta; order Diptera; family Drosophilidae; genus Drosophila; species Drosophila erecta. The sequence goes on along the minus strand of NW_020825231.1, from coordinate 277,412 downwards.
GTTTTTTTTTTGTGGGGCCTGAATGACTTCAAAATCTGCGTCTTTCTTAATATACAACGCACTCTTCTTACCGCAAAAATGGCCGAAAAAGTGGCGCAAATACGTAACTATATTTATGACCAAAATTAAAAATTAAAACAATGCCTCAGTCGAGTTCCCCGACTATCAAATACCCGCTACTCAGCTAGTAGAAGTGCAAATGAGCAATTTCAAAATGGAATATCGTTAAAAAGTGGGAAAAAAATAATAAAATGAAAAAAAAACAATTTTTTAAAAGTTAAATTTAGAAGATATATAAATAAGTGAAAAAACATTTTTCAAAAGTGCGGACGTGGCAGTTATTTGGCGATATGTGGCCGTTGTGGTGGGCGTAGCATAAAGTTTTTTGAAAAGAAATTTTCAGGTTATGTTCAAAAATTATGAAATATCTCAATATTTTTTAACAGTGTGGGCGTAAGAAGCATGAGGTGGGCGGTTTGTATGCGTTGAAGTGGACGTGGCAAAAAGGATATATAAAAAATGGAAATACATTTTTTAAAAGTTTGGGCGTGACAGCTTTGGGCCATATGTGGGCGTTTGTGGCAAAAAGTTTTTCGGAAAATCGATAGAAATTTCCAAGACTAATAAAAAACTGAAAAAAATCCAAACAGTTTTCAAAAATGTGCGGTTTGGCAGTTTTGGCGGTAGAGTGGGCGTTGCAAAAAGATTTTCGGCCATTCGATAGAAATTTTCAAGACTAATAAAAAACTGGAAAAATAACATAACATTTTTCTAAAGTCTGACTGCTGCAGTTTTCTGCGGTCTGTTGGCGTTACAGTAGGCGTGCAAAATTTGGAAATAAACTTGCGATGCGTCTACGTCTCTGGAAGATGCATGCTTAATCTCAACATTCTAGCTTTAGTAGATCGCGACGTTCATACGGACAGGCGGACGGCCGGAAAGACGGACGGACTGACGGGCGGACAGACTGACGGACGGACAGACTGACATGGCCAGTTCGACTCTGATATTGAATTTAATAGAATTTATATTAAATTAAAAATTAAAATTTAAATTAATTTTAAATTTTAGATTAAAATTTATATTAATTTATAGAAGGAGCATAATTTAATGATGCATATTTAATTACATTTGGGGTCTTAAGTTCAGGACGCAGGACAAGTTTGTTTCCAAATGTTGCCACGCCGACAAACCGCCCAAACTGTTACGCCCACACTTTTGTAAATTTGTTGATATTTTTTCACTTCTTTATATATCTTGTAAATATAGAGATTTGCCAAAACATATTTTGCCACGCCCACAAACCGCCCAAAACTGTCGCGACAACAATTTAAAAAAGTGTTGTTATATTTTTTTAATTTTTGAATATATCCTGTTAATGTCTATAGATTTGCCACGCCCACTCCAACGCCCACAAATCGGTCAAAACTGTTACGCCCACACTTTTGAAAAAAATTTTGATATTTTTTCACTTCTTTATTATATTGTAAATTTATATAGATTTTCCAAACAACTTTTTTCCACGCCCTCTCTAACGCCCACAAACCGCCCAAAACTCTTACTCTTCACGTTTCCCCACTTTTTACCGATATTTCAGAAAATTTTGAAATTTCATTTTTGCACTTCTACTAGCTGATAGTCGGGAAACTCGACTATAGACTATATAGGAATAATTAAAGCGAAACAGCAACGGATTCTTCTGTCGAATCTCACCCACGGAGCGTGGGTGACGATTGTAGGAAGTCGCGATCGAACACTTTTTGAGTTTGGCCGTGCCTAGTTTGTGCGGAGGCTTCTGCTCAGGATTCAGTTATTTCTGAATTTTCTCGTGAAATACAACGGTAAGTGAGTGGATGCTGATAAGCACAGAGTAACTGTTGACTCTCTTTGCTGTCAAGATGAGCGACAGTGATGAAGACCTAACTGCTTTGAAATGGCAGAGAGTAAAATCAAAGCCAAGAAAGAAACCAAGCCAAGTCTCTCTCGAAGTTAAAAAATAAAACCACTTAACAACTCATCAAGCACCAGCGCAAATAAATTCGCTCTCTTAAGCGACCGACAAAAGAGGAAACAAAGATGACAAAGACGAAGATCTCGAAATGGTAATTGAAGACAGCCAAATGATTCTGCTAAGCCCCACGTCAGACGTCAATGATATAAGTGAAATGCTAGTCTATCTTAATTGTAAAGAACTTTACTTTTCAACTTTAACTTTACTTTTATAAGACTCAACGGGATGAACATGGTTAAAAGTATTGAAGAACTCAGAAAATTAGTCAAAAAATGATTGCGTGAAGTACCACACATACCAGCTTAAGGAAGACAGAGCATTTAGTGTTGTTATTAAGAATTTGCATTTTTCTACAAATTTAGATGAAATTAAAAGTGTTGTTGTCAAAATGTCATGTTGTTAGAAACATAAGTAATATTAAAAGCCGTGCGACCACAACACAATAGCACAACAAACACTTCACTGGAGAGAATAGAGAAACTATTAGACAAACAGTCTGAACTTACTAATAATTTACTTAATGTGAAAATGTTATTTGTTACAAGTAGATAACTTTCTCGAGTCACCCTGCCAAATGAGCTTACCCATTCGTAAAATCAGTATTAATGAAGTTTCATCAGAAATGAAATGGCTAAATAGTAAAAAGACTCTAGGCTCCTTGAAAAATCTACCACCAAAGTGTATACATTTTCTTACGCTTATATTTAATGCGATCTTAAGAGTTGATCACTTCCCAAGCCAATGGAAATGTAAAGAAATTATAATGATCCCTAGACCAAACAAGACAGAAAATGAAGTGATATCGTACCGTCCCATTAGTTTGTTGTCAACATTATCTAAAAAATACTTTTAAAGAGAGAATGTTGCCAATCTTGGACGAATTCGCTATCATACCCGAACACCAGTTTGGATTCAGAAGAGGCCACGGAACACCTGAACAATGTCGCAGAATTATAAATGAAATTTTATCAGCATTTGAGAGCAAAAAATACTGCACTGCAAAATTTCTTGACGTTCAACAATCGTTTTACCTGCTTCATATTTTGTATTATTAAAATACTTAGCCAATAGACACTTTTACGTGCAACAAAAAAATTAATACTGGCCCTTGCATTTTATAAGAGCTGAAGTCCCACAAGGAAGCGTCTTAGGATCTGTCTTATACACCCTGTATACGGCCGATATGCCGGTAACAAATGCCTGCACTGTGGCAACAAACGCGGATGATACAGCTATATTAGCTATCAGCTCATCTAAAGAGGAATCCTCACAACTCCTGTAAGTAGAGCTACGCATTATTGAAAGCTGGTTTCTTTAAAGTCAACGGCCTGAAATTTGCATTAGGAGGAGGTGACTGCCCAGAAGTGTCATTTAATGGATCAGAATCCCACAAAGTAATTGCATAAAGTACCTTGGCATGCACCTCGATCGCCGACTAACGCGCAAAAACCACATAAAAGCAAAGCGCCAGCAACTAAACTTAAAAAGTTTGAAGATGACTTGGTTACTTGACGGAAAACGGGCAACCACTCTGGGAAATAAAGTTCGTTTATACAAAGCTATACTAAAGCCCGTGTGGACTTATGGCATACAGCTCTGGGGTACTGTCAGCAACTCAAATATTGAGATTCTACAACGCTACCAATCAAAAATATTTCCATTTTATATCTCAAATGCAAGTATCCATAAAGACCAATGAATCCCTTATGTTAAAGAAGAAATAGCAAAGCACAGTACAAAATATATAGACAGACTAAGAACCCATGAAAATAACTTAGCCTTAAGTTTGGCAAATAATAATAATAACGACAGAAGACTTAAAAGATTTCGCGTGCTAGATCTCCCTGACAAACATGTTATGCATAGAGAACATAGTAGGGCTAAACGGATAACTACTGCCTCTGTTAATTTAAGATTAATTTTAAAATTTACTTATTGTCATACTTGCTTAATAAAGAGCAAAAAAAAAAAAATTGTTTATGTACATGGTTTGAGTATAATCTAAGAACAATTAGGTTTTATTATGTTATCTCCTTCTGTTAAAATTTCTTAAATACTCATGCGATTTTGATTTAAAACCATTTTTAATAATTTCCAAGTTAACATAATATTTGGCTCTATATAAATTACTTTAAGAATATTATGGATTTTAGAATATTTACATAGCTGGATTTAGTACACTTATTTAATATTGGATCTCTATAACTTGAATTTAAAATGTATCATGATCATCTTAACATCTGAATATCTCAAAATTTTTTTTTCTTTGTCTTGGTATGATATAAAAATCATTAAAAGTGGTGTTTAAATGATATCTTTAAGAATATAGGTAATAATAAGTATTTAATGTTTTAAATATTTTTTAATTAATTAAAACTTAAAACTTGTTCAACAATTTTTAAATTTTTTTAATTTGGTGATACAAGTGAATAGTCTTGTAAGTTGCAATCCGAGTTCTATCTCCTAAATGTATTTCGTAAAATGTTGCATGTTGAATGTTAAAGGATCTAGCCTTTGATCACCTTCATAAATTGCGCTTAAATGATTTATTTCTTCAATAACTCTATTGACTGTTTTTATTACTTCATTTAATTCATTAATTTAAACTGAGTTTAGGGAATTCATTTTTTGTTTAAGTTCTTCTTTATTATTCTCATCTAACTTGCCAAAAAGATATTTATATGCGGTACCAATAATGTTAAACCACGCTTACTGCGTTTTATTATTCTTTTTCCATTCATTTTACTATTTATTTTTTTTGTTAAATATTGGATTTGGGCTATACAGCTATTTACAGCATGTTTAATTAAATCGTTAAAAGTTTGTTCAGTATGTATTAAATTTACGTTAAAATAATGATATACATATTTAATGGGTATATTAATTCAGTCTGTTAAATATTAGATATCAATTCCTAGCTTGTATTGCGCTCACATCTAGGTTTTGACCACGGACGATTTGGACAAAACGTATTATGAATGTTATAGTGAGGTTATTGTTTAATTAGGTTCCATTTGTGATTCGGGTGTAGATTGTACTTACTTTTAATAATTTTCTTTTGTTTCTTGAATTTAGATTTATAATGCTCAATTTTTCTTCCTCTATTTGTTTCTTCGTAATGTTTGTCATCTGTTTGTTTTATTTGTGTTGTTTTCTTAAAAGGGTTAGTTATTTTACTCTTAACTAACGGTGCTTTTCTATATTTAGTATCTACTTCGTGACTTTGTCTATTTTTATTCAGGTTATCTATTCTATTGATTTTTCACATTTTCGAACTTCAGGCATAAATGTAATGCGGCACATATGAATGCTGAATCTTTATCGGCTTTTATTTCGGACGGTTTTCCCATGTCATTAAAGATTTTTAGTAAAGCTCTTTTTGCTTCAACCCAGTCTATAGCTGATTTTAGTGTTTCTATGTTCTGATTTACACATATTACATACATATTACATTCATTAATAATGTTCTGTAACTTTTTTTTATCTGGGTAGTAATATTTATACCCGTTACTCCTATAGTACAACGGTATACTAAATTCGTTGAAAAGTATGTAACAGGCAGAAGGATACGTTTCCAACCATATAAAATATATATTCTTGATCAGGATCAATAGCCGAGTCGATCTCGAGATGTCCGTCTGTTGTCCGTCTGTCCATACGAACGCCTCGATCTCAGGAAAAGCCTCCAGAGACTTAGACGCAGCGCAAGTTTGTTTCCAAATGTTGCCACGCCCACTCTCGTGCCCACACCTTTAAAAAAATTTTAAGTTTTTCTTAATTTTATTATTTTTTATCAAATTTTTTTCCGATACACCAGAAAATTTTGAATTTTCAATTTATCGATTATTTATCTAATTATAGAGCATCGGCTACATGATTTTCTTTACCATGGAGATATTTTATGTGGTAATCAAACTCATTTAATCTTATATTCCACCTTTAAAGTTTCATATTTGGTTGCAACATATGCAACAATATATATGAAGGTTATAGATACCAGTGCAACTACAAAACAACTATAATTAAAGAATTTATAAAAAAAACAACATACATAAATAGTGATGCACAAACTTACATATACAAACAAATTAATTTGGCAAATATCCCCCTTCCGCCTTTTTGTCTTTTGAATTTCGCGGCTATGTACAAAGCGCTACAGAGCTCGTATCTGGCAATACTATACATAATTTGAAAGGTCTTGAAAGGTCTAAACTACAAAACGACGCTATGCATGATTAGTTTGGATATTGCGTTCAACAATTATAGACGTGTAAGCATGGAGTTCACTAACGCCGAAATTCGCGCTATTTTAAAGTTTTCCTTCGTTAAAGGCAAATCCGCCAGAGAAACGTTCCGTGAGATTAATGGTGTTTTGGGGGATGGTACTCTATCACTTCGAACCGCGGAGGAATGGTTTCGACGATTCAGAGCCGGTGAAAACGACACCATGGATAAGCCAGCCGGCGGAAGACCTGTGACGACAAATACCGATCAAATCATGGAATACATCGAGTTAGACCGGCATGTGGCATCTCGTGACATCGCCCAGGAGATGGGAGTTAGTCACCAAACCATTTTAAACCATCTGCAGAAGGCTGGATACAAAAAAAAGCTTGATGTTTGGGTGCCGCATGCTTTGACGCAAAAAAACCTTCTGGACCGAATCAACGCCTGCGATATGCTGCTGAAACGGAACGAACTCGACCCATTCTAGAAGCGGATGGTGACTGGCGACGAAAAATGGATCACATACGACAATATCAAGCGAAAACGGTCGTGGTCGAAGACCGTTGAATCGTCCCAAACAGTGGCCAAGCCGGGATTGACGGCCAGGAAGGTTTTGCTGTGTGTTTGGTGGGATTGGAAGGGAATCATCCACTATGAGCTGCTCCCATATGGCCAGGCCCTTAATTCTACCATCTACTGCGAACAACTGGACCGCTTGAAGCAGGCGATCGACCAGAAGCGTCCAGAATTGGCCAACAGGAAGGGTGTAGTGTTCCACCAGGACAACGCCAGACCACACACTTCGTTGATGACTCGTCAGAAGCTAAGGGAGCTCGGATGGGAGGTTTTATCGCATCCACCATATAGCCCGGACATAGCTCCAAGTGATTACCACCTGTTCCTGTCCATGGCGAATGCCCTTGGTGGTGTAAAGTTGAACTCAAAAGAGGCTTGTGAAAAGTGGCTGTCCGAGTTCTTCGCAAATAAGGAGGGGGGCTTCTACGAGGGAGGTATTATGAAGTTGCCATCTAGATGGAAACAGATTATCGAACAAAACGGCGCATATTTGAACTAAATCCGATCACTGTAACACTTTTTATAAGGCATTGAATAAAGAGCAAAAAAGCGGAACCAACCTATTATATACTTACATATACATTCACACAGTTACACATTATCAATTAATTATTGTTTATCAAGAAGTAGAATTAACATGAGCAATGGAGAAAAAGAAGGAACCAAACAAAGAATTAGTTTAACCGGACTTTAATTTAAATTTTCATAATTTTGATTTTTATTTCTATTAATGTTTTTATTTTCTTTTTTGTTGATTATTTTTAGTTGTTTTAGCATTGCTATTTTTTGGGCGACTGCCAATCATTATTTTTATAAGTTATTATTTTTGTGAAAGGCAAGGCATTTTATTTGGGTAAATATAATATGTATATATATTTTAGTCAATAAAATTAGAATAATTAAATCCCAACAAAAATTCTGCTGGGCCAATAGGATGGATTTGGGTAAGAGTATTTTTTTTTTTGTTTACACTTGCTTATGTGAACATATATCAACAAATACATATGAATATGTATATATAATATCCTATAAATTGCACAATTATATTAAAGAATTGAGAGGAGCAAATTAAAAGTGTAAGATAAGAAAATAAAAGTTACATTCAACAAAAGTTTAGTGATATTAAATTAGTGAAACCGGAAATGGAATTAAAATATTAAATGGTTTAAAAATTAAAGAAACAAAATGGAGTAAATAAACTGTAGTTAATGATATTACACAACGATAAAAAGAATTAAAGAAATTAGGTTGACTAAAATTAAATTCTCATTTTTTTACTCTTATTAACTAGGCAACATGACCTTATATACATACCTATTATACATACCTTATACAATACAATATATATAATATATATATAGTAACATATCCATTATTACACCCACAACTCCCCATAAGATAACTATAAGCAACATACACTAGTATAAGCTCATATACACACATTAATGTATAAACACAAAATATCTAAGTCTAAGCACAAAATGTAATCAAAGAACGAGAGCCCTTCGATTAACCTTGGACACAGCGTCATGTTCCAAAGCCACCCTTTCTCACAGATCGCAAATCGTAAACATAGACACTTGTCGCCTTATCATAAACATAGACACTTGCCGCCTTTATAAACACCGACTCTCGTCCCCTAACCATTTGCATTCGACCACTTGGCGAGCCAACTGAAATAATAAACTTTCGCGATCGGCGCCTACGCCTACGCACTTGTCCCAGGATTCTCCAATTACCCCTATTCTTCAGAAGACTCTCTTCCAACAAGAAAATAGAGGTTTACAACCCAACTCTCTTAAACTTCGCTCTTTGGCTTCCCCAAATTGCCTATAAAACAGCAAGCATGCCTCCATGCAGCAGTTCAGTACTGAGTACGTTATCAACCGCGATAACACCGCTTAAGCCAATTTAACTTTCCAATTTCGTGATAATCAAATGGCTCTAGTTCTCTTCATAAATGGAATTAATAAAAAGGTTTAATAAAATATAAAACTCAATCGTGTGTTTTTTTTATCAAACCCTCGGTCTGAATTCGTAAATGGCGCAGGATAAAATGTCGGTAGGATAAAAAGAAAAAGTTGTACGACTCGTTTACAAATATCAATCTAGTGACAAAAGATCCTTGTACGACCAAGCGTATCTTTTAATGATTGAATCACGCGAATCGGCGCTAAGTGAACGTAAATCGTAATACAATAAAACTCTATTTATCCGCAAAAGAACTACGTATAATCGGTGGTTGTCACACAATAGTCAACCTACTGCATACGATTAATAAAAGTGTAAAAACAAAAAACCCAAGACTCTACAGAAACAAAAATCAACCATGGCAACCGAACAAATCCAACTATTATCAGAATCCCACTTGAATCAAGCCTTAAATCAAATTAGGCAAATACCTTCATTCAGTGGAGACACCCAAGAGCTCAGTGCCTTCATACGAAGGATAGAGTTCATACTCCAACTGTATCCAACAACGGACCCCAGGCAAAAACACGTATTCTTCAGCGCAATAGAGATGCAGCTTGCAGGAGATGCCCAACGAGTGTCACAATTATCTGGAGCAACAACCTGGCCCACCCTAATGAACGCACTCATCAGCGAATATAAAACACAAACACCATGTGAAGAATTACTCCGTCGCCTCTACAATACACCCTTCAACGGAAGTATCCGTAAGTTCGTCGAAGAATTAGAAGCCAAATCATTCACAATATCAAATAAGCTTATGTTAGAAAATAACGTTAACAACACCTTATTATACACAAATGCATTAAATAACACAGTTAAAGATGTGATCATGAGAAAATTGCCCGATAGGTTATTTATGACCCTTGCTAGACATTACATAACGACAGTATCTACGCTCAAACAAATAGCACAACAAGAAGGTGTATACAAAATAACCTTCAATGACCAAACGAAACACCAAAATAACTCCAATCCTAACACAAATTCACCCCAAACTTCTAAGAATAAAGGAAATTATCAAAATTTCGCGAATTATGTTATGCACAACACAAATAAATCAAATCCCAACAATAATTCAAAACCTATTGTATCAAACCAGCAGGTTATGCATGAATTTAAACAAAAGCTAAATCAGGGTAGAGCCCAGAACCCTTTAAATTACCCACAACATAATAGTAAGGCACCAAACCCTCCCGTCAAACGGCAGAGAGAAAGTGCTAGTGACCAATACAAAATGGACACAAGCGAAAATTTTCTTCAACCAGCCTCGGAATCAGAAAGCGATCCAGAGGAGTAGGTAATCCATTCCTAAAAATTAAACTAAATAATATTACTCTCAAATGCCTAGTAGACACTGGTTCGTCTATCAATATTATGAAACAAAATTTCTTTAATTTCCCAATAAAATTCTCTAAAATGAAAGTCCACACTATCAATGGCACTATAGTATTGAACCAAAGCGTTTCATTGCATTCAAGCAAACTTTGTCCGACTAAACAAACATTCTTTATTCACAATTTCTCAGAAAAATATGATCTACTATTAGGCAGAAACTATTTAGAGTTAACCAACACTCAAATTAACTATTCAACACAAACAGTCAACATAAATGGCTACCCATTTAAAATGTGGTACGATCACATCCAAAAAGATGAGTTAAAAGTTACCAATGAGTACCCCAAGTCATCTAACCTAGAGGAAACTCCTCTACATACCTCAAAAAAGGAAAAATCCCTCCGTAAAATTAAGCGGAAACCCCACTTAAAACCAGATGAGCCAAAGCCATCCAATCCAGAAGAATCCAAGACTACCAATGAGTGTCCCAAATCTTCTGAATCTGAGGAAAACCCTCTTATTACCCCTTACATAGAAGAAGCCCTTCTAGTAACATCCTCTAACTACGCCTTAAACGACGAGTTAAGAGAATCCAACGTATTCAGATTAGAACATCTAAATACGGAAGAAAGGGAACAACTTTCACACGTTTTGCTCGAATATAGTGATATTCAGTACAAAGAAGGTGAAAATTTGACCTTCACAAGTACGATTAAACACTCTATTCATACAAAGCACGAAGACCCTATCTATAAAAAACCATATAAATACCCCCAAGCATTTGACCAAGAAATTAATAAACAAATCAACGAAATGATAGAACAAAAAATAATTAGGAAATCAAAATCTCCCTATTGTTCTCCAATTTTGATTGTCCCAAAGAAAAGCGATGCTTCTGGCAAACCAAAATTTCGATTAGTCATAGACTATCGTAGCCTCAATGAAATAACCATTGACGACAAATTCCCTATTCCTGTAATGGACGAAATATTAGACAAGCTTGGACGCTGTCAATACTTCACAACCATTGATCTAGCTAAAGGTTTCCATTAAATTCAAATGGACCAACAGTCAATACCCAAAACCGCATTCTCAACAAAACATGGACATTACGAATATACTCGTATGCCTTTCGGTTTGAAAAATGCACCAGCAACCTTTCAACGTTGCATGAATAACCTTCTAGAAGATTTAATCTATAAGGATTGTTTAGTCTACTTAGATGATATTATTGTTTACTCCACTTCACTAGAGGAACACATAATGTCATTGAAAAGGGTATTTGATAAGCTACGATCAGCAAATCTAAAATTGCAACTTGATAAATGTGAATTTCTAAAGAAAGAAACAGAATTTCTCGGTCACATTATCACGACAGACGGCATAAAACCAAACCCTAACAAAATAAAGGCAATTGTTAACTTTCCTATCCCAAAAACTACAAAAGGAATAAAATCTTTCCTTGGACTCTGCGGATTCTACCGTAAGTTCATTCCCAATTTTGCAAAAATAGCAAAACCCATGACACTTAAATTGAAAAAAGGAGCAACAATTAACACAAAAGATAATGACTACATATCCGCCTTCGAGAAACTTAAAGTACTCATTACGTCCGATCCGATCCTAATATATCCTAACTTCGAAAAGAAATTCTCATTAACGACAGACGCAAGTAATATAGCTATAGGCGCTGTATTATCTCAAGAACACAAACCTATTTGTTATGCAAGCAGAACTCTAAACGAACACGAACTTAACTATTCAGCAATAGAAAAAGAACTATTAGCTATAGTATGGGCAACAAAATATTTCAGATCTTACCTATTCGGTAGAAAATTCGACATATTAAGCGATCATAGGCCACTTGTATGGCTAAACAACATAAAAGACCCTAACATGAAGTTACAGAGATGGAAGATAAAACTTAACGAATACGATTATAATATCCAATACCTACCTGGTAAAGAAAATCATGTCGCGGATGCTCTATCCAGAATTCAAATTCAAGAAAACTTCCTAGGAGAAGATGATCCAATCTCCCTTCCCACAGCAGCTACTATACATAGTGCATCAGAAGATAACCAAAATCACATTCCAATAACAGAAAGACCCCTTAATTATTATAACAGACAATTCGAATTCATAAAAGACAATTTTGACGACGTCCAGATAATAAAATATTTCCACAAAACTAGAATAAAAATTAGTTATAAAGAAATGACCGACACCCTTGCTAAAGACTTAATTAAAGAATACTTCTGTAATAAGAAGAGTGTTATTTACTTCCCTAATGAAATCGACTTTCAGATATTTCAAAATGCTTATATTCAAATCATAAGTCCCGACAATTTCACTAAAACCATGAAAACCAGTAACAAACTAATAGACATTCAAACATATGCCCAATTCAAGGAAATCATTCTTAAAACACATAAAGAATATTTACACCCTGGCATAGAAAAATTAACACTTCAGTTCAAAGAACTTTATTATTACCCCGATTACCAAAAGCTTATCCAAAACATCATAAATGAATGTGAAATCTGTAACATCGCTAAAACCGAACACAGAAACACAAAATTAACTATCGAAACAACCCCAGAAACCTTTAACCCCAGAGACAAATATGTCATAGACTTCTACCTAATAAACAATAAACAATTCCTATCATGTATTGACATTTATTCTAAATACGCCTCTCTGATAGAAGTAAATAGTAGAGACTGGCTTGTAGCTAAAAGAGCTATTTTACGTATATTCAACGACATGGGTAAACCCATAGAAATAAAAGCCGACAAAGACTCCGCTTTCATGTGCGTCGCACTTAAACTCTGGTTAGATTCAGAAGGAGTAACCTTAAACATAACGACAAGTAAAAATGGAATTTCTGACATCGAGAGATTTCATAAAACCGTTAATGAAAAATTAAGAATAATATCAAGCGAAAATGAACCCGAAAACCAATTCACAAAATTCGAAAAAATACTTTACGTATACAATCACAAAACAAAACACAACACAACTGGTCGAACACCAGCAGACATTTTTATTTTTGCAGGAACCCCTTGCTATAACACACAAGAAAATAAAGTGAACAAAATTAACAAACTCAATGAAACTAGACAAGACTTTAGTATAGACACCAATTTCAGAGAATCCCCTCTAGTTAGATCAAAAACGACTAACCCATTCAAAAAGACAGGAAATTTAAGACAAATAGACGAAAAACATTTTGAGGAAACAAATAGAGGTAGAAAAATAATACACTATAAATCTAAGTTTAAAAAGAAAAAGAAAATTAATAAAAGTAAATATAATAACGATAATTCCAGGCCTACTCCCGAGCATGATACTCATGTTATGCCTCCTATCGACAATTAACACACAATACTTAGAAGTAACACCTATCCAGGCCAAAAACGGTTACCTAATCTTTCAAACCGGATCATTAGATTTACCAATAAACTATGAATATCACTACTTATCTGTTAACTTAACTAAAACCGAAAACACTTATGAGGAACTTATCAAGCAAGCTCAAATCTTTGAAACCCTACAACAAATTCAGTATCTAACAGAAAAACTTAACAGAGAAATGAACGGTATAAGAATTGCAAAACGTAGTAAAGGCGGTCTCGCTAATTTTATAGGAACAATGTACAAATACTTATTCGGCACCTTAAATCAAGAAGATAAAGAAGAATTACAACAACAAATAGGTGACATCTCTAAAAATAATGTTCAAGTAAGCGAACTCAACCACGTAATAGATGCCATTAATAAAGGAATTGAATTGACCAATCATCTAAATAGTAACTTTGAAGGAGAACAAATGTTAGCCTTAGTAATTTTCAACCTACAACAATTCACTGCATACATAGAAGACATAGAACTTGGTTTGCAACTGACACGCTTAGGTATCTTTAACCCAAAACTTTTGAAACACGATTCATTAACACACGTCAATTCTGAAAAAATTCTTAATATCAAAACTTCTGCTTGGCTTAAATCTGATACGAACGAAATTCTGATAATATCCCACATTCCGAGAGAAATAATTAAAACACCAGTTTTTGAAATAATACCATACCCAGACGAAAACAGTAACATACTGACTGAAACAATACATGACAAATATTTTTTACACAATAATCAAACTTACACAGCAAGTTCCCAAAGCTTGGTCATAAATAAATGTATAACAGGTATACTAAACCAACTCTCAACACAATGTAGATACAGTAAAACACATTCTGATTTTGAAATAAAATATGTAGAACCTAATATAATTACAACTTGGAACCTTCCCAAGACTATTTTAAACCAAAATTGTATTAATAGAGAAATTATAATAGAAGGTAACAATATGATAAAAACATTTAATTGTTCCGTTCAATTAGAAGATATATTAATTAGCAACACAATGTTAGATTACACTCAAACTATCTATGTAAACAATAACGTAACAAAACTTGAACCACTAGAATACATTCACACAAAAGAAATAATCGAACAACACAATCAGATGAATAATATCTTTCAAATAATAACACTTACAGCATTAATCATACTAGTTATAATTGTTGCATTGTACTTTATTTATAAATATAAAACTATACCCCAAAAATTAATTGTAAAATTCAAAAATCAAACCCCAAAAAACGAAACTATTATACACCCTGAAACAGAAAACGTTGTACCCCAGGTAAATACCCCTGTATTGTACCCTAATATAAGCGCCTGAGGACAGGCTTTTTTCTTAAGGATGGGGAAGTAACATATCCATTATTACACCCACAACTCCCCATAAGATAACTATAAGCAACATACACTAGTATAAGCTCATATACACACATTAATGTATAAACACAAAATATCTAAGTCTAAGCACAAAATGTAATCAAAGAACGAGAGCCCTTCGATTAACCTTGGACACAGCGTCATGTTCCAAAGCCACCCTTTCTCACAGATCGCAAATCGTAAACATAGACACTTGTCGTTTTATCATAAACATAGACACTTGCCGCCTTTATAAACACCGACTCTCGTCCCCTAACCATTTGCATTCGACCACTTGGCGAGCCAACTGAAATAATAAACTTTCGCGATCGGCGAAATGCACTTCAGCACTTGTCCCAGGATTCTCCAATTACCCCTATTCTTCAGAAGACTCTCTTCCAACAAGAAAATAGAGGTTTACAACCCAACTCTCTTAAACTTCGCTCTTTGGCTTCCCCAAATTGCCTATAAAACAGCAAGCATGCCTCCATGCAGCAGTTCAGTACTGAGTACGTTATCAACCGCGATAACACCGCTTAGGCCAATTTAACTTTCCAATTTCGTGATAATCAAATGGCTCTAGTTCTTTCCATAAATGGAATTAATAAAAAGGTTTAATAAAATATAAAACTCAATCGTGTGTTTTTTTTATCAAACCCTCGGTCTGAATTCGTAAATATATATATATAATATAATATATTATTTATATAATGAATAAGTTCAGCCCTATCTGGCTTCACATCAAGTAGAATCCCTTTCACAACCTGCAAGTCCTGAAAGTCCATTTACTCTACTTAGTTATAAGAAAGCCCACGGTATGTATCCTCATAGTCCACATAAAATATGTCCGATGTCTTACAGAAATCGGAAGAAAAGTTTAATGGAACAGTTTATCGATAGTTGCATTATAAACAAACTTTTATATTTTTTTTTCATCGATTTATGAGGAGAAATAAACAAGATAAATATTTCTAGAGTTTCTACTAATTCTGTGCTTAGTAAATTTGCTTAAACACAAATTCATTTTATTGCATTCCAGTAGCTTATAGAGTTAAGTTTTCAAATAATGATCACACAAAAGAACACCTTGGAAAATTCTCTACTTTCCAATCCTTGGGCTGTACTGCCATTAAACAGCAACGACATTACTCATTTACTTGTATATGTGATTCTACATAATTCATATTAAGAAACAGGATTGCATTGCGTTATAACAGAAGGTTGTGTGCAAATAATTAAACAATTTGCTGCAGCATCTGATTGGTGCTGAGTTTGGGTTGCCTCAAAGCTATGAGCTTAGCTAATTAAATAAGCTAATCAAATTTTTTTATTTTTTTTCTTGGATAGCATTTTTGTGGAGACATAACAAAAATACATATTTCTAGGCTTTCTACTAATTCTGTGCTTACTGAATTTACTTAAATGCTATTTACTATGGCAATTAACAAGTGTTACTTATTTGCATGAGCATACATTATCTACTGTACTATGCTGACTTCTACGGACAAATAAACACAAATGCATTTATGTTATATTCCAGTAGCTTATCTCTAAAAGTTTTCTAACAATTATGATACCAAAGAACACCTTGGATTAGAAAATTCTCTTACCTTACTTAATTCGGTAATAAATCTGCTGGATAAGCCCACTGTAATCTTGCTAGAAAGTTTCCGAATACTCAAAAACTAGAATTCCAAAGATGTATATCATTAGTTTTCTTGACTTCTTTTAAAATGATAACAAAAATCTCAATCAAAGACAAAAGCTTAAGGATCTGAAGATAAATGTCTCTTGTAACAACCTGATTGCTGTGGATAATAGTTGCAACATCAAAGGTTTTATTATAGAGTCCCTCCTGAATATACACAATGAGACGATACTCAATCGAAAAAAACAGCGGCAAAAAAAAACAACTGTTAATGGTTTTTAAGCCAGGTGGGGTGCTTACAGGTGTGTATTTCCACTCCCACTATCATTACCCTCCCAACCATAGTCTACCGTGCAATATTTTTATTTTTAAAGACCCCAAATGTAATTAAATATGTATAATTTAATTGTGCTCCCATGCCATGAAGAAGTTAGGATTAGGATTAGTAACATAAAATTTTGTTTATCTCTGATAATAGCAGTGTAGTTTTTGCGGTGCACATAGTTATATTATTATATTATTAAATAGTTATATTAAGCATAGAATTTAATCTTATTATTTCATAATATTGTGTCTTAATTTCCTAAGTCTATACTCAAATATATAATAAACTTTTTAGGTGATAAATTTTAAGAAAAAATTTATATATCCTTTTATAATCCTTATTTCTATGGTTGACATTAGTTGTTATGTGAGCAGAATTTGCGTTCAATATTTTCCTTAGTAATTTGGCAAATATGAAAGTTGGTTGTTTAATTGTATTCATAGTAATGTGTGACATTATGAATACCAGGCGGAAGTTTTTTTGTTTATCAGATTTTTGTGATTAACGTTGCCAATATTTCTTGTTTTAGTAGTTTGGGATTAAGTATTCCTTTTCGTGTTAGTTGTGAACCCAATTCAATGTCCTCGATATATTCGGTAAAATGTTCAATGTTAAATATTAATAGATTAATTTTTTGTTCTTTTTGGAAAGAATTGAACTTTGTGCTAATTATTTCTACGTCATTATTGAGACTGTCAATAACGTGGTTTAGAGTGCTGACCTGTACTGTGCCTTGTGATAGAGTCGAAATTTATTGTTCAATATGTTGTCTGTCGTTTTCGTCTAGTGTGCCAAGAAGATTTTTTAATGTGGAATCTACAAAGTTAACCATTCCTCGTTTGTTTCGTTTTGAGATGCGTATGCCATTTATTTCTCTTTCCATTTTATCGGTTAAATATTTAATTTGTGTAACGTTTTTAAATTCTTGACATTGTTTAATTATACTATTAAATGTTTCTTCAATGTTTCATTTTCATGTTTCTTCTTGCTTGTCTAAATTTTGTGTCAATTTCGAAATCCTGTCGTTTTTTGTTAAGTTTTTTGATTTTAATTTCTTTAATCATCTGGATATCATAAGTATCATTGTTGCTGCTGTTGAAATATTTTCTCTTCGCTACCATGTTTGCCTGCACTAAGAAGCATGTTATCCGGTATAAGTCCGGTTGTGTTATGTTTAGTCTTGTGGTTGTATATGTATAAAATTGTCTCCATTCGTGTTTCTTTATTTTCTCTATTGTTCTCAGTATTGATAATTCTGATATTTTCATTTAAGGTTTTATGAACGCGTTCTATGTCTGGTATTCTATACGTTCTATGTTTTACTTGTAGTAATATCTATTTTTATGTCTTCGTTGTTTGTCCAAATTTTTAAATAAGTGCTTATAAACGCGGAGTTTACCTTCTAAATATTTGATTTTGAAATTATATTCACTAAGTCTAATTCGCCAACGTTGTAGTTTCATGTTAGGTTCTTTAATATTATTTAGCCAAGCAAGTGGTTTGTGATCGCTCAAAATATCAAATGGGACTCAACATAGATATGGGCGGAAATATTTGGTTGCCCAAACGATTGCTAGTAGTCCTTTTTCAATAGTGCTATAATTTTGTTCATGATCATTTAATGTTCTGCATGCAAAGCTTACTGGCTTATTGTCTTGTCGGCTCCTTCGGCGTGACTTGAATTGTTTTTGTGAAATCAGGCCAAATCTAAATTGGGTCGTTCATTATGAGTGTTTTCAATTTTTAAAATGATTTGTTGTATTCTTCGTTTCTTATGTCTATTTTAGCTCCTTTTTTTAGAAATATTGTAAGAGGTTTTGCAATCTTTGCAAAATCTGGAATGAGCTTAAGGTAATATCCGCATAATTCTAAGAAAGATTTAATTTCTTTTCGTGTCTTTGGGAGAGGAAATTTTTCGACTGCTTTAACTTTCTCTTTATTAGGCCGTATACCTTCTGGACTTATAATATGACCTAAGAAATTTGTTTGCTATTTTAAAAATTCGCATTTGACCAATTGGAGTTTAAGATTGGCCTCTTTAAGTTTCTCAAAAACCTTTCTCAGTGAGTCTTGGTGTTCGTTCAGAGATGTTGAATAGATGTTCACATCATCTAAATAAACAAGGCAATGCTTGTTAATGAGGTCTTTTAGGACATAAATTATGATCCGTTGGAAGGTTGCAGGAGAATTTTTTAAGGCAAATGGCATGCGAGTGTACTCATAGTGACCATGTTTGGTCGAAAACGCCGTTTGGTATAGACTTAGGGTCCATTTCGATTTTGTGATAGCCTTTTGCTAAGTCATTCGTAGTAAAATACTGGCATTTTCCTAATTTGCCTAGTATTTCGTCCATGTTAGGAATCGGAAATTTATCATTTATTGTTATTTCATTTAGATTTCGATAGTCCACGACCAACCTGAATTTCGGTATGCCAGAGGCATCCATCTTTTTGAGGACAATCCATAATGGACTGCAATAAGAGGAGTCGCTTTCGCGTATAATGCCTTGTTTTAACATTTCCTCAATTTGCTTATTTACTTCTGCTTCGTAGGAAAACGGGTACGAATATGGTCTTTTGTAAACTGGGTTTTCATGAGAGGTTTTTATATCGTGACGTATTATGCTTGTGAATGTAAGGTTTTTATTTTAGGAATATTGAATGTCATTGAACTCTTTTAATAAATTTGTAAGTCTGTATTTTTCCTCACTATTTAAATGTTCTAGTCTGTATGTGTGTTCTGAGTATATGTTGTCGTCCATGGCATAGTTTATTTCTGATGTAAAGTTGTTTTCTTGTAAGAGTGCATTAAAATTTTTTGAAGAGTTCCCATCACATGGATCTAGTTCTTTGTGAATGAATCTATTTTCGTTAATTATTGTTTCCTTCCTAAAGTAGTCTATTAAACC
The DNA here is from genome assembly GCF_003286155.1 of Drosophila erecta. Classification (NCBI taxonomy): domain Eukaryota; kingdom Metazoa; phylum Arthropoda; class Insecta; order Diptera; family Drosophilidae; genus Drosophila; species Drosophila erecta. Next base: position 257,629 of record NW_020825231.1, on the reverse strand, counting down.
GTTATTTACCATTAGTATTTTTCTTCCTAATAGAATGTCATAATAAGGTGAAAATAAATGAATATAGAATTTTTGTATTTGTTAAAAAAGACCGTTGGCTGGAAGGTCTACATATTTATTTAATTTAGAATGGCCTGTCATATTTCGGACAGTTATTTGCTTATCTTTAACTTGAAGGTTGAAAAATCTGGAGCTCATCATCTTTATTGAAGGCCAGTATTAACTACGCATCTATATCTGTGATTTTTAAACATGATCTCTATGTATTGGTGGGATCCCAGGCTGGTATTGGAAAATTTTCAGCTTGTTCATATTGCTGATCTGTAAACATTTCTCTCTGAGTATTCTGTAATTGATCTTCGTGGAACCGTTCGTCGTTATTAATGTAGTGTTCAGTTTCGTTATCGTAATCTAATTCGTACTGGTTATGAATTTCATCTGTCTGCATACGTGATTGTCCACTCTTAGTTGTGGGGGGGCTGATAGTAGTCTCGGGTGTCGTTTTGACGGTCCTTATGTAAGTCTGTTCTGAGTTCGTTGTATAAATTTCTGTTCTGAACAGTTGTCTGGTTTGGTCGGAGTAGTTTGTTTAAAATGGGTTTGATTGTTTACGTTAGTGTTTTTGGTCTGTGTGGGATTGTTAATGGAAAAATGGGGCGAATGAATCGTTGGTTGGGGTGATTGTTTTTGATTTGATTAATGTTTGTATATTTAGTTATAGGTATTAATTGAATTTGATTTAAGTCTTGGTTGACTATCGGATTTTTTGAGATTGGGTCTTCGTATAGACCATCTTGTTGGGCGGTTTGTCTTAATTTTTGAACGGTTGAAATGTCATGCCTCGCTAAGGTCATGAACAACCTATCGGGGATTGAGCTTTGAATTGTATTTTTTATAGTAGTTGTCATTGCTTGTGTATAAACCGCTATATTATTTCGTTCATTTTCTTATGGTAACTTATTTATAATTACAGTTGACTTATCTTCTAATTGTTCGCAGAATAGACGTGCGATACAACCTTCCTAGTAGTTCCTCCAGGGGCGTCTGGGTCTTGAATTCCGTGATTAGGGCGTCTTTTAAAGTTGTCCATTCGTTTTGCATTTCAAATTGGGAAACCTTTTCCGCATCTCCGACAATTTGAAGTTCGATGGCTCCAAATATGATTGCCTTCTGTCAAATGTCGTTCGAAGGGTATAAGTTCAACAGGTGTTCGATACGTCTGATGAAGAAGCTGAGATTTGATGGGTCTCCAGAGAATTGCGGTACTTGGCGTATTTGCCGAAGTAATTGAGAAAGATTTTCCGCATTTTCCCATTTTAGTATTATTTATAAGTTAGTTTCTGTTATTATTCACAGACTGCTACAGTCTTATGCCTTAAGTGAACTGCACTGTTTTAACTTTTTGTTGTCTTATAAAATAGTAGCGGTTGTACTTTTGATTTTAATGGGCTACTGTTAATGTTCACAGACTGCTACAGAATGTCGAGACTTATGTCTTAGTGAACTGCACTGTGCACGTTTTAATTGTATTACACCTTAGAGGCGGTCACACTTTACGAAGCAGACCACAAAATTAGGTCTTTAAATTAACTCCGATCGCACAGGCTCTTGTGCTGATACCTATTTTAGTCACTTTAAACGAACCGAAATCACTTTGTTGCGGCCAATTTGAGGGTACTATCAGAAAAGGTTACTTGGTCGTACAAGTTTCCTCTTTTCACTAGATTGTCAAAGTATAACGAGTTTCCTAGGACTTTTTTCAGTATCCTACCGACTGCGCCAATAAACTTTTTAGGTGATAGATTTAATTAAAAATTTTATTTTAATTGTATTTTTCCTTTTACAATGTTTATTGGATAAGTTTCACCAGAGGTCAGTTATGAATTAATTTACAAATGTATTCTTTCGGCCCAGCAAACCTTTTACAGAGGATTAACATAAGCCTTTAAAGTTCTACTTAGCTTTATATGTCAAGCATACCGGATCATTGTGTTTGTTACCGTTAAGCGGTTGGTGTCTTGGGAGAATGTTATTTATGTAGCTTTTGACGAGTGAGGCTTTCCAAAAGATTGGCTTTATCTTTATAGATATTAGGTTGTCCTCAATTATTTCTGGATATAATTGTAGTACTGGATTTTCTATTAAAACTATTTCTGTTTTTGATTCTGTTTCTTTTTCGATATTTTTATTAGCGGTTTTACTTAGAGAGAGATAATTTTTAATTTAATTTTTTAAGAGATAATTTTGTGTGGCGCTGGTTTACATTTCATATAAAAGTAAAATATGTAAATTAAAACTAAAACAGATATGAAGATTATTAGTATGTTTCTGTAAAATTTGTTATTCTTATGGTTTAACAAAATCATTTCTTTAATTTCTATGTGACATTGGTTCGATTTTGGTTACATTGTGTTCAGTAAATATTACATTTGTGTATTGATGAATACTATTAGATATTGTAATTTGTTTTAAATCTGCTGTGCAGTTGGATATTTTTATAATTTTATTATTTTCAATATAAATCTCTTAACCGTTAAAATTGTGATAAGATTTTTCCCTTGTCATATTCTAGGTTATAAGTATATTTGGTTTAATTTGGTTTGTGTATTTAGAACATATTTGTTATGTGAGTAGAATTTGCCTTCAATATTTTCCTTAATAATTTGGCCATTATTGTCGGGGTAAGGTGCAATTATGAAAGTTGGTTGTTTCATTAGTAGCTACGTTATACCAGGCGAAAGTTTTTATGTTTATCAGATATTTGTAATTAACGTTGCCGATATTGCCGTGTTTTAGTTGTGAACCCATTTCAATGTCCTCGATATATTCGGTAAAATGTTCAATGTTAAATATTAATATATTTTTTCAAAGAATTGGACAGGGTGTTAATTGAGACTGTCAATAACGTGGCTTAGATTGCTGACCTGTACTGTGCCTTGTGATAGAGTCGAAATTTGTTGTTCAATATGTTATCTGTCGTTTTCGTCTAGTGTGCCAAAAAGATGTTTTAATGTGGAACCTACAAAGTTAACCAGTCCTCGTTTGTTTCGTTATGAGATGCGTATGCCATTCATTTCTCTTTCCATTTTATCGGTTAAATATTTAATTTGTGTAAGGTTTTTAAATTCTTGACATTGTTTAATTATACTATTAAATGTTTCTTCAACTATTAAATGTTTCTTCAACTTATTAAATATTTATTGTGAGAGAGTGATGCATGAAGGTGATGGGGATTTTTATTGTTCCAGATTTAAACAAGATAAATCCTTGACTTTTTTCTATTGGGTTAATTTCGAGTGTTCCTGCTGTAGTTTGTGTCGCAATACAAGTTATTATGGTGATTATGACTCCGATGATTGGGAGGTGTCAATTTACTGTCATCAACTTTCTTTTTGTTTTTAAATTTGTTTTTATAATGATTAACTTTTTATTTTCTCTATTATTTCGCTATAATGTTTTTTGTTCTATTCTGCCTGTTTTTTTAAAGAGATTCTTTGATTTTGCGCTCGTTAAGGGTGCTTGCCAAATTTTTGTGTCGATTTTAATTTCTTTAATCATCGGGATATCATAAGTATCATTGTTGCTGCTGTTGAAATATTTTCTCTTCGCCTACCATGTTTGCCTGCATTAAGAAGCATGTTATCCGGTATCTGTACGGTTGTGCTATGTTTAGTCTTGTGGTTGTATATGTATAAAATTGTCTCCATTCGTGTTTCTTTATTTTCTCTAATGATCTCATTATTCATAATTCTGATATTTTCATTTATGGTTTTATGAAGGCGTTCTGTCTGGTATTCCTGTTTCACTTGTGGTATCTATTTTTATGTCTTCGTTGTTTGGCCAAATTTTTAAATAAGTGCTTATAAACGCGGAGTCTTTGTATGCTTTAATTTTCTTTGGTTTTCCCATGTCGTTAAAAATTCTAGTAGGGGCTCTGTTTGTTTTAATAAGGGAATCGAATTTTGAATATACGTATATAAAAGATAAATACTGTTCGTTGTCAATTGCATAAAAATCAATAACATAAATTTCTCGTGGGATATTTGTCAATGGAGTTATTTTGAAAAATAGTTTTATTGGTCTATGTTCTGTCTTTGCAAGGTTACAGATTTCGCAATCATTGATAATGTTTTCAATTATTTTATTATAAACTGGAAAATAGTGAGTTTCTTTAAATAATCGTATCGTTTTTTCAATACCAGGGTGTAACAATTTAGAATGTTGAATAATAATAAATTCTTTAAATTCAGGATAAGATTTTAAGTCTTTTAACTTTATGACACTATTCAGAATTTCTGTGGGGTAATGGTTTCTCTATATGCTTTTTGAAAAACTAAAAAGTCTTTATTTTAAAAGCAAAGCGCCAGCAACTAAACTTAAAAAGTTTGAAGATGACTTGGTTACTTGGCCAAAAATCTGCAATCACTCTTGAAAATGAAGTTCGTTTATACAAAGCTATACTAAAGCCCGTATGGACTTATGGCATACAGCTCTGGGGTACTGTCAGCAACTCAAATTCTACAACGCTACCAATCAAAAATATTAAGACAAATTGTTAATGCTCCATTTTATATCTCAAATGCAAGTATCCATAAAGACCAATGAATCCCTTATGTTAAAGAAGAAATAGCAAAACATAGTACAAAATATATAGACAGACTAAGAACCCATGAAAATAACTTAGCCTTAAGTTTGGCAAATAATAATAATAACGACAGAAGACTTAAAAGATTTCGCGTGCTAGATCTCCCTGACAAACATGTTATGCATAGAGAACATAGTAGGGCTAAACGGATAACTACTGCCTCTGTTAATTTAAGATTAATTTTAAAATTTACTTATTGTCATACTTGCTTAATAAAGAGCAAAAAAAAAAAAAATTGTTTATGTACATGGTTTGAGTATACCCTAAGAACAATTAGGGTTTATTATGTTATCTCCTTCTGTTATAATTTCTTAAATACTCATGCGATTTTGATTTAAAACCATTTTTAATAATTTCAAAGTTAACATAATATTTGGCTCTATATAAATTACTTTAAGAATATTATGGATTTTAGAATATTTACATTTAGTTCACTTATTTAATATTGGATCTCTATAACTTGAATTTAAAATGTATAATGATCATCCTAACATCTGAATATCTTTTTCTTTGTATGGTATAAAAATCATTAAAAGTGCATTAGGAATATGGGAAAAATTAAGTATTTAATGCTTTAAATATTTTTTTTATTTAAGTTTTAATGTTCAACAATTTTTAAATTTGTTTAATTTGGTGATACAAGTGAATAATCTTGTAAGTTGCAAACCGAGTTCTATCTTATCAATGTATTCCGTAAAATGTTGCAAGTTGAATGTTAAAAGATCTAGCCTTTGATCACCTTCATAAATTGCGCTTAAATGATTCATTTCTTCAATACCTCTATTGACTGCTTTTATTACTTTATTTAATTTATTAATTTAAACTGAGTTTAGGGAAAGATTATTCATATTTTGTTTAAGTTCTTATTTATTATACTCATCTACCTTGCCAAAAAAATATTTATATGCGGTACCAATAATGTTAAACCACGCTTACTGCGTTTTATTATTCTTATTCCATTCATTTCCCTATTTAATTTTTTTGTTAAATATTGGATTTGGGCTATACTGCTATTTATAGCATGTTAAATTAAATCGTTAAAAGTTTGTTCAGTTTGAATTAAATTTACGTTAAAATAGTGATATTCATATTTAATGGGTATATTAATTGAGCCTGTGTTAAATATTAGATATCCATTCCTAGCTTGTATTGGGCTCACATCTAGGTTTTGACCACGGACGATTTGGATAAAACGCATTAAGAATGTAATAGTGAGGTTATTGTTTAAGTAGGTTCCGTTTGTGATTCGGGTGTAGATTGTACATACTTTTATTAATTTACTTCTTGAATTTCGATTTGTATTGCTCAACTTTTCTTCCTCTATTTGTTTCTTCGTAATGTTTGTCATCTGTTTGTTTTATTTGTGTTGTTTTCTTAAAAGGGTTAGTTATTTTACTCTTAACTAACTGTGCTTTTCTATATTTAGTATCTACTTCGTGACTTTGTCTATTTTCATTCAGGTTATCTATTCTATTGATTTTTCACATTTTCCAACTTTAGGCATAAATGTAATGCGGCACATATGAATGCTGAATCTTTATCGGCTTTTATTTGGGACGGTTTTCCCATGTCATTAAAGATTTTTAGTAAAGCTCTTTTTGCTTCAAGCCAGTCTACAGCAGACTTTAGTGTTTCTATGTCTATTTTACACATATTACATACATATTACATTCATTAATAATGTTCTGTATTAACTTTTGGTATAGTGTGGATATAGTACAACGGTATACTAAATTCGTTGAAAAGTATGTAACAGGCAGAAGGATACGTTTCCGACCATATAAAATATATATTCTTGATCAGGATCAATAGCCGAGTCGATCTGGAGATGTCCGTCTGTCCTTCTGTCCATATGAACTCCTCGATCTCAGGAAAAGCTTCCAGAGACTTAGACGCAGCGCAAGTTTGTTTCCATAAGGTGCTACTCTCACGCCCACACTTTTAAAAAAATTTTAAGTTTTTTTTCATTTTATTATTTTTTATCATAATTTTTTCCGTTACACCAGAAAATTTTGAAATTTCTCATTAGCACTCCCGGTAGCTGAGTAGCGGTTATCTGTAGGGGGAAGGCTTTTTAAAATGTAATGAAATCTTTTTCGTTGTGAAAGTAAATTATGCTATTCCTTGTGCATAAATATTCTTTTATTAATTCTTTGGCATAGGCATTCGTTATTTCTTCATAGTGAATTTTAAGTTTTGCTTTGTGGAAGTATTTTTGTGTTTCTGTATTACTATTATCTTTAATAAATTTTATTTGCCTATTAAAGTAATTTATTGGTTTTTCCATTAGGGAAATGTAAGGTTGTTTGTCTTCTTGAGCGCGATGAAGATTGGTTGGTTACGGGATTTTCTTCAATTTATCGATTATTTATCTAATTATAGAGCATCGGCTGCATAATTTCATTACCATGGAGATATTTTATGTGGTAATCAAACTCATTTAATCTTATATTCCACCTTTAAAGTTTCATATTTGGTTGGTTTATTGAATTGAGCCATACTAACGGTTTGTGATCACTTATGTTTTCGAACTGTCTAGCAAATGGATAGGACCTGAAAAATTTAGTGGCCTAAACGATTGCAAGAAGTTCTTTCTCTTTGCGGAATAATTAACTTCATGCTCGTTCAGAGTTATACTTGCATAGCATATGGGTTTATGCTCTTGCGACAGTAAAATTGCTGGCGTCAGTAGGTAATGAAAAATGCTTCTTAAAGTCAGGATGTGTGAGTGGGACGTTATTAGATTTTTAGTTTTTCAAGAGCTACGATATAGTTTGAATATTTAATATAAATTATAAAACCCATTTTTAATCTTAAGTGATTTTGCAATTTTTGCGAAGTTGGGAATACATTTTTTATTGGACTTTAATATGGGGAAAATTACAATGGCTTTAATTTGATTAAAACAGATTCCATCTGTTGATATTATATAGCACGTAATGTTATATTATTTATGATATATTGACCAGCACGGGACCGCTGTCGAGGACGAATGATAGTGCACGGTGGGACGATGGAGTCATTGGTCGGTGAATATGGTCCAGGGAAGAGCGTCAGCTTGACCTATCGGGCGATACGCCTCTCCACCATAACATCATAAGCCCCATGCGAACCAGCACGGGTAAGCGGTCGAAAACACGGGAAGGCCGACGAAGGTGCGACGCCGCGTAGCCGATGGCGAGGAATGTAGGAGTCTATCGCTAAAGAAGTTTGATCGGGCAATCACACAAATCATAAATTTGATGGCACGAACAAACAAACTCTGTGAGCTAGCCGTTGCAGTTCGTAGAGAGCAGAATCAAGAAAAACAGTTCTTTACATCTAGCGCCAAACAGTGATTGGCCAAAAGGCAATATTGTTTTTTTTTTTTTTTTGCCCTCGCAACGATCAGCAAGAAAAACGTGGGTTTGTAAAAAGAAAAAAGAGTCAAGTTAAAGTTTGAAAAGTGATGTGTAATATTTTTTTATCTAGCGTCAAATCTAGCGTCTACATTGCCACAGGCAGCGGAGCACCCTGGCTGTTAGATTGCACGTCTCTGCGAATAGGGCTGTGCAGAAAATGAACTGAAAATAATGCGGATTGAGGAAAAAAAACCGCAGAAGTAGAATAAACATTGCACTTGCTTATGTGAATATATATCAACAAATACATATGTATGTATATATAATATCCTATAAATCACCACCCATAGTCAACCATTAAAGACCCCAAATGTAATTAAATATGTATCCTTTAATTGTGCTCCCCTGTCATGAAGAAGTTAGGATTAGTAACATAAATTTTTGTTTTTCTCTCTGATAATAGCAGTGTAGTTCTTGCGGTGCACATTTATTTGGGTAAATATAATATGTATTTAGTAGCATATGTACCATAGTATAACACTTTGTAACACACACACAGTACATATGTACCACTTGATCACACCCACCCAATCCATTTGCCCAGCAACACACTTAAACTTACAAACCCCAACACATAAGTCAGATCCCAAGCTCGTGGCGACAATAACAATTTCGGCCGCGTTAACATAAACAATTGATTCATAGACATAAACATCCGCCGATGCCGAATTCGTTATTCCCACTAAGCAACCAAATAGCTTACGCAGCACAAATCCTGGTAATTTTCCATGCGCAACTCTCTTAAAGAGCGCAACCCATTTGAATAAAGAAGAGAGCCTTCAAGTTCATATAAACAAAGTCGACCAAGGGTTTGCTAAGCGTTCAACTCACACTCCAGATTCAGATCTAATTCATCCATTATTATACCATTAAGATCTGAATTGTCTCCGATGTATTGTATATTTTGTTGTATAATTTATATTTATAGTTGTATATTTTTTTATATTTTTTTCAAAACTTGCAACCGCGAACTCGTTATTGGCGCAGTCGGTGGTCCTCAACTTATAGTGACCAACAGTGCCTTCGCCAAAGTACCTTCGCTTGTGATTTAACTTCAACTTTGTGGCTAATCAATGCTACAAAAAGTAACTATCCACCAGTCATACAGTGCTTAATAATTAAAACCGCTTCACCATAATAGTGTGACCGCTACTAGAAGTGAAAAAATTACATAAGTGCTGCAAAGACAAGACCACTAAAGGGTAACTGAAGCCCCAGGTTTTGCATATCAACCAAAGACAGTGTGTAGCCCGCAAAACAAAAAGTGTGACCGCTACGAGGAGTGAAAAATAAAATAAAATCAAAAACAACAAACACAAGAAAAACAACAATGGCACTACCACAACAACAAGGGCAACTACTCATCAACTAATCATCTGAAACAGGCTCTTGGTCAGATTCGACAGGTACCAACATTTACCGGTACGACACTGGAACTTAGCTCGTTCATAAGAAGAATAGAGTTCATACTTCAACTATATCCATCAACTGACGTCCGTCAGTTACACGTCCTCTTCAGTGCAATTGAAATGCAAATTGGAGGCGACACCCAACGAGTATCCCAGCTCAGTGCAGCTGGTGCATGGCCGGAATTGAAGGAAGCCCTAATCGCCGAGTTCAAGACCCAGACACCATTTGAAGAGCCCAAACTATAACAACACTTCAAATAATCAAAATAGAAATCAAAATTATAATCAAACATCAATTAGCCAAAATAAAAATCAATATATGAACAAAAACAAAAACAAATAACAGCCATGACCACCCTTTCGAATACCTATTCCAAGAATTTAAGCAAAAACTCAACCAAGCACAGACACAAAATCCTTTAAATTATATTTCCAACTATCAACAAAATCCAGTTTCTTAATCCGCTCCTAATCCGGCAACAAAAAGGCAAAGACCTAATACCAGCGGCCATTCAAAAATGGATACGTCCGAAAATTTTCCTTTACATGCCTCGGACGAAGAAGGCACAATTCCTTCATAAATATTGTTTTAAACAGTATACCGCTCCGATGTGTTATAGACACGGCCTACAATAAACATCTTGAGAGCAAACATTTTTAATTTTACAGTTAAACGCAAAAACTAAAAAAAAGGTTCCGTTATAAATTCTAAAGATACCGATTATATATCAGCCTTCGAAAAATTAAAATTTTTAATTATGTCCGAACCAATATTAATTTACCCAAATTTCGAAAAAACATTCTCATTAACCACAGATGCAAGCAATGCCGCTCTAGGTGCTGTATTATCACAGGATAGTAAACCCGTTTGTTCCGCTAGCCGTACTCTCAATGAACATGAACTTAATTATTCGGCAATAGAAAAAGAACTTTTAGCTATTGTCGTTTTTATTGTCTTTTTGGTCGTAAATTTCAGATGCTTTGTGATCATCAAAATTTAGTTTGGCTCGATAATATCAAGGAACCAAATATGAAACTCCAAAGATGGAAAATCAGACTAAGTGAGTTTGATTACCATATAAAATATGTACCAGGAAAAGAAAACAATGTCGCCGACGCACTTTCACGTGTAAGAATAGAAAACTTCTACGGCGAATCTCCCACTTCAGCTGCTACCGTACATAGTAGCCATGAAGATAACCAAAATTACATTTCCTTTACGGAAAGACCAATAAACTACTATAATAGACAAATAGAATTTTCAAAGACGATAATAACAATACAGAAATAAGAAAATATTTTCAAAAACAAAAAACTTAAAATCCATTATAAAGAAATGACAAGCGCATATGCAAAAGAATTAATAAAAAAATATTTGTGTACAAAAAATAGCGTAATTTATTTTCATAATGAAATAGATTTCCTTACATTTCAAAACGCCTTCATAGAAATTGTCAGTCCGAACAACATAACTAAAGTTATGAGAGCAACCAGTAAATTAATAGATATTGAAACATATTGAAAATTTAAAGAAGTAATAATAAAAACCCATAGAGAACTCTAACATCCAGGTATAGAAAAACAAACCAAAATTTTTAAAGAAAAATATTACTACCCAGACTATCAAAAGTTAATACTGAACAACGAATGTGAAGTATGTAACATGTGCAAAACAGAACATGGGGACACTAAATTAAATTACGAGTTAACGCCAGAAATGTTCAATCCTAGAGAAAAATATGTTATCGATTTTTATTTAATCGATAATAAAACATTCCTGTCATGTATTGACGTTTATTCCAAATATGCGCCTTAATTGAAGTCAGCTCTAGGGATTGGATCGAAGCAAAAAGAGCTCTACTTAAAATTTTTAATGAAATGGGAAAACCGTCCGAAATAAAAGCCGATAAAGACTTATGGCTAAAGTCCGAAAAGTTTCACATTAACGTCACAACAAGTAAAAATATAATTTCTGACATAGAGAGATTTCATAAAACTGTCAACGAAAAGTTAAGAATTATAAGCACTGAGTCCGACCCAGAGAATAAAATAACAAAATTTAAAACTCTACTCTATGTTTATAACCATAAAATTAAACATAAAATTACACATTAACATTAACATGCACATGCTGGTTATGAAGTAGATACCAGATATAGACAAGCACCATTAGTAAAATCAAAGACAACACACCCATATATAAAGACAGGAGAAATTACACAGATTGATGAAAAACATTATGAAGAGAAAAACAGAGGCAGGAAAAACCCACTATAAATCAAAATATAAAAAGAAAATTAATGAAACTAAATATAACAATAATTCCAGCACAACCCAAAACGACCAAGGCAATCCAACATAATTACACATTTTTGATGATCCTTTACTATTTTCTATTATGTTTTATCCAACATTTCCAAGGACAAATTTTGAAGTTAACCCAATTCAAGCCAAAAATATCTACCTTATATTTAATACTGGATCAATAAGTTTACCAATCAATTCCGAGTATCACTACTTATCTGTAAATATTACAAAAATAGAACAAACTTATTATTAACTTATTAATACAATCAGAAGAATATGAAACTTTATCCCAAGTTCAATATTTAGTAGAGAAATTAAAAAGAGAAATGAATGGCATTAGAATAGCAAAGCGCAGCAAACGCGTCTTAGCTAATTTTATGGGCACAATTTATAAATACCTTTTTGGAACCTTAGATCAAGCAGATAAAGAAGAGCTAGAATATAAAATTCAAAATTTGTCCGAAAACAGCGTCCAAGCTAATGAACTCAACGAAGTCATAAAAACAGTAAATGAAGGCATAAAATTAATAAATTTATTAAGTGCAATACATGAAAGCGATCAAAGATTAAACATTTTCTTATTTAATTTATAACAGTTTACTGAGTATGTAGAAGATATTGAACTTGGAATGCAGTTAACAAGACTTGGCATTTTTAATCCTAAATTACTAAAACATGATTATCTAACAAATATAAACTCAGATAAACTTTTACATATTAAAACTTCAACTTGGCTGAAAACGGATACAAATGAAATTCTAATATTTTCCCATATTCCAAAAGAAATAATTAAAACCCCAATCTCTACAATAATTCCATATCCAGATAGTAATCAAAACATTTTAATAGAAAATGTACAAAATAAATTTTACGTTCAAAATAATCAAACTTATTTGGCATCTTCAAAAACTTTAGTAATAAACAAATGCTTAACGGGCATACTTAACCAATTTAATACAGAATGCAGATATGTAAAAACTCATAAAGAATTTGAAATCAATTATGTCGAACCTAATATAATATTAACTTGGATCTTACCAAAAACCATACTAAACCAAATTGCATAAATACAGATATAATAATAGAGGGAGACAACATAATAAAAGCTTTTAACTGTTCCATACAAATCGAAGACATCTCAATATCAAACACTATGTTAGATTACACACAAACGATTTATGTCAACAACAATATCACTAAATCAAAAGCCCTTTCTTATATACAAGCTAAAGATATTTTTGAAATCCATAATAAAGCAAATAATAAATTTCAAATAATTACATTTACTATTTTAATAGTTTTAGTTGTCACAATAATATTCTATATTATAAAAAAAAATTAATATTTATAATTATGTCCGAACCAATATTAATTTACCCAAATTTCGAAAAAACATTCTCATTAACCACAGATGCAAGCAATGCCGCTCTAGGTGCTGTATTATCACAGGATAGTAAACCCGTTTGTTCCGCTAGCCGTACTCTCAATGAACATGAACTTAATTATTCAGCAATAGAAAAAGAACTTTTAGCTATTGTCGTTTTTATTGTCTTTTTCGTCGTAAATTTCAGATCCTTAGTGATCATCAAACTTTAGTTTGGCTCGATAATATCAAGGAACCAAATATGAAACTCCAAAGATGGAAAATCAGACTAAGTGAGTTTGATTACCATATAAAATATGTACCAGGAAAAGAAAACCATGTCGCTGACGCACTTTCACGTGTAAGAATAGTAAACTTCTACGGCGAATCTCCCACTTCAGCTGCTACCGTACATAGTAGCCATGAAGATAACCAAAATTACATTTCCTTTATGGAAAGACCAATAAACTACTATAATAGACAAATAGAATTTTCAAAGACGACAATAACAATACAGAAATAAGAAAATATTTTCATAAAACAAAACTAAAAATCCATTATAAAGAAATGACAAGCGCATATGCAAAAGAATTAATAAAAAAATATTTGTGTACAAAAAATAGCGTAATTTATTTTCAAAATGAAATAGATTTACTTACATTTCAAAACGCCTTCATAGAAATTGTCAGTCCGAACAACATAACTAAAGTTATGAGAGCAACTAGTAAATTAATAGATATTGAAATATATTGAGAATTTAAAGAAGTAATAATAAAAACCCACAGAGAACTCTTACATCCAGGTATAGAAAAACAAACCAAAATTTTTAAAGAAAAATATTACTACCCAGACTATTAAAAGTTAATACAGAACAACGAATGTGAAGTATGTAACATGTGCAAAACAGAACATGGAGACACTAAATTAAATTACGAGTTAACGCCAAAAATTTTCAATCCTAGAGAAAAATATGTTATCGATTTTAAGTCTTTTAACTTTATGACACTTTTCAGAATTACTGTGTGGGTTAATGGTTTCTCTATATGCTTTTTGAAAAACTAAAAAGTCTTTATTTTAAAAGCAAAGCGCCAGCAACTAAACTTAAAAAGTTTGAAGATGACTTGGTTACTTGGCCGAAAATCTGCAACCACTCTTGAAAATGAAGTTCGTTTATACAAAGCTATACTAAAGCCCGTATGGACTTATGGCATACAGCTCTGGGGTACTGTCAGCAACTCAAATTCTACAACGCTACCAATCAAAAATATTAAGACAAATTGTTAATGCTCCATTTTATATCTCAAATGCAAGTATCCATGAAGACCAATGAATCCCTTATGTTAAAGAAGAAATAGCAAAACATAGTACAAAATATATAGACAGACTAAGAACCCATGAAAATAACTTAGCCTTAAGTTTGGCAAATAATAATAATAACGACAGAAGACTTAAAAGATTTCGCGTGCTAGATCTCCCTGACAAACATGTTATGCATAGAGAACCTAGTAGGGCTTAACGGATAACTACTGCCTCTGTTAATTTAAGATTAATATTAAAATTTACTTATTGTCATACTTGCTTAATAAAAAGAGCAAAAAAAAAAAAATTGTTTATGTACATGGTTTGAGTATAATCTAAGAACAATTAGGTTTTATTATGTTATCTCCTTCTGTTATAATTTCTTAAATACTCATGCGATTTTGATTTAAAACCATTTTTAATAATTTCTAAGTTAACATAATATTTGGCTCTATATAAATTACTTTAAGAATATTTTGGATTTTAGAATATTTACCTTTAGTTCACTTATTTAATATTGGATCTCTATAACTTGAATTTAAAATGTATAATGATCATCCTAACATCTGAATATCTTTTTCTTTGTATGGTATAAAAATCATTAAAAGTGCTGTTTAAATGATATCTTTAGGAATATGGGAAAAATTAAGTATTTAATGCTTTAAATATTTTTTTTATTTAAGTTTTAATGTTCAACAATTTTTAAATTTGTTTAATTTGGTGATACAAGTGAATAATCTTGTAAGTTGCAAACCGAGTTCTATCTTATCAATGTATTCCCTAAAATGTTGCAAGTTGAATGTTAAAAGATCTAGCCTTTGATCACCTTCATAAATTGCGCTTAAATGATTAATTTCTTCAATACCTCTATTGACTGTTTTTATTACTTTTATTCATTAATTTAAACTGAGTTTAGGGAAAGATTATTCATTTTTTGTTTAAGTTCTTATTTTTTATACTCATCTACCTTGCCAAAAAAATATTTATATGCGGTACCAATAATGTTAAACCACGCTTACTGCGTTTTATTATTCTTATTCCATTCATTTCCCTATTTAATTTTTTTGTTAAATATTGGATTTGGGCTATACTGCTATTTATAGCATGTTAAATTAAATCGTTAAAAGTTTGTTCAGTTTGTATTAAATTTACGTTAAAATAGTGATATTCATATTTTATGGGTATATTAATTGAGCCTGTGTTAAATATTAGATATCCATTCCTAGCTTGTATTGGGCTCACATCTAGGTTTTGACCACGGACGATTTGGATAAAACGCATTAAGAATGTAATACTGAGGTTATTGTTTAATTAGGTTCCGTTTGTAATTCGGGTATAGATTGTACATACTTTTATTAATTTACTTTTGTTTCTTGAATTTCGATTTGTAATGCTCAAATTTTCTTCCTCTATTTGTTTCTTCGTAATGTTTGTCATCTGTTTGTTTTATTTGTGTTGTTTTCTTAAAAGGGTTAGTTATTTTACTCTTAACTAACATTGCTTTTCTATATTTAGTATCTACTTCGTGACTTTGTCTATTTTCATTCAGGTTATCTATTCTATTGATTTTTCACATTTTCGAACTTTAGGCATAAATGTAATGTGGCACATATGAATGCTGAATCTTTATCGGCTTTTATTTCGGACGGTTTTCCCATGTCATTAAAGATTTTTAGTAAAGCTCTTTTTGATTCAAGCCAGTCTACAGCTGACTTTAGTGTTTCTATGTCTATGTCTATGTTACTCCTATAGTAGAACGGTATACTAAATTCGTTGAAAAGTATGTAACAGGCAGAAGGATACGTTTCCGACCATATAAAATATATATTCTTGATCAGGATCAATAGCCGAGTCGATCTGGAGATGTCCGTCTGTCCTTCTGTCCATATGAACTCCTCGATCTCAGGAAAAGCTTCCAGAGACTTAGACGCAGCGCAAGTTTGTTTCCATAAGATGATACTCTCACGCCCACACTTTTAAAAAAATTTTAAGTTTTTTTTTCATTTTAATATTTTTTATCATAATATTTTCCGTTACACCAGAAAATTTTGAAATTTCTCATTAGCACTCCCGGTAGCTGAGTAGCGGTTATCTGTAGGGGGAAGGCTTTTTAAAATGTAATGAAATCTTTTTCGTTGTGAAAGTAAATTATGCTATTCCTTGTGCATAAATATTCTTTTATTAATTCTTTGGCATAGGCATTCGTTATTTCTTCATAGTGAATTTTAAGTTTTGCTTTGTGGAAGTATTTTTGTGTTTCTGTATTATTATTATCTTTATTTGCCTATTAAAGTAATTTATTGGTTTTTCCATTAGGGAAATGTAAGGTTGTTTGTCTTCTTGAGCGCGATGAAGATTGGTTGGTTACGGGATTTTCTTCAATTTATCGATTATTTATCTAATTATAGAGCATCGGCTGCATGATTTTCTTTACCATGGAGATATTTTATGTGGTAATCAAACTCATTTAATCTTATATTCCACCTTTAAAGTTTCATATTTGGTTGGTTTATTGAATTGAGCCATACTAACGGTTTGTGATCACTTATGTTTTCGAACTGTCTAGCAAATGGATAGGACCTGAAAAATTTAGTGGCCTAAACGATTGCAAGAAGTTCTTTCTCTTTGCGGAATAATTAACTTCATGCTCGTTCAGAGTTATACTTGCATAGCATATGGGTTTATGCTCTTGCGACAGTAAAATTGCTGGCATCAGTAGGTAATGAAAAATGCTTCTTAAAGTCAGGATGTGTGAGTGGGACGTTATTAGATTTTTAGATTTTCAAAAGCTAAGATATAGTTTGAATATTTAATATAAATTATAAAACCCATTTTTAATCTTAAGTGATTTTGCAATTTTTTGCGAAGTTGGGAATACATTTTTTATTGGACTTTAATATGGGGAAAATTACAATGGCTTTAATTTGATTAAAACAGATTCCATCTGTTGATATTATATAGCACGTAATGTTATATTATTTATGATATATTGACCAGCACGGGACCGCTGTCGAGGACGAATGATAGTGCACGGTGGGACGATGGAGTCATTGGTCGGTGAATATGGTCCAGGGAAGAGCGTCAGCTTGACCTATCGGGCGATACGCCTCTCTACCATAACATCCTAAGCCCCAGGCGAACCAGCACGGGGAAGCGGTCGAGAACACGGGAAGGCCGACGAAGGTGCGACGCCGAGTAGCCGATGGCGAGGAATGTAGGAGTCTATCGCTAAAGAAGTTTGATCGGGCAATCACACAAATCATAAATTTGATGGCACGAACAAACAAACTCTGTGAGCTAGCCGTTGCAATTCGTAGAGAGCAGAATCAAGAAAAACAGTTCTTTACATCTAGCGCCAAACAGTGATTGTCTGGCCAAAAGTCCAAATTGTTTTTTTTTTTGGCCGTCGCAACGATCAGCAAGAAAAACGTGGGTTTGTAAAAAGAAAAAAGAGTCAAGTTAAAGTTTGAAAAGTGATGTGTAATATTTTTTTATCTAGCGTCAAATCTAGCGTCTACATTGCCACAGGCAGCGGAGCACCCTGGCTGTTAGATTGCACGTCTCTGCGAATAGGGCTGTGCAGAAAATGAACTGCACACTCGCCAGATCTGCACACCTTTCTTTTGGAAAACGGGAAAAGTCTTGGCGAGCAGCGAACGCATAACCTCGCGGACTCGCCCTGCCAAAACTGGGAGAAGAAAAAAAAATGTAACCTCTACATATGTACTTACATCTATACTCTACATCCATATACACCACCATATATACAACAATATGTATGAAGGTTATAGATACCAGTGCAACTACAAAACAACTATAATTAAAGAATTTATACAAAATGCAACATACAGTAATGCACAAACTTACAAATACATACATATATACTTATATCGTTTATCAATATTAAAAATAATGCAGATTGAGGAAAAAAACCCCAGAAGTAGAATTAACATTGCACTTGCTTATGTGAATATATATCAACAAATACATATGTATGTCGCAGTTTCGTTGTTATTTGCCATAATGCTAGCGCAGTGAGTTCCGATCGCACTGAAGTACTACGCACAACTGCCCTCTGTCGCACACTTCTTCTACGTGCTTACCATCGAACCACACTCGGCGTCAGCGACAACACGCTGGCGCCGCGCTAAAACGGTTCTTCCCAAAACTACAAAACTACAAGCAACCAATAACTGCGCAAATAGAGGCTGATGCAATATTTCCATTATGATTAAATACACTACCAGAATACCAATACACTAACACATGCAAAATTATGCTCCGACATGTATGTATATGTAATATCCTATAAATCACCACACATAGTCAACCATTAAAGACCCCAAATATAATTAAATATGTATCCTTTAATTGTGCTCCCCTGCCATGAAGAAGTTAGGATTAGTAACATAAATTTTTGTTTTTCTCTCTGATAATAGCAGTGTAGTTCTTGCGGTGCACATTTATTTGGGTAAATATAATATGTATATAGTAGCATATGTACCATAGTATAACACTTTGTAACTCACACACACAGTACATATGTACCACTTGATCACACCCACCCAATCCATTTGCCCAGCAACACACTTAAACTTACAAACCCCAACACATAAGTCAGATCCCAAGCTCGTGGCGACAATAAAAATTTCGGCAGCTTTAACATAAACAATTGATTCATAGACATAAACATCCGCCGATGGCGAATTCGTTATTCCCACTAAGCAACCAAATAGCTTACGCAGCACAAATCCTGGTAATTTTCCATGCGTAACTCTCTTAAAGACCGCAACCCATTTGAATAAAGAAGAGAGCCTTCAAGTTCATATAAACAAAGTCGACCAAGGGTTTGCTAAGCGTTCAACTCACACTCCAGATTCAGATCTAATTCATCCATTATACCATTAAGATGTGAATTGTCTCCGATTCAAAGTTGTATATTTTTTTATATTTTTTTCAAAACTTGCAACCGCGAACTCGTTATTGGCGCAGTCGATGGTCCTAAACTTATAGTGACCAACAGTTCCTTCGCCAAAGTACCTTCGCTTGTGATTTAACTTCAACTTTGTGGCTAATCAATGCTACAAGAAGTAACTATCCACCAGTCATACAGTGCTTAATAATTAAAACCGCTTCAACTTGGTAGCCCACCATAATAGTGTGACCGCTACTAGAAGTGAAAAAATTACATAAGTGCTGCAAAGACAAGACCACTAAAGGGTAACTGAAGCCCCAGGTTTTGCATATCAACCAAAGACAGTGTGTAGCCCGCAAAACAAAAAGTGTGACAACAAAAACAACAAAAACAAGAAAAACAACAATGGCACTAACACAACAACAAGTGCAACTACTCTCCGAGAATTATCTGGACCAGGCTCTTGGTCAGATTCGACAGGTACCAAAATTTACCGGTACGACACTGGAACTTAGCTCGTTCATAAGAAGAATAGAGTTCATACTTCAACTATATCCATCAACTGACGTCCGTCAGTTACACGTCCTCTTCAGTGCAATTGAAATGCAAATTGGAGGCGACACCCAACGAGTATCCCAGCTCAGTGCAGCTGGTACATGGCCGGAATTGAAGGAAGCCCTAATCGCCGAGTTCAAGACCCAGACACCATTTGAAGAGCTTTTGAGATGACTATATAACACACAATTCAATGGATCAGTTCGGAAGTTCATAGAAGAGCTTGAAGCAAAATGCTTTGTTATTACAAATAAGCTAGCTTTAGAAAATAATGATCTACATAATCATATTTATACGAACGCAATGAACAATACAGTAAAAAATGTAATTATTAAAAAACTCCCAGATAGACTCTACATGCAATTAGCCAGATTTGACATAACAACAGTCAGTAAATTAAAGCAAATTGTACAGCAGGTGGGTTGTTATGACAGTACGTGGTCCGATCACCCAAAATCCCAAAACACTCAAAATACCCAAAATAAAAATCAGTACAGCCCAAACTATAACAACACTTCAAATAATCAAAATAGAAATCAAAATTATAATCAAACATCAATTAGCCAAAATAAAAATCAATATATGAACAAAAACAAAAACAAATAACAGCCATGACCACCCTTTCGAATACCTATTCCAAGAATTTAAGCAAAAACTCAACCAAGCACAGACACAAAATCCTTTAAATTATATTTCCAACTATCAACAAAATCCAGTTTCTTAATCCGCTCCTAATCCGGCAACAAAAAGGCAAAGATCTAGTACCAGCGGCCATTCAAAAATGGATACGTCCGAAAATTTTCATTTACATGCCTCGGACGAAGTAGGCACAATTCCTTCATAAATATTGTTTTAAACAATATACCGCTCCGATGTGTTATAGACCCTGGGCCTACAATAAACATCTTAAGAGCAAATATTTTTAATTTTCCAGTTAAAACTACTAATTTACAAATACACACCATTAACGGTAAATCATATTTCTAAAACCAAGTAAGCTTTGCCCTACTAAACAAGTTTTTTATATTCATAATTTTTTTCGAAAATTATGATATTATATTAGGTACAGGGTTCCTAGAAGACGCCAACGCCCAAATAAACTTTGGCAAAAGAAGTGTAGATATGAACAACAACAGTTTCTTAATGGACTACCTACCAAAATAAAACCATTTTATTTTATCCCTAACTTTGCATAAATTGCTAAAGCCATAACGCAAAAACTAAAAAAAAGGTTCCGTTATAAATTCTAAAGATACCGATTATATATCAGCCTTCGAAAAATTAAAATTTTTAATAATGTCCGAACCAATATTAATTTACCCAAATTTCGAAAAAACATTCTCATTAACCACAGATGCAAGCAATGCCGCTCTAGGTGCTGTATTATCACAGGATAGTAAACACGTTTGTTCCGCTAGCCGTACTCTCAATGAACATGAACTTAATTATTCGGCAATAGAAAAAGAACTTTTAGCTATTGTCGTTTTTATTGTCTTTTTGGTCGTAAATTTCAGATCCTTAGTGATCATCAAAATTTAGTTTGGCTCGATAATATCAAGGAAGCAAATATGAAACTCCAAAGATGGAAAATCAGACTAAGTGAGTTTGATTACCATATAAAATATGTACCAGGAAAAGAAAACAATGTCGCCGACGCACTTTCACGTGTAAGATTAGAAAACTTCTACGGCGAATCTCTCACTTCAGCTGCTACCGTACATAGTAGCCATGAAGATAACCAAAATTACATTTCCTTTACGGAAAGACCAATAAACTACTATAATAGACAAATAGAATTTTCAAAGACGACAATAAAAATACAGAAATAAGAAAATATTTTCATAAAACAAAACTAAAAATCCATTATAAAGAAATGACAAGCGCATATGCAAAAGAATTAATAAAAAAATATTTGTGTACAAAAAATAGCGTAATTTATTTTCATAATGAAATAGATTTCCTTACATTTCAAAACGCCTTCATAGAAATTGTCAGTCCGAACAACATAACTAAAGTTATGAGAGCAACCAGTAAATTAATAGATATTGAAACATATTGAAAATTTAAAGAAGTAATAATAAAAACCCACAGAGAACTCTAACATCCAGGTATAAAAAAACAAACCAAAATTTTTAAAGAAAAATATTACTACCCAGACAATCAAAAGTTAATACAGAACAACGAATGTGAAGAATGTAATATGTGCAAAACAGAACATGGAGACACTAAAATAAATTACGAGTTAATGCCAGAAATGTTCAATCCTAGAGAAAAATATGTTATCGATTTTTATTTAATCGATAATAAAACATTCCTGTCATGTATTGACGTTTATTCCAAATATGCGCCTTAATTGAAGTCAGCTCTAGGGATTGGATCGAAGCAAAAAGAGCTCTACTTAAAATTTTTAATGAAATGGGAAAACCGTCCGAAATAAAAGCCGATAAAGACTTATGGCTAAAGTCCGAAAAGTTTCACATTAACGTCACAACAAGTAAAAATATAATTTCTGACATAGAGAGATTTCATAAAACTGTCAACGAAAAGTTAAGAATTATAAGCACTGAGTCCGACCCAGAGAATATAATAACAAAATTTAAAACTCTACTCTATGTTTATAACCATAAAATTAAACATAAAATTACACATTAACATTAACATGCACATGCTGGTTATGAAGTAGATACCAGATATAGACAAGCACCATTAGTAAAATCAAAGACAACAAACCCATATAAAAAGACAGGAGAAATTACACAGATTGATGAAAAACATTATGAAGAGAAAAACAGAGGCAGGAAAAACCCACTATAAATCAAAATATAAAAAGAAAATTAATGAAACTAAATATAACAATAATTCCAGCACAACCCAAAACGACCAAGGCAATCCAACATAATTACACATTTTTGATGATCCTTTACTATTTTCTATTATGTTTTATCCAACATTTTCAAGGACAAATTTTGAAGTTAACCCAATTCAAGCCAAAAATATCTACCTTATATTTAATACTGGATCAATAAGTTTACCAATCAATTCCGAGTATCACTACTTATCTGTAAATATTACAAAAATAGAACAAACTTATTATTAACTTATTAATACAATCAGAAGAATATGAAACTTTATCCCAAGTTCAATATTTAGTAGAGAAATTAAAAAGAGAAATGAATGGCATTAGAATAGCAAAGCGCAGCAAACGCGTCTTAGCTAATTTTATGGGCACAATTTATTAATACCTTTTTGGAACCTTAGATCAAGCAGATAAAAAAGAGCTAGAATATAAAATTCAAAATTTGTCCGAAAACAGCGTCCAAGCTAATGAACTCAACGAAGTCATAAAAACAGTAAATGAAGGCATAAAATTAATAAATTTATTAAGTGCATTACATGAAAGCGATCAAAGATTAAACATTTTCTTATTTAATTTACAACAGTTTACTGAGTATGTAGAAGATATTGAACTTGGAATGCAGTTAACAAGACTTGGCATTTTAAATCCTAAATTACTAAAACATGATTATCTAACAAATATAAACTCAGATAAACTTTTACATATTAAAACTTCCACTTGGCTGAAAACGGATACAAATGAAATTCTAATATTTTCCCATATTCCAAAAGAAATAATTAAAACCCCAATCTCTACAATAATTCCATATCCAGATAGTAATCAAAACATTTTAATAGAAAATGTACAAAATAAATTTTACGTTCAAAATACTCAAACTTATTTGGCATCTTCAAAAACTTTAATAATAAACAAATGCTTAACGGGCATACTTAACCAATTGAATACAGAATGCAGATATGTAAAAACTCATAAAGAATTTGAAATCAATTATGTCGAACCTAATATAATATTAACTTGGAACTTACCAAAAACCATACTAAACCAAATTGCATAAATAGAGATATAATAATAGGGGGAGACAACATAATAAAAGCTTTTAACTGTTCCATACAAATCGAAGACATCTCAATATCAAACACTATGTTAGATTACACACAAACGATTTATGTCAACAACAATATCACTAAATCAAAAGCCCTTTCTTATATACAAGCTAAAGATATTTTTGAAATCCATAATAAAGCAAATAATAAATTTCAAATAATTACATTTACTATTTTAATAGTTTTAGTTGTCACAATAATATTCTATATTGTAAAAAAAAATTAATATTTATAATTATGTCCGAACCAATATTAATTTACCCAAATTTCGAAAAAGCATTCTCATTAACCACAGATGCAAGCAATGCCGCTCTAGGTGCTGTATTATCACAGGATAGTAAACCCTTTTGTTCCGCTAGCCGTACTCTCAATGAACATGAACTTAATTATTCAGCAATAGAAAAAGAACTTTTAGCTTTTGTCGTTTTTATTGCCTTTTTGGTCGTAAATTTCAGATCCTTAATGATCATCAAACTTTAGTTTGGCTCGATAATATCAAGGAACCAAATATGAAACTCCAAAGATGGAAAATCAGACTAAGTGAGTTTGATTACCATATAAAATATGTACCAGGAAAAGAAAACCATGTCGCCGACGCACTTTCACGTGTAAAAATAGAAAACTACGGCGTATCTCCCACTTCAGCTGCTACCGTACATAGTAGCCATGAAGATAACCAAAATTACATTTCCTTTATGGAAAGACCAATAACCTACTATAATAGACAAATAGAATTTTCAAAGACGACAATAACAATACAGAAATAAGAAAATATTTTCATAAAACAAAACTAAAAATCCATTATAAAGAAATGACAAGCGCATATGCAAAAGAATTAATAAAAAAATATTTGTGTACAAAAAATAGCGTAATTTATTTTCAAAATGAAATAGATTTACTTACATTTCAAAACGCCTTCATAGAAATTGTCAGTCCGAACAACATAACTAAAGTTATGAGAGCAACTAGTAAATTAATAGATATTGAAATATATTGAGAATTTAAAGAAGTAATAATAAAAACCCACAGAGAACTCTTACATCCAGGTATAGAAAAACAAACCAAAATTTTTAAAGAAAAATATTACTACCCAGACTATTAAAAGTTAATACAGAACAACGAATGTGAAGTATGTAACATGTGCAAAACAGAACATGGAGACACTAAATTAAATTACGAGTTAACGCCAAAAATTTTCAATCCTAGAGAAAAATATGTTATCGATTTTAAGTCTTTTAACTTTATGACACTTTTCAGAATTACTGTGTGGGTTAATGGTTTCTCTATATGCTTTTTGAAAAACTAAAAAGTCTTTATTTTAAAAGCAAAGCGCCAGCAACTAAACTTAAAAAGTTTGAAGATGACTTGGTTACTTGGCCGAAAATCTGCAACCACTCTTGAAAATGAAGTTCGTTTATACAAAGCTATACTAAAGCCCGTATGGACTTATGGCATACAGCTCTGGGGTACTGTCAGCAACTCAAATTCTACAACGCTACCAATCAAAAATATTAAGACAAATTGTTAATGCTCCATTTTATATCTCAAATGCAAGTATCCATAAAGACCAATGAATCCCTTATGTTAAAGAAGAAATAGCAAAACATAGTACAAAATATATAGACAGACTAAGAACCCATGAAAATAACTTAGCCTTAAGTTTGTCAAATAATAATAATAACGACAGAAGACTTACAAGATTTCGCGTGCTAGATCTTCCTGACAAACATGTTATGCATAGAGAACCTAGTAGGGCTTAACGGATAACTACTGCCTCTATTGACTGTTTTTATTATTTTTATTCATTAATTTAAACTGAGTTTAGGGAAAGATTATTCATTTTTTGTTTAAGTTCTTATTTATTATACTCATCTACCTTGCCAAAAAAATATTTATATGCGGTACCAATAATGTTAAACCACGCTTACTGCGTTTTATTATTCTTATTCCATTCATTTCCCTATTTAATTTTTTTGTTAAATATTGGATATGGGCTATACTGCTATTTATAGCTAGTTAAATTAAATCGTTAAAAGTTTGTTCAGTTTGTATTAAATTTACGTTAAAATAGTGATATTCATATTTTATGGGTATATTAATTGAGCCTGTGTTAAATATTAGATATCCATTCCTAGCTTGTATTGGGCTCACATCTAGGTTTTGACCACGGACGATTTGGATAAAACGCATTAAGAATGTAATAGTGAGGTTATTGTTTAATTAGGTTCCGTTTGTGATTCGGGTGTAGATTGTACTTATTTTTATTAATTTACTTTTGTTTCTTGAATTTCGATTTGTAATGCTCAACTTTTCTTCCTCTATTTGTTTCTTCGTAATGTTTGTCATCTGTTTGTTTTATTTGTGTTGTTTTCTTAAAAGGGTTAGTTATTTTACTCTTAACTAACATTGCTTTTCTATATTTAGTATCTACTTCGTGACTTTGTCTTGTTTCATTCAGGTTATCTATTCTATTGATTTTTCACATTTTCGAACTTTAGGCATAAATGTAATGTGGCACATATGAATGCTGAATCTTTATCGGCTTTTATTTCGGACGGTTTTCCCATGTCATTAAAGATTTTTAGTAAAGCTCTTTTTGATTCAAGCCAGTCTACAGCTGACTTTAGTGTTTCTATGTCTATGTCTATGTTACTCCTATAGTACAACGGTATACTAAATTCGTTGAAAAGTATATAACAGGCAGAAGGATACGTTTCCGACCATATAAAATATATATTCTTGATCAGGATCAATAGCCGAGTCGATCTGGAGATGTCCGTCTGTCCTTCTGTCCATATGAACTCCTCGATCTCAGGAAAAGCTTCCAGAGACTTAGACGCAGCGCAAGTTTGTTTCCATAAGGTGATACTCTCACGGCCACACTTTTAAAAAAATTTTAAGTTTTTTTTCATTTTATTATTTTTTATCATAATTTTTTCCGTTACACCAGAAAATTTTGAAATTTCTCATTAGCACTCCCGGTAGCTGAGTAGCGGTTATCTGTAGAGGGGAGGCTTTTTAAAATGTAATGAAATCTTTTTCGTTGTGAAAGTAAATTATGCTATTCCTTGTGCATAAATATTCTTTTATTAATTCTTTGGCATAGGCATTCGTTATTTCTCAAAAGTGAATTTTAAGTTTTGCTTTGTGGAAGTATTTTTGTGTTTCTGTATTATTATTATCTTTAATAAATTTTATTTGCCTATTAAAGTAATTTATTGGATTTCCATTAGGGAAATGTAAGGTTGTTTGTCTTCTTGAGCGCGATGAAGATTGGTTGGTTACGGGATTTTCTTCAATTTATCGATTATTTATCTAATTATAGAGCATCGGCTGTATGATTTTCTTTACCATGGAGATATTTTATGTGGTAATCAAACTCATTTAATCTTATATTCCACCTTTAAAGTTTCATATTTGGTTGGTTTATTGAATTGAGCCATACTAACGGTTTGTGATCACTTATGTTTTCGAACTGTCTAGCAAATGGATAGGACCTGAAAAATTTAGTGGGAAGGCTTAATGGGGAATATAATGGAGCCGTCGACCCTAGGGGAGCGCATGATCTCGGACCAGTGCGACTGGGACTCCAGTTCGCTGCGGACTCGATGAAGCGGTTGCGTGCAGCTGAGAGGGAAAGAGCCAGAATACGCCTATGCGAAGCATAGCCTAGCGGTAGTACCGCAGGGACTCCAGGATCTACCTTGTTCCTTTTATTCCAAACAACCCGAACCCGTCCTCCTCCTCCCTCACCAACCACCAGCAAACGTGTATATATTTGTATATCCTCAATCAACCCAAATAAAACCTGATTTAAAAAAAAAAAAAAAAAATACTTATATCGTTTATCAATATTAAAAATAATGCAGATTGGGGAAAAAAAGAAGTTGAATTAACATTGCACTTGCTTATGTGAATATATATCAACAAATACATATGTATGTCGCAGTTTCGTTGTTATTTGCCATAATGCTAGCGCAGTGAGTTCCGATCGCACTGAAGTACTACGCACAACTGCCCTCTGTCGCACACTTCTTCTACGTGCTTACCATCGAACCACACTCGGCGTCAGCGACAACACGCTGGCGCCGCGCTAAAACGGTTCTTCCCAAAACTACAAAACTACAAGCAACCAATAACTGCGCAAATAGAGGCTAATGCAATATTTCCATTATGATGAAATACACTACCAGAATACCAATACACTAACACATGCAAAATTATGCTCCGACACGGCCATCCTGACCATTACACGACCTCGTGAAATATTATCATAATGCTTCCTCTTTAATACAACAAAACCATTTTCAAATTACACTTACATTAACAAATTAAATTTCACACCTCAATATCATTCCTAGAGCAATACAAAACTTTTTAACATAATTCATTCATCATCATCATTACAATATCTAATGCGCCACACGCCATGATCAAAACAATTGTTTTGCACTTGTGCTTACATTATTATTATAAATTTCATTATAAGCCCTTCAGGCCTCCGCAGTGTCACTTGCTAAAGCTTATATTCTAATCATTTCATTACTGTCTCTTTCAACAGCTTTCTTTTCCATTTCCTTATCACTGTCTCTTTCAACAGTTTCATTTTCCATTTCTTCATTACTGTCTCTTTCAACAGCTTCATTTTCCATTTCTTCATTACTGTCTCTTTCAACAGCTTCATTTTCCATCTCTTCATCACTGTCTCTTTCAACAGTTTCATTTTCCATTTCTTCATTACTGTCTCTTTCAACAGTTTCATTTTCAACCATTACATTTAAATTCTTTTTACATTTTTCTAATTCTTCTTGTACTTGCCAATCTGGCATTTTTCTTATGTCATCGTGAGCATATTTATATTTTCTAACAATTTGGTTATTTCAAAAGGCCCTCTAAACTTCGGACTTAACTTTGTTTGATGCCTTTCTTCATTTTTTAACAACACGAAATCTCCAACTTGACATTTAACAACTTTGGCTTTTCCTTTATCAAATTGCTTCTTGTTATATGCTGCTGCAGCTGAAATATTGTGAACTGCCCGTGCTCTTACTTCTGCCAAATCAATCTCGTCTGCCGTATCGCAAGGTGGAAGCAACCCCAACGGGTGGGCAACTTTGCCAATAAACAGTTCTAAGGGACTTGCCTTAGTTGCTTTACTAACCGTACAGTTTAACGCTAATTGAACCTCTCCCAACGCATCTTGCCAAGCGCGGCTGCTAGTCTCAACTGCAGTCAATAAGTTCTTTAAGGTGCTCATAGTGCGTTCGACTTGCATAGGGTGAGCAGCTCGGTTTTACAATCTTACACTCCAATAGCTCCTTAATTTTTTTTCACGCACCAACTCTCTTTCATTTGGACTAAGCCTATATGGTCTTCTTTGAACAATTTTATTTGGGTCTACCAATTTAATTTTCATTTCCCCTGTGCTAACCCCAGACAAAGGAATTCCGTTAATAAAAGATTTTGAGTATTTTCCCATTAGACTCTTTAACCTCCTCATATCTTCACCAACAAGATCAGCATTCAACTCGCAAAGTTGTTTATCATTTGAACAATAATTTACAGTTTTTGATCTGATAATTTCAAATTGACCAGGTGATTCTTTTACATTAAATCCTGAGAACCACACTTCTCGACCAATAATGGTATCATTTCTTAAATGCACATCGTCAAAAACATGAAACAATATCTCAATACAATAGTTGTTAATTTTTACGTTACTAAGTATTTGCAATGTGCTACAAATACTACCATTGCCAATACCTTTCAACAGCACTACATTGTTAATTCTTTTACCAACAAATTTGTTACTTAGCTTTTGTTTAATTAAAGAACATTCCGATCCAGAGTCAAAAGTTATTGGATATGTCTCGCACTGATGAACCATCTCGCCCTTGGGTTCAACAATTTCACAAAGTTCCGCCCTTTTTTTCCTGAAGCGTGCCTTTTTCTTTCTTCGGTTTACTGCAATATGTTGAAATATGGCCACGTTCTCCACAGTTAAAACAGGTTACATCCGATTTTTGATGTTGACCAACTGCGCTTCTATCGTTGCTGTCCTTAGCACGAGATGAAAGATTTTGCTGCTGTTTAATTCTGCATTCGATCATCTTGTGGCCTAGTTTTCCACAGAAATGACATCTTATTTCAGACGGAGCCGCTTCTTCTTGCAGAGTTTTCTTCCTTTTGTTGAAGGTAAATGCTTTAAGCTCCGTTTGCAATTCACTTGTGGTCCGTACATTTGAAGTAAATGTCAATCGCTGCAATCTGCTATCCACATGTGCCATCTTAGCAAGCGTTACTGAAGCTGCAATTTCCTCCACATTCATATCACGCCATTTCGTAATAAGTGACGTCATCATGCGACTAGCATAATTGGAAAGGCATTCACCGTCAGTTGGACAATCTGCCAGCATTGCCAAAAACATAGCCGCTGGAGTTTCCGCACTGGCAAAACGTTGAACGAAAAGTTCTTTAAATTCGGCGCAAGTTATGCCAGGATAACAAATTTGAGCAAGCCACTGCGAAGCACTACCTTCCATCGCTGCAATCAAAGCCATTACCAACGCGCTGCCTTTTATGGTGTTTTCTGCGAAAATTATGTCCACTGTAGAGCACCACTCCGTTGCATCGACGCCAGCACCGTCTGCGTTGAATTTGGGTAGCACTACCGAATTTTTATTTGTTGTTTCGGATGTCGTTGTTTGCAGTGTTTTAACAAGCTCAATAAAGTTTCTATTTTGCATTTCCATTAAAATCCGCCATGGTTCACTAGACATATCAGGTAGCGAGCCCGATCCCACTTCTGATGTCGCAGTTTCGTTGTTATTTGCCATAATGCTAGCGCAGTGAGTTCCGATCGCACTGAAGTACTACGCACAACTGCCCTCTGTCGCACACTTCTTCTACGTGCTTACCATCGAACCACACTCGGCGTCAGCGACAACACGCTGGCGCCGCGCTAAAACGGTTCTTCCCAAAACTACAAAACTACAAGCAACCAATAACTGCGCAAATAGAGACTGATGCAATATTTCCATTATGATTAAATACACTACCAGAATACCAATACACTAACACATGCAAAATTATGCTCCGACATGTATGTATATGTAATATCCTATAAATCACCACACATAGTCAACCATTAAAGACCCCAAATATAATTAAATATGTATCCTTTAATTGTGCTCCCCTGCCATGAAGAAGTTAGGATTAGTAACATAAATTTTTGTTTTTCTCTCTGATAATAGCAGTGTAGTTCTTGCGGTGCACATTTATTTGGGTAAATATAATATGTATATAGTAGCATATGTACCATAGTATAACACTTTGTAACTCACACACACAGTACATATGTACCACTTGATCACACCCACCCAATCCATTTGCCCAGCAACACACTTAAACTTACAAACCCCAACACATAAGTCAGATCCCAAGCTCGTGGCGACAATAAAAATTTCGGCCGCTTTAACATAAACAATTGATTCATAGACATAAACATCCGCCGATGGCGAATTCGTTATTCCCACTAAGCAACCAAATAGCTTACGCAGCACAAATCCTGGTAATTTTCCATGCGTAACTCTCTTAAAGACCGCAACCCATTTGAATAAAGAAGAGAGCCTTCAAGTTCATATAAACAAAGTCGACCAAGGGTTTGCTAAGCGTTCAACTCACACTCCAGATTCAGATCTAATTCATCCATTATACCATTAAGATGTGAATTGTCTCCGATTCAAAGTTGTATATTTTTTTATATTTTTTTCAAAACTTGCAACCGCGAACTCGTTATTGGCGCAGTCGATGGTCCTAAACTTATAGTGACCAACAGTTCCTTCGCCAAAGTACCTTCGCTTGTGATTTAACTTCAACTTTGTGGCTAATCAATGCTACAAGAAGTAACTATCCACCAGTCATACAGTGCTTAATAATTAAAACCGCTTCAACTTGGTAGCCCACCATAATAGTGTGACCGCTACTAGAAGTGAAAAAATTACATAAGTGCTGCAAAGACAAGACCACTAAAGGGTAACTGAAGCCCCAGGTTTTGCATATCAACCAAAGACAGTGTGTAGCCCGCAAAACAAAAAGTGTGACAACAAAAACAACAAAAACAAGAAAAACAACAATGGCACTAACACAACAACAAGTGCAACTACTCTCCGAGAATTATCTGAACCAGGCTCTTGGTCAGATTCGACAGGTACCAAAATTTACCGGTACGACACTGGAACTTAGCTCGTTCATAAGAAGAATAGAGTTCATACTTCAACTATATCCATCAACTGACGTCCGTCAGTTACACGTCCTCTTCAGTGCAATTGAAATGCAAATTGGAGGCGACACCCAACGAGTATCCCAGCTCAGTGCAGCTGGTACATGGCCGGAATTGAAGGAAGCCCTAATCGCCGAGTTCAAGACCCAGACACCATTTGAAGAGCTTTTGAGACGACTATATAACACACAATTCAATGGATCAGTTCGGAAGTTCATAGAGGAGCTTGAAGCAAAATGCTTTGTTATAACAAATAAGCTAGCTTTAGAAAATAATGATCTACATAATCATATTTATACGAACGCAATGAACAATACAGTAAAAAATGTAATTATTAAAAAACTCCCAGATAGACTCTACATGCAATTAGCCAGATTTGACATAACAACAGTCAGTAAATTAAAGCAAATTGTACAGCAGGTGGGTTGTTATGACAGTACGTGGTCCGATCACCCAAAATCCCAAAACACTCAAAATACCCAAAATAAAAATCAGTACAGCCCAAACTATAACAACACTTCAAATAATCAAAATAGAAATCAAAATTATAATCAAACATCAATTAGCCAAAATAAAAATCAATATATGAACAAAAACAAAAACAAATAACAGCCATGACCACCCTTTCGAATACCTATTCCAAGAATTTAAGCAAAAACTCAACCAAGCACAGACACAAAATCCTTTAAATTATATTTCCAACTATCAACAAAATCCAGTTTCTTAATCCGCTCCTAATCCGGCAACAAAAAGGCAAAGATCTAGTACCAGCGGCCATTCAAAAATGG
This sequence comes from Drosophila erecta, assembly GCF_003286155.1. Lineage (NCBI taxonomy): Eukaryota > Metazoa > Arthropoda > Insecta > Diptera > Drosophilidae > Drosophila > Drosophila erecta. Next base: position 224,706 of record NW_020825231.1, on the reverse strand, counting down.
ATACGTCCGAAAATTTTCATTTACATGCCTCGGACGAAGTAGGCACAATTCCTTCATAAATATTGTTTTAAACAATATACCGCTCCGATGTGTTATAGACACTGGGCCTACAATAAACATCTTAAGAGCAAATATTTTTAATTTTCCAGTTAAAACTACTAATTTACAAATACACACCATTAACGGTAAATCATATTTATAAAACCAAGTAAGCTTTGCCCTACTAAACAAGTTTTTTATATTCATAATTTTTTTCGAAAATTATGATATTATATTAGGTACAGGGTTCCTAGAAGACGCCAACGCCCAAATAAACTTTGGCAAAGGAAGTGTAGATATAAACAACAACAGTTTCTTAATGGACTACCTACCAAAATAAAACCATTTTTATTTCATCCCTAACATTGCATAATTGCTAAAGCATAACGCAAAAACTAAAAAAAGGGTTCCGTTATAAATTCTAAAGAAACCAATTATATATCAGCCTTCGAAAAATTAAAGTTTTTAATTATGTCCGAACCAATATTAATTTACCCAAATTTCGAAAAAAAATAAACTACTATAAACTAATAACTACTACAATAAACTACTATAATAGACAAATAGAATTTTCAAAGACGACAATAACAATACAGAATTAGGAAAATATTTTCATAAAACAAAACTAAAAATCCATTATAAAGAAATGACAAGCGCATATGCAAAAGAATTAATAAAAAAATATTTGTGTACAAAAAATAGCGTAATTTATTTTCATAATGAAATAGATTTCCTTACATTTCAAAACGCCTTCTTAGAAATTGTCACTCCGAACAACATAACTAAAGTTATGAGAGCAACCAGTAAATTAATAGATATTGAAACATATTGAGAATTTAAAGAAGTAATAATAAAAACCCACAGAGAACTCTAACATCCAGGTATAGAAAAACAAACCAAAATTTTTAAAGAAAAATATTACTACCCAGACTTTCAAAAGTTAATACAGAACAACGAATGTGAAGTATGTAACATGTGCAAAACAGAACATGGAGACACTAAATTAAATTACGAGTTAACGCCAGAAATTTTCAATCCTCAATCGATAATAAAACATTCCTGTCATGTATTGACGTTTATTCCAAATATGCCGCCTTAATTGAAGTCAGCTCTAGGGATTGGCTCGAAGCAAAAAGAGTCCTACTTAAAATTTTTAATGAAATGGGAAAACCGTCCGAAATAAAAGCCGATAAGGGCTCACCATTTATGTGTGCTGCATTACATTTATGGCTAAAGTCCGAAAATGTTCACATTAACGTCACAACAAGTAAAAAAAGAATTTCTGACAGAGAGATTTCATAAAACTGTCAACGAAAAGTTAAGAATTATAAGACCTGAGTCCGACCCAGAGAATAAAATAACAAAATTTGAAACCCTACTCTATGTTTATAACCATAAAATTAAACATAATACAACAGGTAAAACACCAGCAGATATTTTTATATATGCAGGAACACCTGCACATGACACCCAGCAAGAGAAAATTAATAAAATAAATTAATTAAACGAAAATAGACATAGTTATGAAGTAGATACCAGATATAGACAAGCACCATTAGTAAAATCAAAGACAACAAACCCATATAAAAAGACAGGAGAAATTACACAGATTGACGAAAAACATTATGAAGAGAAAAACAGAGGCAGGAAAATAACCCACTATAAATCAAAATATAAAAAGAAAAAGAAGATTAATGAAACTAAATATAACAATAATTCCAGCACAACCCAAAACGACCAAGGCAATCCAACATAATTACACAATTTTGATGATCCTTTACTATTTTCTATTATGTTTTATCCAACATGTCCAAGGACAAAATCTTGAAGTTAACCCAATTCATGCCGAAAATGGCTACCTTATATTTAATACTGGATCAACAAGTTTACCAATCAATTACGAGTATCACTACTTATCTGTAAATATTACAAAAATAGAACAAACATATTATTAACTTATTAATACAACCAGAAGAATATGAAACTTTATCCCAAGTTCAATATTTAGCAGAGAAATTAAAAAGAGAAATGAATGGCATTAGAATAGCAAAGCGCAGCAAACGCGGCTTAGCTAATTTTATGGGCACAATTTATAAATACCTTTTTGGAACCTTAGATCAAGCAGATAAGGAAGAGCTAGAATATAAAATTCAAAATTTGTCCGAAAACAGCGTCCAAGCTAATGAACTCAACGAAGTCATAAAAACAGTAAATGAAGGCATAAAATTAATAAATTTATTAAGTGCATTACATGAAAGCGATCAAAGATTAAACATTTTCTTATTTAATTTACAACAGTTTACTGAGTATGTAGAAGATATTGAACTTGGAATGCAGTTAACAAGACTTGGCATTTTAAATCCTAAATTACTAAAACATGATTATCTAACAAATATAAACTCAGATAAACTTTTACATATTAAAACTTCCACTTGGCTGAAAACGGATACAAATGAAATTCTAATATTTTCCCATATTCCAAAAGAAATAATTAAAACCCCAATCTCTACAATAATTCCATATCCAGATAGTAATCAAAACATTTTAATAGAAAATGTACAAAATAAATTTTACGTTCAAAATAATCAAACTTATTTGGCATCTTCAAAAACTTTAATAATAAACAAATGCTTAACGGGCATACTTAACCAATTTAATACAGAATGCAGATATGTAAAAACTCATAAAGAATTTGAAATCAATTATGTCGAACCTAATATAATATTAACTTGGAACTTACCAAAAACCATACTAAACCAAATTGCATAAATAGAGATATAATAATAGGGGGAGACAACATAATAAAAGCTTTTAACTGTTCCATACAAATCGAAGACATCTCAATATCAAACACTATGTTAGATTACACACAAACGATTTATGTCAACAACAATATCACTAAATCAAAAGCCCTTTCTTATATACAAGCTAAAGATATTTTTGAAATCCATAATAAAGCAAATAATAAATTTCAGATAATTACATTTACTATTTTAATAGTTTTAGTTGTCACAATAATATTCTATATTATAAAAGATTATATACTATAAAAGACAAGCGGTTTTAATTATTAAGCACTGTATGACTGGTGGATAGTTACTTCTTGTAGCATTGATTAGCCACAAAGTTGAAGTTAAATCACAAGCGAAGGCACTGTTCGTCACTATAAGTTTAGGACCACCGACTGCGCCAATAACGAGTTCGCGGTTGCAAGTTTTGAAAAAAATATAAAAAAATATACAACTATAAATATAAAATATACAACAAAATATACAATACATCGGAGACAATTCACATCTTAATGGTATAATGGATGAATTAGATCTGAATCTGGAGTGTGAGTTGAACGCTTAGCAAACCCTTGGTTGACTTTGTTTATATGAACTTGAAGGCTCTCTTCTTTATTCAAATGGGTTGCGCTCTTTACGAGAGTTGCGCATGGAAAATTACCAGGATTTGTGCTGCGTAAGCTATTTGGTTGCTTAGTGGCAATAACGAATTTCGGCATCGGCGGCTGTTTATGTCTATGAATCAATTGTTTATGTTAACGCGGCCGAAATTGTTATTGTCGCCAAGAGCTTGGGATCTGACTTATGTGTTGGGGCCAATGGATTGGGTGGGTGTGATCAAATGGTACATATGTACTGTGTGTGTGTGGTGTGTGTGAGTGACAAAGTATTATACTATGGTACATATGCTACTTCCCCATCCTTAAGAAATTAGCCTGTCCTCAGGCGGATAATTTAGGATACAAAACAGGATTTACATTATTTTCTATTTCTGTTACATCATTGTTTATAATATTTGATTCAATAGGAGTGGGTACTTGTCTTTTGAATTTGATTATAATTTTCTTAGGTATATTCTTATATTTTTAGATATAATAGAATATTATTATGACAACTAAAACTATTAAAATAGTAAATGTAATTATTTGAAATTTATTATTTGCTTTATTATGGATTTCAAAAATATCTTCAGCTTGTATATAAGAAAGGGCTTTTAATTTAGTGATATTGTTGTTAACATAAATCGTTTGTGTGTAATCTAACATAGTGTTTGATATTGAGATGTCTTCGATTTGTATGGAACAGTTAAAAGCTTTTATTATGTTGTCTCCCTCTATTATTATATCTCTATTTATGCAATTTTTGTTAAGTATGGTTTTTGGTAAGTTCCAAGTTAATATTATATTAGGTTCGACATAATTGATTTCAAATTCTTTATGAGTTTTTAAATATCTGCATTCTGTATTAAATTGGTTAAGTATGCCAGTTAAGCATTTGTTTATTATTAAAGTTTTTGAAGATGCCAAATAAGTTTGATTATTTTGAACGTAAAATTTATTTTGTACATTTTCTATTAAAATGTTTTGATTACTATCTGGATATGGAATTATTGTAGAGATTGGGGTTTTAATTATTTCTTTTGGAATATGGGAAAATATTAGAATTTCATTTGTATCCGTTTTCAGCCAAGTGGAAGTTTTAATATGTAAAAGTTTATCTGAGTTTATATTTGATAGATAATCATGTTTTAGTAATTTGGGATTAAAAATGCCAAGTCTTGTTAACTGCATTCCAAGTTCAATATCTTCTACATACTCAGTAAACTGTTATAAATTAAATAAGAAAATGTTTAATCTTGGATCGCTTTCATGTAATGCACTTAATAAATTTATTAATTTTATGCCTTCATTTACTGTTTTTATGACTTCGTTGAGTTCATTAGCTTGGACGCTGTTTTCGGACAAATTTTGAATTTTATATTCTAGCTCTTCCTTATCTGCTTGATCTAAGGTTCCAAAAAGGTATTTATAAATTGTGCCCATAAAATTAGCTAAGCCGCGTTTGCTGCGCTTTGCTATTCTAATGCCATTCATTTCTCTTTTTAATTTCTCTGCTAAATATTGAACTTGGGATAAAGTTTCATATTCTTCTGGTTGTATTAATAAGTTAATAATAAGTTTGTTCTATTTTTGTAATATTTACAGATAAGTAGTGATACTCGTAATTGATTGGTAAACTTGTTGATCCAGTATTAAATATAAGGTAGATATTTTTGGCTTGAATTGGGTTAACTTCAAAATTTGTCCTTGGAAATGTTGGATAAAACATAATAGAAAATAGTAAAGGATCATCAAAATTGTGTAATTATGTTGGATTGCCTTGGTCGTTTTGGGTTGTGCTGGAATTATTGTTATATTTAGTTTCATTAATCTTCTTTTTCTTTTTATATTTTGATTTATAGTGGGTTATTTTCCTGCCTCTGTTTTTCTCTTCATAATGTTTTTCGTCAATCTGTGTAATTTCTCCTGTCTTTTTATATGGGTTTGTTGTCTTTGATTTTACTAATGGTGCTTGTCTATATCTGGTATCTACTTCATAACTATGTCTATTTTCGTTTAATTAATTTATTTTATTAATTTTCTCTTGCTGGGTGTCATGTGCAGGTGTTCCTGCATATATAAAAATATCTGCTGGTGTTTTACCTGTTGTATTATGTTTAATTTTATGGTTATAAACATAGAGTAGGGTTTCAAATTTTGTTATTTTATTCTCTGGGTCGGACTCAGGTCTTATAATTCTTAACTTTTCGTTGACAGTTTTATGAAATCTCTCTGTCAGAAATTCTTTTTTTACTTGTTGTGACGTTAATGTGAACATTTTCGGACTTTAGCCATAAATGTAATGCAGCACACATAAATGGTGAGCCCTTATCGGCTTTTATTTCGGACGGTTTTCCCATTTCATTAAAAATTTTAAGTAGGACTCTTTTTGCTTCGAGCCAATCCCTAGAGCTGACTTCAATTAAGGCGGCATATTTGGAATAAACGTCAATACATGACAGGAATGTTTTATTATCGATTGAGGATTGAAAATTTCTGGCGTTAACTCGTAATTTAATTTAGTGTCTCCATGTTCTGTTTTGCACATGTTACATACTTCACATTCGTTGTTCTGTATTAACTTTTGAAAGTCTGGGTAGTAATATTTTTCTTTAAAAATTTTGGTTTGTTTTTCTATACCTGGATGTTAGAGTTCTCTGTGGGTTTTTATTATTACTTCTTTAAATTCTCAATATGTTTCAATATCTATTAATTTACTGGTTGCTCTCATAACTTTAGTTATGTTGTTCGGAGTGACAATTTCTAAGAAGGCGTTTTGAAATGTAAGGAAATCTATTTCATTATGAAAATAAATTACGCTATTTTTTGTACACAAATATTTTTTTATTAATTCTTTTGCATATGCGCTTGTCATTTCTTTATAATGGATTTTTAGTTTTGTTTTATGAAAATATTTTCCTAATTCTGTATTGTTATTGTCGTCTTTGAAAATTCTATTTGTCTATTATAGTAGTTTATTGTAGTAGTTATTAGTTTATAGTAGTTTATTTTTTTTCGAAATTTGGGTAAATTAATATTGGTTCGGACATAATTAAAAACTTTAATTTTTCGAAGGCTGATATATAATTGGTTTCTTTAGAATTTATAACGGAATCTTTTTTTAGTTTTTGTGTTATGGGTTTAGCAATTTTTGCAAAGTTAGGGATAAATTTACGGTAGAAACCGCAAAGTCCTAAAAATGATTTTATTTCTTTATTAGTTTTAGGTAATGGGAATTTGGGTTGGGCTTTATGCCTTCCGTAGTTACAATGTGTCCTAAGAACTCTGTTTCCCTTTTCATAAATTCACATTTGTCAAGTTGTAACTTTAGATTAGCTTCTTGTAATTTAGCAAATACTTTACGTAGAGATAACGAGAGTTATTCCAATGAAATGGAAAAAACTATTATATCGTCCACGTAAACTAAACAATCTTTGTAAATTAGGTCTTCTAATAGATTGTTAATACAACGTTGAAATGTTGCAGGTGCGTTCTTCAGTCCTTCAGTAGGGTGAGTTCGATTATCGAACAATGCCTTGTTGAATCATTTCTTTGATTTGTACCTCGACTTCTTTGTCGTAGGCCTGGGGGTATTTGTAAGGTTTCCTATAGATTGGGTCTTCATGTTTAGTTTTGATGACATGCTTTACAGTACTTGTGAAGGTCAAATTTTCACCTTCTCTGTATGGTATGTCCCTAAATTCTTGAAGAATTTTAGTAAGGGCATTTGACTCTTCTTTATTTAGATGGTCATTCATTTGATTCCCTTATCTCGTTTCCTATTGCATAATTTGTGGCTTCATCATCAGTGGATAATGATGGCAATATTATGAAGGAATTGTGTCTTCTTCTTCGTCCGAGGCATGTAGATGAAAATTTTCGGACGTATCCATTTTTGAATGGCCGCTGGTACTAGGTCTTTGCCTTTTTGTTGCCGGATTCGGAGCGGATGAAGAAACTGGATTTTGTTGATAGTTGTTGGAATAATTTAAAGGATTTTGTGTCTGTGCTTGGTTGAGTTTTTGCTTAAATTCTTGGAATAGGTATTCAAAGGGCTGGTCATGGCTGTTATTGTTTTTGTTCATATATTGATTTTTATTTTGGCTTATTGATTTTTGATTATAATTTTGATTTCTATTTTGATTATTTGTAGTGTTGTTATAGTTTGGGCTGTACTGATTTTTATTTTGGGTATTTTGAGTATTTTGGGATTTTGGGTGATCGGACCATGTACTGTCATAACAACCCTCCTGCTGTACAATTTGCTTTAATTTACTGACTGTTGTTATATCAAATCTGGCTAATTGCATGTAGAGTCTATCTGGGAGTTTTTTAATAATTACACTTTTTACTGTATTGTTCATTGCGTTTGTATAAATGTGATTATGTAGTTCATTATTTTCTAAAGCTAGTGTCTAAACATGTGTTTAGACATGATAAGTAGACAATCTATAAATATGTTCTATTTAAGGGCTGCAATAAACATGTCACGGGACAGCATAAGTGGCAACTATTGCAGTGGTCTATTGCCGAAGTGTCAAGAGATATGATCACGCGGGAGGTGACTAGCGCGGTCATAGGCTTCAAACATAGATTTGAGATAAACCTCAGCTGCATTGACCAACGCAGACTGCAGCGTCTTACAAGCGCTGCATTATATAATTAGATGATAAGAACCTATGTAAGACTAAATAAATGGCGATGCCCTCGCAGTAGCGAGTCAGTTAGATTCAAACACCCGAATTGAACTCATTAAGTGTACGCATTAGTTTATAGTGTGAACATTTTGGTCCTTCGAGAAATTCTGTTGTTTTCCCCCACCAGTGGTAAGAAACACAGAAGAAAAAAACCAGCGCTTCAAAGTAAAAAGAGCAAGGTTATTCGAGTGATTCTGTTGTTTCCCCCACCAGTGGTAAGAAACACAGAATAAAAGACCACGCCTTAAAGTACTAGGACTCTAAGGTGAAACATTGTGTTCTTGCTTTTCCTTGGCTGATCAATCAGCTGTGAGTCGAGGCACAGCTAGGTCAACTGGGCGACCAATCAAAAAATCCTCCAACGGATCACGCCAAAGAATACAAGCAGAAAGTACAAAAAAGTCACAGTGATTGTTTTCCCAATATGTCGGAAAGATCTGTGAAATTGATGCAAGACCAAGGAGAGCTGCAGAACAAAATACTGCAAGCAAAGGCATCTATACCAGCAATAGAAGCATTGGTAGTTCGATTTACTACTAACAACAATGCGCTGGTAAAATTGGGAGTTGGCGATCATCAATATTTTAATGATAAAATATTTATTAAAACTATGGATGCTGTCAAGGCCTACAAGGAGTCGCAATTAAGGGTAGAAACACTTGAAGAAATAAATATACCAAGTGGATCAAAATTATCTGATAGCGCATCAGCTCGGAGCTCCAGTCCAGTTGATAATCTGGTTCAACTGGTGGATAGAAGAGCGGACAGGGTGAGGCAACAGATGAGCCTAATCTACGAAACCTTGGATAGTTCAAGTGAGATTGAACTAGTCAAGCAGCTGGCAATGCTGAAAAGTCATTGGTCCAACGTGACGGACACACTGAAACTGCTTGAAAACAAGTATGACAGAACTGTCTTTGATCAAGATGAGGCAGACATTCTGCAATCTGAAGTTGCCGCCTAGAGCTGGTACTTCAAATGAAGTTGGAACATTTCAAAAGTTCCAACTGCGACGTGCCAGAACTCCCAAAAGTGGACCTTCCAACGTTCAATGGAAATGCGAAGGAATGGCCAACATTTTACGAGCTGTTCTCTGAACTAATAGACAGCTGGAAGGAGCTCAGCAACACAAGGAAGCTGGGATATTTAAGAGCCTGCTTAAAAGGAGAAGCTCAAATGGTGGTTAGCCATTTGATAACGGGATCAGCAGCTAGCTATGCAGCAGCGTGGGAGCTTATCTGCAAACGCTATGAGAATAGCAGAAAAATATTCTCCTAACACTTCAACAAATTAATGGAATTGGAGTGCTTGCTGCCCCATGATGAGAAAAATTTTGGGAGGTTTTTGGATACTGCGACCGAGAGCATATTCATCATAAAGCAAAAAGGAAAAATAGGAAGCTCTGCTGACGTAATTTTAGCAGAAATTCTGCTGCGGAAATTTTCGCCAGAAGCCTTGCAGCTGTATGAACAGCATGTAAAAAAGGCAAGAGCTATACAGTCCTTACAAAACGTACTGGAGTTTATTGAGCAACAATACAATTCAGTAAACGCCATTACCAAAAATACCGCTCAGCTTGCTACAAGAAAAGTGCAAGTTAGATCGTGTGCCTTTTGCTCTAAGGATGGCCACGATATGATAAAGTGTCTCAAATTCAGAGCACAATCAATCGAAGAAAGAAAAGAATTCGTTCAAAAGAACAACATGTGCTTTAGATGCTTTGGAAAGCATAATGCTATCGACTGCAGAAAGGAAATTACATGCAATCGATGCTCCAAAAGACACAACAGCCTTCTGCATAAAGACACAAAACGCAGTATCAACAGCAATAGCCTTAAGCAAGGCCAAGACACACTATTGGCTACAGCTGTGGTTTTAGTGTAAAACAAAGCTGGAGGTTACAACGAGTTGAGGGCGCTTATTGACGGTGGATCCCAGAAGAAGCTGATTTCAGAGGAAGCAGCACAAATATTAAGGATTCCCAGAGTAAGGAGTACTATAGAGGTCGAAGGTATCTCCCAGACTACTCAACTATCAAAAAATAGTGTCCACCTAACGATCAAACCAAAAATTCCAAGCAGCTTCAAAGCATCAACGGAAGCATTGGTTTTACCAACACTCCATAGAGCCCTTCCCAGCAAAAAGTTTGATATTGATATCAACAAAGAGTGGAAGGGCTACAGGCTAGCAAATCCACGATTCAACGAACCAAGCAGAATTGACATAGTGATAGGTGTGGATCTATTTCCCCTGATTATGATGGAGAAAATAAAAACCGTAAATGGAATCTTGGGACAAAAAACCAAATTTGGATGGATTGTGTCCGGAAATATAACTCGAGCAGCAAAGCAAAAAATTATAAGTGCCACTACAACAATAAATCTAAAGGACCTGGAACGCTTTTGGGAATTGGAAGATGAAACCGATGAGACGATTACAGACAATGCAGAATGCGAAAGAAAATTCCAAAAAACAACTGTCATCAACGAGGAAGGCAGATTTGTGGTTTCAATTCCATTCCACCAAGAGGCAAAGCTTGGGGACTCTCGCAAACAGGCAATGGCAAGGCTTATGCAAATGGAAAAGAAGTTTCAAAGAAACCCAAAGAACTGGGCTGCATACAACGAATTCATGAAAGAATACCTTAAGATGGTACATATGGAATCTGTAAAGACAACGGGTCAAGGTAAATACTATTTACCCCATCAAGCAATCATCAGGCCTCGAAGCTTAACTACGAAGTTACGAGTAGTTTTTGACGCATCCGCAGAGACGACAAATGGACTAAGCCTAAATGACGTTATTATAGCTGGCCCTAAGATTCAAAAGGATATATTCGATATTCTAATTAAATGGCGCAAGTGGCAATATGTTATGGTAGCTGACATTGAAAAAATGTATCGCCAAATAAATGTTGCTGAGAAAGACCAAGAATACCAATATATCCTATGGAGAGATGATCCAAAATTGCCGATCAGTGAGTTTAAGTTAACAACCGTCACTTATGGCACCTCGGCAGCACCTTTCTTAGCAGTCCGATGTCTACGAGAGTTGGCAGATCGCTTTTGCCAAGAGGATACCGTCTTAGCAGAAACAATAAGAGTCGACTTTTATATGGATGACCTCATAACTGGTGGAGACACAGTCAAGGAGTGCTATGAACTTCAAAGGAAATTGAGACAAGTGATGGAGAAGGCCGGCATGCATCTGCGAAAATGGGTTGCAAATGACGAACGTATTTTAGCCGACATTCAGGACGACGGTGCTACGGAGAAAATCTGCATTGAGGAGAATGAATCGATCAAAACCTTAGGACTCCAATGGGATCCGAAGAAGGATACATTTACGTTTTCGGCAGAAAAATTAATGCTAACACGCATAACAAAGCGGTTAGTGTTATCACAGTTGTCCAGAATTTTCGACCCACTAGGATGGTTGGCACCTGTAACGATTCAAGGCAAATGTTTCATTCAGGAACTGTGGAAGTTACCGATGACTTGGGACGTTGAATTGGAATCCAACTTAGCAAACTGGTGGATGGAATATGCTAAAGGCCTACCAGATTTAGAAGAAATTAGAATTTCACGCTGGACTGGATGCTCCAAAGGTATTATGGATCTACATGGATTCTGCGATGCATCAGAGAAAGCATATGCAGCGGCTGTCGGCTGTGTATACAAAAGTAGGCGGCAGAGTCACCTTACTAGCAGCAAAAAGCAAAGTTCTGATTACTCGTTTCAAAATACTGGAATCGACTACGCCGGACCGTTCCAGATTCGGTGCTCAAAGGGAAGAGGTCAAAAAACTTATAAAGGATACATTTGTGTATTTGTTTATATGGCAACAAAAGCGATACATCTGGAAGCTGTTAGCGACCTTTCATCAGACAAATTCCTGGAGGCTCTTCGACGGTTCTTTGCAAGACGAGACAAGAGGGAGAACATATACTCAGATAATGGAACAAACTTCGTAGGAGCTTCAAGAGTGTTGGACAAAGAATTTGTAGCTGCCATTAAAAACAATAATGAGTTAGCACCTACACTAGAAAAAGAAGGCATCAAGTGGCACTTTATTCCCCCGGGAAGCCCCCACATGGGAGGTTTATGGGAAGCCGGTGTAAAATCAGTGAAGCATCACCTTAAACGAGTTATTGGTGAAAACAGCTTTACATATGAAGAATTTGCATCGCTGCTATGTCAAATCGAAGCAGTGCTAAACTCGCGCCCATTAGTCACTGTAAGGAGCGAAAACGATGGTGAGGACATATTAACGCCGGGTCATTTTCTGGTGGGAAGACCTCTAATTGGAGCTCCTGAACATTTTGACGAAAGTAAGACAATCAGCTCTTTGGATAGATGGAAGCTTATTCAACGCATCAGAGGTGATTTTTGGAAGAAATGGAAAGAGGAGTATCTGGTGTCATTGCAACAGCGAACCAAATGGCGCCAAGAAAAGCCAAATCTGAAGGAGGGACAGCTGGTTCTTATAAAACATGAGAACACTCACCCTGCAAGATGGCCAATGGGAAGAATCATTAGTACGACTAAAGGACAAGATGATAAAGTCCTGGTAGTCACGGTCAAAACAAACGAGGGGGAAGTAAAAAGATCGCTAAATAAGATCTGTCAACTTCCTGTTAGCGAAGCAAAACCAGCTGGAGCTGCAACGCCATCTATAACGGAGTCAATGCAGCTACGCAAGGACAAGAAGCTTAGGCAGCGAGTTCCAAAAGACAAAAGGAATGGCACTGGAAGCATAGCTACTGTGCTATGCTGTTTATTGATATTGCAAGCTACAACTGCGACAGAAAATCGGAACCTCAAAAACAGGCCAAAGAACTTTGGAAAATTTACGACATCGACGTAAAAGCTGCAGTTATGGTGAACAAAATTGGTAAAATTGAAGTCGCTACTTCCATTTGGTAATTATTGTTTTATTATGACATGCAAGCCTATTTTAATGTCATAAAACTATCAGAGGACTTCCTGGAAAAATCCCGCTTGGTTTGCGAAAAAATGGGAGACTTCAAGGACTACTGCGATTCCTTTGGCACGACAATACGGACAAAAATTGACAACATCAAAGAAAAAGACAAAATACTAAGGCACCGTACCAACTGAAAGAAAAGGTTTATACTGTTCTTTGATATCGGAAATGCAAATAGAATACAGGAAAATATGCAAACGATCATAAGAAACGAAAAACATCTAATGGAATATGTTGACAATCAGACCTCGGTCATCAATGCCACGGAAGAATTAGTAAGAGCAACTACGATAGAAGCAAACCGGAATTTGGGAAAACTGACCCAACAAGTCAATATTATTGCAGAAACCATGAAGGAGCACTTTATGGTATATAAGGAGTCAATTAAATTCCTTATGTTATCAAATCAAGTGCGAAACTGGATTGAAGAGGCAGAAAGCCTACAAGCAACAGCGATCTCAATGATAACGGACATTAGTGAAGGAAGAATTCATCCTACACTAATTGCGCCTAACAAAATGCTGGAGGAGCTCGAAAAAGTTAAGAAAAAATTAGGACGAAAACAAATGCTACCGGGTGGAAATTCAGTTATACAATTACCACTGATCTATAAACTGATGAAGGCACAAGATGTGTTGAAGGATAATGTCCTATTCATTGAAGCAAAATTGCCGATATACAACAATCAGGAAACGGATCTCTTTGAAGTAATCCCAATACCACTGTGGACAAACGGAACAAAGCTTATTCCGAAATTGAATTCTAAATATTTTGCGTTCAATACAGACATAAACGCATATCACCTAATGTCTGAAATGGAAATTAACCAATGCAGACAAGAGGATTCGACAACATGGCTTTGCGAAAGTAATTGGGCATGGAAAAACGCGGAAGATCACTCTTGCGAAATATCTCCATTGAAACCAAGCAAGGCACACTCATGCGAAATGATGGAATTCCAAGGCAATTCGTTCATCAAAGAGATAAGTGGATCCAACCGTTGGCTATTTAGACTGTTTCGGAATACAACAGCTAATATAAGATGCAACGAACAGCATCAAGTTATAAGACTGCCCAATCAAGGCATTATACAACTACTTGCAAGATGCACAGCAATATTAGGGGATACAACAATAATTACTCCTCAAAAAGTAATTTCGACAGCGTCTGAAATGTCTATCTTCCCCAGTTTACGAATTATAGATGACAAGGAGACATGGAACGTGGTTCCGCTGAAGCACTTGATTGTCAACAATACTAATGAACTGCAAAATCGTCAAATGCGCATCAAGACTCTGAAAAATAACAAAGTACACATTGATGACTTGATTTTCCACACGGCAAGCGGACACTCGGCCCTAGCGTTGACAACGATTATTATAATTATAATGGTCATTTATATCCGGAGGCAACACATAAATGAGAGACAACTACTGGCCGTACATTTCTCCCCCCCGGAGAATGTCTAAACATGTGTTTAGACATGATAAGTAGACAATCTATAAATATGTTCTATTTAAGGGCTGCAATAAACATGTCACGGGACAGCATAAGTGGCAACTACAGATAAGTACGATTGCAGTGATCTATTGCCGAAGTGTCAAGAGATATGATCACGCGGGAGGTGACTAGCGCGGTCATAGGCTTCAAACATAGATTTGAGATAAACCTCAGCTGCATTGACCAACGCAGACTGCAGCGTCTTACAAGCGCTGCATTATATAATTAGATGATAAGAACCTATGTAAGAATGAATAAAAGGCGATGCCCTCGCAGTAGCGAGTCAGTTAGATTCAAACACCCGAAATGAACTCATTAAGTGTACGCATTAGTTTATAGTGTGAACAGCTAGCTTATTTGTTATTACAAAGCATTTTGCTTCAAGCTCTTCTATGAACTTACGAACTGATCCATTGAATTGGGTGTTATCTAGTCGTCTCAAAAGCTCTTCAAATGGTGTCTGGGTCTTGAACTCGGCGATTAGGGCTTCCTTCAATTCCGGCCATGTATTAGCTGCACTGAGCTGGGATACTCGTTGGGCGTCGCCTCCAATTTGCATTTCGATTTCACTGAAGAGGACGTGTAACTGGCGGACGTCAGTTGATGGATATAGTTGAAGTATGAACTCTATTCTTCTTATGAACGAGCTCAGTTCCAGTGTCGTACCGGTAAATGTTGGTACCTGTCGAATCTGACCAAGAGCCTGGTTCAGATGATTCTCGGAGAGTAGTTGCCCTTGTTGTTGTGGTAGTGCCATTGTTGTTTCTCTTGTTTTTGTTGTTGTTGATTTTATTTTATTTTTCACTCCTCGTAGCGGTCACGCTTTTTGTTTTGCGGGCTACACACTGTCTTCACACTGTCTGTCTGGACTAAGCCTAAATGACGTTATTATAGCTGGCCCTAAGATTCAAAAGGATATATTCGATATTCTAATTAAATGGCGCAAGTGGCAATATGTTATGGTAGCTGACATTGAAAAAATGTATCGCCAAATAAATGTTGCTGAGAAAGACCAAGAATACCAATATATCCTATGGAGAGATGATCCAAAATTGCCGATCAGTGAGTTTAAGTTAACAACCGTCACTTATGGCACCTCGGCAGCACGCTTTTGCCAGGGTTGCAAATGACGAACGTATTTTAGCCGACATTCAGGACGACGGTGCTACGGAGAAAATCTGCATTGAGGAGAATGAATCGATCAAAACCTTAGGACTCCAATGGGATCCGAAGAAGGATACATTTACGTTTTCGGCAGAAAAATTAATGCTAACACGCATAACAAAGCGGTTAGTGTTATCACAGTTGTCCAGAATTTTCGACCCACTAGGATGGTTGGCACCTGTAACGATTCAAGGCAAATGTTTCATTCAGGAACTGTGGAAGTTACCGATGACTTGGGACGTTGAATTGGAATCCAACTTAGCAAACTGGTGGATGGAATATGCTAAAGGCCTACCAGATTTAGAAGAAATTAGAATTTCACGCTGGACTGGATGCTCCAAAGGTATTATGGATCTACATGGATTCTGCGATGCATCAGAGAAAGCATATGCAGCGGCTGTGTATACAAAAGTAGGCGGCAGAGTCACCTTACTAGCAGCAAAAAGCAAAGCTAGTCCCATAAAAAACAGGAAAACAATTCCAAAGTTGGAATTATGTGCTGCGCATTTACTAGCTAAGTTATTAGCGAAAGTGCAGACTATATGGAGCAACAAGATTACAACGCATGCATGGAGTGATTCGCAAATTACTATTGCTTGGATACAGAACAAGCGCAGCAAAGATAAGTTCGTCAGAACTAGAGTGAAAGAAATCTATAAACTAATTCCCAATGTCAAATGGAATTACATTAAGTCGGAAGAAAATCCAGCAGACGTGGCTTCAAGAGGGATATCACCACAAGCTCTTAAAATCTGTGAAATTTGGTGGAGAGGGCCGAATTGGCTATCTATAGATGCACAACACTGGCCCACTCAAAAAGAATCGGAAATTGTTGTGGTATCCACATTGATAAAATCCGAATATCTGCAAAACCATCTTTTATCGAAGTATTCATCGATCGACAAACTTCTTAGAGTAATGGCGTATGTATTACGCTTCATAACAAAGCTGAGAGGAAAATCGCAACAGCCGTCACATCTTACGGTGGAGGAATTAAAGCTATCGAAGATTGCCGTGGTAAAGATACAACAACAGCTAGATTTTGGACACGAAGTCAGACTACTCAAAAACAAAAGACCATTAGACCCAAAGAGTAATTTACAGGTGCTAAATCCTTTTTTGGATAGTGATGGCGTACTTCGAGTTGATGTACGACTACAAAACGCAATGATACCGTATAATGTAAAACATCCAATTATACTGGATAAGTCACATTTGACTTGGTTAATTTCAAAGGATGCTCATAAAGAAACTCTGCATGGCGGTATTAACATTACGAGAGCTTATATTCAGAGGGAGTTCTGGATATTTGGCATACAAAATTCCTTAAAGAAATATTTAAGGGAATGTATTGTATGCATACGATACAAGCAAGAGATGTCTAGTCAACTGATGGGAAATTTACCAGTTTATCGAGAAACGGCTGATTACTCGTTTCAAAATACTGGAATCGACTACGCCGGACCGTTCCAGATTCGGTGCTCAAAGGGAAGAGGTCAAAAAACTTATAAAGGATACATTTGTGTATTTGTTTGTATGGCAACAAAAGCGATACATCTGGAAGCTGTTAGCGACCTTTCATCAGACAAATTCCTGGAGGCTCTTCGACGGTTCTTTGCAAGACGAGGCAAGAGGGAGAACATATACTCAGATAATGGAACAAACTTCGTAGGAGCTTCAAGAGTGTTGGACAAAGAATTTGTAGCTGCCATTAAAAACAATAATGAGTTAGCACCTACACTAGAAAAAGAAGGCATCAAGTGGCACTTTATTCCCCCGGGAAGCCCCCACATGGGAGGTTTATGGGAAGCCGGTGTAAAATCAGTGAAGCATCACCTTAAACGAGTTATTGGTGAAAACAGCTTTACATATGAAGAATTTGCATCGCTGCTATGTCAAATCGAAGCAGTGCTAAACTCGCGCCCATTAGTCACTGTAAGGAGCGAAAACGATGGTGAGGACATATTAACGCCGGGTCATTTTCTGGTGGGAAGACCTCTAATTGGAGCTCCTGAACATTTTGACGAAAGTAAGACAATCAGCTCTTTGGATAGATGGAAGCTTATTCAACGCATCAGAGGTGATTTTTGGAAGAAATGGAAAGAGGAGTATCTGGTGTCATTGCAACAGCGAACCAAATGGCGCCAAGAAAAGCCAAATCTGAAGGAGGGACAGCTGGTTCTTATAAAACATGAGAACACTCACCCTGCAAGATGGCCAATGGGAAGAATCATTAGTACGACTAAAGGACAAGATGATAAAGTCCTGGTAGTCACGGTCAAAACAAACGAGGGGGAAGTAAAAAGATCGCTAAATAAGATCTGTCAACTTCCTGTTAGCGAAGCAAAACCAGCTGGAGCTGCAACGCCATCTATAACGGAGTCAATGCAGCTACGCAAGGACAAGAAGCTTAGGCAGCGAGTTCCAAAAGACAAAAGGAATGGCACTGGAAGCATAGCTACTGTGCTATGCTGTTTATTGATATTGCAAGCTACAACTGCGACAGAAAATCGGAACCTCAAAAACAGGCCAAAGAACTTGGGAAAATTTACGACATCGACGCAAAAGCTGCAGTTATGGTGAACAAAATTGGTAAAATTGAAGTCGCTACATCCAGTTGGCAATTATTGTTTTATTATGACATGCAAGCCTATTTTGATGTCATAAAACAATCAGAGGACTTCCTGGAAAAATCCCGCTTGGTTTGCAAAAAAATGGGAGACTTCAAGGACTACTGCGATTTCTTCGGCACGACAATACGGACAAAAATTGACAACATAAAAGAAAAAGACAAAATACTTCGGCACCGTACCAACCGAAAGAAAAGGTTTATGCTGTTCTTTGATATCGGAAATGCAAATAGAATACAGGAAAATATGCAAACGATCATAAGAAACGAAAAACATCTAATGGAATATGTTGACAATCAGACCTCGGTCATCAATGCCACGGAAGAATTAGTAAGAGCAACTACGATAGAAGCAAACCGGAATTTGGGAAAACTGACCCAACAAGTCAATATTATTGCAGAAACCATGAAGGAGCACTTTATGGTATATAAGGAGTCAATTAAATTCCTTATGTTATCAAATCAAGTGCGAAACTGGATTGAAGAGGCAGAAAGCCTACAAGCAACAGCGATCTCAATGATAACGGACATTAGTGAAGGAAGAATTCATCCTACACTAATTGCGCCTAACAAAATGCTGGAGGAGCTCGAAAAAGTTAAGAAAAAATTAGGACGAAAACAAATGCTACCGGGTGGAAATTCAGTTATACAATTACCACTGATCTATAAACTGATGAAGGCACAAGCTATGTTGAAGGATAATGTCCTATTCATTGAAGCAAAATTGCCGATATACAACAATCAGGAAACGGATCTCTTTGAAGTAATCCCAATACCACCGTGGACAAACGGAACAAAGCTTATTCCGAAATTGAATTCTAAATATTTTGCGTTCAATACAGACATAAACGCATATCACCTAATGTCTGAAATGGAAATTAACCAATGCAGACAAGAGGATTCGACAACATGGCTTTGCGAAAGTAATTGGGCATGGAAAAACGCGGAAGATCACTCTTGCGAAATATCTCCATTGAAACCAAGCAAGGCACACTCATGCGAAATGATGGAATTCCAAGGCAATTCGTTCATCAAAGAGATAAGTGGATCCAACCGTTGGCTATTTAGACTGTTTCGGAATACAACAGCTAATATAAGATGCAACGAACAGCATCAAGTTAAAAGACTGCCCAATCAAGGCATTATACAACTACTTGCAGGATGTACAGCAATATTAGGGGATACAACAATAATTACTCCTCAAAAAGTAATTTCGACAGCGTCTGAAATGTCTATCTTCCCCAGTTTACGAATTATAGATGACAAGGAGACATGGAACGTGGTTCCGCTGAAGCACTTGATTGTCAACAATACTAATGAACTGCAAAATCGTCAAATGCGCATCAAGACTCTGAAAAATAACAAAGTACACATTGATGACTTGATTTTCCACACGGCAAGCGGACACTCGGCCCTAGCGTTGACAACGATTATTATAATTATAATGGTCATTTATATCCGGAGGCAACACATAAATGAGAAACAACTACTGGCCGTACATTTCTCCCCCCCGGAGAATGTCTAAACATGTGTTTAGACGATAAGTAGACAATCTATAAATATGTTCCATTTAAGGGCTGCAATAAACATGTCACGGGACAGCATAAGTGGCAACTACAGATAAGTACGATTGCAGTGATCTATTGCCGAAGTGTCAAGAGATATGATCACGCGGGAGGTGACTAGCGCGGTCATAGGCTTCAAACATAGATTTGAGATAAACCTCAGCTGCATTGACCAACGCAGACTGCAGCGTCTTACAAGCGCTGCATTATATAATTAGATGATAAGAACCGATGTAAGAATGAATAAAAGGCGATGCCCTCGCAGTAGCGAGTCAGTTAGATTCAAACACCCGAAATGAACTCATTAAGTGTACGCATTAGTTTATAGTGTGAACAGCTAGCTTATTTGTTATTACAAAGCATTTTGCTTCAAGCTCTTCTATGAACTTACGAACTGATCCATTGAATTGGGTGTTATCTAGTCGTCTCAAAAGCTCTTCAAATGGTGTCTGGGTCTTGAACTCGGCGATTAGGGCTTCCTTCAATTCCGGCCATGTATTAGCTGCACTGAGCTGGGATACTCGTTGGGCGTCGCCTCCAATTTGCATTTCGATTTCACTGAAGAGGACGTGTAACTGGCGGACGTCAGTTGATGGATATAGTTGAAGTATGAACTCTATTCTTCTTATGAACGAGCTCAGTTCCAGTGTCGTACCGGTAAATGTTGGTACCTGTCGAATCTGACCAAGAGCCTGGTTCAGATGATTCTCGGAGAGTAGTTGCCCTTGTTGTTGTGGTAGTGCCATTGTTGTTTCTCTTGTTTTTGTTGTTGTTGATTTTATTTTATTTTTCACTCCTCGTAGCGGTCACGCTTTTTGTTTTGCGGGCTACACACTGTCTTCACACTGTCTTTGGTTGATATGCAAAACCTGGGGCTTCAGTTACCCTTTAGTGGTCTTGTCTTTGCAGCACTTATGTAATAAATTTTTTTCTTCTAGTAGCGGTCACACTATTATAGTGGGCTACCAAGTTGAATTTTATTTATTAAGCACTGGTTTTAATTATTAGGCACTGTATGACTGGCGGATAGTTACTTCTTGTAGCACTGATTAGCCACAAAGTTGAAGTTAAATCACACACGAAGGTTCTTTGTTGGTCACTATAAGCTTAGGACCACCGACTGCGCCAAAAACGAGTTCGCGGTTGCAAGTTTTGAAAAAAATATAAGTTTTTATTTCAAGATAAAAATACAACTTTGAATCGGAGTCAATTCACGTCTTAATGGTATAGCGGATGAATTAGATCTAAATCTGGAGTGTGAGTTGAACGCTTAGCAAACCCTTGGTCGACTTTGTTTATATGAGCTTGAAGGCTCTCCTCTTTATTCAAATGGGTTGCGCTCTTTAAGAGAGTTGCGCATGGAAAATTACCAGGATTTGTGCTGCGTAAGCTATTTGGTTGCTTAGTGAGAATTACGAATTTCGGCATCGGCGGATGTTTATGTCTATGAATCAATTGTTTATGTTAACGCGGCCGAAATTGTTATTGTCGCCAAGAGCTTGGGATCTGACTTATGTGTTGGGGCAAATGGATTGGGTGGGTGTGATCAAGTGGTACATATGTACTGTGTGTGTGTGGTGTGTGTGTGTGACAAAGTGTTATACTATGGTACATATGCTACTATATATAATATATATAAATATAATATATATAATGAATAAGCTCAGCCCTTTCTGGCTTCACATCAAGTAGAAGCCATTTCACAACCTGCAAGTCCGGAAAGTCCAGTTACTCTACGTAGTTATAAGAAAGCCCACGGTATGTATCCTCATAGTCCACATAAAATATGTCCGATGTCTTACAGAAATCGGAAGAAAAGTTTAATGGAACAGTTTATCGCTAGTTGCATTATAAAATAACTTTTATATTTTTTTTTTCATCGATAGCATTTATGAGGAGATATAAACATGATAAATATTTCTAGACTTTCTACTAATTCTGTGCTTAGTAAATTTGCTTAAACACTAATTCATTTTATTGCATTCCAGTAGCTTATAGAGTTAAGTTTTCAATTTATTTTTTATTTATTTTATTTTATTTTATTTTATTTTATTTTATTTTTATTTATTTTTTTTCTTGGATAGCATTTTTGTGGATACATAACAAAAATACATATTTCTAGGCTTTCTACTAATTCTGTGCTTACTGAATTTACTTAAATGCCATTTACTATGGCAATTAACAAGTGTTACTTATTTGTACAAATAAAGACAAATGCATTTATGTTATATTCCAGTACCTTATCTCTAAAAGTTTTCTAACAATTATGATACCAAGGAACACCTTGGATTAGAAAATTCTCTTACCTTACTTAATTCGGCAATAAATCTGCTGGATAAGCCCCCTGTAATCTTGCTTGAAAGTTTCCGAATACTCAAAAACTAGAATTCCAAAGATGTATATCATTAGTTTTCTTGACTTATTTTAAAATGATAACAAAAATCTCAATCAAAGACAAAAGCTTAAAGATCTGAAGATTAATGTCTCTTGTAACAACCTGATTGCTGTGGATAATAGTTGCAACATCAAAGGTTTTATTATAGAGTCCCTCCTGAATATACACAATGAGACGATACTCAATTGAAAAAAACAGCGGCAAAAAAAAAAAAAACTGTTAATGGTTTTTAAGCTAGGTGGGGTGCTTACAGGTGTGTATTTCCACTCCCACTATCATTACCCTCCCAACCATAGTCTACCGTGCAATATTTTTATTTTTAAAGACCCCAAATGTAATTAAATATGTATAATTTAATTGTGCTCCCATGCCATGAAGAAGTTAGGATTAGTAACATAAAATTTTGTTTATCTCTGATAATAGCAGTGTAGTTTTTGCGGTGCACATAGTTATAAATAGTTATATAAGACATAGAATTTAATCTTAGTATTTCATTGTGTCTTAATTTCCTAAGTCTATAGTCAAATATATAATAAACTTTTTAGGTGATAGATTTTAAGAAATAATTTATATATCCTTTTATAATCCTTATTTCTATGTGTGACATTGGTTCGACTTTGGTTACATTGTGTTCAGTAAATATTACATTTGTGTATTGTTGAATACTATTGTTGGATATTTTTATAATTTTATTATTTTCAATATAAATCTCAAGACCGTTACAATTGTGATAAGGTTTTCTCTTGTCATATTCCAAGTTATAAGTATATTTGGTTTAATGTATTGAATAGAGGATTGTTTACGATATTTTTGAAAAGTACAAGTTGGTGTTTCGTGTTTTATTATGATAGCTATGCAATGGTCTTTGACAATATTCTTTGTTAGGATATTTAGAACATAGTTGTTATGTGAGCAGAATTTGCGTTCAATATTTTCCTTAGTAATTTGGCAAATATGAAAGTTGGTTGTTTAATTGTATTCATAGTAATGTGTGACATTATGAATACCAGGCGGAAGTTTTTTTGTTTATCAGATTTTTGTAATTAACGTTGCCAATATTGCCGTGTTTTAGTAGTTTGGGACTAAATATTCCTAGTCGTGTTAGTTGTGAACCCATTTCAATGTCCTCGATATATTCGGTAAAATGTTCAATGTTAAATATTAATAGATTAATTTTTTGTTCTTTTTTCAAAGAATTTGACTGGGTGTTAATTATTTCTATGTCATTATTGAGACTGTCAATAACGTGGTTTAGGGTGCTTACCTGTACTGTGTTTTGTAATAGAGTCGAAATTTGTTGTTCAATATGTTGTCTGTCGTTTTCGTCTAGTGTGCCAAAAAGATATTTTAATGTGGAACCTACAAAGTTAACCAGTCCTCGTTTGTTTCGTTTTGAGATGCGTATGCCATTAATTTTTCTTTCCCTTTTATCGGTTAAATATTTAATTTGTGTAACGTTTTTAAATTCTTGACATTGTTTAATTATACTATTAAATGTTTCTTCAACTATTAAATGTTTCTTCCACTTTTTTAATATTTATTGTGAGACAGTGATGCATAAAGGTGATGGGGATTTGTATTGTTTCAGATTTAAACAAGATAAATCCTTGTTTTTTTTCTATTGGGTTGATTTCGAGTGTTCCTGCTGTAGTTTGTGTCGCAATACAAGTTATTATGGTGATTATGAGTCCGACGATTAGGAGGTGTCAATTTGCTGTAAGTATTTGCTGTCATTAACTTTCTTTTTCTTTTTAAATTTGTTTTTATAATGATTAATTTTTTATTTTCTCTATTATTTCGTTATAATACTTTTTGTTCTATTCTGCCTGTTTTGCTAAAGAGATTCTTTGATTTTGCACTCGTTAAGGGTTCTTGGCTAAATTTTTTGTCGATTTCGAAATCCTGTCTGGTTATCATAAGTATCATTGTTGCTGCTGTTGAAATATTTTCTCTTCGCCTACCATGTTTGCCTGTGTATAGAAGCATGTTATCCGGTATAAGTTCGGTTGTGTTATGTTTAGTCTTGTGGTTGTATATGTATAAAATTGTCTCCATTCGTGTTTCTTTATTTTCTCTATTGTTCTCAGTTCTCTTTAAGGTTTTATGAAGGCATTCTATGTCTGGTATTCCTGTTTTACTTGTGGTAATATCTATTTTTATGTCTTCGTTGTTTGGCCAAATTTTTAAATAAGTGCTTATAAACGCGGAGTTTACCTTCTAAATATTTGATTTTGAAATTATATTCACGATGTCTAATTCGCCAACGTTGTAGTTTCATGTTAGGTTCTTTAATATTATTTAGCCAAGCAAGTGGTTTATCGCTCAAAATATCAAATGGGACTCAACATAGATATGGGCGGAAATATTTGTTTTCCCAAACGATTGCTAGTAGTCCTTTTTCAATAGTGCTATAATTTTGTTCATGATCATTTAATGTTCTGCTTGCAAAGCTTACTGGTTTATTGTCTTGTCTGCTCCTTCGGCGTGACTTGAATTGTTTTTGTTAAATCAGGCCAAATCAAAATTGGGTCGTTCATTTTGAGTGTTTTCAATTTTTAAAATGATTTATTGTATTCTTCGTTTCTTATGTCTATTTTAGCTCCTTTTTTTTAGAAATATTGTAAGAGGTTTTGCAATCTTTGCAAAATCTGGAATGAGCTTAAGGTAATATCCGCATAATTCTAAGAAAGATTTAATTTCTTTTCGTGTCTTTGGGAGAGGAAATTTTTCGACTGCTTTAACTTTCTCTTTATTAGGCCGTATACCTTCTGGACTTATAATATGACCTAAGAAATTTGTTTGCTATTTTAAAAATTCGCATTTGGAGTTTAAGATTGGCCTCTTTAAGTTTCTCAAAAACCTTTCTCAGTGAGTCTTGGTGTTCGTTCAGAGATGTTGAATAGATGTTCACATCATCTAAATAAACAAGGCAATGCTTGTTAATGAGGTCTTTTAGGACATAAATTATGATCCGTTGGAAGGTTGCAGGAGAATTTTTTAAGGCAAATGGCATGCGAGTGTACTCATAGTGACCATGTTTGGTCGAAAACGCCGTTTGGTATAGACTTAGGGTCCATTTCGATTTTGTGATAGCCTTTTGCTAAGTCATTCGTAGTAAAATACTGGCATTTTCCTAATTTGCCTAGTATTTCGTCCATGTTAGGAATCGGAAATTTATCATTTATTGTTATTTCATTTAGATTTCGATAGTCCACGACCAACCTGAATTTCTGTATGCCAGAGGCATCCATCTTTTTGAGGACAATCCATAATGGACTGCAATAAGGGGAGTCGCTTTCGCGTATGCCTTGTTTTAACATTTCCTCAATTTGCTTATTTACTTCTGCTTCGTAGGAAAACGGGTACGAGTATGGTCTTTTGTAAACTGGGTTTTCATGAGAGGTTTTTATATCGTGACGTATTATGCTTGTGAATGTAAGGTTTTTATTTTAGGAATATTGAATGTCATTGAACTCTTTTAATAAATTTGTAAGTCTGTATTTTTCCTCACTATTTAAATGTTCTAGTCTGTATGTGTGTTCTGAGTCTATGTTGTCGTCCATGGCATAGTTTACTTCTGATGTAAAGTTGTTTTCTTGTAAGAGTGCATTAAAATTTTTTTAAGAGTTCCCATCACATGGATCTAGTTCTTTGTGAATGAATCTATTTTCGTTAATTATTGTTTCCTTCCTAAAGTAGTCTATTAAACCGTTATTTACCATTAGTATTTTTCTTCCTAATAGAATGTCATAATAAGGTGAAAATAAATGAATATAGAATTTTTGTATTTGTTGAAAAAGACCGTTGGCTGGAAGGTCTACATATTTATTTAATTTAGAATGGCCTGTCATATTTCGGACAGTTATTTGCTTATCTTTAACTTGAAGGTTGAAAAATCTGGAGCTCATCATCTTTATTGAAGGCCAGTATTAACTACGCATCTATATCTGTGATTTTTAAACATGATCTCTATGTATTGGTGGGATCCCAGGCTGGTATTGGAAAATTTTCAGCTTGTTCATATTGCTGATCTGTAAACATTTCTGTCTGAGTATTCTGTAATTGATCTTCGTGGAACCGTTCGTCGTTATTAATGTAGTGTTCAGTTTCGTTATCGTAATCTAATTCGTACTGGTTATGAATTTCATCTGTCTGCATACGTGATTGTCCACTCTTAGTTGTTGGGGGGCTGATAGTAGTTTCGTTGTATAAATTTCTGTTCTGAACAGTTGTCTGGTCTGGCGGGAGGAGTTTGTTTAAAAGGGGTTTGATTGTTTACGTTAGTGTTTTGGCTCTGCGTTGGATTTGTTAATGGAAAAAAGGGGCGAATGAATCGTTGGTTGGGGTGATTGTTTTTGATTTTATTAATGTTTGTATATTTAGTTATAGGTGTTAAGTGAATTTGATTTAAATCTTGGTTGACTATCGGATTTCTTTTAAATTGTGTCTTCCTATAAACCTTCTTGTTGGGCGGTTTGTCTTAATTTTTGAACGGTTGAAAAGTCATGCCTCTCTAAGGTCATATCGGGGAGTGAGCGTTGAGTTGAATTTTTTATAGTAGGTGTCATTGCTTGTGTATAAACCGCTATATTATTTCGTTCATTTTCTTATGCTAACTTATTTGTAATTACAGTTGACAATTGTTCGCAGAATAGACGTAATTTACCTCTAAAAGGTGTGCGATACAACCTTCCTAGTAGTTCCTCCATGGGCGTCTGAGTCTTGATTTCCGTGATTGAGAAGTAATTGAGAAATATATTCTGCATTTTCCCATTTTAGTATTATTTATAAGTTAGTTTCTGTTCCTGTTCACAGACTGCTACAGTATGTCGAGACTTATGCCTTAGGTGAATTGCACTGATTTAACTTTTTGTTGTTTTGTACAATAGTAGCGGTCGCACTTTTGATTTAAGTGGGCTACTGTTAATGTTCACAGACTGCTACAGAATGTCGAGACTTACTGTCGAGTGAACTGCACTGTGCACCTTTTAATTGTATTATACCTTAGTGGCGGTCTCACTTTACGAATCAGGCCCCAAAATTAGGTCTTTAAATTAACTCCGATAGCACAGGTTCTTATGCGGATACCGATTTTAGCCACTTTAAACGAATCGAAATCACTTTGTTGCGCCCAATTCGCGGG
The DNA here is from genome assembly GCF_003286155.1 of Drosophila erecta. Classification (NCBI taxonomy): domain Eukaryota; kingdom Metazoa; phylum Arthropoda; class Insecta; order Diptera; family Drosophilidae; genus Drosophila; species Drosophila erecta. The sequence continues at coordinate 197,200 of NW_020825231.1, read as the reverse complement.
TACAATCAGAAAAGGTTTTTTGGTCGTACAAGTTTCCTCTTTTCACTAGATTGTCAAAGGATAACGAGTTTACTAGGACTTTTTTCAGTATCCTACCGATTGCGCCAATAAACTTTTAAGGTTTAATTAAAAAAATATAATTTTCTTTTATAATCTTTATTGGATAAGTTTCACCAGACGTCAGTTATGAACTAATTTACAAATGTATTATTTCGGCCCACCAAACCTTTTACAGAGGATTAACATAAGCTTTTTAAGTTCTACTTAGCTTCACATACATTGTAGCTTCTACAATACTTCACATATACACAGACAGTGAAAAGAATACCGATTTGCTCGAGGAAAAGTTGATTTTCATGCAGACGGAGCAAGCAAAAGTTAAAGTTTGACTCTAGAGACATGGCTGCCAATTCGACACCAAGACCAAATGGTGAATCTACATGTGGATCCAATGCTGGGTCAACTTCGGAGGACGACATGGAGAAAGTACAATAATGATCGGGACTTAATAGAAATGATGAAAAGAGTGAAAGTTGAACAGGTAAAGTAAATTGCCAAATTGGAAGAGCGATTGGTGAACATGTGCCAAAGTGAAATAAAATCTGCATGTGAAAGATTAGAAGAAAATTCTGTGGAACCAAACATGCATAATCAAGACGACAGGGTGATTACGGTACAAGAATGCAGCGCTACTGCTGCCATTGATGGCAGGCATGGACTCGGTGTCATTGGGGCACTCAAGATCTTGGAGCAACTAGAGGCACAGATCACCCTTGTCCTAGTGGAGGCACATATAACCCTGCTGCCATGGGAGGCACGCATGGACTCGGCGCGACCTTTGGCGCTCACAAACCTTGTGCCACTGGAGGCACGTACAACCCTGCTACCATTGATGGCAGGCATGGACTCGGTGTCTTTGGGGCACTCAAGTTAATGAGGCGCAGATCACCCTGGCGCTATTGGAGGCACATCTAGACTTGATGCTATTGGAGGCACATACATCCATGCTGCCATTGGAGGCACGCATGGACTCGGCGCGACCTTTGGCGCCCAGAAATATGGTGCCATTGAAGGCACACACATCCCTGCTACTGGCGCATATGGTAATGGCGTTGCTGGTGGCGCATCCAATAATGGCGCTACAAGAGGCGGATATTGTCTTGGCGCTACTGAAGGAAGACATGGTTTCGGATTTGCTGGAGAAGTATAAAGTATATAATAATAGGTTGTCAAATATCCGCTAAAAATTCCGCTTTTTTCCTCTTTATTCAATGCTTTATAAAAAGTGTTACAGTGATCGGATTTAGTTCAAATATGCGCCCTTTTGTTCGATAATCTATTTCCATCTAGACGGCAACTTCATAATACCTCCCTCGTAGAAGCCCCCCTCCTTATTTGCGAAGAACTCGGACAGCCACTTTTCACAAGCCTCTTTTGAGTTCAACTTTACACCACCAAGGGCATTCGCCATGGACAGGAACAGGTGGTAATCACTTGGCGCTATGTCCGGGCTATATGGTGGATGCGATAAAACCTCCCATCCGAGCTCCCGTAGCTTCTGACGAGTCTTCAACGAAGTGTGTGGTCTGGCGTTGTCCTGGTGGAACACTACATCCTTCCTGTTGGCCAATTCTGGACGCTTCTGGTCGATCGCCTGCTTCAAGCGGTCCAGTTGTTCGCAGTAGATGGTAGAATTAAGCGTCTGGCCATATGGGAGCAGCTCATAGTGGATGATTCCCTTCCAATCCCACCAAACACACAGCAAAACCTTCCTGGCCGTCAATCCCGGCTTGGCCACTGTTTGGGACGATTCACCGGCCTTCGACCACGACCGTTTTCGCTTGATATTGTCGTATGTGATCCATTTTTCGTCGCCAGTCACCATCCGCTTCAAAAATGGATCGAGTTCGTTCCGTTTCAGCAGCATATCACAGGCGTTGATTCGCTCCAGAAGGTTTTTTGCGTCAAATCATGCGGCACCCAACATCAAGCTTTTTTTTTGTATCCAGCCTTCTGCAGATGGTTTAAAATGGTTTGGTGACTAACTCCCATCTCCTGGGCGATGTCACGAGATGCCACATGCCGGTCTAACTCGATGTATTCCATGATTTGATCGGTATTTGTCGTCACAGGTCTTCCGCCGGCTGGCTTATCCATGGTGTCGTTTTCACCGGCTCTGAATCGTCGAAACCATTCCTCCGCGGTTCGAAGTGATACCATCCCCCAAAACACCATTAATCTCACGGAACGTTTCTCTGGCGGATTTGCCTTTAACGAAGGAAAACTTTAAAATAGCGCGAATTTCGGCGTTAGTGAACTCCATGTTTACACGTCTATAACTGTTGAACGCAATATCCAAATATAACTAATCATGCATAGCGTCGTTTTGTAGGTTATGTCAAGACCTTTCAAATTATGTATAGTATTGCCAGACACGAGCTCTGTAGCGCTTTGTACATAGCCGCGAAATTCAAAAGACAAAAAGGCGGAAGGGAGATATTTGACAACCTTATATTTGGAGCAGCCTGCTTTCCCTGTTGTGCACTGTACGTAAAGAATATCAACGCTGAATATCAACAAAATGCTGAATGTTTCAAGGAAGAAGGTATCGATGCCATTCAGACCAAGCATTATGTAGATGACTACGTTGCTAGTTTTGAGTCCGAGAAAGAAGCATTGGAGATCAGTCAGGAAGTCTAGATAGTACACAGAATGGGAAAATTTGAGCTCAGAGGCTTTGTATTTAATTCCAAGCAAATTCCAGAATTGTAAAAAAGATACAAATGAAAACAGCGCGGTGGAACAAAACGTTCACATGAGTTGCGATTCCAAAGATAACATTTTGGGAATGTATTGGGATAGTAAGTCTGACAATTTGGTATCGATCTCAAATTGAACCGTGTTGACAAAGAAATTTTAAAAGGAGAGAAATGTCCCATTAAGCGCCAACTATTAAGCCTTGTCATGTCCGTATTTGACCCCTTTGGAATGTTATCGGACTTAATGATACATGGAAAAATCTTGATCCAAGATGTTTGGAGAACTGGAATCCATTGGAATGATCTACTACCACAAAATTTATTTTTTAAATTTAAAAATTGGGTAATTTTGTTGGAGCAAGCAAAATATTTTCGATTGGATAGATGCTAGGATTTTTGTCAACAAAAGATAAAATCGAGTGGCACATTTTCGTTGAGGCAAGCGAACAGGCCATCACAACCGTAGCTTATTGGCGAGTAATTTGTGGAGAAGATACTAAATTAGTCTTTAGGGCAGGCAAGACCAGATGTGCACCATTGAAGATGTTATTGATTCCCAGACTCGAGTTATAAGCAGCGGTCTTAGGAACACGTATGAAAAATACCATTTTAGAAAACCATGACGTGACTGTGTATGACTACACTAAGGTCGGATTCGCGAACTGTGATTTCTTGGATACAATCAGATCATCGACAGTTTAAGCCCTTCGTTGCACATCGGCTCAGGGAAATATTGGAATCAACTGCTGAAAATAATTTCCGATGGATGATTCCCTTCCCATCCCACCAAACACACAGCAAAACCTTCCTGGCCGTCAATCCCGGCTTGGCCACTGTTTGGGACGATTCACCGGCCTTCGACCACAACCGTTTTCGCTTGATATTGTCGTATGTGATCCATTTTTCGTCGCCAGTCACCATCCGCTTCAAAAATGGGTCGAGTTCGTTCCGTTTCAGCAGCATATCACAGGCGTTGATTCGGTCCAGAAGGTTTTTTGCGTCAAATCATGCGGCACCCAAACATCAAGCATTTTTTTGTATCCAGCCTTCTGCAGATGGTTTAAAATGGTTTGGTGACTAACTCCCATCTCCTGGGCGATGTCACGAGATGCCACATGCCGGTCTAACTCGATGTATTCCATGATTTGATCGGTATTTGTCGTCACAGGTTTTCCGCCGGCTGGCTTATCCATGGTGTCGTTTTCACCGGCTCTGAATCGTCGAAACCATTCCTCCATTTTAGAAAACCATGACGTGACTGTTTATGACTACACTATGGTCGGATTCGCGAACTGTGATTTCTTGGATACAATCAGATCATCGACAGTTTAAGCCCTTCGTTGCACATCGGCTCAGCGAAATATTGGAATCAACTGCTGAAAATAATTTCCGATGGGTGCCCACTCATTTAAACACAGCAGACAAAGCAACAAAGTCAAGCGCCCGCCCAAAGTATTCTTTCGAACACGAATGGATCAGCGGTCCCGAATTTTTACTTGCTGAAAAGGATACTTGGCCGACAATGAAGAACAGTTCAATCACAGATGACAGTATTGAGAGGCGTAAAATCACAAGGACTGTAAAAACTAACCAATGTGTATATATCAGTAGATTCTCGAGCTATCTAAGTTGAATCGTGTGATGGGATGGGTTTTGAGATTTACTTACAACTGTCGGAAGGAGACTCAACACAGAGGTAAAGGAGAATTGTCTGCACATGAGTTAATTCTGACTGAATCAAAACTGTATCAAGAATATGTGAATGAGGTGGCTGATTAATAAAGATTAGAATCAGTTTCTAAGAGCAGTTCGATTTACAAGCTTTCTCCAAAACTGAATGCATGTGGAGTATTAGTTGTGGCGGTAAGAATTGACTATGCCATCACTATACCAGAAACACAACGTCAACCAATAATATTACCAGCCCGACATAGCATCACTGAACTCTGTGAGGAGTCTTAAAACTCCACACAAATCGAGGTGCAGGAGAGCTGCCTAGCAACAGCGAAGAAGGCTGGAATATAGAAGGAGTCAAGGGCAACAAGGTCAAACGGGAAATAATAGACCTTGGACCCGAGCAAAGCGGGGAGACCGTGAACTAACGGTACCGCGCTGGACCTTGGACTCAAGCCGGCCAAGGGCACAGAGGTCGAACGGATCGATACACCTTCCCACCATAACATCCTAAGCCCCAGTCGAGCGGTCACGGTCGTGAAGCAAAGGAAGGACAACGAGAGAGCGACACCGCGCAGCCGACGGCGATAGCAAGGAAGCTGTCATTAAAGAAGTCTGCAATAAAGATGTTATAACATAAACTCTATCTTCTCTTTGGTCGGGCAATCACTCAAATCATAAATTTGGTGGGACGAACACACAAAATCTCTGAGCTAGCCGTTGCAATTCCTAGCGAGCAATACTAAAGAAAAACATTTCGTTACAGGTGCACAGTGCACCTGTCTTAGTTAACTAAGACATAAGCCTCGACATTCTGTAATAGTCTGTAAACGAAAACAGTAGACCACTAAATCAATAGGTCGACCGCTACTATTGTATAAAATAATAAAAAGTTAAAACAGTGCAGTTTTCACTGTACACAATACAATTCAACGCTCACTCCCCGATAGATTGTTCATTACCTTAGCGAGGCATGACATTTCAACCGTTCAAAAATTAGGACAAACCGCCCAACAAGAAGGTCTATACGAAGACCCAATTTCAAAAAAATCCGATAGTCAGCCAAGACTTAACTCAAATTCACTTAACACCTATAAACATACAAACATTAATCAAATCAAAAACACTTACCCCAACCGACGATTCATTCGCCCCTTTATTCCATTAACAAATCCCACACAGACCCAAAATACTAACGTAAACAATCAAAACCCATTTAAACAAACTCCTCCGACCAGACAACAGCAATTTAAAGAAGGCAGCTGACAATCACGTATGCAGACAGATGAAAGTCATCACCACTACGAATTAGATTACGATAACAAAACTGACCACTACATTCATAACGACGAACACTTCCACGAAGATCAATTACAGAATACTCAGACAGAAATGTTTACAGATCAGCCATATTAACAAGATAAAAATCTTCCAATACATAGAGATCATGTTTAATAACCACAGATATAGATACATAGTTGATACTGGCTCTTCAATAAGCGTGATGAGCTCAATCTTTTTCAACCTTCAAGTTAAAGATAAGCAAATAACTGTCCGAAGTATGACAGGCTATTCTAAATTAAATAAATATGTGGACCTTCCAGCCAACGGTCTTTTTCAACAAACACAAAAATTCTATATTCATTAATTTTTACCTTATTATGACATTCTATTAGGAAGAAAAATACTAATGAAAAAAAAACGGTTTAATAGACTGCTTTCGGAACGAAACAATAATTAACAAAAAAAGATTAATTCCCAAAGAACTAGATCCACGTGATGGGAACTCTTCAAAAAATTGTAATGCACTCTTACAAGAAAACAACTTTATATCAGAAATAAACTATGCCATGGACAACAACATACAGAGGTGGTCAAAAGTATTTACACAACGTGCTTTTTTTTTTCAATTGTCAACTTTGACCGCTTATTACTGCTGCATTTGTACTCAGGAACGAACATAACGGTATTTGTCGTGCTTCTACATCTATACAGAAGCAAACGAAAGAAGAAGTGTAAAAAATAACTGTTCATGGGCTAAAAATAGAAGCATTGAACTGATGCTTCTCTGTTGACAGAAGTATTTACACACAATTTTTACACGTCAAAATTATTTACACAGTGCAAACTGAAGATTAGTCTTTGATTTGCATTGAGAAAGTGAAGTTCTAGTTGATGTTGATCGCTTAATTGGAACTTAAACTAACTGTTAACAGTTAAATTAATAGATTAAACTAAGCATTTAATTTGTAAAATGGCAAAAACAAAGGAGCTATCAGTTGAGCATCGAGCCGAGATTGTCACTAAATGTAAGGCTAGTACTTCTGCATCCAAATTAGCTGAGTTGTACAAAATATCACGTAAAACTGTGTACAATTTAGTTAAAAAAAGGTCACACAGGGAAATTTGGAAAATAAAAAGAGAACTGCCCGAAAAATTGCATTGAACCCAAGAGACTGCAGACACATTATAGGAGTTGTACTAAGTAATCCCACCATAAGTACCGTTAAAATTGCTGCAGCTTCGAAAAATTTAATTGGAAAACATATTAGCGATAGTACACTGCGTCGCAGAATGAAGGAAGTTGAAATCAACACCTATGTTGTTCGTGCAGTAGTTGATATTACCCCAAGAAACAAGGAAAAACGTCTCGCATTTGCCTTGGAGTATAAAGAGAAGCCTCTCGAGTTCTGGTTTGATGTTTTATGGACTGATGAAGTTGCGTTTCAGTTTCAGGGATAATTTAGCAAGCAATTTATGCATCTCCCAAAACAACTAAAGGGTAATGCCGTCCAGCCAATCAATCGGTGTGGTGGTACGGTGATGTTCTGGGGCTGTTTAAGCTACTATGGATTTGGAGACATGGTACCGATAGAGGGTACACTAAATCAAACAGGATACCTCCATATCTTAAATGAGCACGCATTAACCTCAGGAAATAGATCATTCTCCACGAATGACTGGATCTTGCAGCAGGACAATTCTCCATGACACAAGGGCCGAGTACCAATCAAGTTCTTGTAAGACATAAATCAGGCGGTACTTCCATGGCACGCACAAAGCCCCGATCTGAACATTATCGAAAATGTTATCGAAAATGGCTTATGTTAAGAGTCAGAGGACATTTGAAAGAGATCGCCAGCGCGATGAAACTATAGCCGAAATTACGGAAATTTGGTCAAAATTACCTCTTGAGTTTGCGCACAACTTGGTCCGGTCAATACCAGCAAGGCTCCAAGCAGTCATTGATGCCAAATGCGGAGTAACTAGATATTAGTTGGCTTAACATAATCACATATTAAAATAATATAAAATATTTCGTTTAAATTCAATAAAAAACGCAAAAATCAATTAAAAAAGCTGTGTGTAAATAATTTTGATGTGTAAAAATTGTGTGTAAATACTTCTGACAACAGACAAGCATCAGTTCAATGCTTCTATTTTTAGCCCATCAACAGATATTTTTTCCACTTCTTCTTTCGTTTGCTTCTGTATAGATGTAGAAGCACGACAAATACCGTTATGTTCGTTTCTGAGTACAAATGCAGCAGCAATAAGCGGTCAACAATTGAAAAAAAAGCACGTTGTGCAAATACTTTTGACCACCTCTGTAGATACAGAACACACATACAGATTTGTGAGGATACAGATTTACAAATTTATTAAAAGAGTTCAGTGACATTCAATATCGCAAAAATGAAAACTGTGGATTCACAAGTATAATACGTCATGATATAAAAACCGTTCACGAAAACCCAGCTTACAAAAGACTATAATCGTATCTGTTTGCCTACGAAGCAGAAGTACATAAGCAAATTGAGGAAATGTTAAAACAAGGTATTATACGCGAAAGCGTCTTTCCTTAATGCAGTCCATTATGGATTGACCCAAAAAGATAGATGCCTCTGGTAAACCGGAATTCAGGTTGGTCGTGGACTATCGAAAATTAAATGAAATAACAATAAATGATAAATTTCCAATTCCTAATATGGACGCAATACTATGCAAATTAGGAAATTGCCAGTATTTTACTACGATAGACTTTGCGAAAGGCTTTCACCAAATCAAAATAGACCCTAAGTCTATACCAAAAACGGCGTTTTCGACCAAACATGGTCACTATGAGTACACTTTGGCTTTACAAATGCTCCTGCAACCTTAAAACAGTGCATGAATTACGTCCTAAAAGACCTAATTAACAATCATTGCCTTTTTTATTTAGATGATGTGATCATCTATTCAACATCTCTGAACGAACAAGTAGACTCACTGAGAAAGGTTTTTGAGAAATTTAAAAAGGCCAATCTTAAACTCCAATTGGACAAATACGAATTTTTAAAAAAGCAAACAAATTTCTTAGGTCGTATTATAAGTCCAGAAGGCATACGACCTAATAAAGAAAAAGTGAAAACAATCAAAGAATTTCCTCTCCCAGAGACACAAAAAGAAATTAAATCTTTCTTAGGCTTAGGTGGATATTACCGTAAGATTTTGCAAAGACTGCAAAACCTCTTACAATATTTCTAACAAAGGAGTTAAAATAGACACAAGAAATGAAGAGTAGAATATATTATTTGATAAATTGAAAATACTCATAATGAACGACCCAATTTTGATTTGCCCTGATTCACAAAAACATTTCAAGTCACTTCTGTGTGATCGTGTGTGTTATCGCAAGACAATTAACCTGTAAGCTTTGCTTAAAAAACATTAACAAAATTATAGCACTACTGAAAAAGGCCTAATAGCAATCGTTTCGGCAACCCTATATTTCCGCCCATATCTATGTGGAGTCCCATTTGATATTTTGACCGATCACAAACCACTTGCTTGGCTAAATAATATTAAAGAACCTAACATGAAACTACAACGTTGGCGTCTATTTCTAATGCGTCTAAGTGAATATAATTTCAAAATCAAATATTTAGAAGGTAAACTTAACCATGTAGCAGAGGCTTTATTTCGCGTCAAAATTGAAGAAAACATGGTAGGCGAAGAGAAAATATTTCAACAGCAGCAACAATACACAGTTCATCAGAAAGCAAGGAAACCAACATTGAAATTACAGAAAAACCAATAAACTATTTTGCAAGACAAATTGAAAATTCTATGTGTGTGAAAAGATACCGTAGAGCAAGTAGAGACAACGAAACACTTTTCCAAAACAAAACTGACCATCAAATAACTGACATGACCCTGACAAAGGCACACACAGAGCTCTTCATTAAATATTTCTTAAATAATAACAGTGTTATTTACCTGGAAAACGATAAAAACTTTTTAGTTTTTCAAAAAGCATATCGAGCACATAGTAACGTGAAAATTCTGAAAAGTATCATAAGGTTAAAAGACATTAAATCTTATCCTGCGTTTAAAGAATTCATTATTACTCAACATTCTAAATTGTTACACCCTGGTATTGAAAAAATGATACGATTATTTAACGATTATAATAAACTATTTCAAAACATTATCAATGATTCCGAAATCTGTAACTTTGCAAAAACAGAACATAGACCAACAAAACTAGTTTTTGAAATAACTCCATAAAGAAATAACCCCCGAGAAATTTATGTTATTGACTTTTATGCAATTGACAATGAACAGTATTTATCTTGTATAGACGTATATTCAAAATTCGATTCGCTTATTAAAACAAACAGTAGAGATTGGTTAAAGTCAAAACGAGCCCTCACTAGAATTTTTAACGACATGGGAAAACCACAGAAAATTAAAGCAGACAGACTCCGCGTTTATAAGCACTTCTTTAAAAAATTTGGCTAAACAACGAAGACATACAAATAGATATTACCACAAGTAAAACAGGAATAGCAGACATAGAACGCCTTCTTAAAATAATAAATGAAAAAATCACAAGACTAATCATAACACAACCGGGCAGATACCGTAACATCCTTTTTTACGCAGGCACACCTACTTATGATACCCACATGATTAAAGAAATTAAAATAAAAAACAAAAAACGACAGGATTTCGAAATCGACACAAAATTTAGACAAGCACCCTTAACGCGCGCAAAATCAAAGAATCCCTTTAGAAAAACAGGCAGAATTGAACAATTAGACAAAAAACATTATAACGAAAATTATAGAGGCCAAAAAGTTAAACCTTATAAAAACAAATTTAAAAAGAAAGTTAATGACAGCAAATACTTGCAGCAAACCGACACCTCCTAATCATTGGACTCATAATCACCATAATAACTTGTACTGCGACACAAACTATAGCAGGAACACTTGTAATGAACCCAATAGAAAACAATCAAATATTTATCTTGTTTGAATCTGGAACAATACAAATCCCCATCACCTTTGTGCATCACTGTCCCACAATAAATATTACAGAAGTTGAAGAAACATTTAATAGTATAATTAAACAATTTAAAGAATTTAAAAACGTTACACAAAATAAATATTTAACCCAGAAAATGGAAAGAGAAATGAATGGCATACGCGTCTCAAAACGAAACAAACGAGGACTGGTTAACTTTGTAGGTTCCACATTAAAATATCTTTTTGGCACACTGGACGAAGACGACAGACAACATATTGAACAACAAATTTCTACTCTATCACAAGGCACAGTACAGGTTAGCACTTTAAACCACGTTAGTCTCAATAATGACATAGAAATTTTATTTTTGAAGGAATTTTGTCTACTTCTTCGTCCGAGGCATGTAGATGAAAGTTTACGGACGTAGCCATTTTTGAATGGCCGCTGGTACTAGGTCTTTGCCTTTTTGTTGCCGGATTCGGAGCGGATGTAGAAACTGGATTTTGTTGACAGTTGGAAGAATTTTGTTGATAATTTAAAGGATTTTGAATCTGTTGAGTCGAGTTTGTCGCTTGGTCGAGGTTTTGTTTAAATTCTTGGTATAGGTATTCGAAAGGGTGGTCATGGCTGTTATTATTTTTGTTCATAAATTGTTTTTTATTTTGGCTAGTTGATGTTTGATTATAATTTCGCTTTCTATTTTGATTATTTGAAGTGTTGTTATAGTTTGGGCTGTACTGATTTTGGTATTTTGAGTGTTTTGGGATTTTGGGCGGTCGGACCATGTACTGTCATAGCAACCCTCCTGCTGTACAATTTGATTTAATTTACTGACTGTAGTTATGTCAAATCTGGCTAATTGCATGCAGAGTCTATCTGGGAGTTATTTAATAATTACATTTTTTACTGTATTGTTCATTGCTTTTGTATAAATATCTAAAGCTAGCTAGTTCCAGTGTCGTACTTGTCAATGTTGGTTCCTGTCGAATCTGACCAAGAGCCTGGTTCAGACGATTCTCGGAGAGTAGTTGCACTTGTTGATTGTTGTTTTTTCTTGTTGTTGGTTTTATTTTATTTTATTTTTTTTCGCTTCGCGGTCACGCTTTTTGTTTTGCGGGCTACCCACTGTCTTTGGTTAATATGCAAAACCTGGGGCTTCAGTTACCCATTAGTGGTCTTGTTTTTGCAGCACTTACGTAATTTTTTCACTACTAGTAGCGGTCACACCTTTATGGTGGGTTACCAAGTTAAAGCGGTTTTAATTATTAAGTACTGTATGACTGGCGGATAGTCACTTCTTGTAGCACTGACTAGCCTCCAAGTTGAAGTTAAATCACACACGAAGGTACTTTGTTGGTCACTATAAGTTTACAGTACAATCGCGGAAGCTGAGACAATTCACCTCTTAAGTATCGAGCGAAAGAATTAAATCTAAATCTGGAGTGTGAGTTGAATGCTTAGCAAACCCTTGGTCGACTTTGTTTATATGAGCTTGAATGGCTCTCCTCTTTGTTCAAATGGGTTGCGCTCTTTAAAAGATTTGCGCATGGAAAATTACCAAGATTTATGCTGCGTTAGCTATCTGGTTGCTTAGCGGGAATAACGAATTCGGCATCAGCGGATGTTTATGTCTATGAATCAATTGTGTATGTTAACGCGGACGAAATTTTTATTGTCACCAATAGCTTGGGATCTGACTTATGAGTTAGGGTTGTAAGTTTAAGCAAAGACAATAGAATAATAAGATGCGTAACGGCCTTTGGTAACGGCCACTTTTTTGGTGGCGGCACTCTTCGCGCTTGTTGTCGGTGACGGCACAGTTTTTCCTTCACCTCCCCTCTGAATATTTGGGTCGGAGTCTCTCCTTTCCAACGCGCTCGGTCTCAGTTCGCTCTGAGCAATAGAAGTGGTAGGACGTGTGGTAGAGCGAAGTCATTTTTTCTGTTGTGTCACGGTGCGATGGAGCGTTCGCTGGAACAGCGGTACGCCATAAAGTTTTGTGTGCGACTTGGCAAAAATGAATCGGAAATGCTTCGACAGGCCTTTAAGGAGGAGTGCATTTCGAGATCTCAGTGTGGAAGGTGGCACAAGGCCTTCAAGGAGGGTCGAGAGGAGGTCACCGACGATCCACGTTCCGGTCGTCCTACAACAGCACGAATTGATGAAAACGTTCGCCGTGTGCGAGAAACTTTGAGTTCAGACCGTCGGTTAAGCATCCGGGCAATCGCTGACATCCTAAACTTGTCAACATTTGCGGTACATGGAATAGTGACGGAGGATTTGCAAATGCGAAAGGTCTGTGCGAAGCTTGTGCTGAAGGTGTTGACGGAGGAGCAGAAAAACGTTCGAGTTTTGCGCTGTGAAGAATTGTTGGAATCGATTAGAAATGATCCAGGTTTTTTAAATTTTACTGTAACTGGGGATGAATCCTGGATGTTCGAGTACGATCCAGAATCCAAACGACAGAGCTGCACACACAATTTTCTCCCAGACCCAAGAAGGCGCGCATGAGCAAATCTCGTATCAAAACAATGCTGATTGTCTTCTTTGACGTCCGAGGAATCGTCCATTTTGAGTTTGTACCACGCCCCCAGCCACACGGGCTTCGTCGTCACCAACTTCTTGACCCAGAAGAAGATCTCAGTTGTGCACCAGCCTCCTTACAGCCCTGACTAAGCTCCGTGCTCTGTGCGTTCCTGAAAGGCATTTCTGTCGAGGAGTTTCAGAGTGCTTTCCAGGCGTGGCATACACGTCTCCGCAAGTGTATTGATGCAGGAGGGGACTATTTTGAAGAATTTTAATAATTTGTACTGATTGGATCAACAAATATATTTTTCTTAGAAAATGCGCATTTCTTTTATAACGCACCCTGTACATACAACGCATAAACGCAAATCTAAAAGCATATTAGTAAATATATATTAAAACGACCATCAATTGCTGATGACCGTTAATGAATTGCGCAGTAAAATATATAGACGCTAATATACGGTGGAACAAAAAACAACAAAAAGAAATTAAACACTTTGGGAATCAAAAACAATCAATCGCTGATTGCCGCTACATAATGCATCGCGCATTAAAATATGTAAACGCCTAATATGTGCCACAATAAAAAAAAAAAAAATAATAGATAAATAATTTCGAATATTACACAAAGAAAAATTATACAAGCATGCCTAAATAATCAATCGCTGATAGCCGCTCATGCATCGCGCATAAATATGTGAATATAGCCACACTGAAAAAAAGGGGAAAGCATAACGAAACCAATGTGCCACAACCTAACAAATGCCAGTGCCCTAATTAATGTATGTGTGTATATAAGTGCAGCTGATCATTTCTTTCTGTGTGCCGGGCAAGAAAGGGGAAATCGGCACCGACAGCAGTTCGTAGGGAGCACCCCCCGGCCTCGGCAGCCGCACTTGAAAGTCGAACACATGAGTTTGTTTATGTGGGCGTACATACTTGCATGCACGCCGCAGCGTCCGGCCGCTAAATTGTGGACGGTGACGCATAACAACATAAACTGTACTCAATAAAATCACAAGTATATCACAAATATATATTTTAAATATTTTACCTATATTTATAATTTGAAGACCTAAAGTTTTATATAAAAGTCCCACGGATTCTCAATATTTCATATATATATTTCTTTACCAATTTTAAGTATTTTATTACATCGATATACCCATATATTTTAAAATTTTACTTATATATTTTTGCCAATTCACAACATTTATTTTATTAATATAGCCATATTCTCAATATTCCACATATATACATTTTACCGATTCTTAAAATCTTATACACATACTCACCCCTATATCCTAAGAATTTCTGGAAAACTCAAAGAGAGTAAAACAAAAAAATGTTCAAACAATCTAACTTGCAAATGTCCAAAAAGACAATTGTGGATAAGACAAAGTCTAGGCTAGGCATTAGAAGCAGTAGTAGTCTACCCGAGATAAGGGAAGAAGAGGTCATAATCGTGGATTCGGGAAACGCGTCCGGGGGTTCCAGGACTACCCCATGCAATTAACATGGGCAGTGCTAGTACTCTGCTGAATACCTCCATGAATACCTCGATAAATATGACACTGAACCCACAGGATATATTGGCATTCATAAAGCAATTGCCGACTTTCGACGGGGCCCCGGGGACCCTTCAAAAATTCATAGTGAACGTAGAAGAAGTGATTATGTTAATTAGGGGAACCGACCAAACGCCATACGGTCAATTATTACTACGTACTCTAAGAAATTAAATAGTAGGGAAGGCAGAAGAAACCTTGAACATGATACCAAGCTCGAGTGGGACAGTATCAGGGACAACCTGAAGCGCATGTACGCATGCAAGAAAACGGAACCGATACTGATTGCGGATTTTCAAAACCAACCCGACAGACTCCCCTTCGGGAGACTATTCGGTGAAGTCACTCGACTCAGGAGTGAGTTGTTGGCACTGACCGCCTCAAAAAGGGCCCTTTATGTCGGAATATATCTAAATGCGTTTTTAGTTGGCCTCCGCGACCCGCTCAGGACGGTCATCCGGACTAGAAACCCGTCGACCATTGAACAGGCCCACGAATGGTGCCAAATTGAACAAAGTTTCATATTTCAGAGGCAGAACAGGGCTAGTAACAATTACAAAAACAACTTCGACCATAACTGGTCGTTTCAAGACAGATCAGGCGGACGCTCCGAGCGAAACCGCAACTATTCCCAAAATAATTATAGACAGGACAACCGGAGAAATAACCCCTTCCGACAGGAAGAACTCCGTAACAACGACAACAACAACCCTAATAATAATTTCAGGGGAGGACCACCTGTCCCGAGACAAAACAACACGGACCGGCGCAACGGACCCCCCCAAAGGGCTTCAGCCAATTTTAATAACATCGACGACAGCGTGAACCAGGAGCCTCGACCGACAAGTCGGCTACCTGAGTAACAAAACGCATGGCTCTGCCCTCCCCTACATAACTTTGACCTTATTCGACCCCCCGAAACCAATTAAATTTCTTATCGACACCGGTTCCTCGTACTTCTTCATCGACCCAGACATCATTCCACAACAATTAACTCGGACACTTGACCAGGACATAAGAATAACCACTGTCATGGATAGTTATACATTGAGAATGGCAACAACTTTTCCTATGCCTAGGGAATTCAAAGAGCAGGTCGATGTAACCCTCTTACTCTTCAAATTCCGCCCATATTTCAACGGGCTTCTTGGCATAGACTTTCTCACCAAGCATAAGGCAAAGATCGATATCGAGAACCTGAAACTCGAGACACAATCTGCCTCAATTGATATAATAACACAGATTAAGAAGGGTACGCAGGAATTTCGCATTGCACCCCACAGCAAATGCCGTGTTAAATTGCCCACTTTCTCTGCAATTCAGTAGGAATCAATGACGACCTCGTTATCACGGGAGGACTGTATACGGCCATTGACGGACATAGTTACTTTGAAGTAACTAATAACTCTGACGACGAACGGACACTTTGTCTGGACCAACCCATAAAGTTTGCGCCCTACAACGAAGGCAACTACGACCAAATATATAACCTGACATTGAGGCCCGACCCCGCTAAAGAATACGAACGACCAATCGACCACATCCAGACAGAACATTTAAATTCGGAGGAGAAACAGGGACTGGTTGCAGTCTGCCCCCAGTTCCGGGAGCTTTTTTATGACGAAAGGGAGACTGTCATCTTTTCGAATGCTGTTAAGCATTCAATCCCGACAACAGATAACATCCCGGTAAACGTGAAAACTTACAGATATCCGTACATCCATAAAGAGGAAGTACGTAAACAAATAAAGAAGATACTAGAACAGGATATAATCCGAAATAGCCACTCACCTTGGGGTGCACCCGTCTGGGTAGTACCCAAGAAAGCCGACGCGGTCGGCAACAAGAAATGGCGACTGGTTATAGATTTTAGGAAGCTAAACGAAAAAACCATCGCCGATCGATACCCCATTCCTAACATCAATGAAATTCTCGATAGCCTAGGCCGTGCCAGGTATTTCACCACCTTGGACTTGGCAAGTGGGTTTCATCAAATCCAGATGAACCCAGAAGATAGGGCTAATACAGCATTCTCGGTCGAAAACGGCCATTACGAATTTACCAGGATGCCCTTCGGTCTGAGGAACGACCCCGCTACATTTCAACGCGTCATGGATAACGTCCTAGGCACACTAATAGGAGATATCTGTATAGTCTACCTGGACGATATCATAATATTCTCCGCTTCACTCCAAAAACATTTGGACGATGTAAGCTCCGTCTTTAAAAAACTGCGTACGGTAAACCTCAAAGTCCAACTCACCAAATCCAATTTCCTTCGGAAAGAAATAGACTTCCTGGGTCACGTGGTCACCCAAGAGGGTATTAAGCCGAATCCGAATAAAATCACCTTTATCAAGGAATTTCCCTGCTCCAAGACCCGCAGACAAATCAAGTCCTTCCTGGGACTCATAGGTTATTACCGGAAATTCATAAGAGATTTCGCTCGAATTACCAAACCGCTGACAAAACAATTAAAAGGTGGGAAGTCGGTAGTAATCGATGAGGAATTCCGCGAAGCCTTTGAATTCTGTAAAACTCTACTCGTTAACGACCCCATTCTAAGACTTCCGGACTTTACCCTTCACTTTGACAACGGACTTCATACTGGAAGCTCGGTCTTTCGAAGGGAATACAGGAGGACAGCGAACATACACTTCACACAACCCGAAATCAAAAAATACACAAACTAAAAATTAGGAAATTTTCTTTACCACCAACGACTAACTATGAACATTTAACTGACGTCTATTACAGGCTGACGATGACTAACGCCTCGGAACTGACACTCGAACCATTGACCAACGACAAAGCTATAGTAAAAGTCGAACTAGGAACTGCCAGAACGGTGTCGTCGTTCACAAATGTACAACATATAATACACCTGACCGAGTACGAGAGTGCAGCTGAAAGGATGTACAAGCTCATAGAGGACCTTCCGAGCAAATCGGAGGCCACAAGCCTAAAGTCCCTATTGCTCGCTAAACTGGACCAAAGGTTAGCCTTTCTGCTACCCAACATTAACAGCGGTAGAACTAGAAGAGGTTTGATAAACGGCTTAGGTACGATAGTGAAAGCAGTCAGTGGAAATATGGACGCCACCGACGAGGACAGAATAAACAAACAACTATCACAACTAAACATCAGTGCAGAAAAAACAAGTCAATTTAAAAACGAAACAAAAATCAGATTCGGGGAAATAGCGGCCCACATTAATAGAGAACAAGAGTTAATGAGTAGGATCATTAACTCAAACCAAAATAAAATTTTCAAAAAATTAAACACAGGGCATAGGGACATAGAACTGGACCGTCTTATCCACAGGATAAATATCAACTTAGACCTCCTTTATGCGCATTTAACAAACATAGCGGAATGTGTTTTATTCGCAAAATTAGAAATAATTCCTAAATATATCGTAAACAATTTTGAAATAACTAAAATCAGAAATTCTTTAACGGAACAAAGATTGGAGATCAAGGCAGACCATGAGGTCTACGAATTATTGTCACTCCACACTAGCACCAGTAATAGGGCCCCTGTTTGAAATTAAAACCCCAATTTTGTCTACCGCAAATTATAAATTGAATCGAATTATAGCAATACCGTTCAACGGTACACAAATTGTAAACCCAATTGAAACCCCCGCCACCCCCGGTACACAGTCCTGCCTTCGCAATCTGCTCAACAGCAAACCAGCGATATGCGACACGGCGGAAGCCACGAGGAACCTACAAATATACAGCCCGATGGAAGGAATACTTCTTATTACCAACGCAGTGAATCTTACAATAACATCAAACTGCGCACCAGAAAGAATAGTAAGCGGCTCGTTCATCGCGAGATACGGCAATTGTTCTATCCTAGCAAATGCAACGAGATATGCCGATACTATTAGCACGATCATAGAAAAGCTACATATTAGCTTGATCAAAGCCGAGGAGGTAAAAACCATATCCGCAGGAGAGCCACTCAGCCTGCGGAAATTACATCTAAATACGCTGAAAACTGAAGAAGACATCGCAGCAATATACGACAACGCAACGACCCACCTTACGGTCATTTATATTTTGAATGATTTTGAATAAAACTATAAAAAAAAAGCACATGTCCTTCCTACCGTAACTCCAGCCATACCTTCGTTATGGCCCTCGTTTCGTCTTGAGGGGGGAGGAGTTATCGGTGACGGCATAGTTATGCCTTCACCTCCCCTGGAACCCCACAGAACAGCAACCTATATACAGAACAATCAACCCGGAGGCAGAGCGACCAACTAGAAGAGTCATCAACCAGCAGCGGATCGTCTAGTGGAGTCAGGATTCGCGTAATATTGAGAGCATAAAAATCTGAAAATAGAATCCACTTGCTTGTGTGAGTGAAAACAGTAAACAAAAAAGTGTGCATATGTGCGTAGTTATGCTTTGTCTCAGAACAGGCCTATTCAGCAAGCCCAATAAATATATAACACCAGAACCAAAGACACTAGAATATAAGATGCGTAACGGCCATACATTGGTTTTGTACTATGCAGCCATTTTTTGGGGGCGGCAATAATTGCTCTCTTCCCGCTCCCGTAAAATTGAGAGTATAAAAATCTGAAAATAGAATCCAATTGCTTGTGTGATTGAAAACAGTAAACAAAAAAGTGTGTATGTGTGCGTAGTTGTGCTAGAAGACGATTTTCGGTCCGAAATCAATTTTGATCTAAAAACGAATTTGATTAATGTTTTGGTCAATTTCGTTGTAATATAAGCTAATAAAATTAATTAATAAAATATTAATTAAAAATTGATGCCGTGACTAATTTTTTTTTTAAGAAGTTTTAATTTTCTTTAGTTAAAATCGTCGCTTGTATTAGCTATCGTTTAAAAATAAATAATTTGTATTCATAATTATCTGCAATATATGTAATTTGTGGTACCCAGGGAACACCACGGGAAGGGCATTACAATTGTAATGGGGTCGTATATTTATATGAACTTCGAGTCGACTTGAAATAATAAATGTTAAACATTAAAATATTTCCAAGTTCCCCAACAAAGCTACTTTTCTAACTATTGCTTTTTAATATAATTTACTCATTTTTTTTAAATTTTTTAATTTTTAATAACGAGTTTGCGGTTGCAAGTTTTGAAATAAATATTATATAATTTTTATTTCAAGACAATAATACAACTTTGATTCGGAGACAGTTCACGTCTTAATGGTATAATGGATGAATTAGATCTAAATCTGGAGTGTGAGTTGAACGCTTAGCAAACGCTTGGTCGACTTTGTTTATATGAGTTTGAGTGGCTCTACTCTTTGTTCTAATGGGTTGCGCTCTTTAAGAGAGAAAATTACTAAGATTTGTGCTGCGTAAGCTATTTGGATGCTTAGCGGGAATAACGAATGCGGCATCGGCGGGTGTTTATGTTTATGAATCAATTGTTTATGTTAACGCGCCCGAAATTGTTATTGTCACCAAGAGCTTGTGATCTAACTTATGTGTTAGGGTTGTAAGTTAAAGTGTATTGCTGGGAAAATATATCATTTGATATTGGTGTGATTGAGTGGGTGTGATCAAGTGGCACATTTGTACTTTGTGTGTGGTGTGTGTGTGAGTATGTGTAACAAAGTGTTATACTATGGTACATATGGTACTATATGTATATATTTATTTTATATATTAATTTTTCATTTATGAGATAGAATGCTGAGTTTTGCTTGTTTTCAGTTTATCAGCTGTCACAGTCCACTTGCAAGCTTAAAAAGTAAAACTTTTATAAGTTTGTTTAAAATATCAATTTTATGCACCTTATTTGAATGAAACCATAATAAGGGATCGCTACTTTCATTTGTGCACTTAATGCATTACTCTACAATAAATTGTTTTATACATCGTTGCTTTTAAATATTTTTAAAAATATTTTCTAAAACTTTCCCTTAGCAATATATCAAAAAAAAAAATATCTACTCGAAGTTAATTCAATGGTACATCATTGCACAAAAAATCATTCATATTTTGTTCAAAATTCCTCTCATTGCCTTGAACAATTTCTGAAAATGATACAGAATATTCTTGCTGTATTTCCTTTGTTCAACGCAAGGCTGTTATATAATTGAATCGAAATCTGTTGGCAACATAACATCATCATCTGATTCGCAATAGGACTTTTGTGAAAATTTAAAAATGTGTTGGGATATTAGTTTGGAAATTATTATAATAGGTTGGAAAATATCTCCCTTCCGCTTTTTTGCTCTTTATTCAATGCCTTATAAAAAGTGTTACAGTGATCGGATTTAGTTCAAATATACGTCGTTTTGTTCGATAATCTAGACGGCAACTTCATAATACCTCCCTCGTAGAAGCCCCCCTCCTTATTTGCGAAGAACTCAAACAGCCACTTTTCACAAGCCTCTTTTGAGTTCAACTTTACACCACCAAGGCCATTCGCCATGGACAGGAACAGGTGGTAATCACTTGCCGCTATGTCCGGGCTATATGGTGGATGCGATAAAACCTCCCATCCGAGCTCCCGTAGCTTCTGACGAGTCATCAACGAAGTGTGTGGTCTGGCGTTGTCCTGGTGGAACACTACACCCTTCCTGTTGGCCAATTCTGGACGCTTCTGGTCGATCGCCTGCTTCAAGCGGTCCAGTTGTTCGCAGTAGATGGTAGAATTAAGCGTCTGGCCATATGGGAGCAGCTCATAGTGGATGATTCCCTTCCAATCCCACCAAACACACAGCAAAACCTTCCTGGCCGTCAATCCCGGCTTAGCCACTGTTTGGGACGATTCACCGGCCTTCGACCACGACCGTTTTCGCTTGATATTGTCGTATGTGATCCATTTTTCGTCGCCAGTCACCATCCGCTTCAAGAATGGGTCGAGTTCGTTCCGTTTCAGCAGCATATCGCAGGCGTTGATTCGGACCAGAAGGTTTTTTTGCGTCAAATCATGCGGCACCCCAACATCAAGCTTTTTTTTGTATCCAGCCTTCTGCAGATGGTTTAAAATGGTTTGGTGACTAACTCCCATCTCCTGGGCGATGTCACGAGATGCCACATGCCGGTCTAACTCGATGTATTCCATGATTTGATCGGTATTTGTCGTCACAGGTCTTCCGCCGGCTGGCTTATCCATGGTGTCGTTTTCACCGGCTCTGAATCGTCGAAACCATTTCTCCGCGGTTCGAAGTGATACAGTACCATCCCCCAAAACACCATTAATCTCACGGAACGTTTCTCTGGCGGATTTGCCTTTAACGAAGGAAAACTTTAAAATAGCGCGAATTTCGGCGTTAGTGAACTCCATGTTTACACGTCTATAACTGTTTAACGCAATATCCAAACTTATCATGCGTCGTTTTGTAGGTTATGTCAAGACCTTTCAAATTATATATAGTATTGCCAGATACGAGCTCTGTAGCGCTTTGTACATAGCCGCGAAATTCAAAAGACAAAAAGGCGGAAGGGAGATATTTGCCAAACTAATATTAAATATGTTAACTGAGGGAATTCTACAGTTACCACCTTTTGCTCGAACGCACGCAAATATATTTTCAAGGTGATCCTGGTTAACTCTACTAGTTAAAAAGAAAAAATGGTCCGTGTGGTCCCTAAATATATCTTTGACGAGTCCAAATATAGCTTCATTAACTTTTTGGACAAATGCAGCAGTTGAGGCTGCAAATTCGGGACTACTGCGATGAAATTGCTTGTTTTGATAACAAGTCTTAGTTGCCAGTGTGACTAAGCGTCTGAGTTGCCAGACATATTAAAATGACTTCTTGTTAATTTAGTCATTCTCGTTACTGATCTCTTATCTAATTCGTATACCTCTCGGATGACATCAAAGTCAACAAGTCCGTCAGGGGTTTCAAAATTGGCTTTCTGAAAATTATTCCTTATAGACTTGAAAATATGTCAGAATGTCGGAATGTCATAAAACATAATATTTTGTATTATTAACTTTTAATTATTAACTTTTTTAAGAACTTTTTACTTACGAGTACTTTTTTACTCAATTGCCAGAGTACAAATAATATAGATTGAAAACCCAAAAAATTCTGAAATGAAGGGCATATTTTGTTAAATTTATAATATATGAGCATAAGTGTGCAAGTTATATATAAACACTTTCGTCCAAAACAAAGTCCGTGCAGTCCGTTCATTTGTTGCCTTTGTATCTGGCAATTTGCTTTTGCCTTAGCCTTCAAATCAATTCAAATCAAACACAGCTTTGTCATTGCCCATTACTTCAGCTGGACCACCAGCGAACATAAACATAAACAGAATCTTCCGCTTCTACTGCGCATTAATGCAGCACTAATTACATACGCAAGGCAATCGAATTTCATCACAAGTCGAAATGAGCCTATCTCAATTCGATTTGCAAGAGACAAAGTAAAGTAAACACTATCTGGTCGAGGTTCGTTGGAAGAAATCTGAATCCAGAAGATCCAGTTAATTCGACACCGCGAAGATCAACGGTTGTGCAAATTGCACCGAATTCCAACTAGCATTAGCTAGCGCTTAGTTAATCTTAATGTATTCTCAAATAAGCAATACAAGAAGACATAGAAAACATAGAACTTGGTATGCAACTTACAAGATTAGGCATTTTTAACCCCAAATTATTGAAACACGACTTCTTATCACATGTATATTTTGAAAAATTGTTGAACATTCAAACTTCTATCTGGTTGAATTCGGATTCAAATGAAATACTTATTATTTCCCATATTAATAGAGATTTTAATTCCATTGGAGTAATTTATATAGAGCCAAATATTATTTTAACTTGGAAATTATCAAAATGGTTTTAACTCAAAATTGCATAAGCAATAGAGAAATTATAATAGAAGGAGATAATAAGAGATATAACAAGAGCAAGGATAGATTATACTCAAACCATTTAAATGGTTTACGGCCAGAACTTCGTGCCCTTCTGGCGTGAGCACTAGTGACTCCCCTTCATTTTTTCTAAAATAAATAGATAAATAGATAAATAGATAAATTAAAATATCGTATACTCGTACTGCTTAGCAGGCGCGTTGATAACTATCGATGGCCACTTTATACCTGTATTCGGCAATATTCTGAGTGTGCCCCAGAAGACGCATGTTTTGATAATTTTTAATTTTTGAACACATCTTGTAATTTACCGCCCAAAACTGTCATGACCACAATTTTGAAAAATGTTGTGATATTTTTTCACTTTTTTAGTATTGCCAAAAATTTTTTGCTGCAAAAACCTGCGCAAACTTTTACAAATTTTTTTATTACACATGTTAAGAGATTAAGCAACACTTTCAGAAACATAGACGCAGCGCAAGTTTATTTTCAAATGTTGTCACGCCCACTGTAACGCCCTCAAACAAGCCATCAGTTTTGAAAAATTTTTCGGAATTTTTTCACTTTTTGTAAATTTCTATAGATTTGCCAAAAACTTTATGCCACGCCCACTCCAACGCCCGCAAACCGCCAAAACTGCTAAAATGCCTACACTTCAATTTTTTTTATTTTATTATTTTTTTTCACCTTTTACGGACAATTCACATTTAAATTTCCACTAGCTG
Organism: Drosophila erecta; assembly: GCF_003286155.1. Taxonomy (NCBI): domain Eukaryota; kingdom Metazoa; phylum Arthropoda; class Insecta; order Diptera; family Drosophilidae; genus Drosophila; species Drosophila erecta. The sequence goes on along the minus strand of NW_020825231.1, from coordinate 172,812 downwards.
AGTAACGGGTATCTGATAGTCGGGAAACAGCATTCCATCTTGTTTTGGAGAGTTTCCAATGAATATTCCATTTTGGATTTCTTAGTTTGGTGAGAATGAACTTTGTGTCGGATTTTCGGACGACTTCGGATCTTGCTGGTAGAACAGTTGAATTGTTTTGAAGGTTATGGTGTATTGATATTTTAATATGGTGATGGATGATGGGTCTTATCTGGCCTCAGTATGAGCCAGTCGTTTGCTGGATTTAAGTCTATTCGATTCTACTAAGTGAAAATGGTTTGGAATAGCATAGTTTAAAGAAATAAGTTCTATTTATACTTATCCTTTTGAACTTGTCATTCCTTCACCAATGCCTGATATTTGAGAAATTTCTCTGTAAGCTATGTTTCTGAATGAATACGAATTTTCTTTTATTAAAAGAAATTTTTGCACCTGTATCAAATAATAAAAATATGTATAGTTTTTTTAGTATTTTCGTTTTTTATCGAAATTAGTTTTGAGTTTAGATTAATACAGTAAATTTTTTGTTTTAGTTGTTTTATATTATTTATATGACATTATTATACACGTGACTCGTAGAGTAAAAGGGTATACTTGATTCGTTGAAAAGTATGTAAAAGGCAGAAGGAAAAGTGTCCGTCGGCCATGTCCTTCAGTCCGTATGAACGCCTCGATCACAGGAACTACAAAAGCTAGAATGTTGAGACGCAGCACAATTTTGTTTCCAAATTTTGCTACGCCCACTGTATAGCCCCCAAACAGCACAAACTGTCACGGCCATAATTTTGAATAATTTAATAAATTTTCATTTTGTAATCTATCTTGTAAAGTTCTACAGATTTGCCAACAAAATTTTTTCTACGGTCACTGCAACGACCACAAACCGCCCAAAACAGTCACGCCCACACTTGAAAATTGTTATATTTTTAAATTTTTTTATATGTCTCGTAAATTTCTATAGATTTGCCAAAGAAAAGTTTACACCACCCACAAACCCCCTAAAACTGTTCCGATCACACTTTTGAAAAATGTTGTGACATTTTATATAGATTTGGAAAAAAACTTTTTGCCACGCCAACTCCCGCAAACCGTAAAAAATTTACCCCACACTGGAAAATGTTGTGGTTGTACCAGCGTCACAAAATTGTGTACAAAACGTATGTACTACGACGGCACTCCCAGGTACTGTCTCAGCTCCTTCACGTTTCCTGGTGACTTCAGCTGCGCTATTGCCGCTACCTTCTCTTGCCGCCCGCAGCTACTGCACTGATGTCCGCTGCACTCTTACTATAGATACGAGCTCTGTAGCGCTTTGTACATATCCGCGAAATTCAAAAGACAAAAAGGCGGAAGGGAGATATTTGCCAAACTAATATTAAATATGTTAACTGAGGGAATTCTACAGTTACCACCTTTTGCTCGAACGCACGCAAATATATTTTCAAGGTGATCCTGGTTAACTCTACTAGTTAAAAAGAAAAAATGGTCCGTGTGGTCCCTAAATATATCTTTGACGAGTCCAAATATAGCTTCATTAACTTTTTGGACAAATGCAGCAGTTGAGGCTGCAAATTCGGGACTACTGCGATGAAATTGCTTGTTTTGATAACAAGTCTTAGTTGCCAGTGTGACTAAGCGTCTGAGTTGCCAGACATATTAAAATGATTTCTTGTTAATTTAGTCATTCTCGTTACTGATCTCTTATCTAATTCGTATACCTCTCGGATGACATCAAAGTCAACAAGTCCGTCAGGGGTTTCAAAATTGGCTTTCTGAAAATTATTCCTTATAGACTTGAAAATATGTCAGAATGTCGGAATGTCATAAAACATAATATTTTGTATTATTAACTTTTAATTATTAACTTTTTTAAGAACTTTTTACTTACGAGTACTTTTTTACTCAATTGCCAGAGTACAAATAATATAGATTGAAAACCCAAAAAATTCTGAAATGAAGGGCATATTTTGTTAAATTTATAATATATGAGCATAAGTGTGCAAGTTATATTTAAACACTTTCGTCCAAAACAAAGTCCGTGCACTCCGTTCATTTGTTGCCTTTGTATCTGGCAATTTGCTTTTGCCTTAGCCTTCAAATCAATTCAAATCAAACACAGCTTTGTCATTGCCCATTACTTCAGCTGGACCACCAGCGAACATAAACATAAACAGAATCTTCCGCTTCTACTGCGCATTAATGCAGCACCAATTACATACGCAAGGCAATCGAATTTCATCACAAGTCGAAATGAGCCTATCTCAATTCGATTTGCAAGAGACAAAGTAAAGTAAACACTATCTGGTCGAGGTTCGTTGGAAGAAATCTGAATCCAGAAGATCCAGTTAATTCGACACCGCGAAGATCAACGGTTGTGCAAATTGCACCGAATTCCAACTAGCATTAGCTAGCGCTTAGTTAATCTTAATGTATTCTCAAATAAGCAATACAAGAAGACATAGAAAACATAGAACTTGGTATGCAACTTACAAGATTAGCCATTTTTAACCCCAAATTATTGAAACACGACTTCTTATCACATGTATATTTTGAAAAATTGTTGAACATTCAAACTTCTATCTGGTTGAATTCGGATTCAAATGAAATACTTATTATTTCCCATATTAATAGAGATTTTAATTCCATTGGAGTAATTTATATAGAGCCAAATATTATTTTAACTTGGAAATTATCAAAATGGTTTTAACTCAAAATTGCATAAGCAATAGGGAAATTATAATAGAAGGAGATAATAAGAGATATAACAAGAGCAAGGATAGATTATACTCAAACCATTTAAATGGTTAACGGCCAGAACTTCGTGCCCTTCTGGCGTGAGCACTAGTGACTCCCCTTCATTTTTTCTGGTGATGTTACTTCCTTAAAATATCGTATAATTTTACTGCTTAGCAGGCGCGTTGATAACTATCGATGGCCACTTTATACCTGTATTCGGCAATATTCTGAGTCTGCCCCAGAAGACGCAGTATCTTCGTTTGAAATTTTGAAAAATGTTTTGATAATTTTTAATTTTTGAACACATCTTGTAAGTTACCGCCCAAAACTGTCATGACCACAATTTTGAAAAATGTTGTGATATTTTTTCACTTTTTTAGTATTGCCAAAAATTTTTTGCTTCAAAAACCCGCGCAAACTTTTACAAATTTTTTTATTACACATGTTAAGAGATTAAGCAATCACCTTTCAGAAACATAGACGCAGCGCAAGTTTATTTTCAAATGTTGTCACGCCCACTGTAACGCCCTCAAACAAGCCATCAGTTTTGAAAAATTTTTCGGAATTTTTTCACTTTTTGTAAATTTCTATAGATTTGCCAAAAACTTTATGCCACGCCCACTCCAACGCCCGCAAACCGCCAAAACTGCTAAAATGCCTACAATTTTTTTTATTTCATTATTTTTTTTCACTTTTTACGGACTATTCACATTTACATTTCCACTAGCTGAGTAACAGGTATCTGATAGTCGGGAAACAGCATTCCATCTTGTTTTGGAGAGTTTCCAATGAATATTCCATTTTTGATTTCTTGGTTTGGTGAAGGAATGAACCTTGTGTCGGATTTTCGGACGACTTCGGATCTTGCTGGTAGAACAGTTGAATTGTTTTGAAGGTTATGGTGTATTGGTATTTTAATATGGTGATGGATGATGGGTCTTATCTGGCCTCAGTATGAGCCAGTCGTTTGCTGTATTTAAATCTATTCGATTCTACTAAGTGAAAATGGTTTGGAATAGCATAGTTTAAAGAAATAAGTTCTATTTATACTTATCCTTTTGAACTTGTCATTCCTTCACCAATGCCTGATATTTGAGAAATTTCTCTGTAAGCTATGTTTCTGAATGAATACGAATTTTCTTTTATTAAAAGAAATTTTTGCACCTGTATCAAATAATAAAAATATGTATAGTTTTTTTAGTATTTTCGTTTTTTATCGAAATTAGGTTTGAGTTTAGATTAATACAGTTAATTTTTTGTTTTATATTATTTATATGACATTATTATACACGTGACTCGTAGAGTAAAAGGGTATACTTGATTCGTTGAAAAGTATGTAAAAGGCAGAAGGAAAAGTGTCCGTCGGCCATGTCCTTCAGTCCGTATGAACGCCTCGATCACAGGAACTACAAAAGCTAGAATGTTGAGACGCAGCACAATTTTGTTTCCAAATTTTGCTACGCCCACTGTATAGCCCCCAAACAGCACAAACTGTCACGGCCATAATTTTGAATAATTTAATAAATTTTCATTTTGTAATCTATCTTGTAAAGTTCTACAGATTTCCCAACAAAATTTTTTCTACGGTCACTGCAACGACCACAAACCGACCAAAACAGTCACGCCCACACTTGAAAATTGTTATATTTTTAAATTTTTTTATATGTCTCGTAAATTTCTATAGATTTGCCAAAGAAAAGTTTACACCACCCACAAACCCCCTAAAACTGTTCCGATCACACTTTTGAAAAATGTTGTGACATTTTATATAGATTTGGAAAAAAACTTTTTGCCACGCCAACTCCCGCAAACCGTAAAAAATTTACCCCACACTGGAAAATGTTGTGGTTGTACCAGCGTCACAAAATTGTGTACAAAACGTCTGTACTACGACGGCACACCCAGGTACTGTCTCAGCTCCTTCACGTTTCCTGGTGACTTCAGCTGCGCTATTGCCGCTACCTTCTCTTGCCGCCCGCAGCTACTGCACTGATGTCCGCTGCACTCTTACTAAACCAGCTAACCCCGACCTGAGGAAGTCGTCAACATCCTCCTCCGAGAAGTCCGTCGCCCTCTCCACTATTGCTAGAATTGGTAGCAGCATCCGCACGGTCCTCTCTTTGAGTCCTATATCCACTTCGATCAGCGATGTGACCTCCTCATACCGTCCATCTTCCATTCGCACTTCTCTCCTCGTGGGTACGACCTCTCCCGCCGCCTGCAACATGTCCGCCAGGTCTTCGCTAATAAAACTAGCCGTGGCTAGTATAAAAGTTATAAGATGGTGTGGGCGGTTGGCAATAGTATATCCCTCGCCGCTGTCTCCCAGTGTAGATAGCCGGTTGGCTGTTGCTAGTTGTCTAGTGAGGGGCCGGTTGGCCGTCCTATTTCTATGATGAAATAGGATGGTTAGGTTGGAAGGAGACTGTCCTTCAATACCGCTGGCCTAGAGACTCAGCCGGTATATTTTGTAATAAAATAGTTTAACGGATAGGTGCCGGAGTTTCGATATATGAGCTTGTGCTCTTTATTAATTGAATATAAAATCAGAACTGAACTTAAGAACTAACAATAGCTCATGCATGACCGGATACCCGTGGCAGACCGCTGACCAAGCGCATTTTGCAGAAGTCATATGATCGCTGCTAGCCAATGGGACAAAGCCACGGCCCATAAGGGCGCAATATGTTGGCTCAGCTCTCGGCCCAATTAGGGTGGCCCCAATTTGGGGTGGACCATACATGAGTGGAGTAATAATTATAATATTAAATGCTTAATATTAATAAATTATGGGTAATAAAATTATTAATAGCAATAGGAGGAATAAAAATAGGCCTGCTGATGCTAACCTGGGAGTCCGTTGTTAACTACTCCCCCCTTAAATTGGACGCCGTCCTCGGTGACAGCCAATTCGTCAATGGATTTTTGCAACTGGGATGCCTCCCGTTTGCGCCTGCAGTGTTGTTGCAGCAGGACTAAGCCGCATAACGTGAAGCTAACGGCGACTCCCGCGACGAACCAGATTTTTGGTGCACCTCCCGCGGACACGTCCTCTCTGAGCTCCTGCATCAACCGCAAGTTGTGCTCGTTCATCCGCTGTAGTAGCGGCAGACTCAATATTTGATCATGTCCGGTGATGTTGATTAATGGGGAGGCCGCGATTCCAGGGCTCTTATCCACAGCGTAATTGAGGTTCAAATACACTGAGCCGTTGATGACTGCCTTCCGTTCGAAGGTAATAAGGTGGGTCCCTATTACGGTTGTTGTAGGCCCGTCATCGATAGTAATCCTCGTAACTTTCTCATTGACGATTATTACTCCATCGTCCACGATTGTAAGGGGCCCTAGATTGCTGGGCTGCGTCCGGCATGTAGCCACACCGCCGGCATGTAACTGCCTGGCGCAGGTGTCGTGAGCCGCCTTTTTGCAGAACGTGGCCAAGTTGGTAGACGCGCAATCTGAAACTGCTAAGACTCCGTCATCACATTCCGCCAAGACGTTTTCTTCAATTTGTAACATGGTATGGTGGTGAGCAACAGGAAAGAGCAGGACTTTTTTACAAATAAACTTAACTTTAGGATATTGAACAATTACATGGATAAAAATATTAGATTGAAAAATCTTAATCTTAGATACATCCATAAGACTAACTATGGGGACCTCTGTGAGCTGTTCGTCGAAGATAGATTTAAGGTCATTGTGATTAAAAATAACTGGATTTATCATATTGTTTTTTGCGAGTGTGATCGTGAGCATGCAATTTTGTATTTCTGAAATTAGTATTCTATTTCTGGTTAAGAGGGTCTCGAAAAGGTGGCCGGCGTCAACCAACCCGTCCCTTTTCTCTTTGAGGATTCTGTTTACTGTGTCTGTGAGTTGGTTAATATGTTTTTGTGTTTCTGTGTTTATTACTACCTGCCTATTGTTTGCCTCTATTAGGGCTGCTTCGTTAGTTTTGATTCTAAAGAGGTCCTCCGCGTCGGGCGTGCCCGCCACGACCTTGAGTGCCGAGCCCAGGAAATCCAGGCTCCTGGCCATTCTGCGGTGCACGGTAATTTCATCCAGCATGTTCTGGGCATGGTTGATGTCGACTTCCAGAAGTTTCCTCATGTGGGACTGTGGGAACAGTTCAAGCATTTTGACTGTAGAGTCAATTATGCTAAAAAGCTCAGACAGATTTGTCGAGTGCCTAATCAGGCCATACTGTTCCCATACTAATACATTCCCGTCTAACACCGAGATGTATTTTGCATGCGAGAAGTCGGTGACTCGCGCGCTTGCGGTGGTTAGAAGTATGATGGATATTACGGAAAGCCTGTGGAAATTATAGCATTTGGTGAGTGTTTAATATAAGGGTGAATGTGGCAGATGAAATGCCTATTTGATATTGTCCTTATGGACCACCCTCCCCCTAATGAGAACAGATGTTCCCAGATCTGCTTCCACACGCTCTTCTGAATAAAGCGGAGTCAATTTGTTACCTAACCTTTTGTTGTTACGTAGGTGTACTTTTTCACCAACTTCAAAGACTCGGTTTTGTCTAGAAGGGTTAATTCTGTCCAGGTTAGCTTGTTGTGCCTTGTCAATTCTATCTTTGATTGCCAACATGATCTCGTCATTGCCAGCGTGGATAACCTCCACTGGTCTAAACTTTGTGACCGAATGTAGCGACCTGTTGTATTCTATCGTAGCCCGTGAGATCAATTCCACAGTATCCTCTATTTTTTTTTTATCAATTTTGAGGCATCTGGCGATTTCTGCCAGTGTACTGTGAAACCTTTCAATTTGGCCATTGGAGCTACTGTGCAGCGGTGGTGCATTGACAACATCGATGCTGTATTGGTTTTTAAGCAACGACGTGATTGTCTCAGAGTTGAAAGAGGCTTCGTTGTCGCAATATATGGTTTTGATATTTGGGTAGAAGTTTACCAATTGGAGAATAGGGGCTCGTACATCGATGATTGCCCTAGAAACTAAGGGTTGTACGATGGCGAATTTGGACAATTTGTCAATACAGGTTAAGAAGATTTTTCTGTCAGTGGAAAATATGTCGATATGCAACATTTCTCCAACGTATGAAGGTATTGGGGTATTCCCTAATTCCTGTTTCTTAGGATGGCGGTCGTATTTGGCTTTATTGCAGACTTTGCAATTTGCGACCACTTCGCTAGCTAGTTTAGACATATTCGGGAAGTAATAATCCCGGAGGATTTGTTTAGCGTTCTCTTGTGCAGCCCTATGGGCGCGATTGTGCTCAGTGTTAGTGATTTCAAGCTGTTCATTGACGTTGGTAATATCGCTGACGAAGGCTTTACAATGCCAAAACCTTGTCGCAGGAAACTCCTGCCTCAAGGCATGTTGAATACGCGCCAGGGTAGGGAAATCACAGTGAATCGCGTTCACGACATTGGCGTTGACAATTTCTTTAACGGATTCTACAAGCGAGTCTTTGTCATTAAAGTTAATGATATGGCGAGTTCTATTTCCGAAGATTATGAAGTCTCGCCGAAGCGGTTGGTTTGCTTCTTCCAAAATGATTTGGTTTCTGAAGCAATTCAGAGGTTTGTCTGTGGTTTCTATAGTGTACGAAAGGGAAAGCTCACTATGCACCGTGGCTGCATCGGACTGGGCCTCGGCCTCTAAGTTGTTCAGGGGTTGTCGAGATAGCGCGTCCGCTACCAGGTTTTGTTTTCCCGGTGTGTAAAATATTTTCCCGTTGTTCTCATCAATAAATGCTTTCCATCGCTTAATCTTAGCGTTGGTGTTTTTCTCGGATACCGCGTATGTGAGGGGCTGGTGATCTGTAAAGATCCTTACCTCTTTGGTACCGTATTAATTACCTATTTTGAAGTTTGCCTATTGCCCAGACTATCGCCAACAATTCTCTTTCGTTGGTGGCGTAGTTCAGTTCGCAGTCTTTCAGTGTACGAGAGATCATGGTGATGGGCCTCTTGTTCTGGGACAATACCGCGCCTATACCACTGCCTGAAGCGTCGGTGGTTAGGTCAAATGGTAATTTGAAATCGGGGAACGTCAAAATGACATCTTCTGATGCTAGGATGTTACGCAGGTGATCAAACGCATTGCGCTGGGTTTCATCAAATGTAACAGGAACTTTTTTCGACATGTTTTTACTCACTGTACCGTTTTCCCCTTTGAGAATAAGAGTGAGAGGCCTGGCAATGGAGGCAAAATTCTTCACAAAGCTTCTGTAATAGCTCGCCAGGCCGAGGAAGGACCTAAGGCTAAACAGATTTTTGGGTTCGGGGAACTCTTGTATTGCCCTGACTTTTTCAGGGTCTGTTTTCGTTCCCCCCCTAGTGACTATGAAGCCTAAGAATTCTACGCTTTCTTTAAAGAATTTGGTCTTTTCTCGTGCCACCTTCATGTTGGCCTCGAGTAGTCGCTTAAGCACTATATCGATGTGCTTAACATGTTCGGTTTCGTTTTCTGAAAATATAATGACGTCATCGACATAGACGTAACATATCTTGCCTATTTCTTCCCTCAGCACATCATCGATGGCTCTTTGGAATATGCTACCTGCGTTTTTTAATCCGAAAGGTAATCGGCAAAACTCGTATTTCCCTCCGTTAACTGAGAAAGAGGTTTTTTCCCGGTCCTTCTCGGCCAAGTATATCTGGTGATACCCTGACCTTAAGTCTAGGGTAGTAAAGTATCTGGCTTTTCCCAAGTTCGCTAAAATCATGGGAATGCTTGGCATAGGGTAGCGGTCAGCAATTGTTTGTTCATTTAGTTTCCTAAAGTCGATTACCAAGCGCTTATTTTTGATGCCGTTATCGTCAGTCCCTTTTTTGTCAACTACCCATGCAGGGCTGTTGTATGGGGATCTGGAAGGCCTTATTATGCCATTGCTCAGCAGCTCTTTGATCTCGTTGTTAACAAAGTCTGCTGCCCCCATGGGGTAGGGGTATAATTTGGAGTAGACGGGTTCGTCACTCTTAGTTCGAATAGTGGCGGTGACCGAGGTGTTGAAAGTTAGCGCCTCGTTAGAGGTCGAAAACACCTTTATTCTTTTCAGAATAACATTTTTAAATTCGGCTTTCACCGAATTTGGTACCACTATGTCATCAATTTTAGTGAAATTAACGTTTTCACAGTCAAAGAATTTGAGCTTTTCAGTGACGTTTGCGTATTTTATTACGCTGTCGCCTAAGTTCAATGCTACTCCTGCTCGCGTTAGCGAGTCGAAGCCTATTATAGCATCGAACGTGCTCAGTGTGTCCAACAGGAAAAATGGGGCGTCTAACCCAAAAATGCGCATTATGCACTTGTTCTTGACGTCACTGGAGCCGTGAATAGAGCTCACAGTAAAGGGGGTCTCGACCGGCATTACATTTCTTAGCTCCTTTACGGGCCTAAGGTAATTCTTTGCCGCCCCCGTGTCGATAAGTATTTTTAGTGTTCTACCAGCCAACTGTCGTTCGATGAACGGCAGTCGGGAGCGTTCCCTAAAAAATGTAACAGATCTCTAAGTTCGTCGGAGTCGTTACCTTCTTCAATGCTGGCGACTTCCGCTTCAGCTGTGACGAAATACCCTGCCTCTTCCTGCTCGTGGGATTGAGTTATATTATTGACACGCTGGCGTCTTTGTCCTGAATAACGCTGAGATGAATTCCGTCTTTTGTTGTTGCTATTATCCTGAGGCTTTCCCCAATTTGTTTCCTGCCTAAGTTTGGCTGTCGAAGGGTCGATCTCCATAGGCTGTACTTTGTTATGGTCTACAATTTCGGGGTCCCCGCGCTTCTGCCAGGGGCTGTTCTCTTGGGGCTTGCTTTGGAATTGCTTAGGAATGAAGTGTGGATTTTTATCCTCTCCTTTCCATTGCTTTCCCTGAAATTTATTATTACGCCTGTTGCCATCGTGCACAAGGGCCTTGTCTTCGATGGCCTTCGCGTATGACGCCGCGAATGCACTTCTTTCAATGCTATTTTCAGCCTCCCGCGCAAGCGCTAACGCAGTCGTAAGGTCTTTTGGTTGTGCTGGTAGCACCAGTTTTTGAGCGGTCTTTTCAGCCCAGCAATAAATGCGTGTAGGGCATCGTCCCTAACCTCCTTATTTAAGATAGTTGCCGTGTCCGCATTATGTGACATAACTATTTTGTTCGTGACGAGAGTGAGTTTCCTCTCGACTTCGTCATAGTATGCCATAAGATCGGCATCACGTTGTTGAACCATCTCGAGATTTTGACGTAATACTCGTAGGGACGTTTTGTCCGCGTATGTGCAGTCCAGCCTAGCCAGAATTGCATCGAAATTTAGCACAGTATTATGTGACGTGAGGAGCGCTCGCGCGTTACCACAAATTTTGTTCTTAATAATTACCACTGCTTCATAGTGGGCCTCGCTGCCCTTATATCTCTTGAATACCTCGTACGCATCTGATGCGGCCTGCCTCCAAGACACGTATTCATCGTGGCTGCCGCTAAAGGTTGGGAGCGATTTCACAATATCTAACTTGACATCACACTTTATGCTGGGGTCTGGCGTTACCCTTTCATAAACTTCTACTTGGGGTGCCTGCACAGTTAACGAGCTGACCTGGTTTCTAACTGATTCAATTTCTGCCCGCCAGCGCTGCTCCTGTGCGGTTAGCGCGGCGTTGACGGCATTTGTTATGAGCGCTTGGACCATTTCTGCATTCATTTCTGATGCGTCTGGATGTCTGACTGCGGGGCAAAATCCGATTTCTTCACTATCGTCACTGACTACTTCTTGCTTCACTTCCCTATATTCCCAATTCATCGGCCGCAAATGAAGCTGAGTGAAGTAGTTGGCAGTAATATGGGTGGCGAATAAAGGTAAAATTTGCGTTTCGTGCACCGCTTTTAGTTGGCCAACACTTGTAGCTAAGTCAGGGTCTGGCGACGATGTACAATATTTTAGAGGAGTCACAACACAGTGGGCGAAGTATAACAAATTTGAGAGAAAATATAATAATAAACCCGCAGAATTTATGTGTGTAAAACTTAGCAATCGTTTGCTGGAGTTGCTGCACAGAGAGTGGAGTCACAGAAAATTCGAGAAAACATCACAATAAAAACGCTGAGTTATACATCCCAAGAAAAATTCCAGTTGGGAAATGGTTGGAGCGAAGCACAGGCTTAGCAAACACACAGATATACTGGGAACAAAATTTCTACGTTTTTTTTATTTAAAATTAGACACATGCAAATTAAGTAAATTCACAGAGTACTCCAGGGGAAAGGTGCGGGGCATAATCGCCACACAAAAATGCAAAGAAATATATATATCGGGATTTTTCACTGTACGGAATTTTTACTGGCGAGGTATGCAGAACTCACAGGCACACTTTATTTATTCGTTTATTACAGTATTATGACCTGGTTCTATCTTAGTCTCACAGTCACTTACATTTTATGATCTTCAGGGTAGGTTCGAAGAGTAGTTGGGCGTCAGTTATAAGATGGTGTGGGCGGTTGGCAATAGTATATCCCTCGCCGCTGTCTCCCAGTGTAGATAGCCGGTTGGCTGTTGCTAGTTGTCTAGTGAGGGGCCGGTTGGCCGTCCTGTTTCTATGATGAAATAGGATGGTTAGGTTGGAAGGAGACTGTCCTTCAATACCGCTGGCCTAGAGACTCAGCCGGTATATTTTGTAATAAAATAGTTTAACGGCTAGGTGCCGGAGTTTCGATATATGAGCTTGTGCTCTTTATTAATTGAATATAAAATCAGAACTGAACTTAAGAACTAACAATAGCTCATGCATGACCGGATACCCGTGGCAGACCGCTGACCAAGCGCATTTTGCAGAAGTCATATGATCGCTGCTAGCCAATGGGACAAAGCCACGGCCCATAAGGGCGCAATATGTTGGCTCAGCTCTCGGCCCAATTAGGGTGGACCCAATTTGGGGTGGACCATACATGAGTGGAGTAATAATTATAATATTAAATGCTTAATATTAATAAATTATGGGTAATAAAATTATTAATAGCAATAGGAGGAATAAAAATAGGCCTGCTGATGCTAACCTGGGAGTCCGTTGTTAACTTAAATACTAGTATAAAACTGTGGCCTTCCGCCTTCAGTATCCGCATTAATTTTGAAGAACAGCACCTTGCGAACCTTGGTTGCTCCTGTTTCCCGATCTCGGACAGAACAGCAAAAGCTGATCGGTCGGTTCCGGGACTCCCGTGTCCAGTGATCCTGGCTTCCGCATCTATGCACGCTTGTGCCGGGTTTCATACAAACACCCGCCGCACCGGTCCGACCCTCGCCCGTTTGTGTTGTGCCTCGACGGGCCCGCGGTGTCCTCTTGGCACCTCCTGCATACTGCGTTTTGTTCCCCTTTGAGTGTCCAGCTCTTCGAACTCGTCGGCCAGGGCCATCAGGGCATCCAAGAGCCGGCACTCGTACGGGCGAATAAACATGCGCAAGTTATATAACCCCTAATACACTGCCCCGGATTTAAAGCATAAACACTTTCGTCCAAAACAAGTCCGTGCAGTCCGTTTATTTGTTGCCTTTGTATCTAGCAATTGGCTTTTGCCTTAGCCTTCTAATCAATACACACAGCTTTGCCTTTTGTCCTTGCCCATGCCTTCAACTGGACCACCAGCAAACATAAACATAAACACAAGCTTCCGCTTCTACTGCGCATTAATGCAGCACCCATTACATACGCAATATAATCGAATTTCATCACAAGTCGAAATGAGCCTATCTCAATTCGATTTGCAAGAGACAAAGTATAGTAAACACTATCTGGTCGAGGTTCGTTGGATGAAAGAAGATCCAGTTAATTCGATACCGCGAAGATCAACGGTTTGCAAATTGCACCGAATTCCAACTAGCATAAGCTAGCGCGTAGTTCATTCTCAGTTGTATTCTCAAATTACCAATAAAAAATGCAAAAACTAAAAAATATATTTTTTTAAATGAATTCGTAAGAGAATTCTTAATTGACGCCCAACGTGGGGCGGTGCCAACGAAAGTTCGGATTAAAAAATTCGGTAATTCTCGGACTCGCACCGCTAGCGCAGTAGTGAAAGTTCAGGTGAAATTTAAAGGTGGATGATAAAAAGTCATACCATCACCACTAACTAAGTACTGAAGTTAAATATTTTTAGTGAAAAAATACAAAAATCGACAAACCAATAACATCTTGGGAAAAACAAAAACCAAACCAGACCGAACCAGACTGAACTGAAACAACAAACCAAAAAATCAACAATTCATCTACCAAGAAGGATGGGCTGAGGACAAAACCTCGACAAAACACCATTCAATCGAAAAAAGAAACTAAAAAAGAAGGAAGGAGGAGCTATGGGCCATCCCTCGCTACCAATAAACAAACACCAGGAGAATCATCAACAAATACGAAGAGAATCTGCTGTGAGCAAAAAAAAAAAAATATTAATTTTAATAAAATGATTATTAAGAAATAAATACCGCTGGCGAATTGAAAAAAAATAAGTTGAAGGAAAGAAAAAAATTAATGTAAGAAATCAATCGGCAATTAAAAAAAAAAAGTTATTGGACAATTACGTTTATGAAGTAAATTCACCCTGGAAGATTTTATAAAGCAATTTAACCAATTAAAAATGACGTATACGAGTTATCCATCAGGCAGTACTTCGGCAAATGCCCAAATACAACAACATGTCCTTCTGACCTCAGAACTCATAAAAAAAATAGTAACCACCAAAGTAGACTCCTTAAAACAGGAGATAATATCATTGAAAATTCAATTACAAGCAAATGAAAACAAGGTTGAAGAATACAAAATTCAGGAAGTAGATAGAACGATGTGACGAATCATATGAGATAATCAAATCAGTACCGGAATTGAAGGGACAAATAGAACACTACGTTAGTTGGAGAGAGGCCGCGGAAAACGCGATGGGGCAATATGTTATCAAAACTAAAAGATACTTCGCAGCGCTATCAATTCTCAGCAATAAAATAACAGAAAAAGCGAACGACGCATTGACCGTACATGGCACTGAATTAAACTTTGATTCCATTTTAGCAAGGTTAGATTTCGTCTTTAGTGACCAACGGCCACTGCATATAATAGAGCAGGAACTAAGTATCTTGACACAGGGAAAAATTACCATTATGGAATATTATAACCAAGTCTACATGAAGCAGACTTTGCTGACCAATAAAACCACTATGACATATGGACGGAACCAAGCTATTACTAACGAAATTAATAACAGACACAGGCAAAAAGCCTTAAGAGTTTTCATAACCGGCCTGAACGGCCCCATATCAGCCACTCTATTCCATGAATCCGACCGACTTGCCAAACGCAATGGCTTTGGTCCAGGAGATGAAAAACAACGATATGAGACAAAAATTTGCCCATAATTTCACTGGATTGAATCAGAGATATCATGATTCGAATTTTCAAAACAAACCCGGTCCCAATTACCGGTACAACCGAAATTTTACGAACTTCAACGAAAATAATTTCTCACAACAAAATCAGAAACCGACCCAAGATTTTAACAAGAATCAATGGGGTCATCCATGGGGCCAGAATAATAACTGGAAACCTAATAATAATCGTCAATACCCAACTCCAGAACCAATTGAGATTGACGAGTCCATCAAAAGTCAAAACCGACCGCCCTTCAGTTATAACCAAAACAATAATTTCAGACGCGACTACAACAACAGAAATTACGGACAATACCCAAATCATTACAATCAAGGAAATATTTCCATCCGGTATAAACCACCGGTTGTGAACACCGAGAACCAGAAAAATTATCAACAAAACGGACCGTTAAAAAGAATGCCTACCGGCTTAATTATCCAACTGGAACCAAAGGCAATGAGGGTAAATAATATCGAAGAAGACCAGAAGAAGACAAGAAATTTTTTAGACCAAAGCCAGGAGCAGGACTATCTTATTTAACAAGGGTGGATAAAAAATTTAACAAAGAACTAAAAATACTAATTGATACTGGAGCCACAGCGTGTTATATAAAAAAGGGAATCTACCCGAATAAATATGAATTACCAATATACAAAAGAGTGTCGACCATTAATGGTCACACCATTATTAAATATTACCATAACATAGTTATATTTAACGTTAGACAGAGATTCTATGAAGTAGAATCCTATTTATTAATAGAATGTAACCTCTTGAAAAGAATAGGTATTAAGATCGATATACAAAAGGGGATTATAAAATACTACGGAAAAGAGAAAAAATTACATTTCGATGACGATAATGTATCAAATAAAGCATTATTAACAAAAGAGAACAATATTCTCCCCTTGAGAGAATTTATCCTAAAAAATATTACGATAAACAGGAAGTACTTACAACAGAATCAATTATTGTAGAGGATAGATAGCTCGGGATCACGTTATCCTGAGCATGCTGGCGTAGAAATATCCGCCACCAAAAATAGTGTATCCAACTTGGGAGTCGAAAATCCCTAGAATGCCAGCGATTTTCCTCCCGCTAACCAAAAGTACACTAATTTCGGATTACAAAATCCGGAACTCGCCGTCGATGATAATTCCGACACTTATCATATTAATAATATTAATAATGCATCCTCCAATCAATTTGAAAAAATTTGAGGGTCAAATTATTGAAACAATACAAAACGAGTACACAGCAATTGATACCCTCATTCCATTCAGAACAGTCGTAAGAGGGGAAATCAACACGATACATGATAGACCGATATACAGTAGTCAATATCCTTATGCGCTATCAGTATCCAATTTCGTTAACCACGAAATTACAAAAATGCTCAAAGCAAACGTTATTAGACCAAGCAAGAGTCCGTATAACTCACCAGCGTTAGTTGTACCGAAATAATGGTTCAACGACGACGGTAGCCTTAAACACAGACTAGTATTTGGATTTTAAAAATTAAATGAATGTACCATACCAGATCGGTATCCTATACTGGATCCATCGGTCAATCTGGCAAACCTAGGCAAGGCAAAATATTTTTCTACATTGGATTTAGAATCAGGATTCCATCAAATACTCATGAAGGAATCCGATATCGAGAAGACCGCTTTTTCCATTACCAACGGAAAATACGAGTTCTTACGGCTACGTTTCGGGTTGACTAATGCTCCCCGAATTTTCCAAAGAGCCATGGATGATATTTTAAGAAATCAAATTGGTAAAATCTATATATGGACGTCCATATGGACGATATAATGGTTTTCTCAGAATCATTGACCTAGCACCACAAAGATTTATTGATAATTATAAAAATCTTACAAGAAGAAAAATATAAAAAAATCGTTGGATAAATCCAAGTTCTTCAAATTGGAAACACCTTTTCTTAGCTATATTGTGTCACACAATGTGATAAAAACAGATCCTGAAAAGATAGCAACAATCCAGACACATAATCGAATATGATACACCACAAAATCTGGTATCAGTACAGAGAGATTATTTACCTCCTAATATTGCATCTAAAAAATAACTTCAATAACATATTTCTTTATACAAGAATATTTTTGCAGGATATTGAAAAAACCGAAGACAAGTCTTTAATAATAGAGGAAACGTATTGTAGAGCTCATAGGAGACTTGACGAAAACTACAAACAAGTAACTAGACTGTATTACTGGAAAAAATTTTTATATAAAGTTAAAGGAATACATTAAAAATTGCCAAATTTGTAACGAAAATAAATATAATAGACATCCGATTAAGATCCACTAGGAAGTTCCAAACCCAACAAAAGAAGGTGAAAACCTACACATCGATGATATGTATCGATGCTTATTCGAAATTCCTGGCAGTAAAGGAAATTCAAAACAAATAAAATATCGAAAACAAAGTAATGGAATTGCTACAGCAGTTCCCAATGGCCAAAATAATTATGCTAGACAATGAACCTAGCTTCACTATAGCGCAATTCACATCCTTTGCACAAAGGTGAGGATTAACCTTAATTTTCACCGATCCAAGGCACAGTACGACTAACGGCCAACAGAATTAGCTCGCTGTATAAAAGAAGAATACAGATTAGTAGATCATTCAGAGATACTAATTAGAGCCGCCAGGCATACAACAAAATAATTCACTCCACGACTAAACAAAAACCATTTGAAATAGTCTATAACCGAATCGAACAATCGGACGTCTGACAAACACAACAGGACGCCCAGGTAAAAATGTTAGACTTTCATAATAAAAATCGTAAAGAAAAGGATTATCATATCGGACAAGTAGTTTACGAAAAGAAAATTGGGGAAAAAAATAAACTCAAACCCAGATACAAAAAACAAGTAGGTAAAATGGTTAAACCTAATAAAATGATAATAATCCATAATAGAGACCGAGTAATACAAAAAGATAATCTCAAAGTGTAATAATGCAAATGCATTCCTTAATACCACTAGTATCAATCTTTATACTGGCCAGTTCCGAAATTATTGATTACTCATACCATGAGTTCTTTTTGTTCAAGTTAACCAATTTAAGTTTTTATAAGGACATTATAAATACTGAATCACAGAACATTAAGACATGCTTAACATCTGCCTTTCTGTGTGATACTGCTCAATCTTTTTGGCTGATAGCGGATTGAGTCTTATGGTCAATTTTATGAAGAAGAATAGCTCCATAGCAATGCATACTAGCATCAGTGTGAAATTCAATGGGATATTGCGGGTCAAATATAATAAGGACTGGCTCATCTGTCAGTATTTTCATAACCTTGCTGCGGATCTGCTCATGCTCTGGTTTCCATTCGAAAATTTTATTTTTTCAAGTAAGACCATACAACGGTTTTATTAACTCTGAAAATTTTGGCACAAATTGCCGAAAATATGACGCAAGACCAATAAACTGTCTTACATGGGAAACTGACTGTGGAGGATGTAATTTAATTAATGCTGATATTTTACGCGGATTGGTTCGAATTTCACCCTCCTTAACCAAGATATTCAACTCTTTTTTTATAAAAAGAGCATTTTGCGATATTCTATGAAAAACCAACTTTGGATAGAATTCTTAAAACCGTTTAAAGGCTTTTTCTTTAGTTTGTGATACTATCATAATGTCATCCATATAAACAATAACATATAAGTATGCAAGTTCACCCAATGCTTTTATTACTGCACGTTGAAATACGGATGGAGCATTTTTTAACCCGAATGGTTAAAAATTCGAATTGGCCCGCCGGAGTAAAGAATGCTGTATGTTCAATAGAATTTTGGTGAAAATCGCTAGCCATATCTAAACAAGAAAAGTACCTAGCGCCGCGTAGCCTAGGTATTGCTTATTAGCGGCAAGGGGTAATTTTCGGCAATGGTGTTTATTTCAAGGTAATCCACGCATAGTTGATCAGTTTTTTTTTTTTAACTAGTAGTTCGCGACTGGCAAACGTAGAACTGCTAGGACGAATAATTTTTGATGATCAAAATTCATTAATTTTGTTTCTCACAATTTCTTTTTCCTCTATAGTCCATAGGGTAACCTATGCACAGTTTTGATGAGGTCAATTAGGCGTATATCTAACTCGCCTGCTGTAACGAGTTGTACGACTCAATAGATGGGATTAGGGTACCAATTGGCTCTGCTACTTGACACAAATTAACAGGCTTCTCTTCGTTTTGTTGATAGTTGTCGTGCAGGGCAATTTGGTGAAATGGGCCCAGATTTTAAACACTTATAACACGAAATTGCTCCATTCTGTCCAAAGATATGCTTAGTACTATTAGCAAAGCACTGCCGTCCAGATGATTTTCAGCTCCGATGAGATCGACAATAGCGCAACAGGTCTATGCACAAGATTCTGTGTTGACTACGCGCCTCTTACTGCAGTTAAGACTTCTATCAGATAACGGTGTTTTCAAGTGAAACCAAACGGTCTTCGGTGATGGCTTGGTGTGGAGGGGATCCCACTTCTGATGTCGGATCAAGATTATTATTACCGTTCACTACATCGATACCGTCGACGCCACGGGCAGCGCGTTTCCTAGGCAGTGACATGCTGAACTTTCAAATGAACACTGCCTCATTTCGACACCAAACTCAGTATTTATAGACTTGTGTCAGATCAGCATAACGGACCCTAGCACCATAAGTCTACGCGATTATGTTCTTGCATATTTGTCGCGTCAAAACCATGCCATTCACTTGAATTCAGGCACGAATCTACTCGAAGCTCGCCGCTACACTTCTTACAGTCATGTCGCGCCTGGGCTACGCAAAACTGAAACAATCGTTGGCCAGGCATCGAACGGACACAACGAATTCTAGAGAATTCTGCGAATTACTTTACATTTCATCATTTACATTATGACAAAGGTCCTTAGTAGTAAAGTGTAATGTTTTCTAAAATCATTTTAACAATGTCGATATGTTTTACAATTTTTATTATTGTTATATTAAGTGGGGAGTATAGTGGTGTCAAATCTATTTTTGGTTTTAAAAGATTTTCACTTAAAATAATGTCATCGATTTCTATTTTGCATTGGGTTACTCTTATCGTTTTGTTTCCTTGTATTTTTATATTATTAATTGGATTATGCAATTTTGAGTAAGAATGGTTTGGGTTAAGTTCCTGGTTACAATTGTGTTATGTTCTATGTATTATTTCTTTCGTGTGCACTATCTTAAAATTACAAATTTAAGTGTTTAATAATATTAGTGACACATTCATTGTATATTTTTTTATTTTCGGTATTGTAAACATTATTTGCTCTTTCAAAATATGATTGTGTGTCTGTGTAATCTAGCTGATAGCCGTTGGAGTCTGGATAAGGGATTTTAATTGTGTTTATTAGTGAAAAGTTTATGGGTATGGGTGATATGATTAGTAATTGGTTATCGTATTAGTTAATACAAGTGTATGTTTTAATGTTTAAAATATTCTTGCTGTTCACATTCTCAAGTTTGTCATTGTTTAGTAATTTGGGGTTAAACAGTACGAGTCCGAGCCCTCAATGATAATAAGTGTAATGCGAAAAAAAAAAAGATTTTGTTGAAAGACGTTTAACTATAAAATAAACGATGAATTTGAATTTGAATTTTCGAGAAAAGATAACACAATTTGTAAACGGTTACTATCTCGGTATTCGGAGTTATTATCAGCTGATCAATTCTCAGCAGTGGAGTCTGCGAGAAAAATTATCTTCAAGAAAAACGTGGGTTCTTAAAAATAAAAAAAAAGTCAAGTTAAAGTTCGAATAGTGATGTGTAACATTTTTTAAATATAGGAGACAAATCTAGCTTCCATATTGCCACAGGCAGCGGAGCACCCCGGCTGTTACAGTGCACGTCTCTGCGGATAGAGCTCCACAGTGACTTAGATCGGGGTTCTATGCAGAAAAATAACTGCACAGTGGGCAGATCTGCACACCTTTCCTGTGGAAAATGCAACATCCATAAATCGTATTGCCCCACTTACATATTACAATACACAGTTCCACATTATAAATTAATTAGCATTTAACAAGATGAAAAAAAATCTAATGCAGAAAAAGAAAGGAAAAAAAATCACAGAAGTAGCTTTAACATGAGCAAATAAAAACAACATGTAAGCAAACAAATAATTTATTTAACCAGCCTTTAATTTAAATTTTTAATACTTTTGATTTTCATTTATATTCATTTTTTTTTTTGTTAATTATTTTTATTTTTAGTTCTGAAACTGCTAATTTTAGTGGGGGACTGCCACTCATTATTTTTATTAGTTATTATTTTATTTGGTAATATACCTTACATGGGTATATATAATATTATATGTGCACAAGTGTAAATTTTTTAATCAATTAAATCAGGATAATTAAATCCCAACGACAATTCCTCTGGACCCATAGGATGGATTTGGGTAAGTGAATTTATTATTTTCTTTTTATTTGCACTTGCTTATGTGAACATATATCAACAAATACATACATACTTAATACCCTATAAATTGCACAATCTCTACATAAATAAAATTAAAGAATTGACAGGAGAAAATTAAAAGTGAAAGACAAGAAAATGAATGTTACATTAAATAAAAGTTTAGTGAAATTAAAATAGTGAAACAGAATTAAAAGATAAAATTAAACAAAATTACCGAAATTTAGTAAATAAATAAGAAAATAAAACCATGAATTAAGAAAGAAATCAAATTAAATAAAGTATTAAATAAATGCAATTAAAGTTAGCAACCGAAACCGGAAATATAAATAAAATATTGAATAGTTTAAAAATTAAAGAAACAAATAAAAAAAAAATAAATAACGATAAAAAGAATTTATTGAAATTAGGTTGACTAAAATTATTTTGTTTTGCTCTTTTCAGCTATAAAACATGGCCTTATATACTATATTTTATCTTATTATTAAATGAATAAAATTATTATAATGTTTGAATAAATAAATATAGTTTTCCTTATGTGAAAAGGCGAAAAGTAGGATGAAAGGGTAACACATAACTTAGGGATTTACCATATAGTGCCAATGGTAAATCATGGAGGGTGGGTACAGAGGCGGGTTACTATAGCATCAGTGTAACCTCATTTCCATTAGATATACTGACATAGCGGCAGCATACACCCATGAGCTTTCAGAATTTCGTTCATTCTATTAATTTTTTTTTGTGCATTAATTATAAATCTTAATCATCTACGTAATAGACACGGGACTATAAGTTAAATTCAATGTGGCTTTCTGATCGAGTGAGGGTGCTGCAACCAGGCCAACAATTTAGCGAAGATCTTACCACTCAATATACTATGAAAGTTTATGATTACAGAATATGGCGCCCAACGTGTGGGACCACGCAGAAACTATAAGGTACATTTAACTAGAACGCGAATTCCATCAAGCCTTTATTTATACCGAGTTTGTTAAATCGAAAGTTAACGTCGGATAATAGACTGTTAACAATAACTTGAAAAATTAGACGTTCGCGGCTTCACTTATCCCAAATGCATATGCTGTAGTATCAAACTGATTTAGATTTCGAAGCTGAAGAATAGGAAAAACGGGTTTTGGCATGGACCGGAAAAATTCGTCCACTCTTTAGTTCCGAGATGCTTAAATTAGTTGTCGGGAAATTCCTAAGAACCGTGTCTCAGAAAATATCCGACGGATCTGCAATTGCACAGTGATCGGAAATAATTATTTATTTTAAAGTAAGTTCTAGAAATTATTTCACTAGACCTTCCACAGTGGGATTATAAAATAGAGCAGGAAGCATATTTCTTCTACAATAAATATGGCCCTCTCTTTCACAAAATTTCTAATTAAGGCACTAAACTTACCAATAGACTAACGCATTCACAATAATAAAGAGAAAACTCAATACTGAATCGAACTTTCTAATGAGGATACCGAAGTCACTAGAATGTGATGAGTCGTTGTCTATTGACCATCAAATAAGTTTTCATTGTTAAAGTATTCAGCAGAGAAAATCGGCCTAATATGGAATGTGGTAAGTTCAGCTCGGCTGAACATCACCCTATTTTTTTGCTGAAAAGCTACAGCGTGAAAAGCTTATAAATTAAAGGGTCATCGCGAGTGTATGACCCAAGCGGAGTGCTGTTATTTTAGTAAAAGAAAATTGAAACTACCCTTTCATCAACTTCCCTGAGAAGCTTAACAAATAACTTATGAATTATTAAACATAAATAAAAAAAAAAAAACATCTTATGATAAGCTAACAAAAAAAAAAAATGTAATAATACAATTTTTCTGAACATTAAAGAACAAATATGCCCTTAGCACTTGCAGGTACATGCATCTGCAGGAGAGCCTGAAGGTACTTGCAATCTTTGTTTAGAACATCTGCTGGCAACAGAAAACATAGATAATACTGCATGTGGACATAAATTTCATAATCAGTGTATCGTGACACATCTAGAAAAATATCAAGAGTGTCCTGAGTGCAAAGCACCTGGTGTAATACAGGACTTGCATTACTCAGCACAACTATAGCAAGCACTTGTAAAGGTGCTATTCCAAAAGAATATAACACACGAATTAAAGAAACCCCGATACTGGGGTAACCCTAAATTATCAAGTAGATGAGGAGAGGGGGAACTGACTTAAATGAGTCACAATGCCAAAAAATTCAGGCAACAATTAATTCTCGATCCACCCAAGGCCGCCAGCCTCTAATTCAGCAGTATTACTATACATCTCCATTCATTCGGTAGGTCATCTGCGACAACCGGTCCAGAAACGTGAAATGCTGCTAGAAGATGCGGATTTTAAGCAATCCAGGAAGGTCAATATTCCACCGAGGGTTATTAAAAGAGCCGTTGCTGCTGTGGAGACTGAAGAGTCCTTACAGTCGGCCTCAGAGACGGAGTCTGTATCTGTAGAGGCTTTGCAACTTTCCAAACGACCTATGGTCTGCTGGAACTGTGATCAGCCAGGACACGCATGGGACATGTGCCTCGCAGAACGAAGAATCTTTTGCTATGGCTGCGGAGCAAAATATTTTTATGAACCGCAATGCCCAACATGCCTTAAGAGAGCGGAAAACTCCAAGAAGGGCTCATTCGTAGACTGCAGGCAAATGGCCCAAAACTAGAATCTGCAAATGAATATCAATGTGAAGAATCAGATTGCCCACGGCAGATACCTGTACTTTTAAAACAGGCATCTCCACATCCACGCTTGGACATTCATTTACTACGTCAAATAAAACCATAAGAGATTAGCTCATTATAACCAGATCAGAGCAAATATATTTTCAGAAGTAACTACCCTTGATTGTGTTACACTCTTCGTATGCGAAATTTCTAGCATAGGATTAAATGCGCGCGTAAACTGATTGTATCTTCGGTTGTAGACACCCAGACAGATGGTCGTCTTTATGCTTCTATTTCCTTTTTAGGTCTAAAAGACATTGGCTTTTTAGACACAGGAGCCAATATAAGTTTTTTGGGAGCAGACTTGGCTGCCCAAGATTGGTGATCCTGTCCAAGTTTTAAAAGAATATCATCACGTGTAAAAACAGCTGATGGAAGCAGCCACAAAATAACTAGTTTTTATGTTATTGCATCAATAAACAAGCGTATCATCTTAGGGATAGATTTTTGGAGAATTTTTCAGTTAGCACCAGGTAAATGATACTAAATGATACATGATACTAATCTAAAAAATTTCCACTTTCTTCATCTCAAGAAAAGCTATTAGAGAGCATAATTAATTTATTTCCTAACTATAAACAACAGGGATTGGGAAAAACATCCCTATTAAACCATGATATTGACGTCGGTGACGCCAAGCCAATAAAACAGCGTTTTTATCCCGTTTCTCCCGCTGTAGAGAAACTTACCAACGTAGAGGTGGATTGAATGTTGTCAGAAGGCATCATTGAGCCATCGAAGAGTTCTTGGAGCTCTCCGATGAGGCTCGTAATTAAGCCAGGCAAGGTACGCCTTTGTTTAGATGCACGACGCATAAACGAGTGCACTAAAAAAGACGCTGCCAAATATAGATGGCATTTTTTCTCGGCTTCCCAAAGCCAATATCATAACCAAATTGGATCTGAAGGATGCATTCTGGCAAATACCCCTCACAGATGAGGCTAAAGCCATTACAGCTTTTACAGTCCCAGGGCGGCCACTAAATTAATTTACAGTGATGCCGTTTGGTCTCTGTAATGCTCCACAGACCATGTGCCGGTTAGTCTATGAATTGATCCCTGCAGACTTGAAAACATGTGTGTTTGGTTACCTTGATGATGTGTGTATAGTGTCAGAAGACTTTGACAC
This sequence comes from Drosophila erecta, assembly GCF_003286155.1. Classification (NCBI taxonomy): domain Eukaryota; kingdom Metazoa; phylum Arthropoda; class Insecta; order Diptera; family Drosophilidae; genus Drosophila; species Drosophila erecta. The sequence continues at coordinate 147,362 of NW_020825231.1, read as the reverse complement.
ACACATGACCATTCTTATCAGATTAGCAGAACAATTTCGTAGGGCTAATTTGACTTTGAATGTGGCTAAAAGTCGTTTTTGCGTTACAGAAGTTGAATATCTGGGACACATTAAAGGAAATGGAAATCCTAACAAAGTCGCGGCTATAAAAACATGGCCATCCCCTAGGACAATCAAACAAGTGAGAAGCTTTTTAGGCCTGGTTGGATGGTATCGAAGATTCATCAGTAACATCTCTGAACTACTCTTCCCGATTACCGAAGTCTTATCAACTAAAAAGAAATTTTTATGGACAAACGCAGCGGAGACTGCTTTCCAAATAATGCCCGGATTTCTCTAAGAAATTCTTCGTACATTGCGACGCAAGCGATTGTGGGGTGGGTGCTGTGTTAGTGCAGCCTTCACATGACAATGTTGAATGCCCAGTGGCATTTATGTCCAAAAAATTAAACACGGCACAACGCAGTTATAGCGTTACCGAACGTGAGTGCTTGGCGGCTGTGTTGGCAATTGAAAAGTTTAGGTGTTATTTGGAGCTCCAAGAATTTAAGCATATTATAGAAATAAAGAACTTAAAGAAATCAAGTCAAGTTGCCAAGACGCATATGATATTGTCCCTATCATATTATAGAAATAAATAACTTACAGAAATCAAGTCAAGTTGCCAAGACGCATATGATATTGTCCCTATCATATTAAAGAAATAAAGAACTTAAAGAAATCAAGTCAAGTTTTCAAGACGCATATGATATTATCCCTATCATAATAGGTTGGCAAATATCCCCCTTCCGCTTTTTTGCTCTTTATTCAATGCTTTATAAAAAGTGTTACAGTGATCGGATTTAGTTCAAATATGCGTCGTTTTGTTCGATAATCTGTTTGCATCTAGACGGCAACTTCATAATACCTCCCTCGTAGAAGCCCCCCTCCTTATTTGCGAAGAGCTCGGACAGCCACTTTTCACAAGCCTGGTGGAACACTACACCCTTCCTGTTGGCCATTCCGGTCCAGTTGTTCGCAGTAGCTCATAGTGGATGATTCCCTTCCAATCCCACCAAACGAGCAGCTCATAGTGGATGATTCCCTTCCAATCCCACCAAACACACAGGGCTTCTTTTTTTCAAGCCATTTCCCGGCCTGAACGGCTTGCAAATAGCTTGTGGTGCTATTGTATATGTACAGCCCTTTCAATTGTATTACGACAAAAAAAAAAAATAACGATTTTGTTGAAAGACGTTTTACTCCAAAATAAACGATGAATTTGAATTTGAATTTTCGAGAAAAGATAACACAATTTGAAAACGGTTACTATCTCGGTAATTCGGAGTCATTATCAGCTGATCTAATGCAACTCTAATCACGGCAAAGCTACAATTAGAGCTTTAAGTGCATGGTAGCTTTGCACTGCACTTTCTCTCTCATATAGTTCTTTTCTCTTTTGGCCGTCGCAATGATCAGCAGTGGAGTCTGCGAGAAAAATTATCTTCTATTATCATCCTGAAAAACGTGGGTTTGTAAAAATAAAAAAAAAAAGTAAAGTTAAAGTTCGAATAGTGCTGTGTAACATTTTTTAAATATAGGTAAAAACCAATCTTCCACATTGCCACGGGCAGCGGAGCACCCCGGCTGTTACAGTGCACGTCTCTGCGGATAGGGCTCCACAGTGACCACGCAGGGGTTCTATGGGAGAAAAAAGAGGGAGAAGGAAAAAAGAAATATAACCTCTGCATCTATACTCGACATCTACATCTTACACTTACATCGATACTCTACATAAATATACACCCACGCATATACAACTATATACCAGTAGAACTGCAGAGCAACTATAATTAAAGAATTTATCAAAAATGCAACATCCATAAATCGTATTACCCCACTTACATATTACAATACACAGTTCCATATTATAAATTAATTAGCATTTAACAAGATAAAAAATAATCTAATTCAGAAAAAAAGGAAAAATCGAAACCCAGAAGTAGCTTTAACATGAGCAAATGAAAACAAGAAGGAAGAAAACAAATAATTAATTTAACCGGCCGTTAATTTAAATTTTCATACTTTTGATTTTCATTTCTATTCATTTTTTTTTGTTTATTATTTTTATTTTTAGTTCTGAAACTGCTAATTTTTGTGGTCGACTGCCACTCATTATTTTTATTAGTTATTATTTTTTGGGAGGCCTTAATAATATACCTTACATGGGTATATATAATGTGCACAAGTATAAATTTTTAAATTAATTAAATCAGGATAATTAAATCCCAACGACAATTCCTCTGGACCCATAGGATGGATTTTGGTAAGGGAATTTATTATTTTATTTTTATTTACACTTGCTTATGTGAACATATATCAACAAATACATACATACTTAATACCCTATAAATTGCACAATCCCTACATAAATAAAATTAAAGAATTGACAGGAGAAAATTAAAAGTGAAAGACAAGAAAATGAATGTTACATTAAACAAATGCTTTAGTGAAACAGAATTAAAAGATAAAAATAAGCAAAATTACCGAAATTTAGTAAAGAAATAATAAAATAAAACCATGAATTAGGAGAGAAAACAAATTAAATAAAGTATTAAATAAATGCAATTAAAGTTAGCAACCGAAACCGGAAATAAAATATTGAATTGTTTAAAAATTAAAGAAACAAAAAAAAAATAAAACAAATAACCTATAGTTAACGTAATTACTTAACGATGAAAAGAATTAAATGAAATTAGGTTGACTAAAATTATTTTGTTTTGCTCTTATCAACTATAAAACATGGCCTTATATACTATATTTTATCTTATTATTAAATGAATAAAATTGTTATAATGTTTAAATAAATAAATATAGTTTTCCTTATGTGAAAAGGCGAAAAGTAGGATGAAAGGGTAACACATAACTTAGGGATTTACCATATAGTGCCAATGGAGGGTGGGTACAGGCGGGTTACTATACCATCAGTGTAACCTCATTTCCATCAGATATGCCGCTATGCCACGGCAGCATACATCCATGAGCTTTCAGAATTTCGTTCTTTCTATTAATTTTTATTGTGCATTAATTATAAATCTTACTCATCTACGTATTAGGCACGGGACTATAAGTTAAATTCAATGTGGCTTTCTGATCGAGTGAGGGTTTTATTATTTGGCCAACGAACCCCCCAATGCCGACTGTAAGCTATCTGCAACCAGGGTCCCAATGGTCAACAATTTAGCAAAGATCTTACCACTCAATCTACTATGAAAGTTTATGATTACATAAGTCCCTGTTTGTTTCTATGTTGCAGGGTTATTCCGGCTAGTTCTCTTTTCATTTTATTGCATAGAAATATGACCTGGTATTCGGTTCGTAGCCTTTGATCAAAATAGTCAGCTACGATGTTTATTTCAGTTAAATAGATTCTCAAGCAATGATGTTCAAAGGGGGATGGTATCTGGACTGGCCTATCGGAAAAAAAGCAGATACCCGTGACTGGTGTCAAAATTTTTAATCTGAATTGGCTGTACATGAACCGCAGCACAAGCAATAATGTTATCAGGGGCCAGGTGCCAGTGAAATTGAAAGCTAATTTTTCTTTAGTTTTTGAATTGTATTTTGTAGTAGAGAGTAACTCTATTTCCGTTAGTGATTTTGTAATGATAGGAGTCCGTTTGCTCCACATTTTTGGTTGGTTGGTTTAAATTGGTTTTCTAATTTGCCTTTTCTGTATTTAGTGTCAACTTCATTTTCTACTCTGTTTTTGTTTTGTTTTCTTTTTTTTTGTTGGGTGTCTAATATTGTATATGCCTGTCTTGTGATTGTATATGCTAAGTATTGTTTCTATTTTGCCTAATTTGGTTTCGTCGTCGTCGGATGTTTTGATTATGCAAAAAATCTTTTCATTAATTGTTTTATGTATTCTCTCTATGTCCGCCAAACCAGTTTTTTTTTTGAGTTAAGCTGCAAACTGGAAAATGCGCCATCTCTGTCTGCCTTTAGTAATGTTTGCCTTCAGATGAGTAAATGTCTATCATGAATTCTGGCAATGGTCTGGTTTGGGTATGGTTTTCATTGGCATGTATGTGTTGCGGTGGTCTGTTTTTGCTAGATTCCAAATATTGCATTCATTTATTATATTTTTGATAAGAAGCTGGCTATTAGAGAAATAGTAAGGGCTCCCGAAAAGTTTATTGGTTTTCTGTATGCCTGGGTGTTTTTCATTAGTAGTCAAGATCAATACTTTAAATTCTGCGTAAGTCGTTATGTTTTACAATAAAATCGATCTGCGTAAGGTTTTTATATATTTGGAGTAAATGGTTTTTTTTTTTGGGGCCTGAATGACTTCAAAATCTGCGTCTTTCTTAATATACGACGCACTTTTCTTACCGCAAAAATGGCCTATTAAATATTGTTCAGCTCTTTCTCCAGTCATAGGGTCATAAAATATTTGAGTGATGTGTTTTCTTAAATATTTCCTAACCATAATATTACTTGTCTCTAAATGTATTTATTGGCCTTTTTAATAAAGATTAAGTCACTATTGTCTTCTTCTGGATTATGTTGGGTTTGAGTCTTTCATGTGATACAAGCTGCTAAGTGGCTGGTGGCCACAGGATATTTCAAAAAGTCTTCCAAGTAGGTAGTGTCGAAAAGTTTTTGTCGCCCGCACAATTTCTAAAAGTTTTTTTGCAATTGTGTCGTGTCCCTAACTAAATTAAAATTCTTTATAATACTAGATCATTCTTAATATTTCTGATATTAGATATTTTAAGATTTTCTTAATGTAGTTTTGAACTTTCACAAGGGTTGCACTATAGCTTTTTCGTGATGTTTTGAGGTAACAAATTGGATTTACAACCTCTCACAAATTCAATAGCGTCTTCCTGATATTAGTTTCATTTTTGTTGTCGACACAGCGTTACACGGTTTCCCGTTATTGTCGAGGTTTTTTATTAAAACTTAACACGATATTGACCGTCGCATGGGTGTCTAAAATCCTTGTATTTCTTTCCTTGAAATAATTAAATTAGCCGGTTTGGGTAGCGCAAATACGTAACTATATTTATGACCAAAATTAAAATAAATGCTTGTTTGTTAATGCTAAATATAATGCTTCAGTCGAGTTCCCCGACTATCAAATACCCGTTACTCAGCTAGTAGAAGTGCAAACGAGTAATTTCAAAATGGAATATCGTTAAAAAGTGGGAAAAAAAATAATAAAATGAGAAAAAAAAACAATTTTTTAAAAGTTAAATTTAGAAGATATAGAAATAAGTGAAAAAACATTTTTCAAAAGTGTGTATTCCATGATTTGATCGGTATTTGTCGTCACAGGTCTTCCGCCGGCTGGCTTATCCATGGTATCGTTTTCACCGGCTGAATCGTCGAAACCATTCCTCTGCGGTTCGAAGTGATAGAGTACCATCCCCATACATAGCCGCGAAATTCAAAAGACAAAAAGGCGGAAAGGAGATATTTGCCAAACTAATATTATAGAAATAAAGAACTTAAAGGAATCAAGTCAAGTTGCCGAATGCTTGTCATCATTTTAGTGACGCATATGATATTGTCCCTATCATATAAATATAGGATAAATGTATATAATTATATATTATAATAGGTTGGCAAATATCTCCCTTACGCTTTTTTGTTCTTTATTCAATGCTTTATAAAAAGTGTTACAGTGATCGGATTTAGTTCAAATATGCGTCGTTTTGTTCGATAATCTGTTTCCATCTAGACGGCAACTTCATAATACATCCCTCGTAGAAGCCCCCTTCTCTATTTGCAAAGAACTCGGACAGCCACTTTTCACAAGCCTCTTTTGAGTTCAACTTTACACCACCAAGGGCATTCGCCATGGACAGGAACAGGTGGTAATCACTTGGCGCTATGTCCGGGCTATATGGTGGATGCGATAAAACCTCCCATCCGAGCTCCCGTAGCTTCTGACGTGTCATCAACGAAGTGTGTGGTCTGGCGTTGTCCTGGTGGAACACTACACCCTTCCTGTTGGCCATTCCGGTCCAGTTGTTCGCAGTAGCTCATAGTGGATGATTCCCTTCCAATCCCACCAAACGAGCAGCTCATAGTGGATGATTCCCTTCCAATCCCACCAAACACACAGGGCTTCTTTTTTTCAAGCCATTTCCCGGCCTGAACGGCTTGCAAATAGCTTGTGGTGCTATTGTATATGTACAGCCCTTTCAATTGTATTACGACAAAAAAAAAAAATAACGATTTTGTTGAAAGACGTTTTACTCCAAAATAAACGATGAATTTGAATTTGAATTTTCGAGAAAAGATAACACAATTTGAAAACGGTTACTATCTCGGTAATTCGGAGTCATTATCAGCTGATCTAATGCAACTCTAATCACGGCAAAGCTACAATTAGAGCTTTAAGTGCATGGTAGCTTTGCACTGCACTTTCTCTCTCATATAGTTCTTTTCTCTTTTGGCCGTCGCAATGATCAGCAGTGGAGTCTGCGAGAAAAATTATCTTCTATTATCTTCAAGAAAAACGTGGGTTTGTAAAAATAAAAAAAAAGTCAAGTTAAAGTTCCAATAGTGATGTGTAATATTTTTTAAATATAGGAGACAAATCTAGCTTCCACATTGCCACGGGCAGCGGAGCACCCCGCTGTTACAGTGCACGTCTCTGCGGATAGGGCTCCACAGTGACTACGCAGGGGTTCTATGGGAGAAAAAAGGGGGAGAAGGAAAAAAGAAATATAACCTCTGCATCTATACTCGACATCTACATCTTACACTTACATCGATACTCTACATAAATATACATCCACGCATATACAACTATATACCGGTAGAACTGCAGAGCAACTATAATTAAAGAATTTATCAAAAATGCAACATCCATAAATCGTATTACCCCACTTACATATTACAATACACAGTTCCATATTATAAATTAATTAGCATTTAACAAGATAAAAAATAATCTAATTCAGAAAAAAAGGAAAAATCGAAACCCAGAAGTAGCTTTAACATGAGCAAATGAAAACAAGAAGGAAGAAAACAAATAATTAATTTAACCGGCCGTTAATTTAAATTTTCATACTTTTGATTTTCATTTCTATTCATTTTTTTTTGTTTATTATTTTTATTTTTAGTTCTGAAACTGCTAATTTTTGTGGTCGACTGCCACTCATTATTTTTATTAGTTATTATTTTTTGGGAGGCCTTAATAATATACCTTACATGGGTATATATAATGTGCACAAGTATAAATTTTTAAATTAATTAAATCAGGATAATTAAATCCCAACGACAATTCCTCTGGACCCATAGGATGGATTTTGGTAAGGGAATTTATTATTTTATTTTTATTTACACTTGCTTATGTGAACATATATCAACAAATACATACATACTTAATACCCTATAAATTGCACAATCCCTACATAAATAAAATTAAAGAATTGACAGGAGAAAATTAAAAGTGAAAGACAAGAAAATGAATGTTACATTAAACAAATGCTTTAGTGAAACAGAATTAAAAGATAAAAATAAGCAAAATTACCGAAATTTAGTAAAGAAATAATAAAATAAAACCATGAATTAGGAGAGAAAACAAATTAAATAAAGTATTAAATAAATGCAATTAAAGTTAGCAACCGAAACCGGAAATAAAATATTGAATTGTTTAAAAATTAAAGAAACAAAAAAAAAATAAAACAAATAACCTATAGTTAACGTAATTACTTAACGATGAAAAGAATTAAATGAAATTAGGTTGACTAAAATTATTTTGTTTTGCTCTTATCAACTATAAAACATGGCCTTATATACTATATTTTATCTTATTATTAAATGAATAAAATTGTTATAATGTTTAAATAAATGCCGCTATGCCACGGCAGCATACATCCATGAGCTTTCAGAATTTCGTTCTTTCTATTAATTTTTATTGTGCATTAATTATAAATCTTACTCATCTACGTATTAGGCACGGGACTATAAGTTAAATTCAATGTGGCTTTCTGATCGAGTGAGGGTTTTATTATTTGGCCAACGAACCCCCCAATGCCGACTGTAAGCTATCTGCAACCAGGGTCCCAACGGTCAACAATTTAGCAAAGATCTTACCACTCAATCTACTATGAAAGTTTATAATTACATAAGTCCCTGTTTGTTTCCATGTTGCAGGGTTATTCCGGCTACTTCTCTTTTCATTTTATTGCATAGAAATATGACCTGGTATTCGGTTCGTAGCCTTTGATCAAAATAGTCAGCTACGATGTTTATTTCAGTTAAATAGATTCTCAAGCAATGATGTTCAAAGGGGGATGGTATCTGGACTGGCCTATCGGAAAAAAAGCAGATACCCGTGACTGGTGTCAAAATTTTTAATCTGAATTGGCTGTACATGAACCGCAGCACAAGCAATAATGTTATCAGGGGCCAGGTGCCAGTGAAATTGAAAGTTGCTAATTTTTCTTTAGTTTTTGAATTGTATTTTGTAGTAGAGAGTAACTCTATTTCCGTTAGTGATTTTGTAATGATAGGAGTCCGTTTGCTCCACATTTTTGGTTGGTTTAAATTGGTTTTCTAATTTGCCTTTTCTGTATTTAGTGTCAACTTCATTTTCTACTCTGTTTTTGTTTTGTTTTCTTTTTTTTTTGTTGGGTGTCTAATATTGTATATGCCTGTCTTGTGATTGTATATGCTAAGTATTGTTTCTATTTTGCCTAATTTGGTTTCGTCGTCGTCGGATGTTTTGATTATGCAAAAAATCTTTTCATTAATTGTTTTATGTATTCTCTCTATGTCCGCCAAACCAGTTTTTTTTTGAGTTAAGCTGCAAACTGGAAAATGCGCCATCTCTGTCTGCCTTTAGTAATGTTTGCCTTCAGATGAGTAAATGTCTATCATGAATTCTGGCAATGGTCTGGTTTGGGTGTGGTTTTCATTGGCATGTATGTGTTGCGGTGGTCTGTTTTTGCTAGATTCCAAATATAGCATTCATTTATTATATTTTTGATAAGAAGCTGGCTATTAGAGAAATAGTAAGGGCTCCCGAAAAGTTTATTGGTTTTCTGTATGCCTGGGTGTTTTTCATTAGTAGTCAAGATCAATACTTTAAATTCTGCGTAAGTGGTTATGTTTTACAATAAAATCGATCTGCGTAAGGTTTTTATATATTTGGAGTAATTGGTTTTTTTTTTTGGGGCCTGAATGACTTCAAAATCTGCGTCTTTCTTAATATACGACGCACTTTTCTTACCGTAAAAATGGCCTATTAAATATTGTTCAGCTCTTTCTCCAGTCATAGGGTCATAAAATATTTGAGTGATGTGTTTTCTTAAATATTTCCTAACCATAATATTACTTGTCTCTAAATGTATTTATTGGCCTTTTTAATAAAGATTAAGTCACTATTGTCTTCTTCTGGATTATGTTGGGTTTGAGTCTTTCATGTGATACAAGCTGCTAAGTGGCTGGTGGCCACAGGATATTTCAAAAAGTCTTCCAAGTAGGTAGTGTCGAAAAGTTTTTGTCGCCCGCACAATTTCTAAAAGTTTTTTTGCAATTGTGTCGTGTCCCTCACTAAATTAAAATTCTTTATAATACTAGATCTTTCTTAATATTTCTGATATTAGATATTTTAAGATTTTCTTAATGTAGTTTTGAACTTTCACAAGGGTTGCACTATAGCTTTTTCGTGATGTTTTGAGGTAACAAATTGGATTTACAACCTCTCACAAATTCAATAGCGTCTTCCTGATATTAATTTCATTTTTGTTGTCGACACAGCGTTACACGGTTTCCCGTTATTGTCGAGGTTTTTTATTAAAACTTAACACGATATTGACCGTCGCATGGGTGTCTAAAATCCTTGTATTTCTTTCCTTGAAATAATTAAATTAGCCGGTTTGGGTAGCGCAAATACGTAACTATATTTATGACCAAAATTAAAATAAATGCTTGTTTGTTAATGCTAAATATAATGCTTCAGTCGAGTTCCCCGACTATCAAATACCCGTTACTCAGCTAGTAGAAGTGCAAACGAGTAATTTCAAAATGGAATATCGTTAAAAAGTGGGAAAAAATATAATAAAATGAGAAAAAAGAACAATTTTTTAAAAGTTAAATTTAGAAGATATATAAATAAGTGAAAAAACATTTTTCAAAAGTGTGGGCGTAGCATAAAGTTTTTTGAAAAGTGAACAGAAATTTTCAGGTTATATATATCACAATATTTTTTAACAGTGTGGGCGTAAGAGTTTTGTGCGGTTTGTGTGCGTTGAATTGGGCGTGGCAAAAAGAAATACATTTTTAAAAAGTTTGGGCGTGACAGTTTCGGCCCATATGTGGGCGTTGGAGTGAGCGTAGCAAAACGATTTTCGGCAAATCGATAGAAATTTTCAAGACTAATAAAAAACTGGAAAAATAACAAAACATTTTTCAAAAGTATGACTGTCGCAGCTTTCTGCGGTCGGACGGACTGACGGACGGACAGACTGACATGGCCAGTTCGACTCGGTTATTGAATTTAATAGAATTTATATTAAATTAAAAATTAAAATTTTAATTATTTAAAAAAAAAAAATTAAAAATTTTAAATTTTATTAAAATTTTAAATTAAAATTTATATTAATTTATAGAATTTTAATAAATATATAAGAAAAGAAAACTAAATAAGTAAAGTACACTTAGGAAGAGCACAATTACAAGAGTATGAAATGATTAGATTATAATGCCTATTATAACTATTTAGAACACCTTTAGATGTACAGCGCAATAAATGAAAACACAGAGAAAAAAAGGATTATATATTGATAATTAAAATGGTTTTTAATAAGATGAAAAACCATGGGTTGGGAGCATAATTTAATGATGCATATTTAATTACATTTCGGGTCTTAAGCTCTTTGGGTTACATAAGCTAGAATGTTGAGATTAAGCAAGCAGCTTCCAGAAACATAAACGCAGGACAAGTTTGTTTCCAAATGTTGCCACGCCCACAAACCACCCAAACTGTTACGCCCACACTTTTGAAAAATATTTTGATATTTTTTCACTTCTTTAAATTTTACGCTGTAAATTTTAGAGATTTGCTTGCACTGTGGCATCATACGCGGATGATACAGCTATATTAGCTATCAGCTCATCTAAAGAGGAAGCCTCGCAACTCCTGCAAGCAGAGCTACGCATTATTGAAAGCTGGTTCCTTCAAAGGCAACGGCCTGAAATCTACGCAAATAACTTTTGCATTAGGAGGAGGTGACTGCCCAGAAGTGTCATTTAATGGATCAGCAATCCCACAAAGTAATTGCATAAAGTACCTTGGCTTGCACCTCGATCGCAGACTAACGTGCAAAAACCACATAAAAGCAAAGCGCCAGAAACTAAACTTAAAAAGTTTGAAGATGACTTGGTTACGCCTGCAACCACTCTGGAAAATAAAGTTCGTTTATACAAAGCTATACTAAAGCCCGTGTGAACTTATTGCATACAGCTCTGGGGTACTGTCAGCAACTCAAATATTGAGATTCTACAACGCTACCAATCAAAAATATAATATATTATTAAGACAAATTGTTAATGCTCCATTTTATATCTCAAATGCAAGTATCCATAAAGACTTATGAATCCCTTATGTTTAAGAAGAAATAGCAAAACATAATACAAAATATATAGACAGACTAAGAACCCATGAAAATAACTTAGCCTTAAGTTTGGCAAATAATAACCATAACGACTGAAGACTTAAAAGATTTCGCGTGCTAGATCTGCCTGACAAACATGATATGCATAGAGAACGTAGTAGGGCTTAACGAATAACGAATAACCGCCTCTGTTAATTTAAAATTAATTTTAAAATTTATTTTTTGTCATACTTGCTTAAAAAAAAAAAACAAAAAAAAAAAATTGTATATGTACATTGTTTGAGTATAATCTAAAAACAATTAGGTATTATTATGTTATCTCCTTCTGTTATAATTTCTTAAATACTCATGCGATTTTTATTTAAAACTATTTTAAATAATTTCCAAGTTAACATAATATTTGGCTCTATATAAATTACTTTAAGAATATTATGGATTTTAGAATATCTACATATCTGGATTTAGTACCCTTTTTTAATATTGGATCTCTATAACTTGAATGTAAAATTTATCATGATCATCTTAACATCTGAACATCTCAGAATTTTTTTTCTTTGTCTTGGTATGGTATGAAAATCATTAAAAGTGCTGTTTTAATGATATCTTTAGGAATATGGAATATGGAAATAATAATAATAATAAGTATTAAATGTTTTAAAAATTTTTTTTATTAAAGTTTTAATGTTCAACAATTTTTAAATTTTTTTAATTTGGTGATACAAGTGAATAGTCTTTTAAGTTGCAAACCGAGTACTATCTCATCAATGTATTCCGTAAAATGTTGCAAGTTGCATGTTAAAATTTTTAGCCTTTGATCACCTTCATAAATTGCGCTTAAATGATTCATTTCTTCAATACCTCTATTGACTGCTTTTATTACTTCATTTACGGTAAAATAGTGATATTCATATTTAATGGGTATATTAATTGAACCTGTGTTAAATATTAGATATCCATTCCTAGCTTGTATTGTGCTCACTTCTAGGTTTTGACCACGGAATATTTTGGACAAAAGGTATTATGAATGTTATAGTGAGGTTATTGTTTAATTAGGTTCCATTTGTGATTCGGGTGTATATTGTACTTACTTTTAATAATATTCTTTTGTTTCTTGAATTTAGATTTGCAATGTTCAATTTTCCTCTATTTGTTTTTTGGTAATGTTTGTCATCTGTTTGTTTTATTTGTGTTGTTTTTTTAAAAGGGTTAGATATTTTACTCTTAACTAACGGAGCTTCTCTATATTTTCATTCAGGTTATCTATTCTATTGATTTTTCACATTTTCGGACTTTAGGCATAAATGTAATGCGGCACATATGAATGCTGAATCTTTATCGGCTTTTATTTCGGACGGTTTTTCCATGTCATTAAGATTTTTAGTAAAGCTCGTTTTGCTTCAAGCCAGGTTACAGCTGACTTCAATTAATGTTCTGTATTAACTTTTGGTAATCTGGGTAGTAATATTTATACCCGTTACTTGTCTTTTGAATTTGATTATAATTTTCTTAGGTATATATTTGTAGATATAATAGAATATTATCATGACAACTAAAACTATTAAAATAGTAAATGTAATTATTTGAAATTTATTATTTGCTTTGTTATGGATTTCAAAAATATCTTTAGCTTGTATATAAGAAAGGGCTTTTAATTTAGTGATATTGTTGTTAACATAAATCGTTTGTGTGTAATCTAACATAGTGTTTGATATTGAAATGTCTTCGATTTGTATGGAACAGTTAAAAGCTTTTATTATGTTGTCTCCCTCTATTATTATATCTCTATTTATGCAATTTTGGTTAAGTATGGTTTTTGGTAAGTTCCAAGTTAATATTATATTAGGTTCGACATAATTGATTTCAAATTCTTTATGAGTTTTTACATATCTGCATCCCGTTAAGCATTTGTTTATTATTAAAGTTTTTGAAGATGCCAAATAAGTTTGATTATTTTGAACATAAAATTTATTTTGTACATTTTCTATTAAAATGTTTTGATTACTATCTGGATATGGAATTATTGTTATATTTAGTTTCATTAATTTTCTTTTTCTTTTTATATTTTGATTTATAGTGGGTTTTTTTCCTGCCTCTGTTTTTCTCTTCATAATGTTTTTCGTCAAACTGTGTAATTTCTCCTGTCTTTTTATATGGGTTTGTTGTCTTTGATTTTACTAATGGTGCTTGTCTATATCCCGTATCTACTTCATAACTATGTCTATTTTCGTTTAATTTATTAATTTTATTAATTTTCTCTTGCTGGGTGTCATGTGCAATATATGTAAAAATATCTGCTGGTGTTTTACCTGTTGTATTATGTTTAATTTTATGGTTATAAACATAGAGTAGGGTTTCAAATTTTATTCTCTGGGTCGGACTCAGTGCTTATAATTCTTAACTTTTCGTTGACAGTTTTATGAAATCTCTCAATGTCAGAAATTCCATTTTTACTTGTTGTGACGTTAATGTGAACATTTTCGGACTTTAGCCATAAATGTAATGCAGCACACATAAATGCTGAGTCTTTATCGGCTTTTATTTCGGACGGTTTTCCCATTTCATTAAAAATTTTAAGTAGAGCTCTTTTTGCTTCGAGCCAATCCCTAGATTCAATATCTATTAATTTACTGGTTGCTCTCATAACTTTAGTTATGTTGTTCGGACTGACAATTTCTAAGAAGGCGTTTTGAAATGTAAGGAAATCTATTTCATTATGAAAATAAATTACGCTATTATTTGTACACAAATATTCTTTTATTAATTCTTTTGCATATGCGCTTGTCATTGCTTTATAATGGATTTTTAGTTTTGTTTTATGAAAATATTTTCTTATTTCTGTATTGTTATTGTCGTCTTCGACAAATTCTATTTGTCTATTATAGTAGTAATGTAATTTACTATGTATGGTAGCAGCTGAAGTGGGAGATTCGCCGTAGAAGTTTTCTATTTTTACACGTGAAAGTGTGTCGGAGACATGGTTTTCTTTTCCTGGTACATCAAACTCATTTAGTTTGATTTTCCATCTTTGGAGTTTCATGTTTGGTTCCTTGATATTATCGAGCCAAACTAAAGGTTGATGATCACTAAGGATCTGAAATTTACGACCAAAAAGATAGGACCTGAAGTATTTAGTGGCCCAGACAATAGCTAAAAGTTCTTTTTCTATTGCTGAATAATTAAGTTCATGTTCATTGAGAGTGCGGCTAGCGTAACAAACGGGTTTACGATCCTGTGATAATACTGCACCTAGAGCGGCATTGCTTGCATCTGTGGTTAATGAGAATGTTTTTTCGAAATTTGGGTAAATTAATATTGGTTCGGACATAATTAAAAATTTTAATTTTTCGAAGGCTGATATATACTCGCTATCTTTAGAATTTATAACGGAATCTTTTTTTAGTTTTTGTGTTATGGGTTTAGCAATTTTTGCAAAGTTAGGGATAAATTTACGGTAGAAACCGCAAAGTCCTAAAAATGATTTTATTTCTTTATTAGTTTTAGGTAATGGGGATTTCTGTATGGCTTCTATTTTATTTGGGTTGGGCTTTATGCCTTCAGTAGTTACAATGTGTCCTAAGAACTGTTTCTCTTTTCATAAATTCACATTTGTCAAGTTGTAACTTTAGATGAGCTTCTTGTAATTTAGCAAATACTTTACGTAGAGATAACAAGTGTTCTTCCAATGAAGTGGAAAAAACTATTATATCGTCCATGTAAACTAAACAATCTTTGTAAATTAGGTCTTCTAATAGATTGTTAATACAACGTTGAAATGTTGCAGGTGCGTTCTTCAGTCCAAACGGCATTCGAGTGTACTCGTAATGTCCATTTTTTGTGGAAAAAGCTGTTTTTTGAATCGAGCTTTCATCCATTTGGATCTGATGAAAACCTTTTGCTAAATCTATGGTAGTGAAATATTGAGACCTACCTAGCTTATCTAGTATTTCATCCATGACAGGAATTGGGTATTTATCATCAATAGTAATTTCGTTTAGTTTGCGATAGTCGATTACTATCCTGAACTTTGTTTTACCAGAAGCATCCCTTTTTTTCGGTATTATCCAGATAGGAGAACAGTAGGGTGAGTTCGATTTTCGAACAATGCCTTGTTGAATAATTTCTTTGATTTGTACCTCGACTTCTTTGTCGTAGGCCTCGGGGTATTTGTAAGGTTTCCTATAGATTGGGTCTTCATGTTTAGTTTTGATGACATGCATTACAGTACTTGTGAAGGTCAAATTTTCACCTTCTCTTGTATGTTTCTAAATTCGTGAAAAATTTTAGTAAGGGCATTTGACTCTTCTTTATTTAGATGGTAAAGCCTGAATTCATTTGATTCCCTTATTTCGTTTCCTATTGCATCATTTATGGCTTCAACATCAGTGGATAATGATGGCTGTAAAACATTCAAATAGTCGGGGTTGTCTTCTAGGCTACCTTCTCGTTCTGGTAGGTAGTCCATTAAGAAACTGTTGTTGTTTAAAACTACACTTCTTTTGCCAAGGTTTATTTGGGCGTTGGCGTCTTCTAGGAACCCTGTACCTAATATCATATCGTAATTTTCGGAAAAATTATGAATATAAAAAACTTGTTTAGTAGGGCAAAGCTTACTTGGTTTTAGAATTATGATTTTCTTTAGGGTTATTGTACCGTTAATGGTGTGTGTTTGTAAATTAGTAGTTTTAACTGGGAAATTAAAAATGTTTGCTCTTATGATGTTTATTGTAGACCCAGTGTCTATAACACATCGGAGCGGTATATTGTTTAAAACAATATTTATGAAGGAATTGTGTCTTCTTCTTCGCCCGAGGCATGTAGATGAAAATTTTCGGACGTATCCATTTATGAATTGCCGCTGGTACTAGGTCTTTGCCTTTTTGTTGCCGGATTCGGAGCGGGTGAAGAAACTGGATTTTGTTGATAGTTGTTGGAATAATTTAAAGGATTTTGTGTCTGTGCTTGGTTGAGTTTTTGCTTAAATTCTTGGAATAGGTGTTCAAAAGGCTGGTCATGGCTGTTATTGTTTTTGTTCATATATTGATTTTTATTTTGGCTAATTGATGTTTGATTATAATTTTGATTTCTATTTTGGTTATTTGAAGTGTTGTTATAGTTTGGGCTGTCCTAATTTTATTTTGGGTATTTTGGGATTTTGGGTGATCGGACCATGTACTGTCATAACAACCCTCCTGCTGTACAATTTGCTTTAATTTACTGACTGTTGTTATATCAAATCTGGCTAATTGCATGTAGAGTCTATCTGGGAGTTTTTTAATAATTACACTTTTTACTGTATTGTTCATTGCGTTTGTATAAATGTGATTATGTAGTTCATTATTTTCTAAAGCTAGCGTATTTGTTATTACGAAGCATTTTGCTTCAAGCTCTTCTATGAACTTACGAACTGATCCATTGAATTGGGTGTTATATAGTCGTCTCAAAAGCTCTTCAAATGGTGTCTGGGTCTTGAACTCGGCGATTAGTGCTTCCTTCAATTCCGGCCATGTATTAGCTGCACTGAGCTGGGATACTCGTTGGGCGTCGCCTCCAATTTGCATTTCGATTGCACTGAAGAGGACGTGTAACTGACGGATGTCAGTTGATGGATATAGTTGAAGTATGAACTCTATTCTTCTTATGAACGAGCTCAGTTCCAGTGTCGTACCGGTAAATGTTGGTACCTGTCGAATCTGACCAAGAGCCTGGTTCAGATGATTCTCGGAGAGTAGTTGCACTTGTTGTTGTGGTAGTGCCATTGTTGCTTCACTTGTTTTTGTTGTTGTTGATTTTATTTTATTTATCACTCCTCGTAGCGGTCACGCTTTTTGTTTTGCGGGCTACACACTGTCTTTGTCACTGGCAAAACCTGGGGCTTCAGTTACCCTTTAGTGGTCTTGTCTTTGCAGCACTTATGTAATAATTTTTTTTTTCATCTGGTAGCGGTCACACTATTATAGTGGTCTACCAAGTTGAAGCGGTTTTAATTATTAAGCACATTATTAGCCTCAAAGTTGAAGTTAAATCACACACGAAGGTTCTTTGTTGGTCACTATAAGCTTAGGAACACCGACTGCGCCAATAACGAGTTCGCGGTTGCAAGTTTTGAAAAAAATATAAGTTTTTATTTCAAGATAAAAATACAACTTTGAATCGGAGTCAGTTCACGTCTTAATGGTATAGCGGATGAATTAGAACTAAATCTGGAGTGTGAGTTGAACGCTTAGCAAACCCTTGGTCGACTTTGTTTATATGAGCTTGAAGGCTCTCCTCTTTATTCAAATGGGTTGCGCTCTTTAAGAGAGTTGCGCATGGAAAATTACCAGGACTTGTGCTGCGTAAGCTATTTGGATGCTTGGTGGGAAGAACGAATTTCGGCATCGGCGGATGTTTATGTCTATGAATCAATTGTTTATGTTAACGCAGCCGAAATTGTTATTGTCGCCAAGAGCTTGGGATCTGACTTATGTGTTGGGGTAAATGGATTGGGTGGGTGTGATCAAATGGTACATATGTACTGTGTGTGTGTGGTGTGTGTGTGTGACAAAGTGTTATACTATGGTACATATGCTACTATATATACTTACATATACATTCACACAGTTACACATTATCAATTAATTATAATTTATCAAGATTAAAAATAATGCAGAATGAGAAAGAAACCACAGAAGTAGAATTAACATGAGCAAATGAGAAAAAGAAGGAACCAAACAAAGTATTAGTTCAACCGGCCTTTAATTTAAATTTTCATACTTTTGATTTTTATTTCTATTTATTTTTTTATTTTCTTATTTGTTGATTATTTTTAGTTGTTTTGGCATTGCTATTTTTTTTGGGCGACTGCCAATCATTATTTTTATAGATTATTATTTTTGTGGGAGGCAAGGCATTTTATTTCGGTAAATATAATAATAGGTTGGCAAATATCTCCCTTCCGCTTTTTGCTCTTTATTCAATGCTTTATAATAAGTGTTACAGTGATCGGATTTAGTTCAAATATACGCCGTTTTGTTCGATAATCTAGACGGCAACTTCATAATACCTCCCTCGTAGAAGCCCCCCTCCTTATTTGCGAAGAACTCAAACAGCCACTTTTCACAAGCCTCTTTTGAGTTCAACTTTACACCACCAAGGCCATTCGCCATGGACAGGAACAGGTGGTAATCACTTGCCGCTATGTCCGGGCTATATGGTGGATGCGATAAAACCTCCCATCCGAGCTCCCGTAGCTTCTGACGAGTCATCAACGAAGTGTGTGGTCTGGCGTTGTCCTGGTGGAACACTACACCCTTCCTGTTGGCCAATTCTGGACGCTTCTGGACGATCGCCTGCTTCAAGCGGTCCAGTTGTTCGCAGTAGATGGTAGAATTAAGCGTCTTGCCATATGGGAGCAGCTCATAGTGGATGATTCCCTTCCAATCCCACCAAACACACAGCAAAACCTTCCTGGCCGTCAATCCCGGCTTGGCCACTGTTTGGGACGATTCACCGTCCTTCGACCACTACCGTTTTCGCTTGATATTGTCGCATGTGATCCATTTTTCGTCGCCAGTCACACTCCGATTCAAGAATGGGTCGAGTTCGTTCCGTTTCAGAATTACTGTGTGGGTCAATGCTATATGCTTTTTGAAAAACTTTAAAAGTCTTTATCGTTTTCCAGGTAAATAACACTGTTATTATTTAAGAAGTATTTAATGAGTATATCTGTTGCCTTTGTCATGTCAGGGTATTTGATGGTCAGCTTTGTTTTGGAAAAGTATTTTGTTGTCTGTAGTTGATCTACGATATCGTTAATAAATTAAATTTATCTTGCAAAATAGTTTATTGGTTTTTCTGTAATTTTAATGTAGGTTTTTTTGCTTTCTGATGACCTGTGTATTGTTGCTGCTGTTGAAATATTTTCTCTTCGCCTACCATGCTTTCTTCAATTTTGACGCGAGATAAAGCGTTTGCTACATAGTTACGTTTACCTTCTAAATATTTGATTTTGAAATTATATTCACTAAGTCTAATTCGCCAACGTTGTAGTTTCATGTTAGGTTCTTTAATATTATTTAGCCAAGCAAGTGGTTTGTGATCGCTAAAAAAAATCACATGGGACTCCACATATATATGGGCGGAAATATTTGGTTGCCCAAACGATTGCTAGTAGTCCTTTTTCAATAGTGCTATAATTTTGTTCATGATCATTTAATGTTCTGCATGCAAAGCGCACTGGTTCATTCTCTTGCGATAACACGGTTCCTATGGCGAAATTGCTAGCGTCAATCGTGACTTGAAATGTTTTTGTGAAATCAGGGCAGATCAAAATTGGGTCGTTCATTATGGGTGTTTTCAATTTTTAAAATGGTTTATTGTATTCTTCGTTTCTTATGTCTATTTTAGCTCCCTTTTTTTAGAAATATTGTAAGAGGTTTTGCAATCTTTGCAAAATCTGGAATGAACTTAAGGTAATATCCGCATAAGCCTAAGAAAGATTTAATTTCTTTTGGTGTCTTTGGGAGAGGAAATTTTTCGATTGCTTTAACTTTCTCTTTATTAGGTCGTATACCTTCTGGACTTATAATATGACCTAAGAAATTGGTTTGCTATTTTAAAAATTCGCATTTGACCAATTGGAGTTTAAGATTGGCCTCTTTAAGTTTCTCAAAAACCTTTCTCAGTGAGTCTTGGTGTTCGTTCAGAGATGTTGAATAGATGTTCACATCATCTAAATATTGCATTGCATATTCTAATATTGCATTAATAAGCAACCCATTGCCTTGCTTGTTAATGAGGTCTTTTAGGACGTAATTCATGCACCGTTGGAAGGTTGCAGTAACATTTTTAAGCCAAATGGCATGCGAGTGTACTCATAGTGACCATGTTTGGTCGAAAACGCTGTTTTTCTATTTCTATTCTGTGAAAGCCTTTTGCTAAGTCAACCGTAGTAAAGTACTGGCATTTTCCTAATTTGCCTAGTATTTCGTTCATATTGGGAATCGGAAATTTATCATTAATTGTTCATTTAGATTTCGATAGTAAACGACCAACCTGAATTTCGGTTTGCCAGAGGCATCTATCTTTTTGGGTACAATACATAATGGACTGCAGTAAGGGGAGTCCCTTTCGCGTATAATACCTTGTTTTCTCAATTTGCTTATTTACTATAGTAGCGGTCGCACTATTGATTTTAGTGGGCTACTGTTTTTGTTCACAGACTGCTACAGAATGTCGAGGCTTATGTCTTAGTACTCTGCACTGTGCACATGTAAACAAACTGTTTTTCTTTAGTTTTGAACGCTACGAATTGGAATGGCTAGATCAGAGAGTTTGTGTGTTCGTCCCACCAAATTTATGGTTTGTGTGATTGCCCGACCAAAGAGAAGACAGAGTTTAGATTATAACAGCTTAATTGCAGACTTATTTAATGACAGCTTCCTGGTTATCGCCGTCTCTCTCTCGTTGTCCTTCCCTTTGCTCCACGACCGTGACGGCTCGACTGGAGCTTAGGATGATATGGTGGGAAGGTATAACGCCCGTGAGTCCGGTCCACCTTGACCGACCAATGACTCCACTGACCCTTCTGACCGTGCCCGGTTCCTTTGCGCTGCCGATGCCCTTCATCGTCCTGCGGCGTCCTCGACCGTGGTCCCGTGTTTAGGCTTGGGGCTTAGGATGTTATGGTGGGGAGGTGTATCGGCCGTGAGTCCGAACCACCTTGACCGACCAATGACTCCACTGACCCTTCTGGTCGCGCCTTGTTTCCACTCTAAGGGACCGTCCTCCAGCGCCGCTCGCGTTCTCACTGAAAATTCACTTGACCCGGGGCACAGCTCCTTGCGAACTCTCGCGTATTCTCCGCGACTGATTGGTTATCATATCGTGTAAGCTGACTGTAGGTCCGATTATGCTCTATTATAGCTGACTCGGGGGTACGGCTCCTCGCGTGTTTAGCTGACAGTCTGTCTCACACAACTTTTAATTGTATTACACCTTAGTGGCGGTCTCACTTCACGAAGCAGGCCACAAAATTAGGTCTTTAAATTAACTCCGATCGCACAAGTTCTTGTGCGGAAACCGATTTTAGTCACTTTAAACGAACCGAAATCACTTTGTTGCGGCCAATTCTCGGGTACAATCAGAAAAGGTTATTTGGTCGTACCAGTTTCCTCTTTTCACTAGATTGTCAAAGGATAACGAGCTTACTTGGACTTTTCAGTATCCTACCGTTTGGGCCCATTACCTTTTTTGGTGATTGATATATTTAAAAATATATATTTTTCTTTTTATTTGATAAGTTTTCACCAGAGGTCAGTTATGAACTTTTTTACAAATGTATTCTTTCGGCCCAGAAAACCTTTTACAGAGGATTGACATAAGCCTTTTAAGTTCTGCTTAGCTTTATATGTTAAGCTTACCAGATCATTGTTACTGTTAAGCGGTTGGTGTCTTGGGAGAATGTTATCTATGAGGCTTTTGAAGAGTGAAGCTTTCCAAAAGATCGGCATTAGCTTTTTATATGAAGAGTGAATAGTGTGAATTCTGAATATTATTAATATATTATGATATTCTGGATATAACTGTGACAGTGGATTTTCAATTTCTATTTCTGTTTTTGATTCTGTTTCTTTTTCAAAATTTTTGTTAGCGGTTTTACTTGTTTTTAGGTAAAATATTATAATTTTGTGTGGCGCTGCTTTACATTTCATATAAAAGTAAAATATGAAAGTAAATATTACATTTGTGTATTGTTGAATACTATTAGATATTGTAATTTGTTTTAATTCTGCTGTGCATTTGGATATTTTTATAATTTTATTATTTTCAATATAAATCTCTTGACCGTTACAATTGTGCTAAAGTTTTTCTCTTGTCATATTCCAGATTATAAGTATATTTGGTTTAATGTATGGAATATAGGATTGCTTACGATATTTTGAAAAGTACAAGTTGTTTTATTATGTTAGCTATGCAATGGTCTTTGACAATATTCGTTGTTAGTGTATTTAAAACATACTTTTTATGTGAGTAGAATTTGCCTTCAATATTTTCCTTAATAATTTGGCTATTATTGTCGGGGTAAGGTGCAATTATGAAAGTTGGTTGTTCAATTGTATTCATAGGAATGTGGGACATTAGGAATAGTTCATTAGAAGGTACGTTATACCAAACGGAAGTTTTTAGGTTTATCAGATTTTTGCAATTAACGTTGCTGATATGGTCATGTTTTAGTAGTTTAGGATTAAATATTCCTATTCGTTTTAGTTGTGAACCGATTTCAATGTCCTCGATATATTCGCTAAATGTTCAATGTTAAATATTTAAATATTATTTTGTTTCTTTTTTCAAAGAATTTGACTGTGTGTTAATTATTTCTATGCCATTATAACGTGGTTTAGAGTGCTGACCTGTACTGTGTCCTGTGATAGAGTCGAAATTTGTTGTTCAATATGTTGTCTGTCGTTTTCGTCTAGTGTGCCAAAAAGATATCTTAATGTGGAACCTACAAAGTTAACAAGTCCTCCTTTGTTTCGTTTTGAGATGCGTATGCCATTCATTTCTCTTTCCATTTTATCGGTTAAATATTTAATTTGTGTAAAATTTTGAAATGCTTGACATTGTTTAATTGCACCATTTAATGTTTCGTCAACTTCTGTAATATTTATTGTGAGACAGTGATGCATAAAGGTGATGGGGATTTGTATTTGCAAGTACTTGCTGTCATTAACTTTCTTCTTAAATTTGATTTTATAATGAATAACATTTTGACCTCTATTATTTTCGTTATAATGTTTTTAGTCTAATTGTTTAATTCTGCCTGTTTTTCTAAAGGGATACTTTGATTTTGCGCGCGTTAAGGGTGCTTGTCTAAATGTTGGGTCGATTTCGAAATCCGGTCGTTTTTTGTTAAGTTTTTTCATTTAATCATCTGGGTATCATAAGTAGGTGTGCCTGCGTAAAGGAGGATGTTAGCCGGATTTTTTCATTTATGGTGTTATGAAGGCGTTCTATGTCTGCTATTCCTGTTTTACTTGTGGTAATATCTATTTGTATGTCTTCGTTGTTTAGCCAAATTTTTAAAGAAGTGCTTATAAACGCAGAGTCTTTGTATGCTTTAATTTTCTGTGGTTTTCCCACGTCATTAAAAATTTAGTAAGGTTTTGCCTTTAACCAATCTCGACTGTTTGTTTTAATAAAAATTTAATCTATATTTATAATGATCTATATTTAACCTATATAATCTATATTTAATAATAATTTATCTATACAAGATAAATACTGTTCGTTGTCAATTGCATAAAAGTCAATAACATAAATTTCTCGTGGGTTATTTGTCTCAGGAGTTATTTCGAAAACTAGTTTTGTTGTTCTATGTTCTGTCTTTGCAAACATACAGATTTCGCAATCATTGATAATGTTTTGAATTAGTTTATTATAATCGGAAAAATAGTGAGTTTCTTTAAATAATCGTATCATTTTTTCAATACCAGGGTGTAACAATATAGAATGTTGAGTAATAATGAAATCTTAAAATGTCTTTTAACTTTGTGATATTTTTCAGAATTTTCACGATACTATGTAACTCTTCTCGATATGCTTTTTGAAAAACTAAAAAGTCTTTAAATATAAAAATAAATAACACTGTTATTATTTAAGAAGTATTTAATGAGCATATCTGTTGCCTTTGTCAGGGTCATGTCAGTGTATTTGATGGTCAGTTTTGTTTTGGAAAAGTATTTCTTTGCCTCTACCTGCTCTACGGTACCTGTAATAAATTCAATTTGTCTTGCAAAATAGTTTATTGGTTTTTCTATACTTTCAATGTAGGTTTCGTTGCTTTCTGATGACCTGTGTATTGTTGCTGCTGTTGAAATATATTCTCTTCGCCTACCATGTTTTCTTCAATTTTGACGCGAGATAAAGCGTCTGCTACATGGTTAAGTTTATCTTCTAAATATTTGATTTTGAAATTATATTCACTAAGTCTAATTCGCCAACGTTGTAGTTTCATGTTAGGTTCTTTCATATTAAAGAACCTGAAAGGGGACTCCATATAGCTATGGGCGGAAATATTTGGTTGACCAAATCTTTTCAAAATCTGGAATGAACTTACGGTAATAACCGAATAAGCCTAATAAAGATTTGATTTCTTTTGGGAGAGGAAATTGGCCTTAACTTTCTCTTTATTAGGTCGTATGCCTTCTGGACTTATAATAAGACCTAAAAAATTTGTTTGCTTTTTTAAAAATTCGCATTTGTCCAATTGGATATTAAGAATGGCCTCTTTAAGTTTCTCAAAAACCTTTCTCAGTGAGTCTAGAAGAGAGAGAGTCTCTCTAGGAGAGATGTTGATCACATCATCTAAATAAACAAGGCAATGCTTGTTAAAAGGGTCTTTTAGGACGTAATTCAAGCACCGTTTTAAGGTTGCAGGAGAATTTGTTAAGCCAAATGGCATGCGAGTGTACTCATAGTGACCATGTTTGGTCGAAAACGCCATTTTTGGTATAGACTTAGGGTCCATTTCGATTTGGTGAAAGCCTTTTGCTAAGTCGATCGTAGTAAAATACTGGCATTTTCCTAATTTGCCTAGTATTTCGTCCATATTGGGAATCGGAAGTTTATCATTGATTGTTATTTCATTTAGATTTCGATAGAATTTCGGTTTGCCAGAGGCATCTATCTTTTTGGGTACAATACATAATGGACTGCAGTAAGGGGAGTCACTTTCGCGTATAATACCTTGTTTTCAATTTGCTTATTTAGTTCTGCTTCGTAGGCAAATGGATACGAGTATGGTTTTTTGTAAACTGTAAACTGTGTTTTCGTGAACGGTTTTTATATCATGACGTATGTGAATGTAAGGTTTTCATTTTTGCAATATTGAATGTCACTGAACTCTTTTAATAAATTTGTAAAAAAGGTTTGGTTTTTTTTCTCACTATTTAAATGTTATAGTCTGTATGACTCTGTTGAGTCTACGTTGTTGTTCATGGCATAGTTTATTTCTGATGAAACGGTGTTTTCTTGTAAGAGAGCATTAAAATTTTTTTGAAGAGTCCCCATCACATGGATCTAGTTCTTTGTAAATGATCTTTTTTCGTTAGTTATTGTTTCCTTCCTAAAGTAGTCTATTAAACCGTTATTTTCCATTAGTATTTTTCTTCGTAATAGAATGTCATAATAAGGTGAAAATGAATGAATATAGAATTTTTGTATTTGTTGAAAAAGACCGTTGGCTGGAAGGTTTACATATTTATTTAATTTAAAATATCCTGTCATACCTCGGACAGTTATTTGCTTATCCTTAACTTAAAGGTTGAAAAAGTTTGAGCTCATCATGTTTATTGAAGGCCAGTATTAACTATGCATCTATATCTGTGGTTTTTAAACATGATCTCTATGTATTTTCAGCTTGTTCATATTGCTGATCTGTAAACATTTCTGTCTGAGTATTCTGTATTTGATCTTCGTGGAACCGTTCGTCGTTATTAATGTAGTGTTCAGATTCGTTATCGTAATCTAATCGTAGTGGTGATGACTTTCATCTGTTTGCATACGTGATTGTCAGCTGCCTTCTTTAAATTGCTGTTGTCTGGTCGGAGGAGTTTGTTTAAATGGGTTTAGATTATTTACGTAAGTGTTTTGGGTCTGTGTGGGATTTGTTAATGGAATAAAGTGGCGAATGAATCCTTGGTTGGGGTGATTGTTTTTGATTTGATTAATGTTTGTATATTTAGTTATAGGTGTATGGTGTATAGGGGTTAAGTGAATTTGATTTAAGTCTTCACTGACTATCGGATTGTTTTGAAATTGGGTCTTCGTATAAACCTTCTTGTTGGGCGGTTTGTCTTAATATATGAACGGTTGAAATGTCATGCCTCGCTAAGGTAATGAACAACCTATTGAGGAGTGAGCGTTGAATTGTATTGTGTACAGTGAACTGCACTGTTTATTGTTTTATACAATACTAGGGCTACTGTCTTTATTCACAGACTGCTACAGATTGTCGAGGCTTATGTCTTAGTAAACTGCACTGTGCACCTGTAACGAACTGTTTTTCTACGTTTTGCAGCGGCTAGCTCAGAGAGTTAATGTGTTCCTCCCACCAAATTTATGGTTTGTGTGATTGCCCGACCAAAGAGAAGACAGAGTTTAGGTTATAACAGCTTAATTGCAGACTTCTTTAATGACAGCTTCCTGGTTATCGCCGTCGGCTGCGCGGTGTCGCTCTCTCGTTGTGCTTCATTTGCTCCACGACCGTGACGGCTCGACTGGGGCTTTGGAATTATGGTGGGGAGGTGTATCGTCCGTGAGTCCGGACCACCTTGACCGATCATTGACTCCACTGACCCTTCTGATCGCGCCTTGTTTCCACTCTAAGGGACCGCGGGTATCCCGTTATTTCCCCCTTTTGCGCACGGCCCGCTTGGGTAAAAGGTCCAACCCAGGTCCCGTTAGCTCACGACGCGCCCTCTTTGTGCTTGTCCAAAGTCACCAAAAACCAAAAAAAACCAAAAAACTCTAAAGAAACAAAACCAACTATGGCAAACGAACAAATCCAACTGTACCCAACAACCGAACACAGACAAAAACATGTATTCTTCAGCGCAATTGAGATGCAACTCGCAGGAGATGCTCAACGAGCATCTTAATTATCCGGAGAAACAAGCTGGCCAAGTCTAATGAAAGCACTCATCAGCGAATATAAAACGCAAATACCATGTGAGGAATTATTCCGTCGCTTCTACAATACACCGTTCAACGGAAGAATCCGTAAGTTCGTCGAAGAATTAGAAACTAAATCATTCACAATATCAAATAAGCTTTTGCTAGAAAATAACATTAACAACACCTTATTATACACAAATGCATTAAACAACACAGTTAAATATGTGATCATGAGAAAATTGCCCGACATGACATAACGACAGTATATAATCTCAAACAAATATCACAACAAGAAGGTGTATACGAAATAGCCTTTAATGACCGAACGAAACACCAAAATAACTCAAATTCTAACACAAATCCACCGCAAACTTCTAAGAATAAAGGAAATTATCAAAATTTCGCCAATAATGTATACACAACACAAATAAATCAAATTTCAACAATAATTCAAAACCTATTGTATCAAACCATACGGTTATGCATGAATTTAAGAAAAAACTAAATCAGGGTAGAGCCCAGAATATTTTAAATTACCAACAACATAGTAGTAATGCACCAAACCCTCCCGTCAAACGGAAGAGAGAATGTGCTAGTGACCAATACAATATGGACACAAGCGAAAATTATCTTCAACCAGCATTGGAATCAGAAAGCGATCCATTCTTAAAAATTAAATTAAATAACATTTCTCTCAAATCATCCATCATCTCAGTATCATCCTCTAACTACGCCTTAATCGTATCTAACGTATTCAGATAAGAACATACAGAAGAAAGGGAACCACTTTCACACGTTTTGCTTGAATATAGTGATATTCAGTACACAGAAGGTGAAAATTTGACCTTCACAAGTACGATTAAACACTCTATTCATACAAAAAACGAAGACCCTATCTATAAAAATCCATATAAATACCCCCAAGCATTTGACCAAGAAGTTAATAAACAAATTGATATTATCGTTTACTTCATTGGAGGAACACATAATATCATTGAAAAGGGTATTTGATAAGCTACGATCAGCGAATGTAAAATTGCAGCTTGATAAATTTAAATTTCTGAAGAAAGAAACGCAATATCTCGGTCATATTATCACGACAGACGGTATAAAACCAAACCATAACAAAATAAATGAAATTGTTAATTTTCCTATCCCAAAAACTACAAAAGGAATAAAATCTTTCCTTGGACTCTCCGGATTCAACCGTAAGTTCATTGTCAATTTTGCAAAAATAGCAAACCCATGACACTTAAATTGAAAAAAAGAGCAGTAATTAACACAAAAGATAATGACTACATGTCCGCCTTCGAGAAACTAAAAGTATTCATCACGTCTGATCCAAACCTAATATACCCAAACTTCGAAAAGAAATTCTCGTTAACAACAGACGCCTGTAATATAGCTATAGGCGCTGTATTCTCCCAAGAACATAATCCTATTAGTTATGCAAGCAAAAATTTAAACGAACACGGACTTAACTATTCAGCAATTGAAAAAGGACTATTAGCTATAGTATGGGCAACAAAATATTTTAGATCTTACCTATTCGGTATAAAAGACCCTATCCAGAATTCAAATTCAACAAATCTTCCTATGAGAAGATGATCCAATTTCCCTTCCCACAACAGCTACAATACATAGTACATCAGAAGACAACCAAAATCACATTCCAATAACAGAAAGGCCCCTTAATTATTATAATTCGAATTCGATTAGATTAGATTATATTAGACAATTTGAATTCATAAATATTCCAGATAACAAAATATTTCCATAAAACTAGATAATAATCAGTTATAAAGAAATTACCGACACCCTTGTTAAAGATTTAATTAAAAAATACCTCTGTACTTCCCTAATGAAATTGACTTTCAGATATCTCCAAATGCTTATATTCAAATCATAAGTCCCGACAATTTCTCTAAAAAACCATTAAAACCAGTAACAAACTAACAGACATTCAAACATATGCCCAATTCAAAGAAATCATTCTTAAAATACATAAGGAATATTTACACCCTGGCATAGAAAAACTCACACTTTATGAAATCTGTAATATCGCTAAAACCGAACATAGAAACACAAGATTAACTTTTGAAACAACTCCAGAAACCGTCAATGAAAAATAAATAATAATATCAAGCGAGAACGAACCCGAAAACTAATTCACAAAATTCGAGAAAATACTTTACGTATACAATCACAAAACAAAACACAACACAACTGGTCGAACACCAGCAAATATTTTTTTTTTTTGCAGGAACCCCTTCCTATAACACACAATAAAATAAAGTAAACAAAATTAACAAATTCAATGAAACTAGACAAGACTTCAGTAGAGAATCCCCTCTAGTTAGATCAACACTCTACCACAAATTCAGTATCTAACAGAAAAACTTAACAGAGAAATAAACGGTATAAGAATTGCAAAACGTAGTAAGCGCGGTCTCGCTAATGTTATAGAAACAATGTACTTATTCGGCACTTTTAATCAAGAAGAATTACAACAACAAAAAGGTGACATCTGTAAAAATAATGCACAAGTAAGCGAACTCAATCACGTAATACGAGTCACTAATAAAGGAATCGAATTGACCAATCAATTCACTGAATACATAGAAGACATTGAACTTGGTTTGCAACTGACACGCTTAGGTATCTTTAACCCAAAACTTTTAAAACACGATTCATTAATTCACGTCAATTCTGAAAAAATTCTTAATATCAAAACTTCTGCTTGGCTAATACGAACGAAATTCTGATAGTATCCCACATTCCGAGAGAAATAATTTAAACACCAGTTTTTGAAATAATACCATACCCAGACGAAAATAGTAACATACCAACTGAAACAATACATAGCAAATATTTTTTACACAATAATCAAACTTACACAACTAGTTCCCAAAGCTTGGTTATAAATAAATGGATAACAGACATACTAAACCAGGTCTCAACCCAATGTGGATACAGTAAAACACATCAGACTAATATAATTACAACTTGGAACCTTCCCAAGACTATCTTAAACCAAAATTTTATCAATAGAGAAATTATAATAAATGGTAACAACATTATAAAAACATTTAATTGTTCCGTTCGTTTAGAAGATATATTAATTACCAACACAATGTTAGATTACACTCAAACTATCTATGTAAACAATAACGTAACAAAAGTTGAACCACGCAAATATAATCACACAAAAGAAATAATCGAACAACACAATCAGACGAATAATGCCTTTTAAATAATAACACTTATAGCATTAATCATATTAGTTATAAAAATAGACTCTAGTCGCCTAACCATTTGCAGTTTACAACCTAACTCTCTTAAACTTCGCTCCCTGGCTACTCCAAATTGCCTATAAAACAGCAAGCATGTCTCCAGCAGCAGTTCAGTACTGACTACGTTATCAACCGCGATAACTCCGCTAAGTCAACTTCAATTTCGAAGTCCATTGTCCAACTTAGTGATAATCCTAAGGCTCTGGTTATTCCCTTATTGAAATTAAAAATAAAAATTTTAATAATACATAAAAATTCAATTCTGTTTTTTTATTAAACCCTCAGTCTGAATTCGTAAATTTATATATCTTGTAAATTTGTATAGATTTGCACAAATCTTTTTGCCACGCCCAACCGATCAAAACGCTCACACCCACACTTTTAAAAAATGTGTAAGATTTTTTTTAATTTTAT
This sequence comes from Drosophila erecta, assembly GCF_003286155.1. Classification (NCBI taxonomy): domain Eukaryota; kingdom Metazoa; phylum Arthropoda; class Insecta; order Diptera; family Drosophilidae; genus Drosophila; species Drosophila erecta. The sequence continues at coordinate 116,380 of NW_020825231.1, read as the reverse complement.
TATTTTTTTCCCAATTTTTAACGATATTCCAGTAAATTTTGAAAGCTGAGTAACGGGTACCTGATAGCCCGGAAACTCGTCTATAGGCTTGTTACAAATTTCCAAAGTCTGCATTATTATTAATGTACAAATCAAAATTATGTCTAAATATAAATTTAATTATTATATTAGAAAAGGATAGCTTAATATTCAGTTATGTAAATAATTTTACTAATAGTTTTATTAAAGTAGTGAGTCGTTCGTTGGAGTCTTGATTTCCTTTTTCAATTTGCTAATTGAATACGTTAATAGGTCCTTCTATAATATGTATGTAATCACCTGAAGAGTAGGTGCACTGTACCACGTTGCGCCAGTTGTATCAATATCATCTTCATTTCGGAGTACTTCCTCAATTTTATCATCTTTAGAATTTTTGTAATTCTTAAAAAAGAATTACCTTTCCTTTTCTTAAAACAAACAAAAAACTATATTTTAAAAAACAAAACCTAAACTCTAAGAAAAAATAATAATATACGTTAGGAAAAATTATTTAAAATAAGATAAAATATGTATTAATGACATGTTAGGAAATAGAAACACGATTTTAATTAGAAATGATAGAATTGATTTTATACCCGATATTGGACTCTTAGAAGTCCACTGACTTTGATTCCACTGCAAACGTCATTAACAGATCAAAAAATCTAGATACAATCTAGGAAATAAATATAAAGAAATTAAATATAAGAAAAAAAAATAAAAAAATTGTAACAAGAAAGTTTTCTGCATTTAATATAAGGTTGTCCAATATCTCCCTTCCTTTTTGTCTTTTGAATTTCGGCTTTGTACAAAGCGCTACAGAGCTCGTATCTGGCAATACTATATATAATTTGAAAGGTCTTGACATAACCTACAAAACGACGCATGATAAGTTTGGATATTGCGTTCAACAGTTATAGACGTGTAAACATGGAGTTCACTAACGCCGAAATTCGCGCTATTTTAAAGTTTTCCTTCGTTAAAGGCAAATCCGCCAGAGAAACGTTCCGTGAGATTAATGGTGTTTTGGGGGATGGTACTGTATCACTTCGAACCGCGGAGAAATGGTTTCGACGATTCAGAGCCGGTGAAAACGACAACATGGATAAGCCAGCCGGCGGAAGACCTGTGACGACAAATACCGATCAAATCATGGAATACATCGAGTTAGACCGGCATGTGGCATCTCGTGACATCGCCCAGGAGATGGGAGTTAGTCACCAAACCATTTTAAACCATCTGCAGAAGGTTGGATACAAAAAAAACTTGATGTTTGGGTGCCGCATGATTTGACGCAAAAAAACCTTCTGGACCGAATCAACGCCTGCGATATGCTGCTGAAACGGAAGGAACTCGACCCATTCTTGATGGATGGTGACTGGCGACGAAAAATGGATCACATACGACAATATCAAGGGAAAATGGTCGTGGTCGAAGGCCGGTGAATCGTCCCAAACAGTGGCCAAGCCGGGATTGACGGCCAGGAAGGTTTTGCTGTGTGTTTGGTGGGATTGGAAGGGACTCATCCACTATGAGCTGCCCCCATATGGCCAGACGCTTAATTCTACCATCTACTGCGAACAACTGGACCGCTTGAAGCAGGCGATCGACCAGAAGCGTCCAGAATTGGTCAACAGGAAGGGTGTAGTGTTCCACCAGGACAACGCCAGACCACACACTTCGTTGATGACACGTCAGAAGCTACGGGAGCTCGGATGGGAGGTTTTATCGCATCCACCATATAGCCCGGACATAGCACCAGTGATTACCACCTGTTCCTGTCCATGGTGAATGCCCTTGGTGGTGTAAAGTTGAACTAAAAAGAGGCTTGTGAAAAGTGGCTGTCCGAGTTCTTCGCAAATAAGGAGGGGGGCTTCTACGAGGGAGGTATTATTAAGTTGCCGTCTAGATGGAAACAGATTATTGAACAAAACGGCGTATATTTGAACTAAATCCGATCACTGTAACACTTTTTATAAAGCATTGAATAAAGAGGAAAAAAGTGGAAGGGAGATATTTGACAACCTATTATATTGGTAGTATGTATTGGAATAGCCTATCCATAGAAATAAGCAAGATAAGGGAAAATTTCCAAAAATCTTAAAAATGCTTGACCAAAAACAGAAATATCCAAGAGGATACATTAAATAGGCATGCCAGGATTTTAGTGGACAGTTTTAATCAACTGACAGAAGAATAGTGATAGTGACCGGGATACAGAGATGAAAACGAAGATCTGCACGATCTGACAATTCCTGCGGTAATAACATTACCCGACTCTGATATACCTGTAGAAGCCAACACAATGACCGATTCTGTTGTAGCGGCATATTTCGTCCACAATACCCGAGTTCGATGGCCAGAAGATCAATTTGAATACATTCCTGACAGCTCTCCGCCTAACAAATCTTACAAAGGGAGACCAGGAACCCAGGAAGTCCTGTGTCATACGAAGTTGAAAATGAGGAGACCATTATAGGGATAATAAATGTATTGAAGGCGTCAGTTAAAGGAGAATCATCTAATTTAATCAAAGCTAAACTTCTAAATACCCAACAAAAAGGTAAAACTGCAACCAAATACAATTAGAACACAATTTAAAGGTGGTAGAGGCCGATAACAATCCGCGTTATCATAACGTCAGAGTAACCCAAAATAATTCTGGAAACTCTTACCACCCTCAGACTTTCTAGAAAAAAAAGTCAAAAGTATTGACTTTCTTGGTTGACACTGATGCAGATATCTCCATTTTAATAGAAAATTCCGATACATTCCGATACCCCTATTTCTCAGAAGACTCTCTTCCAACAGGAAAATAGATGTTTACAACCTAACTCTCTTAAACTTCGCTCCTTGGCTACTCCAAATGGCCTATAAAACAGCAAGCATGTCTCCAGCAGCAGTTCAGTACTGACTACGTTATCAACCGCGATAACTCCGCTAAGCCAACTTCAATTTCGAAGTCCATTGTCCAACTTAGTGATAATCCTAAGGCTCTGGTTATTCCCTTATTTGAATTAAAATTAAAAAGTTTAATTATACATAAAAATTCAATCCTTTTTTTTTTTTAAACCATCGGTCTGAATTCGTATATTTATATATTTTGTAAATTTCTATAGGTTTGAACAAATCTTTTTGCCCAACCGATCAAAACTCTCACACCCACACTTTTAAAAAATGTGTAAGTTTTTTTTTAATTTTATTATTTTTTTCCCAATTTTTAACGATATTCCAGTATATTTTGAAAGCTGAGTAACGGGTATCTGATAGCCCGGGAACTCGTCTATAGGAATCTATCTTCTTTTGAATTAGTTTACTAATTAGCTTTACGTTTCAGTTCCTATTTAGCCTTATTATATTTAAGAACTACTTCATGTGCCCTGCGATTTTAATTTATGTTCTCATTATTTATGCATATATTTGTTTGATTTCTTACTATAAAGAAATATTTGTGCTAGAAATTTACCTGTGGCATATTGGGTTATTAATACAAATATTAAACAAAAGTGGCTTTTTCAATATTCATTAATTTGTCATTAATAGCTGTATGGACCCTTTCTATATCAGCTATTCCATTTTGCTTGTAGCCATTTAAATACGTGTATTTATATTCTCCTTTCCCCTTTTTAGATGGCGGGATCTTGAATTATTTTAATCTTGACATTTGAATGACATTTTGAATAAGTTTTTGTGGGTCCGGGAAAATATAATATTGCATATTTCGTTCCAGTATTTCGTTTAATAAATTTCATATAGGCTCGTTACAAATTTCCAAAGTCTGCATTATTATTAATGTACAAATCAAAATTATGTCTAAATATAAATTTAATTATTATATTAGAAAGAGATAGCTTAATATTCAGTTATGTAAATAATTTTACTAATAGTTTTATTAAAGTAGTGAGTCGTTCGTTGGAGTCTTGATTTCCTTATTCAATTTGGTAATTAAATACGGTAATAGGTCCTTCTGTAATTTGAATGTAATCACCTGAAGAGTAGGTGCACTGTACCACATTGCGCCAGTTGTATCAATATCATCTTCATTTCGGAGTACTTCCTCAATTTTATCATCTTTAGAAATTTTGTAATTCTTAAAAAAGAATTTCCTTTCCTTTTCTTAAAACAAACAAAAAAACAATATTTAAAAAAAAAAACATAAACTCTAAGAAAAAAAAAAATATAGAGGTCGAGGTAAATCCAACAGAGGAGGCCGCGCAAGGTCCAGAAACAATAGCAATCCGCGTTATCATAACGTCAGAGTTACCCAAAATAATTATGGAAACTCTTACCAGCCCTCAGATTTTCTAGAATAAAAAGTCAAAAGGTTTAAGCCATCAATCTCAGTCTAAATGCTTTCATTTCATTCAGCCATGTTGCAACGGGAAAAGTATTGACTTTCTTTAGTGCAGATATCTCCATTTTAATAGAAAATTCCGATACATTTTATAATATTCAAAGAGACAATAGTATAAATATTCAAGGCGTTAGCTAAAATATAATTAAATCAAAAGGATTAACATCAATTGAGATACAGACAGACAAATACATAATTCCACACTATTTTCATATGGTGAATCAAGAAATCCCTATACCATGTGATGGGATATTAGGTATAGACTTCATTAAAAATTTTAAATGTCAATTGCAGTTCAAACCCACAGAAGATTGGTATATAATGAGACCAAATAATCTAAATTGTCCGATTTATGTTCCCACAACATATAGCTCTGGTAATAACAGAACATTATTACCGGCACGAGCTCAAGTTGTCCGAAGGTTACATACATATAACTTCAATTGAAGATAAAAATATATAAATTCCGAATCAGGAAATACAAATAGGTATTTTTGTGGCAAATACAATCTCAACTTAACATAAAGTTTATTTCCGAATTTTAAATACAACAAATAATGACCAATTAATATATTTAAATATTTTAAAATACGAGCCGCTTATAGTTATTTATATAGTTATGAACTATAATATAAAAAATTGTCATGTCTCAATTGTCTAAAAACTTACAGAAATCCTCATAGTCAGAAAGACGAAATTCAAGCCCAAGTACAAAAGTTGATCGACGATAAAATAGCCAAACCATCAGTATCGGAATATAATAGCCCATTTCTCCTAGTACCCAAAAAATATCTTCCAGATTTAGACAAAAAGAAATGGCGACTAGTAATTGACTTTCGTCAAATAAATGTAAAATTATTATCAGATAAATTATTATTACACTATTATTATAATCACTACCCATAATTAATGATATTTTGGATCAATATTTTTCATGCCTTGACTTAATGTCAGGTTTTCATCAAATAGAATTAGAAAAAAGTTCAAGGGATATAACTTCTCAACAAACAGCGGTTCGTATCGCATTACGCGATTACCATTTGGCCTAAAGATCGCGACAAATTCTTTTCAGAAAATGATGACTAGCGCAATCTCTGGTCTTGAACCTTCCCAAGCATTCCTGTATATGGACGATTTAGTAGTCATAGGTTGTTCCGAAAAGCATATGATTAAGAACTCAAAAAAGATGTTTTTGACAAATGCAGGAAATACATTCTGAAACTACACCCTCAAAAATGTTAATTTTTTATGCGTGAAGTCACCTTCTTGGGACATAAATGCACAGATTAAGGAATCTTGCCAGATGAGAAGTATGATATCCTAAAAAATTACCCCGTTCCCCATGATGCAGACAGTGCTAGACGTTTCGTTGCATTTTGCAACTACTATAGAAGATTCATAAAAAATTTCGCCGACTGCTCATGGCACATAACTAGATTATGTAAAAAGACAGTTGTCTTTAAATGGGCGGAAGACTGTCAAAATGCATTTCTACTCTTAAAATCCGAACTAATGAAATCAACTCTTTTACAGTACCCTGACTTGAGCAAAGAATTTTGCATAACAACAGATGCAAGTAAAATGGCATGTGGTGCATTTTTATCGCAAGATCACAATGGCCACCAATTGCCGGTTGCATTCGCGTCAAGATCATTTACAAAGGGTGAGAGTAACAAAGGTACAACTGAGCAGGAGTTGGCAGCGATACATTGGGCAATAACCCACTTTAAACCATTCATTTATGATGAGCATTTCACTGTCAAAACAGATCACAGACCACTCACCTTATTATTTTCAATGACGAACCCCGGCTCAAAATTAACTAGATGAGGCTTGAATTAGAGGAATATGACTTTACGGTTGAGTATTTGAAGGGTAAAGATAACTATATAGCTGATCTATCTAGAATAACCATCAAAGAACTTAAAGAAATCACAGGAAATATAAAGAAAGTCACTACAAGATTTCAAAGTAGACAAAAACCATGCGCAGGAAATGAAAATAAATTCGAATGTCATACGCAATCAAATGAAAAAGCTTCTAAGCCCAACGTTTACCAAGTCATCAAAAATGATGAGGTATGTAATGCTTGGTATGAGGTACGAACTTGCTTGTTAAAAATACACTATGTTTATTTAAAGATGAAAAAAAAATAACAGCAAGATATGAGTTTGGCGATTTATATACTAATGAAGTTCTCGACCTAGGTCAATTTTTATTGACCTATACAAGATAAAAACTGTTCGTTGTCAATTGCATAAAAGTCAATAACATAAATTTCTCGTGGGTTATTTGTCTCTGGAGTTATTTCGAAAACTAGTATTGTTGGTCTATGTTCTGTCTTTGCAAGGTTACAGATTTCGCAATCATTAATGCCCCGAATTTGTTTATTGTAATCGGGAAAATAGTGAGTTTCTTTAAATAATCGTATAATTTTTTAAATACCAGGGTTGAGTATAGAATGTTGAGAAATAATGAAATTTTTAAATTTTATTGGTTTCTGGATATGCTTTTTGAAAAACTAAAAAGTCTTTATCGTTTTCCAGGTAAATAACACTGTTATTATTATGCTCTACGGTATCTTTAATAAATTCAATTTGTCTTGCAAAATAGTTTTTATTGGTTTTTCTGTAATTTCAATGTAGGTTTCGTTGCTTTCTGATGAACTGTGTATTGTTGCTGCTGTTGAAATATTTTCTTCTTCGCCTACCATGTTTTCTTCAATTTTGACGCAGGATTATGCATCTTCTACATGATTGGTTTACCTTCTAAATATTTGATTTTAAAATTATATTCAATAAGTCTAATTCGCCAACGTTGTAGTTTCATGTAGTTTCACAGGGGACTCCATATAGATATGGGCGGAAATATTTGGTTGCCCAAACGATTGCTAGTAGTTGTTTTTCAATAGTGCTATAATTTTGTTCATGATCATTTAATGTTCGGCTTGCAAAGCTTACTGGTTTATTGTCTTGCGATAACACGGCTCATATGGCGAAATTGCTAGCGTCAGTAGTGACTTGAAATGTTTTTGTGAAATTAGGGCAAATCAAAATTTGGTCGTTCATTATAAGTGTTATCAATTTTTCAAAGAATTTATTTTATTCTTCGTTTCTTGTGTCTATTTGAGCTCCTTTTTTTTAGAAATCTTTGCAAAATCTGGAATGAACTTACTGTAATATAGGATAGTACTTACGGCTTATAGGATAGCCTAAGAAAGATTTGATTTCTTTTGGGAGAGTCTGCCTTCTGGTCTTATAATTCGACATAAGAAATTTGTTTTTTAAAAATTCGCATTTGTCCAATTGGAGTTTAAGATTGGCCTCTTTAAGTTTCTCAAAAACCTCTCTGAGTCTAGGTGTTCGTTCAGAGATGTTGAATAGATGATCACATCATCTAAATACAAAAGGCAATGGTTGTTAATGAGGTCTTTTAGGGCGTAATTCATGCACCGTTTTAAGGTTGCAGGAGCATTTGTAAAGCCAAATGGCATGCGATTGTACGCATAGTGACCATGTTTGGTCGAAAACGCCATTTTTGGTATAGACTTAGGGTCCATTTGGTGAAAGCCTTTTGCTGTCTATCGTAGTAAAATACTGCCATTTTCCTAATTTACATAGTATTATAGTATTTCGTCCATATTTGGAATCGGAAATTTATTATTGATTGTTATTTCATTTAGATTTCGATAGTCCACGACCAACTCGAATTCCGGTTTGCCAGAGGCATCTATCTTTTTGGGAACAATTCATAATGGAATGCAGTAAGGGGAGTCGCTTTCGCGTATAATACTTTGTTTTAACATTTCTTCAATTTGCTTATATACTTCTACTTCGCAGGCAAACGGATACGAGTATGGTATTTTGTAAACTGTGTTTTCGTGAATGGTTTTTTAATCATGACGTATACTTGTGAATGTAAGGTTTTCATTTTTGCAATATTGAACTGAACTCTTTTAATATGTATTGGTGGAATCCCAGGCTGGTATTGGAAAATTTTCAGCTTGTTGATATTGCTGATCTATAAACATTTCTGTTTGAATATTCTGTAATTGATCTTCGTGGAACTGTTAGTCGTTATTATTGTATTGTTTAGTTTTGTTATCGTAATCTAATTCGTTGGTGATGACTTTCCCTTGCCTTATTATTATGAAGCTTTTGAAGATTTTTTGAAGCTTTTTATATTAGTTTGGCAAATATCTCCCTTCCGCCTTTTTGTCTTTTGAATTTCGCGGCTATGTACAAAGCGCTACAGAGCTCGTATCTGGCAATACTATACATAATTAGAAAAGGTATTGACATAACCTACAAAACGACGCTATGCATGATTAGTTAGTTGGATATTGCGTTCAACAGTTATAGACGTGTAAACATGGAGTTCACTAACGCCGAAATTCGCACTATTTTAAAGTTTTCCTTCGTTAAAGGCAAATCCGCTAGAGAAACGATCCGTGAGATTAATGGTGTTTTGGGGATGGTACTCTATCACTTCGAACAGCGGAGGAATGGTTTCGACGATTCAGAGCCGGTGAAAACGACACCATGGATAAGCCAGCCGGCGGCAGCTTGATGTTTGGGTGCCGCATGATTTGACGCAAAAAAACCTTCTGGACCGAATCAACGCCTGCGATATGCTGCTGAAACGGAACGAACTCGACCCATTCTTGAAGCGGATGGTGACTGGCGACGAAAAATGGATCACATACGACAATATGCGAAAACGGCCGTGGTCGAAGGCTGGTGAATCGTCCCAAACAGTGGCCAAGCCGGGATTGACGGCCAGGAAGGTTTTGCTGTTTGTTTGGTGGGATTTGAAGGGAATCATCCACTATGAGCTGCTCCCATTTGGCCAGACGCTTAATTCTAACATCTACTGCGAACAACTGGACCGCTTGAAGCAGGCGATCGACCAGAAGCGTCCAGAATTGGCCAACAGGAAGGGTGTAGTGCTCCACCAGGACACCGCCAGACCACACACTTCGTTGATGACACGTCAGAAGCTACGGGAGCTCGGATGGGTGGTTTTATCGCATCCACCATATAGCCCGGACATAGCACCAGTGATTACCACCTGTTCCTGTCCATGGTGAATGCCCTTGGTGGTGTAAAGTTGAACTAAAAAGAGGCTTGTGAAAAGTGGCTGTCCGAGTTCTTCGCAAATAAGGAGGGGGGCTTCTACGAGGGAGGTATTATTAAGTTGCCGTCTAGATGGAAACAGATTATCGAACAAAACGGCGCATATTTGAACTAAATCCGATCACTGTAACACTTTTTATAAAGCATTGAATAAAGAGGAAAAAAGCGGAAGGGAGATATTTGCCAACCTATTATATGTCACTATATAATAAAGTTATTAGGTGATTGATTTAATAAAAAAGTTATGAACTAATTTATTCTGTCGGCCAGCAAACCTTTTACAGAGGATTAACATAAGCCTTTTAAGTTATACTTATCTGTCAAGCTTACCGGATCATTACGCTTGTTACTGTTAAGCGGTTGGTGTCTTGGGAAAATGTTCTTTATGAGGCTTTTGAAGAGTGAAGCTTTCCAAAAGATCGGCTTTAGCTTTTTATATGAAGAGTGAAGAGTGTCAAGCGATTATTTCTGTATATAATTGTTGTACTGGATTTTCAATTTAAACTTTTTCTGTTTTTAATTCTGTTTCTTTTTCGATATTTTTAATAGCGGTTTTACTTGGTTTTAGGTAAGAGATAATAATTGTATGTGGCGCTGTTTTCCATTTCATATGTAAATTAAAGCTAAAACATATATGAAGATTATTAGTATGTTTCTGTAAACTGTGTTATTCTTTAATTTCTATGTGTGACTTGGTTCGTCTTTGGTTACATTGTGTTCCGTAAATATCACATTTGTGTATTGTTGAATACTATTAGATATTGTAATTTGTTTTAATTCATCGAACAGACGGTATACGAGCCCGAAACGGTCGCCATACTGGAGGCTTTACAAAAGGAGTACGGAAAGAGACCGGACGTAGAGGTAAAAGTCACCGGCGTTGACGGCCTGGTGAGTATCCTCGATTTTACCAGCATGAAGGAGGCCAGCAGAGGCAGATCCAAAAAGCAGGAAGAGCCTTAGGTCGGAGACACGGGAAGCACGGTGTTGTTAGGTGGAGCTGGAGGACGATTCCGGAGGAGAGACGATACGTAACTCCCAGTAGACAAGCCGAAGACGGCGTCGAGCGCGGAGCAGAAGCCAAGAAACCGCAACCGCACCACAGGTACGGTCACCGGCCACAAGGTGAGATCATGCACCGGCGGAGGTAAAATCGCTGGCATGGGGAAAAAGCCGACGACGTGTGGTTACTGGCAGCGTGAAAGTAACATGGATGCAGAGTAATCCTTAACAGCAGGACCAAGGATGACACCAGAAGGCTGTGTGTTAAGGAAAACATACCAACTCAGCTGTTGGCATCAAAACATGGTGAAAAAATCGGGATATTAGGCGCTGCGATAGGGGCGGTCGATCGATAGTGAGATCGATAGGGAACAAAAATACTGGATATACATATGGATTTTCGACACGCGGCCACATTATTGGCAACAATCGACACAACATTGCAACCCCAGGAATATTTACATAAACAGGAAGTGGCAACGCTGGTGAGGTTCGGTGGCGTTGCTGGACACGAAAGGGTGTGGAATTCAAAAAGAGGCAGGAAGCTTAAATACAGAGCTGGCGACGAGGGCAGACAGCAGCAGAGGAAGGAAGCTGGAGGAGGGCGCGAGGATCAAGATGCCGAGTCTAGATGCTAAACGACGGGGTCTACTAGGCTGAGACTGCCGGGCTGAGATCAAGGAAGCGCAGGTCGACGAGAGGAGTCAGGAGCTATATCGAGGATCAAAATGCCATGTCGAGACGCTAAACGACAGGGTCTACTAGGCTGAGACGCCAAGGGTGAGATCAGGAAGGCACAGGACAACAGAAGGAGGCTGGAGAAGGGCGCGAGGAGTTTCGAGATGCCAAGTCAAGACGCTAAACGACGGGGTCTACTAGGAAGGAGTCAAGGGCAACCAGGTCAAACGGGAAATAATGGACCTTGGACCCGAGCAAAGCGGAGAGATCGTGAACTAACGGTACCGCGCTGACTCGAAACAGTCAGCTAAACACGTTAGTCATACGTGCAAGAGGATAATCGGGCAGAGTACGGGGGCAGTCCCGCCGCGACCGCGCGACAGACAGTCAGCCGTACCCCGTGACAGAGGATAATCGGGTCTACAGTCAGCTAACACGCGAAGAGCCGTACGTGCGAGATGATAACCAATCAGTCGGGGAGAATACGCGGGAGTTCGCAAGGAGGTGTGCCCCGGAACAAGTGAATTTTCAGTGAGAACGCGAGCGGCGCAGGAGGACGGTCCCTTAGAGTGGAAACAAGGCGCGATCAGAACCGACGGCGATAACCAGGAAGCTGTCATTAAAGAAGTCTGCAATTAAGCTGTTATAACATAAACTCTGTCTTCTCTTTGGTCGGGCAATCACACAAACCATAAATTTGGTGGGACGAACAATTTGCAATTCGTAGCGAGCAAAACTAAAGAAAAACATTTCGTTACAGGTGCACCGGTCTTAGTTTACTAAGACATAAGCCTCGACATTCTGTAACAGTCTGTGAACAAAAACAGTAGCCCACTAAAATCAATAGTGCGACCGATACTATTGTATAAAACAATAAAAACTTAAAACAGTGCAGTTTTCACTGTACACAATACAATTCAACGCTCACTCCCCGATAGGTTGTTCATTACCTTAGCGAGGCATGACATTTCAACCGTTCAAAAATTAAGACAAACCGGCCAACAAGAAGGTCTATACGAAGACCCAATTTCAAAAAAATCCGATAGTCAGCCAACACTTAAATCAAATTCACTTAACACCTATAACTAAATATACAAACATTAATCAAATCAAAAACAATCACCCCAGCCAAGGATTCATTCGCCACTTTATTCCATTAATAAATCCCACACAGACCCAAAACACAAATAATCAAAACCCATTTAAACCAACTCCTCCGACCAGACAACAGCAATTTAAAGAAGGCAGCTGACAATCACGTATGCAGACAGATGAAAGTCATCACCACTTCGAATTAGATTACGATAACGAAACTGAACACTACATTAATAACGACGAACGGTTCCACGAAGATCAAATACAGAATACTCAGACAGAAATGTTTACAGATCAGCAATATGAACAAGCTGAAAATTTTCCAATACCAGCCTGGGAACCCGCCAATACATAGAGATCATGTTTAAAAACCACAGATATAGATGCATAGTTAATACTGGACTTCAATAAACATCATGAGTTCAAACTTTTTCAACCTTCAATTTAAATATAAGCAAATAACTGTCCGAAGTATGACAGGCTATTTTAAATTAAATAAATATGTAGACCTTCCAGCAAACGGACTTTTTCAACAAATACAGAAATTCTATATTCATTATTTTTACCTTATTATGACATTCTATTAGGAAGAAAAATACTAATGGAAGAAAACGGTTTAATAGACTACTTTTGGAACGAAACAATAATTAACAAAAAAAGATTCATTTACAAAGAACTAGATCCACGTGATGGGAACTCTTCAAAAAATTGTAATGCACTCTTACAACTACATAAACACAGAACACACATACAGATTAGTGAGGATACAGATTTACGAATTTATTAAAAGAGTTCAGTGACATTCAATATCGCAAAAATGAAAACTGTGGTTTCACAAGTAAATGAAATAACAATAAATGATAAATTTCCGATTCCTAATATCGACGAAATACTATGCAAATTAGGAAAATGACAGTATATTACTACAAAAGGCTTTCACCAAATCGAAATGGACACTAAATCTATACCAAAAACGTCGTTTTCGACCAAACATGGTCACTATGAGTACACTCGCATGCCATTTGGCTTTACAAATGCTCCTGCAACCTTAAAACGGTGCATGAATTACGTCCTAAAAGACCTCATTAACAACCATAGCCTTTTTATTTAGATGATGTGATCATCTATTCAACATCTCTGAACGAACACGTAGACTCACTGAGAAAGGTTTTTGAGAAACTTAAAGAGGCCAATCTTAAACTCCAATTGGACAAATGCGAATTTTTAAAAAGCAAACAAATTTCTTAGGTCGTATTATAAGTCCAGAATGCATACGACCTAATAAAGATAATTACACTTAGTGAAATATTTCAACAGCAGCAACAATACATAGTTCATCAGAAAGCAACCTACATTGAAATTACAGAAAAACCAATAAACTATTTTGCAAGACAAATTCAATTTATTAAAGATACCGTAGAGCAAGTGGAGACAACGAAACACTTTTCCAAAACAAAACGGACCATCAAAAACACTGACATGACCCTGACAAAGGCAACAGATATGCTCATTAAATACTTCTTAAATAACAACAGTGTTATTTTTTGATGAAGACATTTTAGTTTTTTAAAAAGCATATCGAGAAACCATTAACCCACATAGTAACGTGAAAATTCTGAAAAGTATCACAAAGTTAAAGACATAAAATTTTATCCTGAGTTTCAAGAATTCATTATTACTAAACATTCTAAATTGTTACACCCTGGTATTGAAAAGATGATACGATTATTTAAAGAAACCCGCTATTTTCCCGATTATAATAAACTAATTCAAAACATTATCAATGATTCCAAAATCTGTAACTTTGCAAAAACAGAACATAGACCAACAAAACTAGCTTTTGAAATAACTCCAGAAACAAATAACCCTCGGGAAATTTATGTTATTGACTTTTATGCAATTGACAACGAACAGTATTTATCTTGTATAGACGTATTATTAAAACAAACAGTAGAGATTGGTTAGAGTCAAAACGAGATTACTAGAATTTTTAAGGACATGGGAAAACCACAGAATATAAAGCAGACAGCTCCGCGTTTATAAGCACTTCTTTAAAAATTTGGCTAAACAACGAAGACATACAAATAGATATTAGGCCTTCAAGGAGGGTCGAGAGGAGGTCACCGACGATCCACGTTCCGGACGTCCAACAACAGCACGAATTGATGAAAACGTTCGCCGTGTGCGAGAAACTTTGAGTTCAGGCCGTCGGTTAAGCATCCGGGCAATCGCTGACATCCTAAACTTGTCAACATTTGCGGTACATGGAATAGTGACGGAGGATTTGCAAATGCGAAAGGTCTGTGCGAAGCTTGTGCCGAAGGTGTTGACGGAGGAGGAGAAAAACGTTCGAGTTTTGCGCTGTGAAGAATTGTTGGCCTTGTGCCACCTTCCACACTGAGATCTCGAAGCAGTCCTCCTTAAAGGCCTCTCGAAGCATTTGATAAGTTTCCGATGCATTTTTGCCAAGTCGCACACAAAACTTTATGGCGTACCGCTGTTCCAGCGAACGCTCCATCGCACCGTGACACAACAGAAAAAATGACTTCGCACTACAACACGTCCTACCACTTCTATTGCTTATAGCGAACAGCAGAATTAAAACAAATTACAATATCTAATAGTATTCAACAATACACAAATGTAATATTTACTGTAATATTTACTGTAATATTTACTTACATATTTTACTTTTATATGAAATGTAAAACAGCGTAACACAAAATTATTATCTCTTACCTAAACCAAGTAAAACCGCTAACAAAAATATCGAAAAAAAAAACGGAATCAAAAGCAGAAATAGTTGAAATTGAAAATCCAGTACACAGTCACAGTACACATTACAGTCACAATTATATCCAGAAATAATCGCTTGAGGACAAGCTAATATCTAAAAGGTAGGGGACTGACATATTCACTCTTTATATAAAAAGCTAAAGCCGATCTTTTGGAAAGCTTCAATCTTCAAAAGCCTCATAAAGAACATTCTCCCAAGGCACCAACCGCTTAACAGTAACAAGATTAATGATCAGGTAAGCTTGACATATAAAACTAAGTATGACTTAAAAGGTTTATGTTAATCCTCTGTAAAAGGTATGCTGGGCCGAATGATTACATTTGTAAAATTAGTTCATAACTGACCTCTGGTGAAAACTTATCAAAAAAAGATTATAAAAAGAAAAATATATTTTTTTATTAAATCAATCACCTAATAACTTTATTATATAGTGACATATTCACATAGAAAGCTTTACTCTTCAAAAGCTTCATAAATAATATTCTCCCAAGACACCAACCGCTTAACGTTAATAAGCTTAATAATCCGATAATATAAAGCTAAGTAGAACTTAAAAGGCTTATGGTAATTCTCTGTAAAATGTTTGCTGGGCCGAAAGAATACATTTGTAAAATAGTTCATAACTGACCTCTGGTGAAAACTTATCAAATAAAGATTATAAAAAGGAAAAAAATATATTTTTTTAAATAAATCAATCACCAAAAAAGGTTATTGCCGGTTATTATCGGTAGGATACTGAAAAAGTCCTAGTAAACTCGTTATCCTTTGACAAATAACCTTTTCTGATTGGCCGCGAATTGGCCGCAACAAAGTGATTTCGGTTCGTTTAAAGTGACTAAAATCGGTATCCGCACAAGAACCTGTGCTAACGGAGTTAATTTAAAGAACTATTTTTGTGGCCTGATTCGTGAAATGAGACCGCCACTAAGGTGTAATACAATTAAAAGTTGTGTGAGACAGACTGTCAGCTAAACACGCGAGGAGCCGTACCCCGTGACAGAGAGTCAGCTATAATAGAGCATAATCGGACCTACAGTCAGCTTACACGATATGATAACCAATCAGTCGCGGAGAATACGCGAGAGTTCGCAAGGAGCTGTGCCCCGGGTCAAGTGAATTTTCAGTGAGAACGCGAGCGGCGCAGGAGGACGGTCCCTTAGAGTGGAAACAAGGCGCGACCAGAAGGGTCAGTGGAGTCATTGGTCGGTCAAGGTGGTCCGGACTCACGGCCGATACACCTCGAGGACGCCGCAGGACGATGAAGGGCATCGGCAGCGCAAAGGAACCGGGCACGGTCAGAAGGGTCAGTGGAGTCATTGGTCGGTCAAGGTGGACCGGACTCACGGGCGTTATACCTTCCCACCATATCATCCTAAGCTCCAGTCGAGCCGTCACGGTCGTGGAGCAAAGGGAAGGACAACGAGAGAGAGACGGCGATAACCAGGAAGCTGTCATTAAATAAGTCTGCAATTAAGCTGTTATAATCTAAACTCTGTCTTCTCTTTGGTCGGGCAATCACACAAACCATAAATTTGGTGGGACGAACACACAAACTCTCTGATCTAGCCATTCCAATTCGTAGCGTTCAAAACTAAAGAAAAACAGTTTGTTTACATGTGCACAGTGCAGTTTACTAAGACATAAGCCTCGACATTCTGTAGCAGTCTGTGAACAAAAACAGTAGCCCACTAAAATCAATAGTGCGACCGCTACTATAGTAAATAAGCAAATTGAGAAAACAAGGTATTATACGCGAAAGGGACTCCCCTTACTGCAGTCCATTATGTATTGTACCCAAAAAGATAGATGCCTCTGGCAAACCGAAATTCAGGTTGGTCGTGGACTATCGAAATCTAAATGAACAATTAATGATAAATTTCCGATTCCCAATATGAACGAAATACTAGGCAAATTAGGAAAATGCCAGTACTTTACTACGATTGACTTAGCAAAAGGCTTTCACAAAATAGAAATAGAAAAACAGCGTTTTCGACCAAACATGGTCACTATGAGTACACTCGCATGCCATTTGGCTTAAAAATGTTACTGCAACCTTCCAACGGTGCATGAATTACGTCCTAAAAGACCTCATTAACAAGCAAGGCAATAGGTTGCTTATTAATGCAATATTAGATGATGCAATATTAGAATATGCAATGCAATATTTAGATGATGTGAACATCAATTCAACATCTCTGAACGAACACCAAGACTCACTGAGAAAGGTTTTTGAGAAACTTAAAGAGGCCAATCTTAAACTCCAATTGGTCAAATGCGAATTTTTAAAATAGCAAACCAATTTCTTAGGTCATATTATAAGTCCAGAAGGTATACGACCTAATAAAGAGAAAGTTAAAGCAATCGAAAAATGTCCTCTCCCAAAGACACCAAAAGAAATTTAATCTTTCTTAGGCTTATGCGGATATTACCTTAAGTTCATTCCAGATTTTGCGAAGATTGCAAAACCTCTTACAATATTTCTTTAAAAAAAGGGAGTTAAAATAGACATAAGAAACGAAGAATACAATAAACCATTTTAAAAATTGAAAACACTCATAATGAACGACCCAATTTTGATCTGCCCTGATTTCACAAAAACATTTCAAGTCACGATTGACGCTAGCAATTTCGCCATAGGAACCGTGTTATCGCAAGAGAATGAACCAGTGCGCTTTGCATGCAGAACATTAAATGATCATGAACAAAATTATAGCACTATTGAAAAAGGACTACTAGCAATCGTTTGGGCAACCAAATATTTCCGCCCATATATATGTGGAGTCCCATGTGATTTTTTTTAGCGATCACAAACCACTTGCTTGGCTAAATAATATTAAAGAACCTAACATGAAACTACAACGTTGGCGAATTAGACTTTGTGAATATAATTTCAAAATCAAATATTTAGAAGGTAAACGTAACTATGTAGCAAACGCTTTATCTCGCGTCAAAATTGAAGAAAGCATGGTAGGCGAAGAGAAAATATTTCAACAGCAGCAACAATACACAGGTCATCAGAAAGCAACAAAACCTACATTAAAATTACAGAAAAACCAATAAACTATTTTGCAAGATAAATTTAATTTATTAACGATATCGTAGATCAACTACAGACAACAAAATACTTTTCCAAAACAAAGCTGACCATCAAATACACTGACATGACAAAGGCAACAGATATACTCATTAAATACTTCTTAAATAATAACAGTGTTATTTACCTGGAAAACGATAAAGACTTTTTAGTTTTTCAAAAATAGCATATAGCATTGACCCACACAGTAATTCTGAAACGGAACGGTGCTGTGTTGCACAGGCGTATTTTTAAA
The DNA here is from genome assembly GCF_003286155.1 of Drosophila erecta. NCBI lineage: Eukaryota > Metazoa > Arthropoda > Insecta > Diptera > Drosophilidae > Drosophila > Drosophila erecta. The sequence continues at coordinate 97,972 of NW_020825231.1, read as the reverse complement.
TTTCCTTCCTTTTTTTTTCATCCGGGGCCTGCTCGAGGCGCTAGGTGCCTCTTTTCTCCAGTTCGGGCAGCTTCTTTGCTTTGGAGTGGAGTTGATTTCTTATTAGTTTGTATTAAAATTTTTATATCTGAGTGAGCGTTTGGATTTTTTGGCGAATTTTTGTAAAATCCAGCAAATGGTCTAGCTCAGCCTGCAATTTTTGCGCTGTCGACCATGTTGGTGGTGGATTTTATTTTGTGTGTACAATAGCCACCTAAGGTGTGCTATTCTTTTTTTCTTTTTTTTCTTTCTACCCATTTTCTCTACTCACTTAGATTTATTTTCTTTTTTTTTTGTGTGTGATTTCCAACGCCGTCGGCTGCTCAAGTGTCACGGTCACCATGTAAGCTCACCATATAGAATAAAAAGTCGAACACATTTTATTTTTGTGTTTTCTCTTATGGAGACTCGCTTCTCTTAATTCTATCGTTTTGAATCGAATGAATCTTATTCTATTTTACAATATATTTTAAGTACCAAAAGTACAAAAATTTCCCACGGCTGCGCCGCTGATGTAGCCAGCAGAGAAGCTTGAGAACGCTGACCATGTAATTATGCAGTATGCAGTAAGATACATTGTATTGGGTACAGGAAGCATTCGCTATGCACGCACACCACCACCACATTAGTGAATATAATTTCAAAATCAAATATTTAGAAGGTAAACTTAATCATGTACCAGACGCTTTTATCGCGTCAAAATTGAAGAAAACATGGTAGGCGAAGAAGAAAATATTTCAACAGCAGCAACAGTTCATCAGAAAGCAACGAAACCAACATTGAAATTACAAAAAAACCAATAAACTATTTTAGAAGACAAATTGAATTTATTAAAGATACCGTAAAGCAAGTAGAGACAACGAAATACTTTTCCAAAACAAAACTGACCATCAAATACACTGACATGACCCTGACAAAGACAACAGATATCCTCGTTAAATACTTCTTAAATAATAACAGTGATAGAATTTTTAACGACATGGGAAAACCACAGAAAATTAAAGCAGGGAAAGACTCCGCGTTCATAAGCACTACTTTAAAAATTTGGCTAAACAACGAAGACATAAAAAATAGATATTACCACAAGTAAAACAGGAATATCAGACATAGAACGCCTTCATAAAACCATAAATGAAAAAATCGGAATTATCAATACTGAGAACAATAGAGAAAATAAAGAAACACGAATGGAGACAATTTTATACCTATACAACCACAAAACTAAACATAACACAACCGGACAAATACCTGATAACATTCTTCTTTACGCAGGCACTTATGATACCCAGATGATTAAAAAAATTAAAATCAAAATCTTAACAAAAAAAGACAGGATTTCGAAATCGACACAAAATTTAGACAAGCAGGCAGAATAGAACAATTAGACGAAAAACATTATAACGAAAATAATAGAGGACAAATATAAATTTCCGTGTGTGATTTGTGTGAAAGTGGAAAAGAGATTCGACCCCAAAGCGTAAGAAGGCCAAGGCCTATATAAGGGCATTTGTTTGCTCTACAGCCAACTTCTCCCCAACTTAGTGATTCCGTCTAATCGCAGCGCAGCGTAGCAGCCAGCGGTCTCCTAAGGTCTTATCGCTGCAGTGCTGCAGTTACATTTCGTTGCTTTGTTTTGATTCTTGATTTTCTTTTGTATTGCAATTAATAATGAATTAAATACTCGCAGATTGACGGAACTTTTGGCATTTGAATAGGAATTTAAATTAGAACCTTTAAAATTTGACCTACAGCTCAACAATGTCAACGTGAACTTGGGCTCAACTTTGCGCACGTCATGGAGTGGATATTTAAGGTCGTGAGTACTACAAAGCAACAATGATAAAAAACATTATTATGAATTACCTATATTAAAATTCTACAAAATGCCACTCGAACGTCTAAATAAAATAAGATCTGCATTTGGTTAAAGATTGTATAACTATATTTGCTAATTTTATATTCAATTACTTATGACTATTTGCTTTATACTTTACTTTATAGACTTTATTTTACTCACTAAATATAAACGAAAATGAAGAGTTAGAGAATGACTAGGATAATTATGCGTAGGTTAACATTTGTTAGTTGTAAAAGAGATTTAATGGAACCGCTTACTAAACTGAATTTAATAAATGGAATTATAATTGAAGATAGATTGAAGAAGAATGAATTGTGAATAAATAGATTTAATGGTTTGTCGAGTACTTATCATGAACACTTTCTTTAATATGTGGTAGAGTTATTTTGAACTTTGCCAAGGGACAATGTAAATATTTTAAGTATCATTGTCATGGTAGAGGGTAAGGACTTAGGGAATTATTAGCATCCAAAATTCCCAATACTTATCAGAATCTGTAGCTTATCTTCACACGTGTCGGCGTGAATCCGTAGTATCAATATAAAGCCTTTTCTTTTATTAATCGATAGTCCAGTTTTGAATATTGTTTTTGGATAAGACGCACTTATTAATGTAGTAGCGTTTCGTACTATCCTAAGCTAAATGAACCCCGACCTACGGCGAGCTAGACCCGAGCATAGCAAGAGTGCGTATCCCTAGCGGAGGAAGTACAAGGTCCTCTTTATTAGTAATTACCACCCACTATTAAAAGACCAGCTAGTTAAAATCTGTCGAACTACGTACACTACACATTTTGGCGCCCAGACGTGAAGCCCGACAAGTCTTTAACTTGTTATAGCACACTAAGCTCTAAAGTAATCCATCCACAGTTAAAAAACACAATATAACTCATTTCAATAGTTTAACATATTGGATTGAGAGCATCGATTTGGAAGGGATAGTAAAATTTAGGAACATGCGATTTAATTTGAAAGAGAATTGATTGACCAAGTGAAACTGTTTCGAATCCACAGAAGCTCATCACCATACGTTTCTTTACTCAACTTTATTTACAATTTGCTTTTTTTGGATTTCATTATACTTACACTTCAATAAGTCCGTATATTGTCCGATTTTCAAGTAAACAAAAGTATGAGGCAATGGACCAGCTACAATCCACTAACAAATAGAGATACAAATAAGATTCTGATAGAAGTGATCGACATAAGGAAAGACAAACCAAATAATTACAACATATCTTAATAACAATAATATGGCAGCCAAGCATAGTGCAGGCATTGCAGTTGAAGTTTCACAAGGCGTTGAAAATAGCTGTGCCATATGTAAAGAAATCTTAGCACCAACCGTTTTGTCAGCAACAACATCGTGCAGGCATACATTTCATAAAAAGTGCATTATAAATCACTTAAAAAGTACACAAAAATGTCCAATTTGCAATGCAGGTTGCAACGAATCGAATTTATCTCTGAATTAGATGCTGCAACAGCTGGCACATCCGGCGTAAGCGAATGTCAGGATAGTAATGATATTTTCCCATTAAGAAGAAATACCAGATCAGGCAGGATCCGAGGTACACCTTCTAGACGAGGAGTGTCTACAAGAACTACTTACAGAGGAAATTTGGATACGATCTTAGCAGAACCTTCAACGAATTCCAGTATGGCTCTTAATACTCAACCAGAGTTAATGATCTTTATGCAGTTTACTGTTAGCCAACAACAGGCTCAACTTATGGATAACCTCACCTTTTATTTAGGGAAGACTATAGAGACATCTACTAAAAGTCATTTGGACAACTTGCAATTACCTCAGTCCACACATACAAATTCCACACCTGACAATATCCAACCAAATACAGATTTGAGCAGGAACGATTCCAATCAAAATCCGTATTCTCAGAATTGAGACAAGAAAGAGGCGGAATATGAGCAAGCTCATATGTTAGCCCGGAAAAAGTATCAGGAATTATTCAAAAATGGGGATTAAATTTCGATGGTAGCAAAACAAGCATCAGGATAGATGAATTCATTTACAGGACATGCTCACTTACCAAAGAAAACCTAGGTAATGATTATGGACTTCTATGTGACCATTTGTACCTTCCGTTTGCAGGAAAAGAAAGCGATTGGTATTGGAAGTTTCATCGAAACAATCCAAATTTCGATTGGAACACATTTTGTGGCGAATTTAGGAAGAGATTCGAAGATATAGAGACAGATTATGATATTTGGGAGGGAATCCGAAAACACAAGCAAGGAGAAAATGAAGCATTTGAAGATTTTCAGGAAACCATGGAACGGTTGATTGACAGACTGCAAAATGGAGTTTCCGAAGCACAATTAGTTGAGTTATTGGTTAGAAATTCGAAGCCTAGCTTACATCATGAGTTGCTGCATCTTCCCAAACAGAGCACAACTCCGATACGAAGTGCGCAGGCATGAACAGTTTTATAACAATCTCAGGACGTTTAGGCCAAAACCCTACCGCTCCTGCGTTGCAGAATTAACCACCGAAGGAGAGGAGACAGGTTTAGTAAGAGTAAATTCAACTCAATTCAAATTCAAATTCAATGTCGAAATACCTCAACTTGTTGGAATTGTGGCAAACAAGGCCACAGATTTGAGAATTGTATGGCTAAAAGAATTATATTTTGTTACGGTTGCGGACTTAAAGAAAAGTGCAAGCCGACTTGTCCAAAATGTAATCCGGGAAACTGCCAAAAAAATGTTTCTCTGAGCAACAAGATACATCCGTAGATTCAGAAGTTGCAAAGTCAAAATCAACCACTGAAGCCCGTGAATTTCAGGAAAAACCTTTTAACGGTTTAAATAAAAAAAAATAAAATTACGAGCAATCCGACCATTGCTGAGTTGGACATCGGTACTTTGGATGATGATGAAGATTCTCCAAAATATAATGAAAAAACCATTGGAAAAAACATGGAAAACATTTCCATCCTTTGCTTCCGAAGGTTTAGGTCGTACTACCTTGTCCACACAAAGCATTGATATGGGAAATGCGAGTCCTGTTAAACAACTACATTGGCCAGTTTCACCTGCCATTGAAAAGCTGTAGTTCGCTGAAGTGGATAACATGCTAGCCTTAGATGTTATCGAAGAGTCAACTAGCGCTTGAAGCAGTAATTGCGTGTTAGTAAAGAAAGGAGACAAGAACCGTCTATTTCTTGATTCTAGAGAGGTAAACATGGTTACTCAGCGGGACGCATATCATCTACCTCATATAGACGGCATCTTAAGCCGGTTACCACCAGCTAAATTCATAAGTGGTATCGACATGAAGCATGCATACTGGCAGATACCGCTCGACGAAAATTCTAAGCAAAACACTGCGTTTACAATACCGAATAGACCGCTATATCAGTATAAAATGTAACGCGGCCCAAACTCTTTGTCGTCTTATGGATCGAGTCATTCCAGCTCATCTTAGGAATAGAGTATTTGTTTATCTTGCGACTTATTAGTTTGTCCGAGGATTTTGAATCCCATATGCTTTTACTAAAAGACATAGCTTTATGCTTACGTAAAGCAAATCTCACTATCAATGTCAGCAAATCTAAATTTTGTATGAAGGGATCATATATCTCGGTTTTATAATTGGGAATGGACAAATAAGAACCAACCCAGATTTTTCCAAGCAATCCATTTTGTTGTGTGACGGTTGCGTACTGGCTCAGGAACGAGATGGAGTAGAACCTCCGATATCGTATAGGTCCGTATATGTCCGAAAAATTATCCAAAGCACAACGTAACTATTCAGTTTCCGAATTTGAATGCCGCTATAAAAGGAATTAAAAAATTTCGCGCGTATATTGAAGGCCAGGATTTCCTAGTCATAACAGACAACGCAGCCCTTCAATGGCTGATGCGGCAGAAGGATTTATAAGGAAGGTTAGCTCGATGGTCAATAAAATATAGAGCGTTTATGCTCACTATAAAACATCGTAGCAGAACGTCGTTGTAGACACCTTATCCAGACAGAACGATCCAGCCATCGATGAATTTTGTCAAAATGGACCCATAGTTGACGTAGATTCCCCATATTTCAAATCCAAGGAATACTTGGACTTAATAAAGACAATTTCTAACAATCAATCAAGATTTCCCGATCTACAAATCAGGGATGGATATATTAACAAAAGAACTACTTTTGTATCAGAAGATATAAAGCAAGAAAATCCATGGAAACTATGGATACCTTCGGCTTTAGTACCCGATATATTGTTTCAGGCTCATGATGCACCAAGCTCATCTCATTGTGGCATGGGTAAAACTGTAGAAAAACTAAAAAGATATTTGTTTTGGCCTTGTATGGTTACGCAAATACGCAACTATATATCCAATTGTGTAATTTGCTGCACCACGAAAAGTCCAAACAAAAGTTCTAAAACCGCCAATGGGTAGACCGTTAACCTCAGACAGGCCATTCCAAATATATTGACCTATATTGACCTCTATTGACCTATATATTGACCAATATATTGACATTATAATATAATATAATATAATATTGACATTATATATATTGACCTCTTAGGCCCATATCCTCGCACAAAAATAGGTCACATAGGTTTGCTGATTGTCGTTGACCATAACACCCGTTTCCACTTTTTGTTACCTCTTAAGAAGTTCACCGCTCCTAAAATTACTTAAAGGGGGCTATATTCTATACGTTTGGTGTTAAAGAAGTAATAAGGGCAGTCAGTTTAAGTCAAGCTATTTCCAAGCTTTCCTTACTAGTTTTGGCGTACAGCAAAAACATACAGCCATATATTCCCCACAGGCTAACGCGACTGAAAGACTTAACAGATCGGTGTAAGCCGCAGTAAGAGCTTATATAGGGAAAGATCACACAAATTGGGATGACAACTTAGACGCTATAAGCGGATCTTTAAGAGCGTCGTTACATAGAAGCACAGGTTCGTCACCTTACTTTCTGACATTTGGACAAAATATGATCCTTAACGGCAAGGACTATAGTCTCCTGAGTACTCTAAATATGTTAGCGGACGACACTCGGTTATCTAAACCGGAGGCTTTAGAACTGCAGAGACGGCAAGCTAAACTGAACCTAAACCGATCCCATGAAGAAAATGCGAATAGATACAACCTACGCACTCGGCAGAAAGAATTTAAAAACGGCGATTTCGTTTACGCTAGAAACTTTACACAAAGTAATACCGTAAAGAAATTCAGTAGTAAATTGGCACCCGTATTTATCCCAGCTAAAGTTTTTAAGAAACATAGCTCGTACTACTACGAATTAAAGGATGAGAGAGGAAAGATATTATGAGTATTCCATTTGAAGAATATACAAGCTAGAAAACAAGGAGTTTCTTCAGAAGGCTTCCTTGAAATAGTCTCATTACCCTTATCTGTAGGTGTAGTGACCAACTTAACTTTACACTGCAATAACTTTTCAAGACACCCTCGCCCTAAATAATAGCAGCTTTTGTATAACCCAAAAAGTGAGAGAATTGTCTTAGACCAATCAGGACAGAATATGATCGTTCGATTGTACAGTTAGGGAAAGGAAAGCCATAGCAGTGACCACCGGCATGCAGCTTCCCATAGCTTAATTCATCATTTATAATACCTCGTGGCGAACGCTCACAATTTTTGACGCTGCCCAATTAAACTTCACATACACGTGAAAATATAATTTAATTATATATATCCAATCCCATAAAAACAACATTGGGATATTTCAATAAATTTCCGTGTGTAATTTGTATGAAAGTGGAAAAGAGATTCGACCCCAAGGCGTAAGGAAGGCCAAGGGCATTTGTTTGCTCTACAGCCAACTTCTCCCCCCCGTCGCGTCGACCCCCGCATCAACTCATGGTTTAAACCCAGTTCGCTCCAAGAAGAGGCTAAGAGGCCGACATAACCTTCAGTCAACAAGTTACGCAACCGACCACTTGCCGAATGATAACTGGCCAAATATATTGAAAGGCTAGAGCTCATCCAGATTATTCAGCTGTGCAGAAATTTAGACGGGCGGATCGGATTTAATTATATTTGGACATCATCAACGTTACGCAGGAGGATCACCTTATATGACCAGCGGAGGTCTAACTTAATGATTCCGTCTTATCGCAGCGCAGCGTAGCAGTCAGCGGTCTCCTAAGGTCTTATCGCTGCAGTGCTGCAGTTACATTTCGTTGCTTTGTTTTGATTCTTGATTTTCTTTTGTATTGCAATTAATAATGAATTAAATACTCGCAGATTGACGGAACTTTTGGCATTTGAATAGGAATTTAAATTAGAACCTTTAAAATTTGACCTACAGCTCGACAATGTCAACGTGAACTTGGGCCCAACTTTGCGCACGTCATGGAGTGGATATTTAAGGTCGTGAGTACTACAAAGCAACAATGATAAAAAACATTATTATGAATTACCTATATTAAAATTCTACAAAATGCCTCTCGAACGTCTAAATAAAATAATATTATTTGGTTAAAGATTGTATAACTATATTTGCTAATTGTATATTCAATTACTTATGACTATTTGCTTTATACTTTTCTTTATATACTTTATTTTACTCACTAAATATAAACGAAAATGAAGAGTTTGAGAATGACTAGGATAATTATGCGTAGGTTAACATTTGTTAGTTGTAAAAGAGATTTAATGGAACCGCTTACTAAAAAAAAAAAGAATGAATTGTGAATAAAAAGATTTAATTTGTCGAGTACTTATGTTGAACACTTTCTTTAATATGTGGTAGAGTTATTTTGAACTTGGCCAAGGGACACTGTAAATATTTTAAGTAGCATTGTCATGGTAGGGAGGGTAAAGACTTAGGGAATTATTAACATCCAAAATTCCCAATACTTATCAGAATCTGTAGCTTATCTTCACACGTGTCGGCGTGTATCCGTAGTATCAATATAAAGCCATTTCTTTTATTAATCGATAGTACAGTTTTGAATAAGACGCACTTATTAAATGTAGTAGGATATCGTACTATCCTAAGCTAAAAGAACACCGACCTACGGCGAGCTAGACCCGAGCATAGCAAGAGTGCGCATCCCTGGCGAAGGAAGTACAAGGTCCTCTTCATTAGTAATTACCACCCACTATTAAAAGACCAGCTAGTTAAAATCTGTCACACTAAGTACACAACAAACGTACCTAGTAATGAAATATTCCTTATGTCTCACATTCCTATGATGAACAACCATTGAACATCCAACTTTCATAATTGCACCTTATATTCAATACACTAAACCAAATATACTTATAATAAATAAAATATACAAGAGAAAAACTTTATCACAATTGTAACGGTCAAGAGATTTATATTGAAAATAATAAAATTATAAAAATATCCAACTGCACAGCAGAATTAAAAGAAATTACAATATCTAATAGTATTCAACAATACACAAATTTAATATTTACTGTAATAATTACTTACATATTTTATTTTTATATGAAATGTAAAACAGCGCCACACAAAATTATTATCTCTTACCTAAGACCAAGTAAAACCGCTAACAAAAATATCGAAAAAGAAACAGAATCAAAAACAGAAATAGTTGAAATTGAAATTCCAATATCACAATTATATCCAGAAATAATCGCTTGAAATCGCTAATATCTAAAAGGGAGGGAGTGAAATATTCACTCTTCATATAAAAAGCTAAAGCAGATCTTTTGGAAAGCTTCACTCTTCAAAAGCCTCATAAATAGCATTCTCCCAAGATACCAACCGCTTAACGGTAACAAACTTAATGATCCGGTAAGCTTGACATATAAAGCTAAGTAAAACTTAAAAGGCTTATGTTAATCCTCTGTAAAAGGTTTGCTCGGCCGAAAGAATACATTTGTAAATTAGTTCATACTGACCTCTGGTGAAAACTTATCAAATAATGATTATGAAAAGAAAAATTTTTTTTTTTTATTGAATCAAATACCTAAAAAGTTTATTATATGTATATTTTTTTTTTAATTTATTTATTTAACATTTTCAACTTTTAAAATTTTGTAAATTTCTTTCTCTTTTTTTTTTATGTGTCCAGATCGTTTGCTCTACTTATATATTTCTTTTTAAGATTCTTGTGTGTCTTGTATATTTCATTCATTTATTTCATTCATTTATTACTATTAAAATAATAATTTTACCTAATAGATTGTAAATAAAAAGTAAAAAAAAACCTAAGAGAAAAAAAATAACTAAGATATTAACTATTTTTAGATAAGGTGATTCCACTTCTACTTTATTAATTATGATTACGATGGAGTCCACCGTCTTGGAATCTATTAAACCCATGGGTATGAATATTCTGTAATGTTTTTAACTGATTGACTTATTCGTAGGTGCCCTACCTAAATTTTTGCGTGACCTTACGGGTCGCTCAATTTTACATTTTCACAATATTGTTTTTGTTTAATGCATCGCAGTGCCTTTTCACATGTATAAAAAAATGTATATATTTTTTGCTTTTGTTGTGCGCTCTAGGTAGCGCTGTCGGTTCCTGCGCTCTTGGTAGTGCTGCCGCAGTATGGCGAGGCAGCGGTCCTTTGCAATCTTTTGGGCACTTCTTTTTTAGTGCCGTTGCAGTTGGTATTGTACGCGGCTTCTTTTTTGTATATACACTCGATATGCATTATATGTACATAATATATACTATCATTTTAAAATGTATACAAAAACAAGAGAAAATGCCATAGTCGAGTTCCACGTCTATCAAATACCCGTTACTTAGCTATTGGAAGTGCGATGTCGAATACGAGTAACGGGCATACAAATTACATGTAGAAATCGGACAAAGATATCGATTAGTAACCCGTGTGTAATAAACTCATAACAGACTGCTTATTCTTACACACTTCATTTCTGTCTTGCTTTAGCATGGAATTCGACAAAATGCGACATCTCCTCACAGTGTCACATCTCCTGTCACTGTGTGAATGCCGTCGCCGAGGCTACTATTACCGAAAAGAGGAATCAACAGTAAAATGTTCAGGAAGACTTTGATATCCACAATAGAGATTGAGACAGCCCCGTAAGTTCTACCTCGGAGCTGGAGAAGTAGTTTGATGATCTTCGGAACTTGCACACCTCCTCTCTAACAAACAGCGTAGTGTTGGGAAAATCGATTGGATCGCTAAATGGCGACTACTCTGTCACATCAGCAAGTTCCAGAACTAAAACACTTGAAAATGTTGTCACGATCGACCCAGCTAGTGGGTCAACGAGCTTAGCCATTGAAAAGCCATTGCTTAGCCGAAAAAAATCAAAGGCACTAAGAATCCAATTCTACCGCAAAGGGGATCGTTTCTATCCGGGTATCACAATTCCTGTCTCTAACAAACGGTACAGATCCTTTAAAAGACTCTATGAAGACCTAGCCCGTCAGCTGGAAGAGAATGTAAAGATATCGGGGGCTGTTCGCACCATCTACAACATTTGTAAAAAAAGGCGGATACTCATCGTTATTTTTACTACACTCATACTATTATTATTTATTTCCTATTTCAGATTACCTCCCTCGATGAGGATGGCCAGAGCTATGTTTTTTCCTGCAATAACGAGAATTTTAGAAGGTTGAGTACAACACTGGTTCACAGCCTTTGTGCAATCTGACGCTGCCCAACAATAGTAGCTCCAACAATCAACGACTGGCTAAGTGTCGACCCGCGTCTCCCCTGAGAAATGGCTTGCTTGCAGGTATCAGTCCTTTGACAGCGTGTGGCGGAGGAACCGACAACGGGAGTCCACTTATCGCTTCCAGATTGAGTTTCCGTGATTCATCCTCGAATTGTGACGCTGATACGTAGTGGAACGAAGCCGCGTCGTTGCTAAACGATTGTTTCTAAACAAGTGTAACAGCTCCGAACACGTGCTGACCGCCATATGTGAGAAAGGTATTTACTCTTTCAGTGGTCCAACTATCTGATTTTTTTTGGGTCGGAAGACTCAATGCGCAGAGCGCATTAACACTGCGGAAGTTAGAGTTTTAAGTTAGAGGCGGAGGAGTATCGAGCTATTAATGTCATACGTAAAACCATGCGTACGGCGGGAACTACCTGCAAGGGACCTAAGATGCCCAAAAAAAGCAAAAAAGTGTATCATCCGTTGTTTGATTCAGAGGTAGTCAAAGCAGCAACCTCACCAGAGGACGATAGGCATGCGACTTTACTTACGAGCACTGGTATAGAAATCAATGAATTGCCATTCAATATTCGCAACACATACACTCTGGGACGAATTATTGGCGACGGCAAACTTTGCCATTAAGATAAAACACCGACAAACTAGTGATTCCTATGCACTAAAAATAATAGACAAAAACAAATGCAAGGGCAAGGAACACTACATTGATGCGGAAGTTCGCGTCATGAAGAAGTTAAATAGTCCGCATATAATTTCGCTTATTTTGAGTGTAGAGAAAAATACAAAAATGTATCTTGTACTGGAATATGTAAGTGGTATATAGTGAATAGATTCACAGCATCTTTCAGCTTAAAAATGCTATTGTAATAGGTGGCGATTTATTAGACGCTATAGTCAGTCGCGCATTATGATTAGACTTTTAGGAGCAGCCATGACTTACCTGCATTCAATGGGCATTGTGCATCGAGATATAAAGGCCAAGAATCTTCTAGTAAGACCTGATTAATGAAAAATGCTGATCTTTAATATGAGCAATTATTGGAACCATAACCATTTTCAGGTGAAACTGGATAAGCATGGGAAAGTTTTTGAACTAAAACTTGCTGAGCATGTGAGGTAAATGATCTTCTCTATGCCGTGTGCGGGATGGTGCTTATGTAGCACCAGAGATATTGTTAAAAGTCGGATATGGGCTAGAGGTAAACAAATAATAGCATTATTAAAAGTAAATATAATCACATATTCTTATTAAAGATTGATGTTTGGGCTGCTGGAATTATTTTGTATATACTTCTATGCGTCTTTCCGCCGTTTCAACCAACAGGAACCGCTATTCGATGCTATTATCTCTGACATTTACGAGTTTCAAGATCCTTACTGGTCTGATATAGGGGACGGAGTGCGCTATCTTAGGGCCAATATGCTTCAGTCGGATCCAGACGTTCGTTTCACAAGCGAAGACATCCTTGATCACTATTGGACGATTGGAAACAAGATTTATAAAAGACTTTAAAAAAAAAATCGACCTCCACCCTTTAGCGACATACTTTTGTATTTCTGATAAAAAAAATGCTTTTAGCCTTAATTTATTTGTACATATACATCATATGTGAATTCTTACATACTGCAATGACAGCAAACAAAGAATTACAATCGAAAATTAATAAGAAATTTAAGCAATACTTAAATTCTTATATTTAACCTGTCTTCAGTTGCTTTCCATCAATGTATATCTTTTTAAACCATTTACAATTATATATGAAAATATACATATTTTTATTTCTTATCGTTTCACTGCATTTAATTCCGTTAACTTCATCGAAGGTTACAACTCCACTCCTACAACTCCAGGTTTTCTCCACTGCTGGGAGCTGTAAGTCCAGACTATGAAAACAGAACCTCGAAGTCTATGCAGAAAGGGGATCGCTATGTAATTCAAGATAGACTTCAAAGTAACACTGTGTAAGTTAAGCTGAATCGAGTCAGCCGGATGTGCGTGCAACAAAGTTGCGACACCCAATGGCGGTGTAACTTGAGGTCGTAAGAACATCACGAGGTCAGCAGATCCGATGCTGCTGCAGCACGGCACGAGGCGCATGGTCAGCGTTCTGACGACGCTGCCGGGTATCCATAGCTTTGGTTAGGCATCTAAATGTAAGCTAAAGTAAGTTTTTAAGAGAACTGTACCACTTGACCACACAGACACATACACACAATATCAAACTGCATAGCAACATATAAGTCAGACCCCAAATTCTTGGTGACAATAACAGCTTCGGCCGCGTTAACATAAACAATTGACTTATAGACATAAACATCCGTCGATACCGAATTCGTTATTCCCGCTAAGCAACCAAATTACTAACGCAGCACACATCCCTGCCTGGTAATTTTCCATGCGCCACGATCTTAAAAGAGCGCAGTCCACTTAAACATAGAAGAAATCCACTTGTGCTTCAAATAATTAAATTCAGCCAAGGGTTTTCAACTCGCAATCCAGCTTTAGATTTATTTCATCCACTGTACCCTGAAAAGGCGTGATTCAAAGTTGTATTTTTGCCATGAAATAAAGATTCTATTTTTTCAAAACTTGCAACCGAGAACTCGTTATAGGCGCAGTCGGTGGTCCTAGACCCGCAAAATAATCTTCGTGTGTGAATTAAAAGCTTCAACTTGCAAAAAAGTCCTACGAGTTTTCCAGTGCTAGAACACCATAAAGGTGTGACCGCTACTAGAAGTGTTAAAATTATAAATAAGTGATGCAAGTTCAAAACCACTAAAGGGCTACTGAAGCCCCAGGTTTTATGTTGTACCTAAGTGTAGCCCGCAAATCAAAATGCGTTACCGCTACGCGGAGTGACAAAACTTAAAACCACAGTGCAAAGTGCACTGACTAAGTTAAACAACACATCCCAACATGCAACAGCCAGGTGAACCAGTGCAACAAGTGCAGTTACTGTCGGAGAATGACTTCAACCAAGCACTCGGTCAAATTAGACAAGGGCCCATATTCTCTGGAGAGACACAAGCATTGAGCTCAATCATTAAAAGGATTGAGTTCATATTGCAGCTGTACCCAACGACGGATGTTCGCCAGACCCTTGTATTCTATAGTGCTAAAGAAATGCAGATCACCGGCGATGCCCAAAGGGTCTCAACCAAGTGCGACAAGGACTTGAATTGAGCTAAATGAAGCATTAATATCCGAATTCAAGACCCAAACGCCGTTAGAGGAGTTACTAAGACGACTCTTCAATACTCGATTCACAGGATAAGTCCGTAAGTTCGTCGAATAAATTGTATATAAATGTTTTGTAATTGTTAACAAATTAGCCTTAGAGAATAATAAACTAAACAATCAAATATACAGGAAAGCCATGAATAATACTGTAATTACTGTAGATATTATTATACGAAAACTCACAGATAGATTATTTATGCAATTGGCTAGGTACAACATAACTACTGTCAGCAGACACAATCTGCTGCAATGGCGACGACTGTGAAAACATGTGCCATCCTAGGTGCGAGACAACAAGGGATGTCTACAAGCAGAATTACATGATGATCGAATCAAGAAAGATCAGCGAAGGTGTATCTTGAAAAGGCCATAATAAAGCCCGTGCAGGCGGTGATCAAGATGAGGTAGAAGCGGATGGAGCAAACGCCTCAACAATGGAACCACTGCGCCTGCAGGCGGAACTTGGGTTGTTAGAAGAAGATAACATTTTACAACTGTGACAGCAAGTGCTACAGAGACGGAAGGAGCTTCTGTCGAGGACTGGAGCACGGCGGGTTGATTTCACTTGGGAAGAAAAAATGCCTGAGGCATGCAGTACACAAGCGGCACAGAAGCCCCTAGCGACTGGTAACACCCCACAGGATATACAAAGAAGCACCGCGCAGAAGTCTTCGCTGTATCCATGGATGTTGAGCACCAGTGGGGTGCGACGGCCAGGTCAGGCCGACCAGCAGGAAGAATATCCGCGGAGCAGCTGGCAGTGCGGAAAACCAATGTGGGTGAACTAGTAAAGTTTTCCGGGAAACCTGAGGACTGGCCCATGTTCTTGGCCACATACGATCAGTCAACCGAGCAGAGAATCTAATGCGCCTACGCCGCGCGCTTGAGGGACCAGGGAAGTTAGGAGCCTTCTGCTGCATGCAGACTGCGTTCCGCAAATATTGTTTTGGAAGGCCTGAAATAATCATTGACTTGCTGTTGAAGCAAATGAAACAATTCCCTCAGATCAGGGAAAATAAGTTGAAGAGCTTAGTCGACTTTGCAATGGAGGTGCAAAATGTGTGCGCCACCATGAAGGCGTTTAAGCTAAAACAATATCTAAACAACCCGGCTCTTACACAAAAGGTGGTATCAAAGCAACCCTGCATATTACAGACCTTTTGGGGAATGCATAAGATGACTCTGAGCGCATGTACCCTAGCAGAATTAGCAACTGCCAAGTGTGCTACGCATACCCATACTACGCAGATTCAGGAAAAAGCGTATAGCGATTGGAGGAGATATTGCAGAAATGTTTCACCAGGTGAGAATAATCGTTGAGGACCAAAATTATCAACGATTTGTATTCATAGATCCTGACATGCAAACTCCGGAGAACTACGTCATGATAGCGTGTATCCCCTCGATATAAACAAGGGGAAATACTCCAAGGAAAGCGTCGCCCTACTAAACGAGAGTTCCGAATAATGATGATGTCAATCTATGATCCGCTAGGACTCGTTTCATTCTAGGTGATGTACGCTAAAATAGTGTTCCAGGACACTTGGCGATCGGGATGCCAGTGGGACAATCCCATTTGTGAGGAAGAATGGATTAAATGTATGCGCTGGCTTACATGGAAAATGTCTATCCCCATCTATGATTGTCCCCAGATGCAATACGCCCAAGACGATGTCGGAGCATCACACACCTCGTAGCGCACCTTCGTAGACGCCGGTGAAAACGGTTTTGCAGCTGTGTGCTACCTACGTTTCAGTTGTGGCCCCGACATACAATGCAGCTTACAGGGCAGCAAAACAGACAAAAGCAGATATCTATTCCACGCCTGGAATTGATGGGAACAACTCTGGAAGCCAGATTAGCGTACTCAATGGAGCTGTCACTGACCACAAAATATAGCAAGTGGACATTCTGGACCGACTCGAGAACGGTGTTAAGCTGGATACGCTCGGACCAGAGGAAATACAACCAACTTGTTGCGTTTCGGGTATCCGAAATCTCCGAGGTCACTAGTCTGGAAGACTGGCGGTGGGTTCCGACGTCCCAAAATGTACGGACGAAGCGACACGCCCACGAAGTGGGCACGCGTACCCGACTTCACCGACTGAAGCCGCTGGCTGCGTGGAAGTTCCAGTGGCAGGAGTTCGAAGGTTGACCGACGGAAACGGTCGCCAAAGACAGCAACGCTGATTCTGAGTTAAAAGCGCAATTTGTTAGAGTCTGCGCTAGCGATGCGATCATGAGTCGTACCCCGCTCATTGACCGAACACGCTCTTCCATCTGGATGAGGCTCCTGCAGAGTATGGCTAGAGTTATCTGGAGCCTACGCCGCTGGAGAAAAAAGGACCTAATCCAGGTGGAAGCCGAAGATTCTATCCCAAGAGGATTGGACACCTTCTGGTAGCAGTCAGACGAAGCTCGGATAAAAAATACGGCGAATTGTTTACGTGTCTTTCTACAAGAAATACACTTCCTTAACCACAGACTCTTGTATTTTAGTAATTCGCAACTTCATAGTCCAGCGAGTTTTCCAGTTGAGCTTTGGAGCGACAACGGAACTAACTTCCAAGGGGCTAATACCGAGATACGAAGACGTCTTGAAGCGCTAGACAAGGACCAACTGACTAGGAAATTCACCGGTCGTGAGATGAAATGGAAGTTCATCCCTCCTGCATCGCATCTCATGGGTGGGTTTTGGGAACTCTTAAAGCGTTCGTTGAAAGCACCCCATGGAGCGCTCATGGAGGTAGATGATTGTCAACTCGCGGCGCCGCTGACCTACATCCCTCTAGAAAACGAGAACGAGGAGGCCCTCACACCAAACCACTACCTGCTTGGTAGCTCGAGTGGTAGTAAGCCGGCCGTGAGACCTACTACTGAAGAAATGCTGCTTTAACGAAGCTGGATGGCATCGCAGCAGCTTGAAGACATGTTCTAGAGGCGGTGGCTCTTGGAATACTTGCCGGTCATTACGAAACGTGGTTAATGGTACCACAACAAACCGCGAGAGGTGTACATCTGCGACCCAGACAACCCGAGATCCAGCTGGCCAAAAGGACGTATACTGCATGTTAAGATTAGCGAGGATGGTCAAGTAAGCAGCGCTGTGAAGACTATCTCTGGAATATACGTGAGACCCGCCACAAATCTTGCAGTTCTATCTATCGAGGCAAGGAGGGTAGAATCCAGCCGGAATATACCAGTGGGGAGTGTTACGATAGATTCTAAGAACTAGTTCGGCCCGGCCAATTTTTTAGGGTGCACTCCCAACAGCCGTTCCTTGAACGCTAGTTGCAAGGTAGGCAACTAAAAATTCGAATTGACACAGGGGCAAAAAACTACATCAAGCCAGTAAAGGAGCTTAAAAATGTGGTGCCGGTCGACTCCCCTTAAACAGTTAGTTCCATTCATGGTTCTAACAGGGTTCGCCAGAAATGTATAACGAACATTTTTGGGAAAACACCTGCGTTCATTCTTTTAGACGCGCTGACACCTTTCGATAGTATTATAGGATTTGACCTTCTAGCTCAAGTGGGAGCGAAACTGGACGCAGAGAAAAGTACAATAAATTATGGTTCTGTTTCTGAAAAGCGGCAGCATCACAATTGCGACAATGTACATTTTACTATCGTAAATGACATCGCCGTATCTGTAAAAGCTGAATTTCAAAACAGTATCACAAACAGATCTATTTATTGTTCAGCCACTAACGAGACACTGCCGGTATACTCCAAACTATACCCGCATCCCATGGGTCTATCCGAGTTTGTTAAGCGAGAAATCGCAGATTTATTGCAGAAAGGCATTATTAGAACTTCAAGGTCGCCATGTTAGCCAACATGGGTTGTGGACAAAAAAGGCCGTGATGATCTGGAGAATAAGAATAAGCGCTTGGTCATACCAAAGACACTAGAATAATAAGATGCGTATCGGCCATACATTGGTTTTGCCAAAGACACTAGAATAATAAGATGCGTAACGGCCATACATTGGGTTTGCACTATGCAGCCACTTTTTTGGTGGCGGCAATAATTGCTCTCTGCCCGCTCGCGTAAAATTGAGAGCATACAAATCTAAAAATAGAATTCACTTGCTTGTGTGAGTGAAAACAGTAAACAAAAAAGTGGGCATGTGTGCGTAGTTGTGCTAGAAGACAATTTTGGGTCCGATATCAATTTTGATCTAGAAAACGAATTTGAATATTGCTTTGGTCAATTTCGTTGTAATCTAATAATTCGTTGTAATCTTGTTGTCTAATAAAATATTATTTAAAAACTGATGCCGTGACTTTTATTTTTTTTTAATAAGTTATTTTAATATTTGTTAGTTAAAATCGGCGCTCAAATTAGCTACCGTTTACATATGAATATTTATATTTTTATTATTACTTATCTGTAATATACGTGTATGTAATTATTGGTACCCAGGGAACACCACCAGGGAACACCATTTATTAAATTTTTATAACATATAACATATCCATTATTACACCCACAACTCCCCATAAGATAATTATAATCAACATACACTAGTATAAGCTCATATACACACATTAATGTACAGGGTGTGTTATGAAAGTAATGCGCATGGTTTCATTGTCACGTAACTACATGTCGTAGCACGCTCGGACCTGTCCAAAAATTTGGGGCGGAGTCTCTCCTTTCCAACGCGCTCGGTCTCAGTTCGCTCTGAGCAATAGAAGTGGTAGGACGTGTCGTAGAGCGAAGTCATTTTTTTCTGTTGTGTGGAACAGCGGTACGCCATAAAGTTTTGTGTGCGACTTGCCAAAGGTGGATTATCAAAATTTCGCGAATAATGTTATGCACAACACAAATAAATCCCAACAATAATTCAAAACCTATTGTATCAAACCAGCAGGTTATGCATGAATTTAAGCAAAAGCTAAATCAGGGTAGAGCCCAGAACCCTTTAAATTACCCACAACAAAATAGTAAGGCACCAAACTCTCCCGTCAAACGGCAGAGAGAAAGTGCTAGTGACCAATACAAAATGGACACAAGCGAAAATTTTCTTCAACCAGCCTCGGAATCAGAAAGCGATCCAGAGGAGTAGGTAATCCATTCCTAAAAATTAAACTAAATAATATTACTCTCAAATGCCTAGTAGACACTGGTTCGTCTATCAATATTATGAACCAAAATTTCTTTAATTTCCCAATAAAATTCTCTAAAATGAAACTCCACACTATAAATGGCACTATAGTATTGAACCAAATCGTTTCATTGCATCCAAGCAAACTTTGTCCGACTAAACAAACATTCTTTATTCACAATTTCTCAGAAAAATATGATCTACTATTAGGCAGAAACTATTTAGAGTCAACCAACACTCAAATTAACTATTCAACACAAACAGTCAACTACCCATTTAAAATGTGGTACGATCACATCCAAACAGATGAGTCAAAGGTTACCAATGAGTACCCCAAGTCATCTAACCCAGAGGAAACCCCTCTACATACCCCAAAATAGGAGAAAACCCTCTGTAAAATTAAACGGAAACCCCACTTAAAACCAGATGAGCCAAAGCCATCTAATCCAAAAGAATCCAAAACTACCAATGAGTGTCCCAAATCTTCTGAATCTGTGGAAAACCCTTATTACCCCTTACATAGAAGAAGCCCTAGTAACATCAAAAGACGAGCTAAGAGAATCCAACGTATTCAGATTAGAACATCTAAATACGGAAGAAAGGGAACAACTTTCACACGTTTTGCTCGAATACAATGATATTCAGTACAAAGAAGGTGAAAATTTGACCTTCACAAGTACGATTAAACACTCTATTCATACAAAGCACGAAGACCCTATCTATAAAAAAACCATATAAATACCCCCAAGCATTTGACCAAGAAGTTAATAAACAAATCAACGAAATGATAGAACAAAAAATAATTAGGAAATCGAAATCCCCCTATTGTTCTCCAATTTGGATTGTCCCAAAGAAAAGCGATGCTTCTGGCAAACCAAAATTTCGATTAGTCATAGACTATTTACGATGAAATAACCATTGACGACAAAT
Organism: Drosophila erecta; assembly: GCF_003286155.1. Lineage (NCBI taxonomy): Eukaryota > Metazoa > Arthropoda > Insecta > Diptera > Drosophilidae > Drosophila > Drosophila erecta. Next base: position 77,144 of record NW_020825231.1, on the reverse strand, counting down.
TCCCTATTCCCGTAATGGACGAAATATTAGACAAGCTTGGACGCTGTCAATACTTCACAACTATTGATCTACCTAAAGGTTTCCATCAAATTCAAATGGACCAACAGTCAATACCCAAAACCGCATTCTCAACAAAACATGGACATTACGAATATAAGTTAACAACGGACTCCCAGGTTAGCATCAGCAGGCCTATTTTTATTCCTCCTATTGCTATTAATCATTTTATTACCCATAATTTATTAATATTAAGCATTTAATATTATAATTATTACTCCACTCATGTATGGTCGACCCCAAATTGGGTCCACCCTAATTGGGCCGAGAGCTGAGCCAACATATTGCGCCCTTATGGGCCGTGGCTTTGTCCCATTGGCTAGCAGCGATCATATGACTTCTGCAAAATGCGCTTGGTCAGCGGTCTGCCACGGGTATCCGGTCATGCATGAGCTTTTGTTAGTTCTTAAGTTCAGTTCTGATTTTATATTTAATTAATAAAGAGCACAAGCTCATATATCGAAACTCCGGCACCTAGCCGTTAAACTATTTTATTACAAAATATACCGGCTGAGTCTCTAGGCCAGCGGTATTGAAGGACAGTCTCCTTCCAACCTAACCATCCTATTTCATCATATAAACAGGATGGCCAACCGGCCCCTCACTAGACAACTAGCAACAGCCAACCGGCTATCTACACTGGGAGACAGCGGCGAGGGATATACTATTGCCAACCGCCCACACCATCTTATAACTGACGCCCAACTACTCTTCGAACCTACCCTGAAGATCATAAAATGTAAGTGACTGTGAGACTAAGATAGCACCAGGTCATAATACTGTAATAAACGAATAAATAAAGTGTGCCTGTGAGTTCTGCATACCTCGCCAGTAAAAATTCCGTACAGTGAAAAATCCCGATATATATATTTCTTTGCATTTTTGTGTGGCGATTATGCCCCGCACCTTTCCCCTGGAGTACTCTGTGAATTTACTTAATTTGCATGTGTCTAATTTTAAATAAAAAAAAAAACGTAGAAATTTTGTTCCCAGTATATCTGTGTGTTTGCTAAGCCTGTGCTTCGCTCCAACCATTTCCCAACTGGAATTTTTCTTGGGATGTATAACTCAGCATTTTTATTGTGATGTTTTCTCGAATTTTCTGTGACTCCACTCTCTGTGCAGCAACTCCAGCAAACGATTGCTAAGTTTTACACACATAAATTCTGCGGGTTTATTATTATATTTTCTCTCAAATTTGTTATACTTCGCCCACTGTGTTGTGACTCCTCTAAAATATTGTACATCGTCGCCAGACCCTGACTTAGCTACAAGTGTTGGCCAACTAAAAGCGGTGCACGAAACGCAAATTTTACCTTTATTCGCCACCCATATTACTGCCAACTACTTCACTCAGCTTCATTTGCGGCCGATGAATTGGGAATATAGGGAAGTGAAGCAAGAAGTAGTCAGTGACGATAGTGAAGAAATCGGATTTTGCCCCGCAGTCAGACATCCAGACGCATCAGAAATGAATGCAGAAATGGTCCAAGCGCTCATAACAAATGCCGTCAACGCCGCGCTAACCGCACAGGAGCAGCGCTGGCGGGCAGAAATTGAATCAGTTAGAAACCAGGTCAGCTCGTTAACTGTGCAGGCACCCCAAGTAGAAGTTTATGAAAGGGTAACGCCAGACCCCAGCATAAAGTGTGATGTCAAGTTAGATATTGTGAAATCGCTCCCAACCTTTAGCGGCAGCCACGATGAATACGTGTCTTGGAGGCAGGCCGCATCAGATGCGTACGAGGTATTCAAGAGATATAAGGGCAGCGAGGCCCACTATGAAGCAGTGGTAATTATTAAAAACAAAATTTGTGGTAACGCGCGAGCGCTCCTCACGTCACATAATACTGTGCTAAATTTCGATGCAATTCTGGCTAGGCTGGACTGCACATACGCGGACAAAACGTCCCTACGAGTATTACGTCAAAATCTCGAGATGGTTCAACAACGTGATGCCGATCTTATGGCATACTATGACGAAGTCGAGAGGAAACTCACTCTCGTCACGAACAAAATAGTTATGTCACATAATGCGGACACGGCAACTATCTTAAATAAGGAGGTTAGGGACGATGCCCTACACGCATTTATTGCTGGGCTGAAAAGACCGCTCAAAGCACTGGTGCTACCAGCACAACCAAAAGACCTTACGACTGCGTTAGCGCTTGCGCGGGAGGCTGAAAATAGCATTGAAAGAAGTGCATTCGCGGCGTCATACGCGAAGGCCATCGAAGACAAGGCCCTTGTGCACGATGGTAACAGGCGTAATAATAAATTTCAGGGAAAGCAATGGAAAGGAGAGGATAAAAATCCACACTTCATTCCTAAGCAATTCCAAAGCAAGCCCCAAGAGAACAGCCCCTGGCAGAAGCGCGGGGACCCCGAAATTGTAGACCATAACAAAGTACAGCCTATGGAGATCGACCCTTCGACAGCCAAACTTAGACAGGAAACAAATTGGGGAAAGCCTCAGGATAATAGCAACAACAAAAGACGGAATTCATCTCAGCGTTATTCAGGACAAAGACGCCAGCGTGTCAATAATATAACTCAATCCCACGAGCAGGAAGAGGCAGGGTATTTCGTCACAGCTGAAGCGGAAGTCGCCAGCATTGAAGAAGGTAACGACTCCGACGAACTTAGAGATCTGTTACATTTTTTAGGGAACGCTCCCGACTGCCGTTCATCGAACGACAGTTGGCTGGTAGAACACTAAAAATACTTATCGACACGGGGGCGGCAAAGAATTACCTTAGGCCCGTAAAGGAGCTAAGAAATGTAATGCCGGTCGAGACCCCCTTTACTGTGAGCTCTATTCACGGCTCCAGTGACGTCAAGAACAAGTGCATAATTGCGCATTTTTGGGTTAGACGCCCCATTTTTCCTGTTGGACACACTGAGCACGTTCGATGCTATAATAGGCTTCGACTCGCTAACGCGAGCAGGAGTAGCATTGAACTTAGGCGACAGCGTAATAAAATACGCAAACGTCACTGAAAAGCTCAAATTCTTTGACTGTGAAAATGTTAATTTCACTAAAATTGATGACATAGTGGTACCAAATTCGGTGAAAGCCGAATTTAAAAATGTTATTCTGAAAAGAATAAAGGTGTTTTCGACCTCTAACGAGGCGCTAACTTTCAACACCTCGGTCACCGCCACTATTCGAACTAAGAGTGACGAACCCGTCTACTCCAAATTATACCCCTACCCCATGGGGGCAGCAGACTTTGTTAACAACGAGATCAAAGAGCTGCTGAGCAATGGCATAATAAGGCCTTCCAGATCCCCATACAACAGCCCTGCATGGGTAGTTGACAAAAAAGGGACTGACGATAACGGCATCAAAAATAAGCGCTTGGTAATCGACTTTAGGAAACTAAATGAACAAACAATTGCTGACCGCTACCCTATGCCAAGCATTCCCATGATTTTAGCGAACTTGGGAAAAGCCAGATACTTTACTACCCTAGACTTAAGGTCAGGGTATCACCAGATATACTTGGCCGAGAAGGACCGGGAAAAAACCTCTTTCTCAGTTAACGGAGGGAAATACGAGTTTTGCCGATTACCTTTCGGATTAAAAAACGCAGGTAGCATATTCCAAAGAGCCATCGATGATGTGCTGAGGGAAGAAATAGGCAAGATATGTTACGTCTATGTCGATGACGTCATTATATTTTCAGAAAACGAAACCGAACATGTTAAGCACATCGATATAGTGCTTAAGCGACTACTCGAGGCCAACATGAAGGTGGCACGAGAAAAGACCAAATTCTTTAAAGAAAGCGTAGAATTCTTAGGCTTCATAGTCACTAGGGGGGGAACGAAAACAGACCCTGAAAAAGTCAGGGCAATACAAGAGTTCCCCGAACCCAAAAATCTGTTTAGCCTTAGGTCCTTCCTCGGCCTGGCGAGCTATTACAGAAGCTTTGTGAAGAATTTTGCCTCCATTGCCAGGCCTCTCACTCTTATTCTCAAAGGGGAAAACGGTACAGTGAGTAAAAACATGTCGAAAAAAGTTCCTGTTACATTTGATGAAACCCAGCGCAATGCGTTTGATCACCTGCGTAACATCCTAGCATCAGAAGATGTCATTTTGACGTACCCCGATTTCAAATTACCATTTGACCTAACCACCGACGCTTCAGGCAGTGGTATAGGCGCGGTATTGTCCCAGAACAAGAGGCCCATCACCATGATCTCTCGTACACTGAAAGACTGCGAACTGAACTACGCCACCAACGAAAGAGAATTGTTGGCGATAGTCTGGGCAATAGGCAAACTTCAAAATTACCTATACGGTACCAAAGAGGTAAGGATCTTTACAGATCACCAGCCCCTCACATACGCGGTATCCGAGAAAAACACCAACGCTAAGATTAAGCGATGGAAAGCATTTATTGATGAGAACAACGGGAAAATATTTTACACACCGGGAAAACAAAACCTGGTAGCGGACGCGCTATCTCGACAACCCCTGAACAACTTAGAGGCCGAGGCCCAGTCCGATGCAGCCACGGTGCATAGTGAGCTTTCCCTTTCGTACACTATAGAAACCACAGACAAACCTCTGAATTGCTTCAGAAACCAAATCATTTTGGAAGAAGCAAACCAACCGCTTCGGCGAGACTTCATAATCTTCGGAAATAGAACTCGCCATATCATTAACTTTAATGACAAAGACTCGCTTGTAGAATCCGTTAAAGAAATTGTCAACGCCAATGTCGTGAACGCGATTCACTGTGATTTCCCTACCCTGGCGCGTATTCAACATGCCTTGAGGCAGGAGTTTCCTGCGACAAGGTTTTGGCATTGTAAAGCCTTCGTCAGCGATATTACCAACGTCAATGAACAGCTTGAAATCACTAACACTGAGCACAATCGCACCCATCGGGCTGCACAAGAGAACGCTAAACAAATCCTCCGGGATTATTACTTCCCGAATATGTCTAAACTAGCTAGCGAAGTGGTCGCAAATTGCAAAGTCTGCAATAAAGCCAAATACGACCGCCATCCTAAGAAACAGGAATTAGGGAATACCCCAATACCTTCATACGTTGGAGAAATGTTGCATATCGACATATTTTCCACTGACAGAAAAATCTTCTTAACCTGTATTGACAAATTGTCCAAATTCGCCATCGTACAACCCTTAGTTTCTAGGGCAATCATCGATGTACGAGCCCCTATTCTCCAATTGGTAAACTTCTACCCAAATATCAAAACCATATATTGCGACAACGAAGCCTCTTTCAACTCTGAGACAATCACGTCGTTGCTTAAAAACCAATACAGCATCGATGTTGTCAATGCACCACCGCTACACAGTAGCTCCAATGGCCAAATTGAAAGGTTTCACAGTACACTGGCAGAAATCGCCAGATGCCTCAAAATTGATAAAAAAATAGAGGATACTGTGGAATTGATCTCACGGGCTACTATAGAATACAACAGGTCGCTACATTCGGTCACAAAGTTTAGACCAGTGGAGGTTATCCACGCTGGCAATGACGAGATCATGTTGGCAATCAAAGATAGAATTGACAAGGCACAACAAGCTAACCTGGACAGAATTAACCCTTCTAGACAAAACCGAGTCTTTGAAGTTGGTGAAAAAGTACACCTACGTAACAACAAAAGGTTAGGTAACAAATTGACTCCGCTTTATTCAGAAGAGCGTGTGGAAGCAGATCTGGGAACATCTGTTCTCATTAGGGGGAGGGTGGTCCATAAGGACAATATCAAATAGGCATTTCATCTGCCACATTCACCCTTATATTAAACACTCACCAAATGCTATAATTTCCACAGGCTTTCCGTAATATCCATCATACTTCTAACCACCGCAAGCGCGCGAGTCACCGACTTCTCGCATGCAAAATACATCCCGGTGTTAGACGGGAATGTATTAGTATGGGAACAGTATGGCCTGATTAGGCACTCGACAAATCTGTCTGAGCTTTTTAGCATAATTGACTCTACAGTCAAAATGCTTGAACTGTTCCCACAGTCCCACATGAGGAAACTTCTGGAAGTCGACATCAACCATGCCCAGAACATGCTGGATGAAATTACCGTGCACCGTAGAATGGCCAGGAGCCTGGATTTCCTGGGCTCGGCACTCAAGGTCGTGGCGGGCACGCCCGACGCGGAGGACCTCTTTAGAATCAAAACTAACGAAGCAGCCCTAATAGAGGCAAACAATAGGCAGGTAGTAATAAACACAGAAACACAAAAACATATTAACCAACTCACAGACACAGTAAACAGAATCCTCAAAGAGAAAAGGGACGGGTTGGTTGACGCCGGCCACCTTTTCGAGACCCTCTTAACCAGAAATAGAATACTAATTTCAGAAATACAAAATTGCATGCTCACGATCACACTCGCAAAAAACAATATGATAAATCCAGTTATTTTTAATCACAATGACCTTAAATCTATCTTCGACGAACAGCTCACAGAGGTCCCCATAGTTAGTCTTATGGATGTATCTAAGATTAAGATTTTTCAATCTAATATTTTTATCCATGTAATTGTTCAATACCCTAAAGTTAAGTTTATTTGTAAAAAAGTCCTGCTCTTTCCTGTTGCTCACCACCATACCATGTTACAAATTGAAGAAAACGTCTTGGCGGAATGTGATGACGGAGTCTTAGCAGTTTCAGATTGCGCGTCTACCAACTTGGCCACGTTCTGCAAAAAGGCGGCTCACGACACCTGCGCCAGGCAGTTACATGCCGGCGGTGTGGCTACATGCCGGACGCAGCCCAGCAATCTAGGGCCCCTTACAATCGTGGACGATGGAGTAATAATCGTCAATGAGAAAGTTACGAGGATTACTATCGATGACGGGCCTACAACAACCGTAATAGGGACCCACCTTATTACCTTCGAACGGAAGGCAGTCATCAACGGCTCAGTGTATTTGAACCTCAATTACGCTGTGGATAAGAGCCCTGGAATCGCGGCCTCCCCATTGATCAACATCACCGGACATGATCAAATATTGAGTCTGCCGCTACTACAGCGGATGAACGAGCACAACTTGCGGCTGATGCAGGAGCTCAGAGAGGACGTGTCCGCGGGAGGTGCACCAAAAATCTGGTTCGTCGCGGGAGTCGCCGTTAGCTTCACGTTATGCGGCTTAGTCCTGCTGCAACAACACTGCAGGCGCAAACGGGAGGCATCCCAGTTGCAAAAATCCATTGACGAATTGGGTGTCACCGAGGACGGCGTCCAATTTAAGGGGGGAGTAGTTAACAACGGACTCCCAGGTTAGCATCAGCAGGCCTATTTTTATTCCTCCTATTGCTATTAATCATTTTATTACCCATAATTTATTAATATTAAGCATTTAATATCATAATTATTACTCCACTCATGTATGGTCCACCCCAAATTGGGTCCACCCTAATTGGGCCGAGAGCTGAGCCAACATATTGCGCCCTTATGGGCCGTGGCTTTGTCCCATTGGCTAGCAGCGATCATATGACTTCTGCAAAATGCGCTTGGTCAGCGGTCTGCCACGGGTATCCGGTCATGCATGAGCTTTTGTTAGTTCTTAAGTTCAGTTCTGATTTTATATTTAATTAATAAAGAGCACAAGCTCATATATCGAAACTCCGGCACCTAGCCGTTAAACTATTTTATTACAAAATATACCGGCTGAGTCTCTAGGCCAGCGGTATTGAAGGACAGTCTCCTTCCAACCTAACCATCCTATTTCATCATATAAACAGGACGGCCAACCGGCCCCTCACTAGACAACTAGCAACAGCCAACCGGCTATCTACACTGGGAGACAGCGGCGAGGGATATACTATTGCCAACCGCCCACACCATCTTATAACTTATACTCGTATGCCTTTGAAAAATGCACCAGCTACCTTTCAACGTTGAATGAACAACCTTCTAGAATATTTAATCTATAAGGATTATTAAGTCTACTTAGATGATATTATCGTTTACCCCCCTTCACTAGAGGAACACATAATGTCATTGAAAAGGGTATTCGATACTCTACGATCAGCAAATCTTTAATTGCAACTTGATAAATGTGAATTTCTGAAAAAAGAAACAGAATTTCTCGGTCACATTATCACGACAGACGGTATGAAACCAAACCCTAACAAAATAAATGCAATTGTTAACTTTCCTATCCAAAAAACTACAAAGGGAATAAAATCTTTCCTTGGACTCTGCGGATTTTACCGTAAGTTCATTCCCAATTTTGCAAAAATAGCTAAACCCATGACACATAAATTGAAAAAAGGAGCAATAATTAACACAAAAGATAATGACTACATGTCCGTCTTCGAGAAACTTAAAGTATTCAATACGTCCGATCCAATCCTAATATACCTTAACTTTGAAAAGAAATTCTCATTAACGACAGACGCAAGTAATATAGTTATAGGCGCTGTATTATCCAAAGAACACAAACCTATTTGTTATGCAAGCAGAACTCTAAACGAACACGAACTTAACTATTCAGCAATAGAAAAAGAACTATTAGCTATAGTATGGGCAACCAAATATTTTAGATCTTACCTATTCGGTAGAAAATTCGACATATTAAGCGATCATAGGCCACTTGTATGGCTAAACAATATAAAAGACCCTAACATGAAGTGTCTAATTTTAAATAAAAAAAAAAAACGTAGAAATTTTGTTCCCAGTATATCTGTGTGTTTGCTAAGCCTGTGCTTCGCTCCAACCATTTCCCAACTGGAATTTTTCTTGGGATGTATAACTCAGCATTTTTATTGTGATGTTTTCTCGAATTTTCTGTGACTCCACTCTCTGTGCAGCAACTCCAGCAAACGATTGCTAAGTTTTACACACATAAATTCTGCGGGTTTATTATTATATTTTCTCTCAAATTTGTTATACTTCGCCCACTGTGTTGTGACTCCTCTAAAATATTGTACATCGTCGCCAGACCCTGACTTAGCTACAAGTGTTGGCCAACTAAAAGCGGTGCACGAAACGCAAATTTTACCTTTATTCGCCACCCATATTACTGCCAACTACTTCACTCAGCTTCATTTGCGGCCGATGAATTGGGAATATAGGGAAGTGAAGCAAGAAGTAGTCAGTGACGATAGTGAAGAAATCGGATTTTGCCCCGCAGTCAGACATCCAGACGCATCAGAAATGAATGCAGAAATGGTCCAAGCGCTCATAACAAATGCCGTCAACGCCGCGCTAACCGCACAGGAGCAGCGCTGGCGGGCAGAAATTGAATCAGTTAGAAACCAGGTCAGCTCGTTAACTGTGCAGGCACCCCAAGTAGAAGTTTATGAAAGGGTAACGCCAGACCCCAGCATAAAGTGTGATGTCAAGTTAGATATTGTGAAATCGCTCCCAACCTTTAGCGGCAGCCACGATGAATACGTGTCTTGGAGGCAGGCCGCATCAGATGCGTACGAGGTATTCAAGAGATATAAGGGCAGCGAGGCCCACTATGAAGCAGTGGTAATTATTAAAAACAAAATTTGTGGTAACGCGCGAGCGCTCCTCACGTCACATAATACTGTGCTAAATTTCGATGCAATTCTGGCTAGGCTGGACTGCACATACGCGGACAAAACGTCCCTACGAGTATTACGTCAAAATCTCGAGATGGTTCAACAACGTGATGCCGATCTTATGGCATACTATGACGAAGTCGAGAGGAAACTCACTCTCGTCACGAACAAAATAGTTATGTCACATAATGCGGACACGGCAACTATCTTAAATAAGGAGGTTAGGGACGATGCCCTACACGCATTTATTGCTGGGCTGAAAAGACCGCTCAAAGCACTGGTGCTACCAGCACAACCAAAAGACCTTACGACTGCGTTAGCGCTTGCGCGGGAGGCTGAAAATAGCATTGAAAGAAGTGCATTCGCGGCGTCATACGCGAAGGCCATCGAAGACAAGGCCCTTGTGCACGATGGTAACAGGCGTAATAATAAATTTCAGGGAAAGCAATGGAAAGGAGAGGATAAAAATCCACACTTCATTCCTAAGCAATTCCAAAGCAAGCCCCAAGAGAACAGCCCCTGGCAGAAGCGCGGGGACCCCGAAATTGTAGACCATAACAAAGTACAGCCTATGGAGATCGACCCTTCGACAGCCAAACTTAGACAGGAAACAAATTGGGGAAAGCCTCAGGATAATAGCAACAACAAAAGACGGAATTCATCTCAGCGTTATTCAGGACAAAGACGCCAGCGTGTCAATAATATAACTCAATCCCACGAGCAGGAAGAGGCAGGGTATTTCGTCACAGCTGAAGCGGAAGTCGCCAGCATTGAAGAAGGTAACGACTCCGACGAACTTAGAGATCTGTTACATTTTTTAGGGAACGCTCCCGACTGCCGTTCATCGAACGACAGTTGGCTGGTAGAACACTAAAAATACTTATCGACACGGGGGCGGCAAAGAATTACCTTAGGCCCGTAAAGGAGCTAAGAAATGTAATGCCGGTCGAGACCCCCTTTACTGTGAGCTCTATTCACGGCTCCAGTGACGTCAAGAACAAGTGCATAATGCGCATTTTTGGGTTAGACGCCCCATTTTTCCTGTTGGACACACTGAGCACGTTCGATGCTATAATAGGCTTCGACTCGCTAACGCGAGCAGGAGTAGCATTGAACTTAGGCGACAGCGTAATAAAATACGCAAACGTCACTGAAAAGCTCAAATTCTTTGACTGTGAAAATGTTAATTTCACTAAAATTGATGACATAGTGGTACCAAATTCGGTGAAAGCCGAATTTAAAAATGTTATTCTGAAAAGAATAAAGGTGTTTTCGACCTCTAACGAGGCGCTAACTTTCAACACCTCGGTCACCGCCACTATTCGAACTAAGAGTGACGAACCCGTCTACTCCAAATTATACCCCTACCCCATGGGGGCAGCAGACTTTGTTAACAACGAGATCAAAGAGCTGCTGAGCAATGGCATAATAAGGCCTTCCAGATCCCCATACAACAGCCCTGCATGGGTAGTTGACAAAAAAGGGACTGACGATAACGGCATCAAAAATAAGCGCTTGGTAATCGACTTTAGGAAACTAAATGAACAAACAATTGCTGACCGCTACCCTATGCCAAGCATTCCCATGATTTTAGCGAACTTGGGAAAAGCCAGATACTTTACTACCCTAGACTTAAGGTCAGGGTATCACCAGATATACTTGGCCGAGAAGGACCGGGAAAAAACCTCTTTCTCAGTTAACGGAGGGAAATACGAGTTTTGCCGATTACCTTTCGGATTAAAAAACGCAGGTAGCATATTCCAAAGAGCCATCGATGATGTGCTGAGGGAAGAAATAGGCAAGATATGTTACGTCTATGTCGATGACGTCATTATATTTTCAGAAAACGAAACCGAACATGTTAAGCACATCGATATAGTGCTTAAGCGACTACTCGAGGCCAACATGAAGGTGGCACGAGAAAAGACCAAATTATTTAAAGAAAGCGTAGAATTCTTAGGCTTCATAGTCACTAGGGGGGGAACGAAAACAGACCCTGAAAAAGTCAGGGCAATACAAGAGTTCCCCGAACCCAAAAATCTGTTTAGCCTTAGGTCCTTCCTCGGCCTGGCGAGCTATTACAGAAGCTTTGTGAAGAATTTTGCCTCCATTGCCAGGCCTCTCACTCTTATTCTCAAAGGGGAAAACGGTACAGTGAGTAAAAACATGTCGAAAAAAGTTCCTGTTACATTTGATGAAACCCAGCGCAATGCGTTTGATCACCTGCGTAACATCCTAGCATCAGAAGATGTCATTTTGACGTACCCCGATTTCAAATTACCATTTGACCTAACCACCGACGCTTCAGGCAGTGGTATAGGCGCGGTATTGTCCCAGAACAAGAGGCCCATCACCATGATCTCTCGTACACTGAAAGACTGCGAACTGAACTACGCCACCAACGAAAGAGAATTGTTGGCGATAGTCTGGGCAATAGGCAAACTTCAAAATTACCTATACGGTACCAAAGAGGTAAGGATCTTTACAGATCACCAGCCCCTCACATACGCGGTATCCGAGAAAAACACCAACGCTAAGATTAAGCGATGGAAAGCATTTATTGATGAGAACAACGGGAAAATATTTTACACACCGGGAAAACAAAACCTGCTAGCGGACGCGCTATCTCGACAACCCCTGAACAACTTAGAGGCCGAGGCCCAGTCCGATGCAGCCACGGTGCATAGTGAGCTTTCCCTTTCGTACACTATAGAAACCACAGACAAACCTCTGAATTGCTTCAGAAACCAAATCATTTTGGAAGAAGCAAACCAACCGCTTCGGCGAGACTTCATAATCTTCGGAAATAGAACTCGCCATATCATTAACTTTAATGACAAAGACTCGCTTGTAGAATCCGTTAAAGAAATTGTCAACGCCAATGTCGTGAACGCGATTCACTGTGATTTCCCTACCCTGGCGCGTATTCAACATGCCTTGAGGCAGGAGTTTCCTGCGACAAGGTTTTGGCATTGTAAAGCCTTCGTCAGCGATATTACCAACGTCAATGAACAGCTTGAAATCACTAACACTGAGCACAATCGCGCCCATCGGGCTGCACAAGAGAACGCTAAACAAATCCTCCGGGATTATTACTTCCCGAATATGTCTAAACTAGCTAGCGAAGTGGTCGCAAATTGCAAAGTCTGCAATAAAGCCAAATACGACCGCCATCCTAAGAAACAGGAATTAGGGAATACCCCAATACCTTCATACGTTGGAGAAATGTTGCATATCGACATATTTTCCACTGACAGAAAAATCTTCTTAACCTGTATTGACAAATTGTCCAAATTCGCCATCGTACAACCCTTAGTTTCTAGGGCAATCATCGATGTACGAGCCCCTATTCTCCAATTGGTAAACTTCTACCCAAATATCAAAACCATATATTGCGACAACGAAGCCTCTTTCAACTCTGAGACAATCACGTCGTTGCTTAAAAACCAATACAGCATCGATGTTGTCAATGCACCACCGCTACACAGTAGCTCCAATGGCCAAATTGAAAGGTTTCACAGTACACTGGCAGAAATCGCCAGATGCCTCAAAATTGATAAAAAAAATAGAGGATACTGTGGAATTGATCTCACGGGCTACTATAGAATACAACAGGTCGCTACATTCGGTCACAAAGTTTAGACCAGTGGAGGTTATCCACGCTGGCAATGACGAGATCATGTTGGCAATCAAAGATAGAATTGACAAGGCACAACAAGCTAACCTGGACAGAATTAACCCTTCTAGACAAAACCGAGTCTTTGAAGTTGGTGAAAAAGTACACCTACGTAACAACAAAAGGTTAGGTAACAAATTGACTCCGCTTTATTCAGAAGAGCGTGTGGAAGCAGATCTGGGAACATCTGTTCTCATTAGGTGGAGGGTGGTCCATAAGGACAATATCAAATAGGCATTTCATCTGCCACATTCACCCTTATATTAAACACTCACCAAATGCTATAATTTCCACAGGCTTTCCGTAATATCCATCATACTTCTAACCACCGCAAGCGCGCGAGTCACCGACTTCTCGCATGCAAAATACATCCCGGTGTTAGACGGGAATGTATTAGTATGGGAACAGTATGGCCTGATTAGGCACTCGACAAATCTGTCTGAGCTTTTTAGCATAATTGACTCTACAGTCAAAATGCTTGAACTGTTCCCACAGTCCCACATGAGGAAACTTCTGGAAGTCGACATCAACCATGCCCAGAACATGCTGGATGAAATTACCGTGCACCGTAGAATGGCCAGGAGCCTGGATTTCCTGGGCTCGGCACTCAAGGTCGTGGCGGGCACGCCCGACGCGGAGGACCTCTTTAGAATCAAAACTAACGAAGCAGCCCTAATAGAGGCAAACAATAGGCAGGTAGTAATAAACACAGAAACACAAAAACATATTAACCAACTCACAGACACAGTAAACAGAATCCTCAAAGAGAAAAGGGACGGGTTGGTTGACGCCGGCCACCTTTTCGAGACCCTCTTAACCAGAAATAGAATACTAATTTCAGAAATACAAAATTGCATGCTCACGATCACACTCGCAAAAAACAATATGATAAATCCAGTTATTTTTAATCACAATGACCTTAAATCTATCTTCGACGAACAGCTCACAGAGGTCCCCATAGTTAGTCTTATGGATGTATCTAAGATTAAGATTTTTCAATCTAATATTTTTATCCATGTAATTGTTCAATATCCTAAAGTTAAGTTTATTTGTAAAAAAGTCCTGCTCTTTCCTGTTGCTCACCACCATACCATGTTACAAATTGAAGAAAACGTCTTGGCGGAATGTGATGACGGAGTCTTAGCAGTTTCAGATTGCGCGTCTACCAACTTGGCCACGTTCTGCAAAAAGGCGGCTCACGACACCTGCGCCAGGCAGTTACATGCCGGCGGTGTGGCTACATGCCGGACGCAGCCCAGCAATCTAGGGCCCCTTACAATCGTGGACGATGGAGTAATAATCGTCAATGAGAAAGTTACGAGGATTACTATCGATGACGGGCCTACAACAACCGTAATAGGGACCCACCTTATTACCTTCGAACGGAAGGCAGTCATCAACGGCTCAGTGTATTTGAACCTCAATTACGCTGTGGATAAGAGCCCTGGAATCGCGGCCTCCCCATTGATCAACATCACCGGACATGATCAAATATTGAGTCTGCCGCTACTACAGCGGATGAACGAGCACAACTTGCGGCTGATGCAGGAGCTCAGAGAGGACGTGTCCGCGGGAGGTGCACCAAAAATCTGGTTCGTCGCGGGAGTCGCCGTTAGCTTCACGTTATGCGGCTTAGTCCTGCTGCAACAACACTGCAGGCGCAAACGGGAGGCATCCCAGTTGCAAAAATCCATTGACGAATTGGGTGTCACCGAGGACGGCGTCCAATTTAAGGGGGGAGTAGTTAACAACGGACTCCCAGGTTAGCATCAGCAGGCCTATTTTTATTCCTCCTATTGCTATTAATCATTTTATTACCCATAATTTATTAATATTAAGCATTTAATATCATAATTATTACTCCACTCATGTATGGTCCACCCCAAATTGGGTCCACCCTAATTGGGCCGAGAGCTGAGCCAACATATTGCGCCCTTATGGGCCGTGGCTTTGTCCCATTGGCTAGCAGCGATCATATGACTTCTGCAAAATGCGCTTGGTCAGCGGTCTGCCACGGGTATCCGGTCATGCATGAGCTTTTGTTAGTTCTTAAGTTCAGTTCTGATTTTATATTTAATTAATAAAGAGCACAAGCTCATATATCGAAACTCCGGCACCTAGCCGTTAAACTATTTTATTACAAAATATACCGGCTGAGTCTCTAGGCCAGCGGTATTGAAGGACAGTCTCCTTCCAACCTAACCATCCTATTTCATCATATAAACAGGACGGCCAACCGGCCCCTCACTAGACAACTAGCAACAGCCAACCGGCTATCTACACTGGGAGACAGCGGCGAGGGATATACTATTGCCAACCGCCCACACCATCTTATAACTTATACTCGTATGCCTTTGAAAAATGCACCAGCTACCTTTCAACGTTGAATGAACAACCTTCTAGAATATTTAATCTATAAGGATTATTAAGTCTACTTAGATGATATTATCGTTTACCCCCCTTCACTAGAGGAACACATAATGTCATTGAAAAGGGTATTCGATACTCTACGATCAGCAAATCTTTAATTGCAACTTGATAAATGTGAATTTCTGAAAAAAGAAACAGAATTTCTCGGTCACATTATCACGACAGACGGTATGAAACCAAACCCTAACAAAATAAATGCAATTGTTAACTTTCCTATCCAAAAAACTACAAAGGGAATAAAATCTTTCCTTGGACTCTGCGGATTTTACCGTAAGTTCATTCCCAATTTTGCAAAAATAGCTAAACCCATGACACATAAATTGAAAAAAGGAGCAATAATTAACACAAAAGATAATGACTACATGTCCGTCTTCGAGAAACTTAAAGTATTCAATACGTCCGATCCAATCCTAATATACCTTAACTTTGAAAAGAAATTCTCATTAACGACAGACGCAAGTAATATAGTTATAGGCGCTGTATTATCCAAAGAACACAAACCTATTTGTTATGCAAGCAGAACTCTAAACGAACACGAACTTAACTATTCAGCAATAGAAAAAGAACTATTAGCTATAGTATGGGCAACCAAATATTTTAGATCTTACCTATTCGGTAGAAAATTCGACATATTAAGCGATCATAGGCCACTTGTATGGCTAAACAATATAAAAGACCCTAACATGAAGTTATAGAGATGGAAGATAAAACTTAACGAATACGATTATAATATCCAATACCTACCTGGTAAAGAAAATCATGTCGCGGATGCTCTATCCAGAATTCAAATTCAAGAAAACTTCTTAGGAGAAGATGATCCAATCTCCCTTCCCACAGCAGCTACTATACATAGTGCATCAGAAGATAACCAAAATCACATTCCAATAACAGAAAGGCCCCTTAATTATTATAACAGACAATTCGAATTAAGAAAATACAATTTTGAGGACGTCCAGATAATAAAATAATTCCACAAAAGTAGAATAAAAATCACCGACACCCTTGCTGAAGACTTAATTAAAGAATACTTCTGTAATAAGAAAAGTGTTATTTACTTCCCTAATGAAATCGACGTCCAGATATTTCAAAATGCTTATATTAAAATCATAAGTCCCGACAATTTCACTAAAACAATGAAAACCAGTAACAAACTAATAGACATTGAAACACATGCCCAATTCAAAGAAATCATTCTTAAAACACATAAGAATATTTACACCCTGGCATAAAAAATCTAACACTTCAGTTCAAAGAACTTTATTATTACCCCGATTACCAAAAGCTTATCCAAGTGAATGTGAGATCTGTAACATCGCTAAAACCGAACACAGAAACACAAAATTAACTATCGAAGCAACTGCAGAAACCTTTAACCCCAGAGACAAATATGTCATGGATTTCTACTAAAATAAACAATTCCTATCACGTATTGACATTTATTCTAAATACGCTTGAAGCTAAAATAGGTATTTTACGTATATTCAACGATATGGGTAAACCGTAAAAGTATGGGTAAATAAAAGCCGACAAAGACTCCGCTTTTATGTGCATCCCACATAAACTCTGGTTAGATTCAGAAGGAGTAACCTTAAATATAACGACATGTAAAAATGGAATTTCTGACATCGAGAGATTTCATAAAACCGTTAATGGAAAATTAAGAATAATATCAAGCGAAAATGAACCCGAAAACCAATTCACAAAATTCGAGACAATACTTTACAAAAAAAACACAAAACAAAACACAACACAACTGGTCGAACACCGGCAGACATTTTTATTTTTGCAGGAACCCCTTCCTATAACACACAAGAAAATAAAGTGAACAAAATTAACAAACTCAATGAAACTAGACAAGACTTTAGTATAGACACCAATTTCAGAGAATTCCCTCTAGTTAGATCAAAAACGACTAACCCATCCAAAAAGACAGGAAATTTAAGACAAATAGACGAAAAACATTTTGAAGAAACAAATAGAGGTAGAAAAATAATACACTATAAATCTAAGTTTAAAAAGAAAAAGAAAATTAATAAAAGTAAATATAATAACGATAATTCCAGGCCTACTCCCGAGCATGATACTCATGTTATGCCTCCTATCGACAATTAACACACAATACTTAGAAGTAACACCTATCCAGGCCAAAAACGGTTACATAATCTTTCAAACCGGATCATTAGATTTACCAATAAACTATGAATATCACTACTTATCTGTTAATTTAACTAATACCGAAAACACTTATGAAGAACTTATCAAGCAAGCTCAAATCCTTGAAACTCTACCACAAATTCAGTACCTAACAGAAAAACTTAACAGAGAAATGAACGGTATAAGAATTGCAAAACGTAGTAAACGCGGTCTCGCTAATTTTATAGGAACAATGTACAAATACTTATTCGGCACCCTAAATCAAGAAGATAAAGAAGAATTACAACAACAAATAGGTGACATCTCTAAAAATAATGTACAAGTAAGCGAACTCAACCACGTAATACATTATAAAGGAATAAAGGAATATAAAGGAATAAAGGAATTGAATTGACCAATCATCTAAATAGTAACTTTGAAGGAGAACAAATGTTAGCCTTAGTAATTTTCAACCTACAACAATTCACATAGAACTTGGTTTGCAACTGACACGCTTAGGTATCTTTAACCCAAAACTTTTGAAACACGATTCATTAACACACGTCAATTCTGAAAAAATTCTTAATATCAAAACTTCTGCTTGGCTTAAATCTGATACGAACGAAATCCTGATAATATCCCACATTCCGAGAGAAATAATTAAAACACCAGTTTTTGAAATAATACCATACCCAGACGAAAACAGTAACATACTGACTGAAACAATACATGACAAATATTTTTTACACAATAATCAAACTTAAATAATCAAACTTAACCAAACTTATAATTAAAACTTGGAACCTTCCCAAGACTATTTTAAACCAAAATTGTATTAATAGAGAAATTATAATAGAAGGTAACAATATGATAAAAACATTTAATTGTTCCGTTCAATTAGAAGATATATTAATTAGTAACACAATGTTAGATTACACTCAAACTATCTATGTAAACAATAACGTAACAAAACTTGAACCACTAGAATACATTCACACAAAAGAAATAATCGAACAACACAATCAGACGAATAATATCTTTCAAATAATAACACTTACAGCATTAATCATACTAGTTATAATTGTTGCATTGTACTTTATTTATATATATAAAACTATACCCCAAAAATTAATTGTAAAATTCAAAAATCAAACCCCAGAAAACGAAACTATTATATACCCTGAAACAGAAAACATTGTACCCTATTGTACCCTAAAATAAGCGCCTGAGGACAGGCTTTTTCTTAAGGATGGGGAAGTAACATATCCATTATTACACCCACAACTCCCCATAAGATAATTATAAGCAACATACACTAGTATAAGCTCATATACACACATTAATGTATAAACACAAAATATTTAAGTCTAAGCACAAAATGTAATCAAAGAACGAGAGCCCTTCGATTAACCTTGGACACAGCTTCATGTTCCAAAGCCACCTTTTCTCACAGATCGCAAATCATAAACATAGACACTTGTCGCCTTATCATAAACATAGACACTTGCCGCCTTTATAAACACAGACTCTCGTCCCCTAATCATTTGCATTCGACCACTTGGCGAGCCAACTGAAATAATAAACTTTCGCGATCGGCGCCTACGCCTACGCACTTGTCCCAGGATTCCCCAATTACCCCTATTCTTCAGAAGACTCTCTTCCAACAGGAAAATAGAGGTTTACAACCCAACTCTCTTAAACTTCGCTCTTTGGCTTCCCCAAATTGCCTATAAAACAGCAAGCATGCCTCCATGCAGCAGTTCAGTACTGAGTACGTTATCGCTTAAGCCAATTTAACTTTCCAATTTCGTGATAATCAAATGGCTCTAGTTCTTTCCATAAATGGAATTAATAAAAAGGATTAATAAAATATAAAACTCAATCGTGTGTTTTTTTATCAAACCCTCGGTCTGAATTCGTAAATATATATATATAAATATATATTAAAATAAAAGTTAAAATAAAATATATATATAATATATAATATATACAAAAAAAAAAAAAATTATATATATGTGGCTTTAAAATGTAAAAATAAAACTTAGAATATTGGAGATCGAAGATATCATATTCGAAAATGGAAATCGAATTAAAACTTTAAAATAATAGCTATCAAAATAATTTCTTAATATAAAATATTGAACTTTGTGTGTATATGGACCATAATATACACGCGTTGCGAATATGTATTGTTCATCCTAGTTATGGGCATACGTTGGATAATGCAACAACCTAAAATATACAATGTTGTACCCATCAGGGTTAATGTTTTATATAAATTGCAGTATGTATCGCCCAAACATAGTTAAATATAAACCGTTAATAACCAGATTATATGATACATATGATACATTTCCCTCAGGATAGCTGGTGCATTTTAATATTATATAAAATAATCTTATCTGGTGCTAATGATTAGAGGCCTTATGGTCGAAACGATCTTAACCTATTCTCAAACTTTAAATGGGTAAGAGCCTTAACTTTCTTGATATAAAGTTCAAGGTTATGATATAATGTGCCCAGTGGGCCACTTTTGGTAAGCAGAACTGGCGCTGTGGGATGAACCAAACGTAATGTTACGGTGCCCAAATTAACAACTCATACAGATACCATGAAAAGCGTTGGTTGCTTAAAACAGCAGGACGGTGATCATGGAAGTCTAAATCCGCTAACAACTCACCTGCCGAAGAAACAGCAACTAGCTCTTAAATTAGATGGCGCTTAAGTTGTATACCTATACATTACCGCTAAAGTTTAGGGTTTCGTATGAACAGTGGTTGATCACGAGTTAGTCGGTCCTAAGTTCCAGGCGAAAGCCGAAAATTTTCAAGTAAAACAAAAATGCCAAATTATATAGCGAAAATAATACACTTGAATAATTTTGAACGAAAGGTAATACGGTTCCAATTCCGTAACCTGTTATTAAATATGGGCCTCGTGCTCATCCTGGCAACGACCATAAAAATGCCGTCGAGAGATATCGGAAGAGTTTTCTTTTCTGTTTTATAGCCCTACTACCATGGAAGTCTTTCGCAGAGAGATATGGTAGATGGGCTAGAAGAGCATGACATATACTGTTGCGTCGATATTTTCTCCTCGGACCTTGAAAATTGATGGTGGGGACACGCAAACTTCTCAACAGGCCGTACCAATATCCGCAGCTGGTCGCCAAGGTGAAGAGTGACATAGAGTCAATAGAATAATGTAGGTAAGGGAAGTCGGCACCAACATACCGTCCAATGCGAAGGCCAAGTACCTGGGACTAACCCTGGACAAGCGTCACAAAGAACGCCGCATTCTAAGATTTAACTGTCCTTACTACGTGAGGAACACAACAATCAAAAGAGATCTCAAAATGAAAAGTGTCGCCGAGGAATCCAGGAAAGCTAGCAGGAGGCACCTGGAGAAGCAGGAGAACCACCAGAACCAACTTGCAATCAACCTCCTTGACAACAGCCTACAGCGCAGAAGAGTCCGAAGAAACCACCCACTTGACCTACCTTTCCGGATTCCCTAAAGGAATCCTCTGATGACCCTAGCTAACAAATATAAGATTGCCTAGGGAATCTACATAACCGCCAACGTACCACAACATTTAATTGATTGCCCTCCTGGACAGATGTTAATAAAGATACAAAAAAAAAAAAAAAAAAAAAAACAAATGTTTAGTGTTATGTTTTTTCGCCGGTCGACGAGCAGTAATCCGCAGCAGTGAATGTGCCGGTAACTAGAGGTAACCCGCAGGGGTCAATCAGCGGCCCATTTATTTGGGACATGCTGATGGATGTACTGCTTCAGCGCCTCGAGCCGTATTGCCTGCTAAGTGCATACGCGAATGTCCTGCTTCTCCTGATCGATGGAAATTCCCGAGCCGTGTCCATCGTTGAAACGTGGAGAGCGGAATTAGGCGTTGCCGACCAACAAGACGGTAATAATGCTGCTCAAAGGAGCCTTGAAACGTGCGCCTACGTTAAGATTCGATGGAGCGAACCTTCCGTATGTGCGTAGCTGTCGGTACCTTGCCATCACTGTCAGTGAAGGAATGAAATTCCTCACGCACATAGCTTCGCTTCGCCAGTGGATGACTGGAGTCGTTGGAGCATTGGCGCGTATGCTTCGAGTTGACTGGGGTTTCAGTCCTCGAGCCAGGCGGACCATATATGCGGGATTCATGGCACCTTGTCTGCTATTTGGTGCCTCGGTTTGGTATGACACCTCCGTACAGGAAGCTGCCAGGAGGCGACTGTCCTTTTGCCATAGACTGATCCTGCTTGGATGTCTATCGGTATGCCGAACAGTGTCCACCGCGGAACTGCAGTTTCTTGCTGGAGCCACCCCGCTTGACTTGGCCGCTACGAAATTAGGATCGGGAGAGAACCCAACGGCTGGCTGTGTTCGCTGAGGAGGCGTTCCGTAGAAGAAGGGGAACTTAGTGCTTGTCGGAGCCCAAGAGTGAGGCCGACCGAGCCCTAATTTTCGGTACCACGGGTTGAGCAGTTCCAAGACTGCTCATTGAGGTGGGCCCCCTTGTGGGAGTATCGTGATGGCTGTGGTTGGTACCCATATCGCGGGTAGAGCCTTCGAGCTCGACGTTGAGTAACGGCGTGGGTTGCTCAACACTCCGGTGCTTTTGAGCTTGACTCTAATCTGGCAGTGTAAGGAGACATAAGAGGTGTAGAATAAGTGGGAGATATTAGATCTCGTTTTGGAATCGACAATGAAATACCACTTCTCTTATTGTTAACTCTTACTTGATTAAATGGAACTTGTATCATTTCCTAGCCATTATACGGATATATTTAGTATATCTTATGGTATTGGGTTTTGATGCAAGCTTCTTGATCAAAGTATCACGAGTTTGTTATATAATCGCGAACAAATTCTTTAATAAAACGAAGCATTTATGTATTTTTGATTTGAAAATTTGGTATAACTCCAATAACTCAGGTATGATCCAATTCAAGGACATTGCCAGGTAGGGAGTTTGACTGGGGCGGTACATCTCTCAAATAATAACGGAGGTGTCCCAAGGCCAGCTCTGTGCGGACAGAAACCAAACATAGAGCAATAGGGCAAATGCTGACTTGATCGGGGTGTTCAGTACACACAGGGACAGCAAAAGCTCGGCCTATCGATCCTTTTGGTTTAAAGAGTTTTTAACAAGAGGTGTCAGAAAAGTTACCATAGGAATAACTGGCTTGTGGCGGCCAAGCGTTCATAGCGATGTCGGCTCTTCCTATCATTGTGAAGCAGAATTCACCAAGAGTTGGATTGTTCTCCCATGCAAGGGAACGTGAGCTGGTTTAGTTAGTTAGTTAGTTAGTAGACAGGTTAGTTTTACCCTACTAATGACAAAACGTAGTGCAAAGGGTGCCACCTGTTAAAACCGCTGCAGGTATATGGTGCCGGTCAAGCTGGGTTCAGACCATCGTGAGACAGGTTAGTTTTACCCTACTAATGACAAAACGTTGTTGGTCCGCAGCTACGGACCAATGGCACAATACTTGTTTGAGCGAACAGTGGTATGACGCTACGTCTGTTGGATTATGCCTGAACGCCTCTAACGTCGTATCCGTGCTGGTCTGCAATGATAAATAATGGGCAATTTGCATTGTATGGCTTCTAAACCATTTAAAGTTTGTAGTGTATCTACCCTCAATATGTAGAGTAGAGTTAATATGTAAGTAAAGTATATACATTGTGACACTTTGTCACATAAATTATAATAAACACAAATAATATCAAAAGACCACCAACACCTACATGAACACTCCAGCTCTCGAAATACGATCTAACGCTTATACATAAGCCGATCGCGGAGCGTGAGAACGCTGAGCATGCACTTAGCGACTCAAGTGGTCAAGCCATACATAACATGTGCATGCCCTCTGCATACACATGTATATGTATAAAATATAACAAACACATAGTCTTAAGCACACCATGTACGGGTAGCTGTACCCAAGAACAGCAATATGAAATCATTCAAATAAAACGATTCTAACGGAGCAGACGCTCTGCTCTATTCAATATCACTGAGTTAAACAATTGCAATTATTACATGGCGACCGTGACTCGGTCTCGAGTCTGTCTCTGTGTTGTGTGTGTGTGGATAAAAATTATATATACATTGTGAATTAAAATGTGCAAGTTGTTACTTGTTCTATACAAAATGAATACACAACAACAAATGTTATATTAAAACAAAAAAACGCACAAAAACACACAAAACACACAGACACAAGCGGCAATTGATGGCAGACGATCCACAATTGACCGAGGCGCAACCCGAGGTACATAGGGACCAGCCAACGCTGGAGGAAGCGCTGGAATTAAACCCCACCGATGGACCACGCCCACTCACAATAGCTGAGTACCGGGCACGTCAGGAGAAGAAGCAACCCAGGAAACATAAACGCTCCGGACATAGAGCGAAATTACTACAACAACGCCGGCTGGTCAAGGAAATGACCAAGTTGGCCAAGGAGGAATCAGCCCGGCAACGCTACAAAGAGCGTTTGGAAATTATACAAAAAGAACTTCGCCAAAGTGCGAAGACACGCAAACGGGCTGCTTAAACGCAAATGCCCCAATTTGCCATAGATTTAAACTAAACCCAAGCCGATGCGGGAAACCGCTGCTTGAAAAACTAACAACAAAACTGTCAGGCTATATACTAACAAATGTGTTTGGAGATTTTTTTTTAAATTCTAATGAAATGTAAACTTTGACTTGTGAGCCAAACACATTAAAACTATCAAATTTCCATGTCTCTGGCACTTGTATATATTTAATACAAGTTGCAAATATTTAAAGTAAATTCATTAAATTTCAATATTTACTATAAAAACTTTTCAAACTTTATTTCCAATAAATTGAGAGATTAAACAGATTTCATTTTTTCTTTATTGCAAATTATTAACATTTCCAAAATGGGTTCTACTGAATCAAAAGTAGATCACCCAACAGCCAATGTAGTTAACGAAGTAAGAATAGTTGATCACAAAGATGAACTACAAAATATATTCATCTTGTTATTGATTATGACTGTCATATCAATTTTGAATTTGATCCTTAAGATCTATCAGGAACATAATAAACGACTTAAGAAAAGATATCAGAGCCGTGCAGATGGCCTAGACAAGATATAAACTGTACTTACGAAATAAAACAATATAGATATGACTTAGAAGACTATACAGAATATAGACAACAGTATAAAATACCATTTTTATCAAGGAAAAACACAATAGGTAGACATCCTTCTTGTCAAATACATTTATATGATTCCGAATTCCACTTTAGTAGACAAAATTGTTGCGAATATAAAAGAAACACCAAATGAGTGATTCACAGTGGGTACACATGGAATGGCCCAAAATAGCAGCGTCAATAAACCATAATAAAGCAGTATTTGACAAATCATATAAATGTGTAAACAAAGAAGTACCTATTAAAGTAGAGACTCTAGAAACACACATAAAGATAATAATAAAAGAATACAATAACATATGTAGAATAGTCACAGCTATAGAAGATAGATTAACAGAAACACATAAGAAACATTGTCATAAAATACTAAGATCTCTCAATAAAAGATTGATCCATATTAGCATCAGACATAATCTAGATATTCAAATACCTGAAGATTTGCATTCATTGGTTAATATAAATGAAAACCAATTACAAAATCTTGAGGAGTCTAAAGGTAATATCGACATTGAAATCGAAAGCGATATTGAGTCATTACCAGAAGACATTGAAATAAAAAACAACGAAACCAAAATGCCAGACCAAATTGAGAAAGATAGAGAATATGTTCGACAATTGTCGACAACAATACCAGAATTCGATGGCAAAAAGTCATCATTGACACGCTTTATAACAGCGTTAAGAATAACAGATAGAACAAAGGGAACTCAGGAAGATCTAGCAGTAGAGATAATAAAATCAAAAATAATAGGACCAATTTTATACAAAGTAACAAATGAAACAACCATCAGAGGCATCATTGACATACTAAATAGTAATGTAAAAGGTGAATCAGCTGAAGTTGTAAAAGCAAAGTTACTAAATGTTAAACAGAAAGGGAAGACAGCTTCCCAATACACCACTGAAATTGACAATTTGCGTAAGCAATTAGAAGCAATATATATTGACTTAGGCCTTTCAGCCGAAACTGCGGATAATTTCGCAACTAAAGAGTCAATACAAGCAATGACTAAAAATTGTGAATACGAAAAGCTACGAATAATACTCGAAGCTGGTAATTACAATACATTCAGTGATGCAGCTGGAAAATACATACAATGCACCACTGAAATGACAGGCAGTCCCAGTAGCGTCCTATATTTCTACAATGGACAACAAAACTACAGGGGAAATAACAACTACCGAGGCCGAGGCCGAGGTAACCGCGGTAGTTACAATACCAATTACAACAACAGAGGTAATTTCAGAGGAAATTACAGAGGAAACAACCGAGGAAGGAATAATTCCAACCGAGGTAATAGACAAAATCAAAATAACAACAACAATAATAATGTCCGAACAATCGAAGCTGCTAGTACATCACAAAATGCTACAGCTTCGGGAAACTAAATAAGACGGTTCACACAATCAATCTTAATTTCAACATTTTTATACATGTGCATAATAATAATACGAATACAAAATTAACATTTTTAATAGATACAGGAGCAGATATTTCACTTATCAAAAACAGCTCAGATAATTTCCAAGACATTGATCAAAATACCATAACAAACATTTTTGGAGTTGGAGAAGGTTCAACAACCTCTCTAGGTCTAGTAAACATAGAACTAGCAACAAATAATTACATAATTCCACATAATTTCCACATAGTTAATTCTAATTTCCCAATACCCACCGATGGAATCATCGGAATAGACTTTATAAAGAAATACAATTGCAAATTAGATTTTAATACAGAAGACGACTGGTTAATTTTGCGACCAGACAATATCACTTGTCCAATAAACGTACCAATAACACATACAATAGGCAATAACTCAACGTTATTACCAGCCCGATCCGAGGTAGTCCGACAAATTAAATTGGATACATCCGATGAACAGATCCTCATCCCTAATAAAGAAATAGACACAGGCATCTTTATTGCAAATACAATTACGACTAGTAAAAACACAGTAATTCGTATAATAAACACAACCAAAAGAAACCAAATAATAAATATTGATAAGATACAATTTGAAAGTCTTAACAAATATGAAATAGTAAAAACAATAGATAACGAAAGAAATGAACATATTTTACAAAAATTAAACAAAAATTTCCCACCATTGTTTAAAAAGCAACTAAATAAATTATGCACAAAATACACAGATATATTCGGACTTGAAACCGAATCTATAAGTACCAATAATTTTTACAAACAAAAATTAAGATTGAAAGATGATGAACCGATATACATCAAAAATTATAGAATACCAGAATCACAGAAAGAAGAAATACACAGACAAGTTAACAAATTAATTGATGATAAAATAGTAGAACCAGCCGTATCTGAATACAACAGCCCATTGCTACTAGTACCGAAGAAATCATTACCAGGTTCCGCAACAAAACGATGGCGACTGGTAATCGATTATAGACAAATTAATAAAAAGCTCTTATCAGACAAATTTCCACTTCCAAGAATAGACGATATTCTTGATCAATTAGGCCGAGCAAGATACTTCTCGTGCCTAGACTTAATGTCAGGATTCCATCAAATAGAACTAGATGAAAACTCAAGAAACGCAACGTCATTTTCAACGAGCAACGTCTCCTATCGCTTCACACGATTACCCTATGGTTTAAAAATTGCACCCAATTCATTCCAAAGAATGATGACAATGGCATTTTCTGGATTAGAACCTTCACAGGCATTCCTGTATATGGATGACTTAATAGTCATCGGTTGTTCCGAAAATCATATGATCAAAAATTTGACTAACGTCTTTGACCTATGTAGGAAAAATAACCTAAAACTACACCCAGACAAATGTTCATTCTTCATGCATGAAGTGACTTTTCTAGGTCATAAGTGTACTGATCGTGGTATTTTGCCAGATGATAAGAAATACGAAGTCATTGACAAATACCCCGTCCCTACGGACGCTGACAGCGCAAGAAGATTCATTGCATTTTGCAATTATTATAGACGTTTCATCAAAAATTTTTCTGACTACTCTCGTCACATAACAAGGTTATGTAAAAAGAATGTAAAATTCGAGTGGACTTCAGAATGCCAAAATGCATTCACATATCTCAAACAATCATTAATACAACCCACGTTATTACAATACCCAGATTTCAGCAAAGAATTTTGCATAATAACAGATGCAAGTAAACAAGCTTGCGGGGCAGTATTAACACAAACATACGATGAGATACAACTACCAGTAGCATATGCCTCTCGCAGCTTCACTAAGGGAGAAAGTAACAAAAACACTACAGAGCAAGAATTAGCGGCAATACACTGGGCAATTAACTACTTCAGACCATACATATATGGCAAACATTTCGTTGTAAAAACAGATCATAGGCCTTTAACATACCTCTTCTCAATGAGAAATCCTACTTCCAAACTCACTAGAATGAGACTTGATTTAGAAGAGTATGAGTTTACAGTAGAATACCTTAAAGGAAAAGATAATCATGTAGCCGATGCGTTATCAAGAATAACCATCGATGAATTAAAAAATATGCAAAAACAAGTCTTGAAAGTCACTACAAGACAACAGAGTAGACAAAACAACTGCGCAGTAAATGAAAAAGAACAAGAAATTTTGCCAAGGCAAATACTTGAAAATGCTTCTAAGCCCAACGTATATGAAGTCATCAATAATGACGATGTACGAAAAATAGTGACCTTGCATATAACTGACACATTATGTTTCTTTAAACATGGTAAGAAAATTATAGCAAGAATTGAGATTAGCGACCTATATACTAATGGAACTCTCGACTTAGGTCAGTTCTTCCACAGGCTTGAAAAAGAAGCCGGTATACTTGGTATCAGCCAACTCAAAATGGCACCGAGCGGAAAGATCTTTGAATTAATTTCAACTGAAACTTTCAAAAATATGGGCAATAAATTTTTAAAACAAATAAGAGTAGCGCTACTCAAGCCGGTGACCACAATATCTAATGATATTGAAAAAGAAGCAATACTGTCTACATTTCACAATGATCCTATTCAAGGAGGTCATACTGGCATTTCAAGAACGCTAGCAAAAATCAAAAGACATTACTATTGGAAAGGGATGATAAATTTCATATCTCAGTACATACGTAAATGTCCAGAATGTCAGAAAGCAAAAACAACAAAGCACATAAAGAACCCTTTAACAACTACAGACACACCAATTAAAGCATTTGACAAAGTCATTATTGACACAGTTGGACCATTACCCAAATCAGACAATGGTCATGAATACATAATTACTTTAATATGTGATCTGACCAAATACCTTGTTGCTATACCCATAGCAAACAAAAGTGCTAGTACAGTAGCCAAGGCTATATTCGAATCATTCATTCTCAAATACGGTCCGATGAAGACGTTCATCACCGATATGGGAACAGAATATAGAAACACAATCATGAACGAACTTTGTAAGTATTTGAAAATAAACAATCTTACATCAACAGCTCACCACCATCAAACACTTGGTACGGTAGAGAGAAGCCACAGAACACTAAATGAATATCTACGTTCATACATATCAGTCGATAAAACTGATTGGGACGTATGGCTTAACTATTTCGTATATTGTTTCAATACTACACCATCAATGGCACATAACTATTGTCCATATGAATTAGTATACAGTAAAACACCTAATTTACCTAAAGAATTAAGCATTAAAAATAACATAGACCCTATATACAACATAGATAATTACGCAATAGAATCTAGATACAGATTAGAAATGGCATACAAAAGAGCCAGAATAATGTTAGAAAACCATAAACGTAAAAATAAGGAATACTACGATAGGAAAGTACTAGATAAGGAAATAATAATTAACGATAAAGTTCTTTTAAGAAATGAAACAGGACATAAACTAGACAATAGATATTTAGGACCATATATAGTAGTAGGAATAGAAGAACCGAACAATATAATAATAAAAGACGATAAAAACAAAACTCAAAAGGTTCATAAGGATAGATTAAAAACTTTTAACGAATAACGTAATTTTTCATTAAATAACAAATAAATACGAAACATTTAAACTCTCAATTTTATTCAAAAGAAAACACACAAATTATTCTTATCATCATCATGCAACCGATTGGTCTGATCAACCACATCAACAGAATATGGTAATGATGACAATAATATACAAAAATTAAAAAAAAAAAAAATTACATAAATTTAATGAATTTACAAAGAGACACAATATTTTTAAATTTACACAATACATATAAATAAATAACAGATCAAAATACAATTTTATATACACAAAAATAAAAAAAAATAAAAATTTATGTATATTATAATAAAAAAAAAAAAAAAAAACACAACACAAAACAAAAATAGCAAAAATATAAAATAATGAAAAAAAAAAATATATAATAATTTTTTAAAAATGACTACATATATTACGTCATTTCTTTAAAAAGGGAGGTGTAGTGTATCTACCCTCAATATGTAGAGTAGAGTTAATATGTAAGTAAAGTATATACATTGTGACACTTTGTCACATAAATTATAATAAACACAAATAATATCAAAAGACCACCAACACCTACGTGAACACTCCAGCTCTTGAAATACGATCTAACGCTTATACATAAGCCGATCGCGGAGCGTGAGAACGCTGAGCATGCACTTAGCGACTCAAGTGGTCAAGCCATACATAACATGTGCATGCCCTCTGCATACACATGTATATGTATATAATATAACAAACACATAGTCTTAAGCACACCATGTACGGGTAGCTGTACCCAAGAACAGCAATATGAAATCATTCAAATAAAACGATTCAAACGGAGCAGACGCTCTGCTCTATTCAATATCACTGAGTTAAACAATTGCAATTATTACATGGCGACCGTGACTCGGTCTCGAGTCTGTCTCTGTGTTGTGTGTGTGTGGATAAAAATTATATATACATTGTGAATTAAAATGTGCAAGTTGTTACTTGTTCTATACAAAATGAATACACAACAACAAATGTTATATTAAAACAAAAAAACGCACAAAAACACACAAAACACACAGACACAAGCGGCAATTGATGGCAGACGATCCACAATTGACCGAGGCGCAACCCGAGGTACATAGGGACCAGCCAACGCTGGAGGAAGCGCTGGAATTAAACCCCACCGATGGACCACGCCCACTCACAATAGCTGAGTACCGGGCACGTCAGGAGAAGAAGCAACCCAGGAAACATAAACGCTCCGGACATAGAGCGAAATTACTACAACAACGCCGGCTGGTCAAGGAAATGACCAAGTTGGCCAAGGAGGAATCAGCCCGGCAACGCTACAAAGAGCGTTTGGAAATTATACAAAAAGAACTTCGCCAAAGTGCGAAGACACGCAAACGGGCTGCTTAAACGCAAATGCCCCAATTTGCCATAGATTTAAAATAAACCCAAGCCGATGCGGGAAACCGCTGCTTGAAAAAAAAAAAACTAACACCAAAACTGTCAGGCTATATACTAACAAATGTGTTTGGAGATTTTTTTTTAAATTCTAATGAAATGTAAACTTTGACTTGTGAGCCAAACACATTAAAACTATCAAATTTCCATGTCTCTGGCACTTGTATATATTTAATACAAGTTGCAAATATTTAAAGTAAATTCATTAAATTTCAATATTTACTATAAAAACTTTTCAAACTTTATTTCCAATAAATTGAGAGATTAAACAGATTTCATTTTTTCTTTATTGCAAATTATTAACATTTCCAAAATGGGTTCTACTGAATCAAAAGTAGATCACCCAACAGCCAATGTAGTTAACGAAGTAAGAATAGTTGATCACAAAGATGAACTACAAAATATATTCATCTTGTTATTGATTATGACTGTCATATCAATTTTGAATTTGATCCTTAAGATCTATCAGGAACATAATAAACGACTTAAGAAAAGATATCAGAGCCGTGCAGATGGCCTAGACAAGATATAAACTGTACTTACGAAATAAAACAATATAGATATGACTTAGAAGACTATACAGAATATAGACAACAGTATAAAATACCATTTTTATCAAGGAAAAACACAATAGGTAGACATCCTTCTTGTCAAATACATTTATATGATTCCGAATTCCACTTTAGTAGACAAAATTGTTGCGAATATAAAAGAAACACCAAATGAGTGATTCACAGTGGGTACACATGGAATAGGCCCAAAATAGCAGCGTCAATAAACCATAATAAAGCAGTATTTGACAAATCATATAAATGTGTAAACAAAGAAGTACCTATTAAAGTAGAGACTCTAGAAACACACATAAAGATAATAATAAAAGAATACAATAACATATGTAGAATAGTCACAGCTATAGAAGATAGATTAACAGAAACACATAAGAAACATTGTCATAAAATACTAAGATCTCTCAATAAAAGATTGATCCATATTAGCATCAGACATAATCTAGATATTCAAATACCTGAAGATTTGCATTCATTGGTTAATATAAATGAAAACCAATTACAAAATCTTGAGGAGTCTAAAGGTAATATCGACATTGAAATCGAAAGCGATATTGAGTCATTACCAGAAGACATTGAAATAAAAAACAACGAAACCAAAATGCCAGACCAAATTGAGAAAGATAGAGAATATGTTCGACAATTGTCGACAACAATACCAGAATTCGATGGCAAAAAGTCATCATTGACACGCTTTATAACAGCGTTAAGAATAACAGATAGAACAAAGGGAACTCAGGAAGATCTAGCAGTAGAGATAATAAAATCAAAAATAATAGGACCAATTTTATACAAAGTAACAAATGAAACAACCATCAGAGGCATCATTGACATACTAAATAGTAATGTAAAAGGTGAATCAGCTGAAGTTGTAAAAGCAAAGTTACTAAATGTTAAACAGAAAGGGAAGACAGCTTCCCAATACACCACTGAAATTGACAATTTGCGTAAGCAATTAGAAGCAATATATATTGACTTAGGCCTTTCAGCCGAAACTGCGGATAATTTCGCAACTAAAGAGTCAATACAAGCAATGACTAAAAATTGTGAATACGAAAAGCTACGAATAATACTCGAAGCTGGTAATTACAATACATTCAGTGATGCAGCTGGAAAATACATACAATGCACCACTGAAATGACAGGCAGTCCCAGTAGCGTCCTATATTTCTACAATGGACAACAAAACTACAGGGGAAATAACAACTACCGAGGCCGAGGCCGAGGTAACCGCGGTAGTTACAATACCAATTACAACAACAGAGGTAATTTCAGAGGAAATTACAGAGGAAACAACCGAGGAAGGAATAATTCCAACCGAGGTAATAGACAAAATCAAAATAACAACAACAATAATAATGTCCGAACAATCGAAGCTGCTAGTACATCACAAAATGCTACAGCTTCGGGAAACTAAATAAGACGGTTCACACAATCAATCTTAATTTCAACATTTTTATACATGTGCATAATAATAATACGAATACAAAATTAACATTTTTAATAGATACAGGAGCAGATATTTCACTTATCAAAAACAGCTCAGATAATTTCCAAGACATTGATCAAAATACCATAACAAACATTTTTGGAGTTGGAGAAGGTTCAACAACCTCTCTAGGTCTAGTAAACATAGAACTAGCAACAAATAATTACATAATTCCACATAATTTCCACATAGTTAATTCTAATTTCCCAATACCCACCGATGGAATCATCGGAATAGACTTTATAAAGAAATACAATTGCAAATTAGATTTTAATACAGAAGACGACTGGTTAATTTTGCGACCAGACAATATCACTTGTCCAATAAACGTACCAATAACACATACAATAGGCAATAACTCAACGTTATTACCAGCCCGATCCGAGGTAGTCCGACAAATTAAATTGGATACATCCGATGAACAGATCCTCATCCCTAATCAAGAAATAGACACAGGCATCTTTATTGCAAATACAATTACGACTAGTAAAAACACAGTAATTCGTATAATAAACACAACCAAAAGAAACCAAATAATAAATATTGATAAGATACAATTTGAAAGTCTTAACAAATATGAAATAGTAAAAACAATAGATAACGAAAGAAATGAACATATTTTACAAAAATTAAACAAAAATTTCCCACCATTGTTTAAAAAGCAACTAAATAAATTATGCACAAAATACACAGATATATTCGGACTTGAAACCGAATCTATAAGTACCAATAATTTTTACAAACAAAAATTAAGATTGAAAGATGATGAACCGATATACATCAAAAATTATAGAATACCAGAATCACAGAAAGAAGAAATACACAGACAAGTTAACAAATTAATTGATGATAAAATAGTAGAACCAGCCGTATCTGAATACAACAGCCCATTGCTACTAGTACCGAAGAAATCATTACCAGGTTCCGCAACAAAACGATGGCGACTGGTAATCGATTATAGACAAATTAATAAAAAGCTCTTATCAGACAAATTTCCACTTCCAAGAATAGACGATATTCTTGATCAATTAGGCCGAGCAAGATACTTCTCGTGCCTAGACTTAATGTCAGGATTCCATCAAATAGAACTAGATGAAAACTCAAGAAACGCAACGTCATTTTCAACGAGCAACGGCTCCTATCGCTTCACACGATTACCCTATGGTTTAAAAATTGCACCCAATTCATTCCAAAGAATGATGACAATGGCATTTTCTGGATTAGAACCTTCACAGGCATTCCTGTATATGGATGACTTAATAGTCATCGGTTGTTCCGAAAATCATATGATCAAAAATTTGACTAACGTCTTTGACCTATGTAGGAAAAATAACCTAAAACTACACCCAGACAAATGTTCATTCTTCATGCATGAAGTGACTTTTCTAGGTCATAAGTGTACTGATCGTGGTATTTTGCCAGATGATAAGAAATACGAAGTCGTTGACAAATACCCCGTCCCTACGGACGCTGACAGCGCAAGAAGATTCATTGCATTTTGCAATTATTATAGACGTTTCATCAAAAATTTTTCTGACTACTCTCGTCACATAACAAGGTTATGTAAAAAGAATGTAAAATTCGAGTGGACTTCAGAATGCCAAAATGCATTCACATATCTCAAACAATCATTAATACAACCCACGTTATTACAATACCCAGATTTCAGCAAAGAATTTTGCATAATAACAGATGCAAGTAAATAAGCTTGCGGGGCAGTATTAACACAAACATACGATGA
This sequence comes from Drosophila erecta, assembly GCF_003286155.1. NCBI lineage: Eukaryota > Metazoa > Arthropoda > Insecta > Diptera > Drosophilidae > Drosophila > Drosophila erecta. The sequence goes on along the minus strand of NW_020825231.1, from coordinate 41,864 downwards.
GATACAACTACCAGTAGCATATGCCTCTCGCAGCTTCACTAAGGGAGAAAGTAACAAAAACACTACAGAGCAAGAATTAGCGGCAATACACTGGGCAATTAACTACTTCAGACCATACATATATGGCAAACATTTCGTTGTAAAAACAGATCATAGGCCTTTAACATACCTCTTCTCAATGAGAAATCCTACTTCCAAACTCACTAGAATGAGACTTGATTTAGAAGAGTATGAGTTTACAGTAGAATACCTTAAAGGAAAAGATAATCATGTAGCCGATGCGTTATCAAGAATAACCATCGATGAATTAAAAAATATGCAAAAACAAGTCTTGAAAGTCACTACAAGACAACAGAGTAGACAAAACAACTGCGCAGTAAATGAAAAAGAACAAGAAATTTTGCCAAGGCAAATACTTGAATTGCTTCTAAGCCCAACGTATATGAAGTCATCAATAATGACGATGTACGAAAAATAGTGACCTTGCATATAGCTGACACATTATGTTTCTTTAAGCATGGTAAGAAAATTATAGCAAGAATTGAGATTAGCGACCTATATACTAATGGAACTCTCGACTTAGGTCAGTTCTTCCACAGGCTTGAAAAAGAAGCCGGTATACTTGGTATCAGCCAACTCAAAATGGCACCGAGCGGAAAGATCTTTGAATTAATTTCAACTGAAACTTTCAAAAATATGGGCAATAAATTTTTAAAACAAATAAGAGTAGCGCTACTCAAGCCGGTGACCACAATATCTAATGATATTGAAAAAGAAGCAATACTGTCTACATTTCACAATGATCCTATTCAAGGAGGTCATACTGGCATTTCAAGAACGCTAGCAAAAATCAAAAGACATTACTATTGGAAAGGGATGATAAATTTCATATCTCAGTACATACGTAAATGTCCAGAATGTCAGAAAGCAAAAACAACAAAGCACATAAAGAACCCTTTAACAACTACAGACACACCAATTAAAGCATTTGACAAAGTCATTATTGACACAGTTGGACCATTACCCAAATCAGACAATGGTCATGAATACATAATTACTTTAATATGTGATCTGACCAAATACCTTGTTGCTATACCCATAGCAAACAAAAGTGCTAGTACAGTAGCCAAGGCTATATTCGAATCATTCATTCTCAAATACGGTCCGATGAAGACGTTCATCACCGATATGGGAACAGAATATAGAAACACAATCATGAACGAACTTTGTAAGTATTTGAAAATAAACAATCTTACATCAACAGCTCACCACCATCAAACACTTGGTACGGTAGAGAGAAGCCACAGAACACTAAATGAATATCTACGTTCATACATATCAGTCGATAAAACTGATTGGGACGTATGGCTTAACTATTTCGTATATTGTTTCAATACTACACCATCAATGGCACATAACTATTGTCCATATGAATTAGTATACAGTAAAACACCTAATTTACCTAAAGAATTAAGCATTAAAAATAACATAGACCCTATATACAACATAGATAATTACGCAATAGAATCTAGATACAGATTAGAAATGGCATACAAAAGAGCCAGAATAATGTTAGAAAACCATAAACGTAAAAATAAGGAATACTACGATAGGAAAGTACTAGATAAGGAAATAATAATTAACGATAAAGTTCTTTTAAGAAATGAAACAGGACATAAACTAGACAATAGATATTTAGGACCATATATAGTAGTAGGAATAGAAGAACCGAACAATATAATAATAAAAGACGATAAAAACAAAACTCAAAAGGTTCATAAGGATAGATTAAAAACTTTTAACGAATAACGTAATTTTTCATTAAATAACAAATAAATACGAAACATTTAAACTCTCAATTTTATTCAAAAGAAAACACACAAATTATTCTTATCATCATCATGCAACCGATTGGTCTGATCAACCACATCAACAGAATATGGTAATGATGACAATAATATACAAAAATTAAAAAATACAAAAATTTCATGAATTTACGAATTTACAAAGAGACACAATATTTTTAAATTTACACAATACATATAAATAAATAACAGATCAAAATACAATTTTATATACACAAAAATAAAAAAAAAAAAAAATATATGTATATTATAATAAAAAAAAAAAAAAAAAACACAACACAAAACAAAAATAGCAAAAATATAAAATAATGAAAAAAAAAAAAATATAATAATTTTTTAAAAATGACTACATATATTACGTCATTTCTTTAAAAAGGGAGGTGTAGTGTATCTACCCTCAATATGTAGAGTAGAGTTAATATGTAAGTAAAGTATATACATTGTGACACTTTGTCACATAAATTATAATAAACACAAATAATATCAAAAGACCACCAACACCTACGTGAACACTCCAGCTCTTGAAATACGATCTAACGCTTATACATAAGCCGATCGCGGAGCGTGAGAACGCTGAGCATGCACTTAGCGACTCAAGTGGTCAAGCCATACATAACATGTGCATGCCCTCTGCATACACATGTATATGTATAAAATATAACAAACACATAGTCTTAAGCACACCATGTACGGGTAGCTGTACCCAAGAACAGCAATATGAAATCATTCAAATAAAACGATTCAAACGGAGCAGACGCTCTGCTCTATTCAATATCACTGAGTTAAACTATTGCAATTATTACACCACGTTGGGCGCCAAAAATGTGTAGTGTACGTAATTCGATAGATTTTTAACTAGTTGGTCTTTTAATAGTGGGTGGTAATTACTAATAAAGAGGACCTTGTACTTCCTTCGCTAGGGATGCGCACTCTTGCTATGCTCGTGTCTAGCTCGCCGTAGGTCGGGGTTCTTTTAGCTTAGGATAGTACGAAACGCTACTACATTTTAATAAGTGCGTCTTACTCATAAACAATGTTCAAAAGTGAACTACCGATTAATAAAAGAAATGGCTTTATATTGATACTAATGATACACGCCGACACGTGTGAAGATAAGCTACAGATTCTGATAAGTATTGGGAATTTTGGATGTTAATAATTCCCTAAGTCTTTACCCTCCCTACCATGACAATGCTACTTAAAATATTTACATTGTCCCTTGGTCAAGTTCAAAATAACTCTACCACATATTTAAGAAAGTGTTCAACATACATAAGTAATCGACAAACCATTAAATCTATTTATTCACAATTCATTCTTTTTCAATATATCTTCATTCATAATTCCATTTATATAAATTCAGTTTAGTAAACGGTTCCATTAAATCTCTTCAACAAACTAACAAATTTTAATCTACGCATAATTATCCTAGTCATTCTCTAACTCTTCATTTTTTGTTATATTAGTAAGTAAAATAAGGTATATAAAAGTAAAGTATAAAGCAAATATATATAAGTAATGAATATAAAATTAACAATTATAGTTACATAATCTTTAGTCAAATGCAGATATTATTTTAATTAGACGTTCAAGTGGCATGTTGTTAGAATTTTAATATAGGTGATTCATAATAAGATTTTTATCATTGTTGTTTTGTAGTACTCACGACCTTAAATATCCACTCCATGATGTGCGTAAAGTTGGGCCCAAGTTCACGTTGACATTGTCGAGCTGTAGGTCAAACTTTAAAGGTTCTAAGTTAAATTCCTATTCAATTGCCAAAAGTTCCGTCAATCTGCGAGTATTTAATTCATTATAATCGTAATACAAAGAAAATCAAGAATCAAAACAAAACACGAAATATAACTGCAGCACTGCAGCGATAAGACCTTAGGAAACCGCTGGCTGCTGGGGGGTGGTAGTCGGCTGTAGAGCAACCAAATGCTCTTATATAGGCCTGGCCTTCCTTACGCCTTGGGGTCGAATCTCGTTGCCACTTTCACACGAATCGAGCACGGAAATTTATTGAAATATCCCAACTCTTGTTTTATGAGATTGGATATATATATTATATTATATTATATTATATTATATTAATTATATTTCCACGTGTATGCGAAGTTTAAATGGGCAGCGTCAAAAATTGTGAGCGTTCGCCACGAAGTTTAATCCGATAATGATCTAAGCTCTGGGAAGCTGCATGCTGGTGGTCGCTGTTATAGCTTTTCTTTTCCTAACTGTATAATCGTACGATCATATTCTGTTCTGATTGGTCTAAGACAATTCTCTCGCTTTTTGTTTTACACAAAAGCTGCTATAATTTAGGGCGAGGGTGTCTTGAAGAGTTGTTGCAGTGTAAAGTTAAGTTTGTCACTACACTGGTTCGCCCTCTTGTGGTATCTGAGTCTCCGAGGCAATTTGATGAAAATTTACATCCATTCTACTTTGCCCGCTCTGACTCTTTATAGGTTCCAGATTATTTGAAATCGAAGGTTGAGAATTTAAGAGATTATTAAGAGAATTATTCTGTTGACCTTGTGCTAGATCTCTTCTAAATGTATAATAGTTTCCCCTTTGGCTGTTTGGTATCGGAAGGGGGACATACTGATTTTGGTTCATGTTAGGCTGGTTTGGATTAGTGAATCGTGTATTATTCTGGTATGTTCCAGGATAATATGTGTTGAAATTATGAGTTCTGTCATCGTGATAGTTTTGATATCTTTGATTGTTATTATGGCTATGATTTAGACAAATTAGGCAAATATCGACTTATTACAGTTTTAATAGTTCTTCTTAATTTATTTATTTATTTTGTCAATGGGGTTACTTTCTAATTCTAACTTATCATACATAATCCAATATTGTACTTCGAGTTTCTCGATGAACTTACTGATGCTTCCGGGGTATGTTGTATCTTCAAGTTGTCTTATCAGTGATATGTAGGGTCTGTGGTCCTTGAATGCCATTCCTAATGCTGTTTTCATTTCCATCCATGTGTTTGCTCGATCCTGGATGACGACTTCTTGCGCTGTGTCCACCAATAGGCGTTTTATGGCTCCGTAGATGACATGACTTTGTCGGGCATCTTGTGTAGGGTATAAACTGAGTAGCTGCTCGATTTGGTTGACAAACCCAGATAGTTTCCAGGTGTACCGTCGTAGAAATTTAGTTAAATTTAGTTTTTCTATTTGAAGCAATAATTGATTCAAATGAATCTCGGAGAGTTGTGCAGGATTTGCCATTTTTAGTTTGCACTAAATTATAATTGTAATTTTTAGGTTTTGATAAACGTACGGAATTACAAAATTTTAAGTTAAATCTTATTTCCGACCGCACTTGTTTTTGTTTGAATACAGATTGTTTCTGACCACACGGGATTTGGTTTTTAGAATGCTACTTGCACGTAGATTCTTTTGCGGATCACAATTAGTTTTTGAATCACTGTTTTAATTCGCCAGGCTAGGATAGCTAGTTGTATAGTGTATCCTTTCAATTGCCCAGTACCGTATTAAAGGACTCTTTTTAACTATTCGATCCTACCGACTGCACCAATTACACGTTCATAACACCCGTATGTCAAAAAAAATATATATATATTTTTATTTGACCGAAATATTACAAAGGTTTTATTGAAGAACTCCGACCGATTAGTATTAGGTCTCAAACTGAACTCAACTTATTGATCTAGATTGATTGACGTTCAAGCCTCGGGTTCGAGTTTTTCAAATATGGACTTTGGATTCTAGGATTTTAGAGAGCTTTGTAGTTATCTACATTTCTCTTGGAATCAAGTGCATTCGCTCTTGGATACAAGTGCTCTTAGATTCTTTAAGATTTTGTTTATTTGAAACTTAAAACTTTTGTTTTCGAGTTTCGAGTCCGAACTTTGAACGTGGGAACGTGACAATTAGGCAAAGAATGTTTAGTCTACCAGTGGGTGATTTGTCTAAATAACATCCTGTATTCGTATTACTTGGGGTTTTTCCGCTTGGCCTTGGTTCTGGAATTCTGGTGACAGTTTTATTCTTATCTAGGGGCTGAGTAAATAAAGGGTAGTATGGGGTATGCTTATTTACAATTGTGAGGTGTAGGGTAGTATTGGGTATGCTTGTTGTGTGTGTAAATAAGTAGGCATGTACTTAAGTCTAAGGGACTTATGGATATGTCACTATATATATATATCTGTACTAAGAAATTGATATTGGCCATGTTCGGCTGTCCGTCCGTATGAACGCCTCGATCCGAGGAACTACAAAAGACCGAATGTTAAGATTAATAATGCAGCTTCCACAGATATAGACGCAGCCACGTCCACTCTAACGCCAACAAATCAGCAAAAACTGAAAAAATCAGCTTGATGTTTGGGTGCCGCATGATTTGACGCAACCTTCGGGACCGAATCAACGCCTGTGATATGCTGCTGAAACGGAACGAACTCGACCCATTCTTGACCCATTCTCGACGAAAAACGGATCACATACGACAATAAGCGAAAACGGTCGTGGTCGAAGGCCGGTGAATCGTCGATAGCGCTGTGTACATAGCCGCGAAATTCAAAAGACAAAAAGGCGGAAGGGGGATATTTGGCAACCTTACTTTACTATAATTATAATTACTATATTATTATTACCTGAATAGATTCATGCAAATATAACTCCTGGGCCATCAACGCTTGCCACAAATCATTTATTGCATCTTCAAATTGAATATTTAATTTATCCAAAGCATCAGATAATTTAAGGTTTTCCGGAGTGTCTTCGTCTTCCCCGTGCATTGAATTTTGTTCTAGTTTAATCAATCTGATTCGAGCTTCTTCAAAAATAATTTCTTTAAATTGTAAAAACCATTCTATTTGTTTTTGCCCGAGTATTTGAAGTTCCTCTTGGCCATCGAAAAGATTTTCAATGAAATCTCTTATTTCTTCATCGCGCTCAGTAAACCTTTCTAAACCAAGTTTGTAAATTTCTTGCGTAAGCTCAAAAATGTCTTTGTCGTATTCGTCGGCAAGCTCTTGAGCTTGTGTTCCAACAAGCATCAGCACTCGACCATCTTCATCGCCACGCCAAAGTGAGTCAAACAGCTGATGGCCATCCAAATGTTCAACAAAACTTGAAGCTAATCGCTTTTCCTCTGATTGTTCACGTTCGTGAAACTTTCTTGTTTGTATCTCCTTTTCTTGTTTATCTTCGATTTCGCGAAGCTCCCGGCTAAAAAAGAAGAATAAGTTAGTTCTGATACACCATTTTTTAAAAACACATCAAAATAAAAATATGATTTAAAACAGATGTTTACCGTCACAAAATTGGGTCGACATGGGTTTAAAAAGAAGTCGTAAAGAGCTCTCAAGAAGGATATCTTAAAATCCATTTCAAAAGATAAGCTTTTTTAACAGTGTTAAATGATTTATTAAAGCCGATGAAATGTTTTCTAATATTATTTTTGAAACCCTTTATCCCATATGATCTTGGTTTTACAAAACTGTTTAAACACGGAGATACAATTGACCTGCAATGAACAAAGAACCTATTGTTTCCCTTTACAAATAACAAGGGAGTCCTTTCACATTTAGAGATAAGGTAAGCAGTTTCAGAATACTGCTATTTCCACAGATCCTAAGCACAAGGTCAGGAATTCGGTCGGGACCTGGCAAATGGCCGTGTTTTTTTTCTGAGCTTCGAATTAATTAATTCATTAATTTTTGCTTTTGCCGAAATGAACGGGATTATATAATAAATACTTTAATAATGGTTTTTGTATATGATGATTGTCCATCTCGATTAGTCCGTGCTTCTTTTTCTTTTTCCTTTCCGTTCACAGCAAGTCGTCTGCGTGTTGTGCGTTTAACCGTTCTCACTGGACTAACTTCAGTGAGCGTCACTCTCTTACTCCTTTTTCTATTTGTCAACTGCACTCAAAAAAAAACTCTACCAAACAACACAAAGCTCATCTGAGTCTACCTACAAATGATATATAGGTTGTAATATATCTTCTTCCGCCTTTTTGTCTTTTGAATTTCGAGGCTATGTACAAAGCGCTATCTGGCTCGTTTCTATTTCTATTTCTATCAAATATGATATTGGTATTGATATTTCTGTCAAATATAAATTGCACAAAATTATTATATTACCTTATATAACATTTTTACACTTTTTACAGACAAAAAATGGCTTATATTAGTTTGGCAAATATCTCCCTGCCGCCTTTTTGAATTTCGCGGCTATGTACAAAGCGCTACAGAGCTCGTATCTGGCAATACTATACATAATTTGAAAGGTCTTGACATAACCTACAAAACGACGCTATGCATGATTAGTTTGGATATTGCGTTCAACAGTTATAGACGTGTAAACATGGAGTTCACTAACGCCGAAATTCGCGCTATTTTCCTTCGTTAAAGGCAAATCCTCTCGAGAAACGTTCCGTTAGATTAATGGTGTTTTGGGGGATGGTACTCTATCACTTCGAACCGCGGAGGAATGGTTTCGACGATTCAGAGCCGGTGAAAACGACACCATGGATAAGCCAGACGGCGGAAGACCTGTGACGACAAATACCGATCAAATCATGGAATACATCGAGTTAGACCGGCATGTGGCATCTCGTGACATCGCCCAGGAGATGGGAGTTAGTCACCAAACCATTTTAAACCATCTGCAGAAGGCTGGATACAAAAAAAAGCTTGATGTTTGGGTGCCGCATGATTTGACGCAAAAAAACCTTCTGGACCGAATCAACGCCTGCGATATGCTGCTGAAACGGAACGAACTCGACTTTCAGTCGTCAATTAATGATATATTTTTTAACATGTAGGAATTATCACTATTTTTTTTTTATTTATAAGATGCTTTAGATGAGATAATTTATGAGAATGCTGAGTTTGGTTTTTTTCTATCAACTATCACAGTCACTTGCAATGTTTAAAAAGTAACATTTTTATGAGTTTGTTAACAGATCAATTTGATGCACATAACATTCATTATTTGTGCACTTTGCTCTACATTGCTCTACAACACAATTGCTAATCATTATTTTTAAACATTTTTTAACAAACTTTATTGTGAAGATACCTTTATACCTGGTGCCTTTAGTTTTCTAAAGTCCGATTCTCATGTAAGATTGAGCTGTTAAATGCTCGCTTTCTTTTAAAATCAACGATCTGCATTTATATCAACCGGATCCCTTAGTAAAATACCTGCTCGACGTTAATATAATTTATATAATTTAATCGAATTCTATTGGCAACATAACATCATCATCTTATTTAAAAATTTGTAGGGACAATTATTATATTAAATTCGACAATTATTATATTAAATTCGTTAACTGAAAGATTTCTACAGATTCTACCACCTTTTGCTCAAACGCACGCAAATATATAGCTTAAAAAAAAAAGGTTTACATATTTTATGAAAATAATTCATCTTTAAAAATTCATAATTAAAATTTATAAAATAAATACACATATGCAACCTTTTTATTGCAAAATTAAATTCTTGAGGCAGGACCGGCGGACATAAGCATCACTAACTTAAAATTTTTTTCACTTCGCAAGCTAAATACTCTAACGACAATTATTCTAGTATTAAATATGTACATTTATTCCTATGTAATTATTAAATTATAATGTTAAGGCAATGCAAAATTAGAGTCCTTTATATGGTGGCAATCGATCAAACAAAAATATAGATTGGAAGTCCATAAACTTGTATAGCGAAGGGCATATTTTGTCAAATTTACAATACATGAGCATACGTGTGCACACATACGGACACTGCATGTGTACAAGAGTGCTGCTGGCTCTAAAGGGCCCTCTCTCTATGGATCTTGAACAAAAATTCGAGAAAATTCTTTGCCAATACTGTCTGTATACGTTATCCAAGGTCTATTCACATCTCAAGTGAATGGACATGGTTTATAAAGGACCACCTGAATGCTCGCGGTATTACTCGCAGGCACCTATTTCAGTCTTTTCTATGTATCTTTCGAAGAAGAATGCACGACCTTAGTTAAATGTTTTTCCTAGTGCATGTTTTTTTTTTTTACCTTGTTTTTATTTATTGTATCTTCTCAATTTTTAGATTACCAATAAGTGTATTAAATCTTATACTATAACCTAACTAGCAGTCATGTAGACAGGAGCAGTGAATTTTGACTGACAATTTTTGACTGGGTTGGAGAGTCGGTACATTGCAGGCAGGTTCGGTTTGAAACCCGAGTCAAGTCCCTTTCGGGAAAATTTTGGATTGGCACAGACTTTTTCATTTTAGGACGGTTTGTGATTATCTACTTCATATTTTACTGCGAGAATGCCGATATCCCTGATTGATTTCGAATACACCATGGTTCCCCAGTGATAGTTCGCAGGATCTTTGATTAAGGGCGCTGTATGATGTATGTTGATGACACACTCTTCCAAGTCCATACACAAGGGCGATCGGGCGTTTATAATCCAGTTGATGCTGCTGGCTTTTGTTTTAGGTGTAATTTCTTGCATTTGATATCTCTACGCCACGATAGACGTCTGTCGACGTGGATTATTTCAATGACATTGTGTTCTATTCAGGCAGAGCGAAGAGCACGTTTTTCTGTTAATAGTAAACGTTGTGTTTACACTTTTGTTTGTTTATTTTAATACGCCAGTTAGCTAGCCATTTCTCGACAACGGTGAGGTGGTTGGAGAATTTATGCAAGAACTGGGCATCTGGAGCGGCTGAGTATCGCAGTGTCATCAGCGAAGGCGGATGTGTGAATATCTGCTGTTTAAAGGACGAAAAGTGTTGGCCCAAGTGCGCTACCATGTGGGACTACAGCTTCGATAGTGTAGTTGTGTTGCATCTCACTGCGAAAGCACTGTTGTAGGCGCATTCGAATGCTTCAGATACATCGAGGAATATCGCACTGCAATATTCTCTATGATCAAAGGCTGTGCGAATTTTTTATGTTATTCTGTTAGCTTGAACTATCGATCCGTGTTATTCTCAGAACCCAAATTTATAGGCTGGGATAATGTTGTAAGCTTCCATATATGGTACTATGCGCGTTAGAAGGCATTTTTTAAATAATTTAGAAAGGCATGATAATAAATTGGTCTGTAAAATGGCAGAATCATATGATCTTTTCCGGGCTTAGTTATAATTATGATAATGATACATTATTAGTAGACGAGACTTATTACATTTGTGATCTCGTACGGCCGAAATGATTTGGGCGTATGTTCAGTTTCAGAATGGATTTGCGGAAGAGCATAGGCATTTTCAGCAGGGTTTGGAATACGTTCCTGAGATGGAAAGAAAATCTTTCTGCTCTGTCGTTGTCGCTGCGAGATTAGCAACATGAAGAATTTTTTATTGTGGTGAAGGTTTCAATCGGAGAGCTTAGATTTGGGTGGCGAGATTTTGTACTAGTTGGCAAGAGTTTATTTTAGTTGTGCATTTTCGGTCTCTTGTTTCAGAGCCCGGTTTAGACAGCGGTGGGCTTGAGTAAGGCGTTGCTTTGAGCATAGATAACTGTTGGATTACCACGCCCGCCGCAAACGCCTCTTTCCAGAACCAGCTGTCCAATTTGCAAGTTGGTTTTGGACTTCTTAATTTCCACAACCTTCCGTTTTGGTGTTAAGCTTCTGGCTGCTGTGACGAGCACCTCTTCCGGAGCGGCGGTAGACCAGTCGATGTCCTCTTCGATATTAAGCAGGAAAATGTTGGAATTCACCTACTTTCTGTAGGTGAACACCTTTCCTACTTTCACCTTTCAATCCAGTTAACTAACTGGCTATTTATATTTTCCTAAATACCGTCCAATCATCGACCCTCGAAGCAGATTGAATTATCAACAAAAGCCAAATTCTATGATCCACTTGGTCTGATAACCCTAATTGTCACAAATTCTAAGATCTTTCTGCAATCTCTATGGAGTGCTAGCATTCGTTGGGATGACGCTTTGCCAAAGACAATTCTTTCGTCATGAGGGGAGTTGACAGTTATCGGTCGTACAGAACTTAAAATTTCCACGATTCCACGCAATACTAGAATATCAGCTTATGGAGCGTGCTTATAATTGCGACCGAAGACTAATGGAGAATAGAAAGTCCACCTGCACTGTGCAAAGTCAAGAGTTGCTCCACTAAAATCCTGAACAAATCCAAGATTATAACCTTCCGAAGCGCTTTTATTGGCTGAGCTAATCGTAAGCGTCAAGGAATCCATAGTTTGCGCTTTTCATTGCTGATCAGGCTCATCTATTTTGTTGGCTTGGATTCGGCAACCTTAGAGGGGGATTAAAGTATTCCTATCAAACTGAATCGCTAAAATTCAGGAGATGACGAAAGACATGACTTGGCATCACGTTGCGACGAACTTAAACGAAGGAATTGGAGAAGCATTCCCTTTGGACTAGCGGGCCTCCATTCCTTTCGAAAAGCTCGTCGATTTAACCGACCCTGTTAGATACAGTAAAGGATCTGCCAGAGCGCCGTTCCGTGGCTCTAATTGGGACCGCTTGCTTTGACAATTCGTCGAACTTCAAATTCCTCACTGCTTTCGATAAGTTGCAGCGCGTTTTTGCATACATTGGTCTTTTCATTTCAAATTGCAGAGCCACTAAAAGGTCATCTTTCAGTGGAGTAGATTAACTCGGGAACTATACCTCTTCTGGGCGCATTCACTTAACGAAAGAGTATGGATTTCTTAGCCAGAGCAAGCCGTTTGCATAGAAAAGCAAGTGGGTTTCGCTGAGCCCTATACTCGGTTCCGAAGGGTTACTTCAAGTCGTTGGATGATTTCAAACGCAAACGAGACGTGGCATCCGATACTTATTCCAAGGGATCATCCAGTCACCAAGGCTCTCATTGCTTATTATCATGATAAATATTTGCATGCAGGACAGCAGGTATTGCTTGCCACATAACGGCAAATGTTCTGGCCGATTGCAGGCCGCAAGTTCGTTGCTTGTGTCATCAATAAATGCGTCCGATGTTTTAGAATGAAGACTGTGACTTAAGAGCACGTAATGGGAAGCCTGCCAGCAAATCGAATGCAGCCTAATTCAGCATTTCATATTACAGGAGTGAACTATTGTGGGCCATTCTATCAAAAGGCAGACCCCAGAAACAAGGTACCATATGTGCCAATTCGCAGTCTTCGTTTGCTTTTCCACGAGGGCAGCTCATTTGGAAGTTGCCTAGGATTTCACGACGTATTCTTTCCTCGCAGCGCTGAGAAGATTCATCAGCCTCCGCTGAGGGATCGAATGGAAGTTCATTCAACCGGTGCGGGCCGTGCACCTTGGCGGTTTATAGGAGGCTGCTGTTAAGACGCCAGACATTTAGACATTAAGACATTTCTGCCATTCTTAACTCCCGTCCACCCTGTCCAATTTCAAAAAATGCTGAAAGTCTTGAGGTGCTAGTGCCGGCGCAAAAAAAAAAACACAAAAAAACACAAAATTTCCTGAGCCTGCCATCAATCATCTTCGCAATCATCTGCGATTATTTGTCCGTACTGCAAGAAAGGATACGTCTATCATCAAGCTTAGAAACATAGTTTTGCTGAAGGGGGACAACATTCCACCGTTGAGTGACAGCTCGGCCAGGAAGTCATTCCCGGTGGGTATGGCGTCATCAGAGTAGCCGTTCTGCCCATCGACTCCGATATAGTTGGAACCGAACCTCCTTCAACTTAGGGAGTATGTTCAGAGCAGATCGGCAGCGCATTAGCATGCACGTACAAGAGTACCACCTGCACCGCTCTTTTCGCCCTTCTTTCTTCTCTCGCTAAGCTGTCGCGTTATATATTTAGCTAAACTACCTTTGTAAGCAGGCATAAGCTAGGTTTATATTTTGAAGCGAGGGTTTCACTTAGGCAGTCAGCATATCCGAATAAAACAGAGCATACATATACATTAATATAACATAAATGCACAAATGTGCGTTCTTATTAATTATAACCCACAGGCTCACAATGGGTCTGCTCGAAAACAGATTCGAATTAGAATTCGAATTTGAATGGTTTCGAGCCCTATCCGATCACCAATGCGGCTCGATCCAGATCGCCAACTACGATAGTTTGGCAGCACTGGTTTCACAGCTGGGCCGCCCAGCTCGCGCTCTTTCTAATCCTTTCGATCCTTAGTGCGAATACCTGGGCACTACCGCTACGCGGCTCTGCACGAACACCAATTGTTCTGGCCAGGCTGACACTAGAAAAAGCCAGCGATTTCATGTGGCACTTAATTATTTTTATACTTTTTTATTATTTTTATATTTATCGTAGAATAGGGTATACTAGATTCGTTAAAAAGTATGTAACAGGCAGAAGCAATCGTTTCCGAACATATTAAATTTATATATTCTTGATAAGAATCAATAGCCGAGTCGATTTGGCCATGTCCGTCTGCCTGTCCGTATGAACGCCTCGATCACTAAGCCAGGATCACTACCTAGTCACTGCCCCTCATGCTGGACACACAGAGGACTTAGGAGGCCCTGCGGGTCCTAGAAAGAGGGAGGAGAGAGGAGGCGGAATGGACAGCCAGAACATCGCGAAAATTGACTTTAAATTAGACATAAGCATACGTCGATATCGAATTCGTTATTTCCGCTAAGCAACCACGGTGCGTTGCTTGCGCGCTTCCCAAGATATGGAAGCTCCTGCAGGAGCTGGTTCGACCCCCCATTCTGCATCCTGCGTAGAGGTAATCTCCAGTCTTCTTGAAGAGTAACCAAAGTTACCTCGTACCTTTTAAGAATCGTAATATGGACTTCGACGCCTGAGTAGTGGAGTTGAACTGACTCAGAAAATTTACTACAAACGCGATGGACGCCTTGAAACTGCAAGAACCAATTAATCTTTTATAAGGATACCATTTTATCTTCTCATTGTCTAGCTTCTCTGGATCGGTCTGATAGCTTGCTTGCAGTCTTCCATTCCAAATTTTCGAAGAATAACGTCGATGTACTTCCTGACTCTCCCATCCTGTTTGAATTCGATGCCCAAACATGTCTTGACTGGTCCAAAATCTTTCATCTTAAATGATGCACCTAAGTGCGCTTTGGTTTCTTCCAACCATTTAGGAGGATTTGACGCCGAATACAAATCATCTACGTATAAGTTAATGTTTTATTTTGCGAAAGATGACCTTTTATTCCGGATTCAAATTAAGAACTAAACATTGAATTTTAAAGTAAGTCCTGAGCTAGCTGTGGGTGTCTGGCAGCGGTGTCGGCAGAACGTTGGCGTCGACTCTGATGGCGTGATCGGCAGCTAGGCGAAGAATTGGAGTGGTTTGAACTTGATTGAACTGGATCGAATTGCAATCTCTGCAATTTCGGCGTTGCGTGGGTTCGTCGCGGCGGATGCTTACAATATTGTTGTTTTAGGATTTTGAACTCTTGTTTTTCTTAGAATACTTTGTTGCACAATTCTTGCAAGCAAAGTACTAGTAATTTATTGTATCGGTCGAGGGGAGTAACAAGAGTTTCTGTTGTTAACTCTCCCCCCTCAGAATCCTGCTTGTCCTCAAGTGGGTGTTAGAAATATGGAATATTGTTGAACTCGGGTTGTATCGGCGTTGGCTTTAAATTATTTATTTTAAGTTTGTTATTAAGCGTGGGAAGCTCTTGTTGAATTTGAAGGGTTACTTTGTCTCTGGATTGTCTCTGGCCAGTAAGCACAAGATTGCGATGCGGTTTATGGTAGAATGTGTTGTTATGTTGTTTAGGTGCTTTGCGTTCTTGATGTTGAGGGCCTCCAGTGATTCTAATGATAAAATTTTTAATCTTTCCACTTCTATGGGTGACATTTGGATTATTGGTGTTCCGGGTTTTAGTATAGTTTTTCCTTTATTATTAAATTGTTTGTTTTTTATTTGGACGGTATCGTTCCAGAAATGGACCTGATATGTCCCTTTTAGCTTGTAGGTTATGTTGTTGCGTATTAAATTGCCGGTGTAGTTGTTAAGTAATATGAGGCTGCCATCGATCTCCTCTATTTCCTGAATATGTTCTGCAACACTGAAGTCACACAGCGCTTCCTTTCCCTCAACTAACTTAACAATACATTCTGTTTGTTTAAGATTAACAGTGTTTTCTTTTTTACATATTTTTAAGTAATTGAATATTTTACAATTTTTGGGTACATTAATAATTTCGTTTTGTGTTACAAATATTTCGTTCGTTTCTAAGTGTACAATGTATAACGTGTGTTTCTAAGTGTATAACGCGTTTTATTAACATATCTTTGTAAGTAGTGGGGTCTAGTTCTGGTATTTTGATGATATAGATAATTGCTGTTTTATTGTGTAATACTGAAACATCAACAAATTCTAGCATTTCCTCGATTGATAAAGAGGTTATGTTGTTTTTTTGAAAAATTTTATTTACTTCATTTAATTCAAATTCATTTAAAAGGAGTGTGTTAATTACGTTAATTTTAGCCCATTGAATTGCATATTTAATATTTACAATTTCTTCTTTTATCAATCTGACTTGATTTTGCAGACTTGTTGCTATTTCGTTATTAAAATTGTTATCTTTTTTTCTTGAATTCGTGAGCATATTTGAGATTGTTGTTAAATTATTGATTCTATTTTGCAGTTTATTTACTATTACCTGATCGTTATTGTTAGTTATAAGGTTATTTAAATTATTCTCGATCGTAATTAAGTCGTCATGATCTGGGTTTCTTCCACATATTTCCAGGCTGAACCAATCCAATTGATTGATCGAACTTTGCGATATTTTGAGGTCAGAGTACTTAGTGCGGAAAATGTCTGAACTATTTCGTGTGTTAGTGTATGGTAGAGATAGCTTTCCTTTAAGTCATTAATTGTGTGGTTTGAGCGTCGGTGTAATTAGTGATTTCCATATTTGCCAATGCTAATGGCAGAAGCATTAAAATTAAGAAAATCCTGTAGTGGGGAAAGGGAGGAGAGGAAGAAAAAACAATCATTTATTCGGTGAACGAATTAGTTTTTTTGAGGGTATGGGCCGATCCCTCACGATCGGATCGATACCCGCAAGCGGACAACAATTGTGAGTTAGAGGATAGTTTGTATAAAATTTTCATTTTATTTTATGTTTCTTACTTCAGACGAATATGTTCCCTAGGCAGTATCGGACTAGAAAAAAAATGTTATTATTATTACTCTTGTTTTATGTTACTCTTGTGAACAATTCTACCTGTTTCTGTGATAATAGTTGTATGTCTATTTGCTTTTACTGTTTCTTTCTTGTACCGTGGGGACACTTTTAGAACCTAGTCTTGTGTTTTGTTTTATAAACACTATTTGCCCTGGCTCATAATCCTTGATCTTATTGCGTTTTTCGTTATGGTTTCTTAAGTCTATTGCCTGTTTTGATTTCAGTTTTTCGATGTTGTCTTGTCTGCTTTCGTCATATTTTTCTGGGTCAGTGGTTATATTTCTACCAAAAAATATTTCTAATGGTCGTTTTTTTGTTACAGAGTGAATTGTGTAGTTGTATTCGTAGACAGCTGAATCTAATAGTTCTTCAAAAGTTCGGTGTACCTGTTTGGTTTTTAAGCATCTCATAATTTCGGCGAGGGTGGAATGAAATCGTTCTATTTGTCCGTTTACAGAACTTTTATAAGGGGGTGCTTTAAAAATTTGTATGCCCAGCTGGTCTCTCATCATAAAAGCTATTGTAGCGGAATTAAAAGATTTTTCATTATCCTTTACGACGTATTTTGGTACGCCAAAATAGAATAAGATGTCATGTAAAGGTTTTTCTTATGTCTATTGATTTTGAATTTATTAATTTTGCTTGCGCAAGTTTCGAAAATTTGTCAATTGCCGTAAGTACCAGTTTTTTTTTCTGTAGAGAAAATATCTATATGAATTGTGTGTCCCGGAAACTCAGGAATTGGGGTTTCCATTATTTCTGGGTTTGTGGGATGCCTATCATATTTTCCTTCCTTGCACACTTGACATTGTTTTACTAAGCTTACAATTTTAGATTTCATTTTGGGAAAGTAGCATTTTTCGGCTAACTGAATTTTATTCTCTTCAGCATTTCTATGTGCCCTATTGTGAGTTTTTAGAATAAGCTCGTCTTGTTCTGTTTGATTAGTTATATCTTCTACTTGTTTTCGGCTAAATCTGACTTTAAAAGATGTAAAATTGTCTGGGTAAATTCTTTGTATTTGACCCATTATATCTTCTGTTGTATGAATGCCATTAATGACTTTGGGGTAAAGGTGTTTTCTTAAAATTTGTATTATATCGTCGTCCGAATATGTCAGCTGAGTAATTGTATGCCTATGGAATGTGGGAAATGGAAGGGTAAATTTGTAATCAGGTGGTTCTTCTTTAAGTATAAAAATTTGGTTTTTAAAAACATTAATCGGAATTTCGATTAGAGCCGGTGTCAATTAATATTTTTAAGATTTCTCCACTCCTCACCTTACATTCGAAGTATGGTAGTGAGGAGTCAGTTACTCTAAAAAATTGAGATAGGAATAGTCAGGTTGTGGTTCTTGGTCATTGCTGTCAACCGCTTCTGTGTATTCACCGAGTGTTTGTTCATAGTCCGTTTGTTCATCTTCTTCTGACAAAGTCTGTTCGTATTCGGTCATTATCGGTGCTTCTTGTTCTGCCCCAGTTTGTTGTTCGATTTCTGTTTAGATATTAAAATTTCTTTGCCTTTTGGTTGGATCTGTGATAGGTATTAGGGGTCGTTTACCAGAGGCGTTAAGTTGAGGTCTGTTCATGTAGTTAATTTGTCTAGACTGAAGGCTTCTGTCCACGTCCATTGGTTCTGGTCGTGGTTGGGGTTTTGTTGCGATCGGACGAGGTGGTGCCCAAGATTATTCGGTGCTGGTCGGTATTTTGGGTGTCCAAAGTTAGCATTAGACACTCGTAATGGTATGGGTCTGGGGGGTAGCATTGGTCTGGTTTGGTAACCCATATTATTGGGTATAGGTAGTGGTCGTGGAAGCGGCCCTTGAGGTGTGCTTCTAAAGATGTTCTGTTGAAGTTTGGCCGAAGCGTGATGGGTACGGTAAGTCCGGTTTTCTAACTTCAAGCACAGGTGCAAAGCAGATGGCAAGTCGGTGGGTTCTTTTATGCCCAGCAAACGTGGGAGGTCGCCCCGGAGACCCCGGATAAAGGTATCTAAGTCTTTATCCCTGTACAACTTAATCATAAGCAATTCTGATTCCCTGCCCAATTCCATGCATCTTATTTTATTGAGTATCAAAGACAAATGTCTGTAAACGACTTGATGGAATTCTTCAACTGTCTGATTGGGCTTTTAGAATATTGTTGTCATTTGATATTCCAAAGTGGCAAGATCTCGTTTGTCTGCATAATGTAGTGTTTACTTTGAGATTGATGCCCAGCGTTGCCTTTTATCTTATTTCGAATTGTGTGCAAATACCAAAATACTTTGCTGTACCTATGGTGTGAGCATAAGTTTCTAGTATTCTATCTACGCTCTTTTTCCAGGAACCGAATTCAGCTGGGTCACCGGAAAAATCATGCAAAGATTTTACAATATCGGGGACTTTGTATAAATCTTGTAAATTATGTAGGTGTTCTGGGTTAATACCCTGGCTCTCTACATTTGCGAAATCGAAGCTAGAATTTTGACTTTGCTGCAAGAGAGTTGGGAGTTGTTCAGCCAGAATCTGGCGAATGATTTCGGCTAGTTGTTCGTGCTGTGCCATTATGTTTCTATTTTGTTGGTGTGTTTCTTGTCTTGCGACTTGTCTGTGTTGTTGTATTAAATTATGTGTGTTAGGTTCTATTCGGTTTACTGCCTCAGATTCTGTTTCTAAGTTGAGCACTGGTGGTCTAATTAAATTGTTGAAATTGGCCATAAAGGCAGTTATGCGTAATTAAGTATGGTTATAGCAATGGGATCAATTATAAGTTTAAGTGTATAAAATAAATGCGGGAATCAAAATATTTTAGATTGTGTCACTTAAGATATGTTGATAATTCCTTACAATTATTTAGTTAATTTGTGTTTGATTTTACGACTTAATAAGATCTTATTTAATAATCAATAATGTTTAATAGCAGAGTTTATAGCACGTTAAAATTGAAGCTTGAATTTTGATTTAAATATTTAATATTAAAATTTAGTCGCGCATTAAATTCTATTTAATTGAAGTTTACTTTAAATTATGAATTGTAAAACTTATTTAAACTTATTTAGTTTTGCATAAATTGTAGTTGCTTTTAATTTCGAATTTTACTTTATTTAGTTTTAGCAAAAGGAACGTGATCGAAGAACTGTGTTTTGTTTAGAGTGAATTTATTTTATTTTAATTTTGAAAACCAGTGTCCGGTTTTGCTCTTCTACCTTGGAGGGTCCCTTGGGATTCCCAAGATTGAGCTTGTTATACTGCTTTATTTATTTGTAGTGCAGTGATTTTTTTTTTATTTGATCGCTCTACGCTTATTTATTTGTTCACAAACTTTCGTCAATTTCTTTAATCACTTTCACTTTTTTTTACTTTTGAATTATTCGTGCTTTAGTTCTTAATTTCTTATTTCACTTTAGATAATTAGGTTCACTAAACTCTACTTACATTGCTAACTTGAGTAGCCGTATTACTCCTCCTGGTGATCCGGATGTTGTCCTTTTTACTTATTTACTCGGGATCCTGCGATGCACACACGTAGAGGGTGTTCTGCGGTCGGACCTTGACAGAACGCGTAGTCCGCCTATGGGTTGCCTTTAGTAAATCCGCGTACCAAAGAATGCAACAGAGGTTTTGAGACTGATGGAGTCGTACTGATGTACTAATCTGACTTAACAAGATTTCCTACTCATCAGGTCCCTGTTCGGGCGCCAGATAATGTTTTATTTTGCAAAAGATGACCTTTTATTCCGGATTCAAAATAAGAACTAAACATTGAATTTTAAAGTAAGTCCTGAGCTAGCTGTGGGTGTCTGGCAGCGGTGTCGGCAGAACGTTGGCGTCGACTCTGATGGCGTGATCGGCAGCTAGGCGAAGAATTGGAGTGGTTTAAACTTGATTGAACTGGATCGAATTGCAATCTCTGCAATTTCGGCGATGCGTGGGTTCGTCGCGGCGGATGATTACAATATTGTTGTTTTAGGATTTTGAACTCTTGTTTTTCTTAGAATACTTTGTTGCACAATTCTTGCAAGCAAAGTAACAAGGGGAGTAACAAGAGTTTCTGTTGTTAACTTATATAGTGATCAGCCTTGTTTGACGATTTCTTTGGGCTTAGTCCGAGTTCCTTAAGCTCTTCTGTAATACCAATGGATTCCCGATGGACGACGTCCATAAAGTGCATTTCGAGTTTCCAGTTTTGCCATGAAAACGGGAGTTTCCCAGGTATATACATAAATACCTGCTCCTCCAGCTCACTGTTGAGGTAGGCGGTGACGACGTGCATTTTATGAATTTCATCTTTCGTTTGGAATACTACCTTTCCCATAGTTTTTAGCTTTTCCGGGCGTTCTGTAACCCCCCAAGTTTTGTTGAGAAATTAACTGACTCTTTCGATTGCAAGGCTTCTGCTAGAGCTAAGCGATCCGCTTTCACAGCTAAGAATGCCAACTAACATTCCTCGAATTCGTCCTCAAATGATGTGTCATTTTCAGCAGGATCATAGTTATGGATTTCCACCACCTGTATATTCTGGTAAACTTTACGTGGCCTTGTACGCGGTTCTCATCAATTTTGGGCACCCTCTGCCCCGTCTCTCTACAACAGGGGTCTCTTCTTCGACATCGCTGCTCGTTCGACATCAACTCGTTCGTCCGACGTAGAATTTGAATTCTGAATGTTAAATTCTCCATCAGGATCGTAAAATTCTTCGTCATTACTTTTAAATCCTGAAGTACTCAAAAACTTTACATCGTTACTCCCCACGATAGATTAAACCTTAGGGGAATATAGGCGATACACTTTCGATTCATCAGCATATCCTACCATATCCCTTGTTGGTGCCTTTTATTAATGCATACGCATTTGTCCTGTGGGAATTTTACTTGTCCGATAGGTGTAGATCCTTTGTTGGGCATCTGTTTTCGCTGATAGCAAGCCGTGCTCATGTCTTCCGCCTAAAATGATGGCACCCCCGCCTGATTCATCGAACACCTGGCCATTTATACCAGTGTACGGTTCTGACACTCAGCCACGCCGTTTTGTTGTGGAGTATGTAGAGCAGACCGTGTAGAGCAGTTGCCGCAAGAATTCGTTGGATTTATTACTCAGGAACTTCGTCCCGTTATCACTCTGTAACTGTTTAATTTTATTTCCGGTTAGATTTTCATTTATTGCTTTAAATGATTTTAACGCATTTAGCACCTCTGATTTTTGTTTCAGAAAATAGACCGAACTATATAGCGAATAGTCATCTATAAAGGTAACGAAATATGTGCACCCACTTTTTGACTGTGTACGCACACGTCACTATTCGCAATTTCCAAAGTTTTCTGCGTTCTCTTTTCCGTAGCTCTTCTATATGTGCTTGCTGTTTCCTTTTCGCTTATACAAATTTTATTTTCTTTTAGCTTTGTTCCGAAAACTTTTCTGTAAAACGAAATTTTCTTTAAATCTTTTTCATTTATATGGCCCAACCGACGATGCCATGTTTCTATTGCGCTTTTGATCCTTTTTCTCTTTGCAGATTGCCTTTCGGTTTGCGTACAAAGCACTCTGTTCTTCCCGATCACGAATCACGAAACGTACAATACGAATCGGGCAATTTTGCAAAAGTAGAATCGGGAGCTCATCGGACCCTATTGTTACTCCGATCTCTTTTAGCTTCTCGCTAACCGTTGATATGGAGACGCACGGCGTCTCCTTCACTGATTCGCGACAAGTCAACACGTATTAAGGATCTGGATTTTCTCACCGGATGGATTTTATCTGCACTTATTCATATTTGTCTTTTTGATACTACGCGTCCCGGCCAATAACCTGTTGGGATTTTGCCTCCAATGTAGGTACATAGGTATCGAAAATGATAATCCGTTCATGATTAATATACATATATAAGTTAACACCAAAAGAATTTGGAACCACAAACAGCGAAAGGTTGCACGCTCATCCGGCCTTGCACAACAGCACCGAAGCACGCATAGGTAGCGACGGAGTTGGCACCGACGTAGTCAGAGGCAGCGACGGAGATGGGGCAACCAAACTTGTAATTCAGATATAGTTCCAATTTTTGTACAAATAAATCCAGACCTCTGGTCCGAATAACATTCTTTTAAAATAAATAAAATAACCTTTTATTTAACTAGCGCCCATCATTAAAAGGGTCCTGCTGCGGACGACTGGGCGGGAGTGTTACGAAGGTACCCCAGTAGCCCCCAGAAGCAAAAAAGAAGAATATCAGATAATACCAGAATAAGTGAAGAAATAAAAAATAGGAATATACTTATATATATTATATAGTGACATATCCAAAGGTCCCTTAGACTTAAGTACATGCCTACTTATTTACACACACAACAAGCATACCCAATATGACCGAAATATTACAACCGATTTGTATTAGGTCTCAAACTGAACGCAACTTATTGATCTAGATTGATTGACGTTCAAGCCTCGGGTTCGATCTTTTCAAATATGGACTTTGGATTCTAGGATTTTAGAGAGATCTTTGGAGTTATCTGCATTTCTCTTGGATTCAAGTGAATTCGCTCTTGGATACAAGTGCTCATAGATTCTTTAAGATTTTGTTTATTTTAAACTTAAAACTTTTGTTTTCGAGTTGGCGAGTCCGAACTTTGAACGTGGGAACACGTGTCAATTAGGCAAAGAATGTTTAGTCTACCAGTGGGTGATTTGTCTAAATAACATCCTGTATTCGTATTACTTGGGGTTTTTCCGCTTGGCCTTGGTTCTGGAATTCTGGTGACAGTTTTATTCTTATCTAGGGGCTGAGTAAATAAAGGGTAGTATGGGGTATGCTGATTTACAATTGTGAGGTGTAGGGTAGTATTGGGTATGCCAGTTGTGTGTGTGTAAATAAGTAAGCATGTACCTAAGTCTAAGGGACTTATGGATATGTCCCTATATATATATTTACGAATTCAGACCGAGGGTTTGATAAAAAAAACACGATTGAGTTTTATATTTTATTAAACCTTTTTATTAATTCCATTTATGGAAAGAACTAGAGCCATTTGATTATCACGAAATTGGAAAGTTAAATTGGCTTAAGCGGTGTTATCGCGGTTGATAACGTACTCAGTACTGAACTCCTGCATGGAGGCATGCTTGCTGTTTTATAGGCAATTTGGGGAAGCCAAAGAGCGAAGTTTAAGAGAGTTGGGTTGTAAACCTCTATTTTCCTGTTGGAAGAGAGTCTTCTGAAGAATAGGGGTAATTGGAGAATCCTGGGACAAGTGCGTAGGCGTAGGCGCCGATCGCGAAAGTTTATTATATCAGTTGGCTCGCCAAGTGGTCGAATGCAAATGATTAGGGGACGAGAGTCTGTGTTTATAAAGGCGGCAAGTGTCTATGTTTATGATAAGGCGACAAGTGTCTATGTTTATGATTTGCGATCTGTGAGAAAGGGTGGCTTTGGAACATGACGCTGTGTCCAAGGTTAATCGAAGGGCTCTCGTTCTTTGATTACATTTTGTGCTTAGACTTAGATATTTTGTGTTTATACATTAATGTGTGTATATGAGCTTATACTAGTGTATGTTGCTTATAATTATCTTATGGGGAGTTGTGGGTGTAATAATGGATATGTTACTTCCCCATCCTTAAGAAAAAAGCCTGTGCTTATTTTAGGGTACAATACAGGGGTATTTACCTGGGGCACAACGTTTTCTGTTTCAGGGTGTATAATAGTTTCGTTTTCTGGGGTTTGATTTTTGAATATTACAATTAATTTTTGGGGTATAGTTTTATATTTATAAATAAAGTACAATGCAACAATTATAACTAGTATGATTAATGCTGTAAGTGTTATTATTTGAAAGATATTATTCGTCTGATTGTGTTGTTCGATTATTTCTTTTGTGTGAATATATTCTAGTGGTTCAAGTTTTGTTACGTTATTATTTACATAGATAGTTTGAGTGTAATCTAACATTGTGTTGCTAATTAATATATCTTCTAATTGAACGGAACAATTAAATGTTTTTATCATTTTGTTACCTTCTATTATAATTTCTCTATTAATACAATTTTGGTTTAAAATAGTCTTGGGAAGGTTCCAAGTTGTAATTATATTAGGTTCTACATATTTTATTTCAAAATCAGAATGTGTTTTACTGTATCTACATTGTGTTGAGAGTTGGTTTAGTATACCTGTTATACATTTATTTATGACCAAGCTTTGGGAACTTGCTGTGTAAGTTTGATTATTGTGTAAAAAATATTTGTCATGTATTGTTTCAGTCAGTATGTTACTGTTTTCGTCTGGGTATGGTATTATTTCAAAAACTGGTGTTTTAATTATTTCTCTCGGAATGTGGGATATTATCAGAATTTCGTTCGTATCAGATTTAAGCCAAGCAGAAGTTTTGATATTAAGAATTTTTTCAGAATTGACGTGTGTTAATGAATCGTGTTTCAAAAGTTTTGGGTTAAAGATACCTAAGCGTGTCAGTTGCAAACCAAGTTCTATGTCTTCTATGTATTCAGTGAATTGTTGTAGGTTGAAAATTACTAAGGCTAACATTTGTTCTCCTTCAAAGTTACTATTTAGATGATTGGTCAATTCAATTCCTTTATTAATGGCTTCTATTACGTGGTTGAGTTCGCTTACTTGTACATTATTTTTAGAGATGTCACCTATTTGTTGTTGTAATTCTTCTTTATCTTCTTGATTTAAGGTGCCGAATAAGTATTTGTACATTGTTCCTATAAAATTAGCGAGACCGCGTTTTGCAATTCTTATACCGTTCATTTCTCTGTTAAGGTTTTCTTTTAGATACTGAATTTGTGGTAGAGTTTCAAAGATTTGAGCTTGTTTGATAAGTTCTTCATAAGTGTTTTCGGTTTTAGTTAAATTAACAGATAAGTAGTGATATTCATAGTTTATTGGTAAATCTAATGATCCGGTTTGAAAGATTAGGTAACCGTTTTTGGCCTGGATAGGTGTTACTTCTAAGTATTGTGTGTTAATTGTCGATAGGATGCATAACATGCGTATCATGCTCGGGAGTAGGCCTGGAATTATCGTTATTATATTTACTTTTATTAATTTTCTTTTTCTTTTTAACCTTAGATTTATAGTGTATTATTTTTCTACCTCTATTTGTTTCCTCAAAATGTTTTTCGTCTATTTGTCTTAAATTTCCTGTCTTTTTGAATGGGTTAGTCGTTTTTGATCTAACTAGAGGGGATTCTCTGAAATTGGTGTCTATACTATAGTCTTGTCTATTTTCATTGAGTTTGTTAATTTTGTTCACTTTATTTTCTTGTGTGTTATAGCAAGGGGTTCCTGCAAAAATAAAAATGTCTGCTGGTGTTCGACCAGTTGTGTTGTGTTTTGTTTTGTGATTGTATGCGTAAAGTATTTTTTCGAATTTTGTGAATTGGTTTTCGGGTTCATTTTCGCTTGATATTATTCTTAATTTTTCATTAACGGTTTTATGAAATCTCTCGATGTCAGAAATTCCATTTTTACTTGTCGTTATATTTAAGGTTACTCCTTCTGAATCTAACCAGAGTTTAAGTGCGACGCACATGAAAGAGGAGTCTTTGTCGGCTTTTATTTCTATGGGTTTACCCATGTCGTTGAATATACGTAAAATAGCTCTTTTAGCTTCAAGCCAGTCTCTACTATTTACTTCTATCAGGGAGGCGTATTTAGAATAAATGTCAATACATGATAGGAATTGTTTATTGTTTATTTAGTAGAAATCCATGACATATTTGTCTCTGGGGTTAAAGGTTTCTGGGGTTGTTTCGATAGTTAATTTTGTGTTTCTGTGTTCGGTTTTAGCGATGTTACAGATTTCACATTCATTTATGATGTTTTGGATAAGCTTTTGGTAATCGCGGTAATAATAAAGTTCTTTAAACTGAAGTGTTAGTTTTTCTATGCCAGGGTGTAAATATTCTTTATGTGATTTAAGAATGATTTCTTTGAATTGGGCATATGTTTGAATGTCTATTAGTTTGTTACTGGTTTTCATGGTTTTAGTGAAATTGTCGGGACTTATGATTTGAATATAAGCATTTTGAAATATCTGAAAGTCGATTAAATAACACTTTTCTTATTACAGAAGTATTCTTTAATTAAGTCTTTAGCAAGGGTGTCGGTCATTTCTTTATAACTGATTTTTATTCTAGTTTTGTGGAAATATTTTATTATCTGGACGTCGTCAAAATTGTCTTTTATGAATTCGAATTGTCTGTTATAATAATTAAGGGGCCTTTCTGTTATTGGAATGTGATTTTGGTTATCTTCTGATGCACTATGTATAGTAGCTGCTGTGGGAAGGGAGATGGGATCATCTTCTCCTAGGAAGTTTTCTTGAATTTGAATTCTGGATAGAGCATCCGCGACATGATTTTCTTTACCAGGTAGGTATTGGATATTATAATCGTATTCATTAAGTTTTATCTTCCATCTCTGTAACTTCATGTTAGGGTCTTTTATATTGTTTAGCCATACAAGTGGCCTATGATCGCTTAATATGTCGAATTTTCTACCGAATAGGTAAGATCTAAAATATTTTGTTGCCCATACTATAGCGAATAATTCTTTTTCTATTGCTGAATAGTTAAGTTCGTGTTCGTTTAGAGTTCTGCTTGCATAACAAATAGGTTTGTGTTCTTGAGATAATACAGCGCCTATAGCTATATTACTTGCGTCTGTCGTTAATGAGAATTTCTTTTCGAAGTTAGGATATATTAGGATCGGATCGGACGTAATGAGTACTTTAAGTTTCTCGAAGGCGGACATGTAGTCATTATCTTTTGTGTTAATTGTTGCTCCTTTTTTCAATTTAAGTGTCATGGGTTTTGCTGTTTTTGCAAAATTGTGAATGAACTTACGGTAGAGTCCGCAGAGTCCAAGGAAAGATTCCTTTTGTAGTTTTTGGTATAGGAAAGTTAACAATTGCATTTATTTTGTTAGGGTTTGGTTTTATACCGTCTGTCGTGATAATGTGACCGAGAAATTCTGTTTCTTTCTTTAGAAATTCACATTTATCAAGTTGCAAAAAACGATAATATCATCTAAGTAGACTAAACAATCCTTATAGATTAAATCTTCTAGAAGGTTATTCATGCAACGTTGAAAAGTTGCTGGTGTATTTTTCAAACCGAAAGGCATACGAGTATATTCGTAATGTCCATGTTTTGTTGAGAATGCGGTTTTGGGTATTGACTGTTGGTCCATTTGAATTTGATGGAAACCTTTAGCTAGATCAATGGTTGTGAAGTATTGACAGCGTCCAAGCTTGTCTAATATTTCGTCCATTACAGGAATAGGGAATTTGTCGTCAATGGTTATTTCATTGAGGCTACGATAGTCTATGACTAATCGAAATTTTGGTTTGCCAGAAGCATCGCTTTTCTTTGGGACAATCCAAATTGGAGAACAATAGGGGGATTTTGATTTCCTAATTATTTTTTGTTCTATCATTTCGTTGATTTGTTTATTAACTTCTTGGTCAAATGCTTGGGGGTATTTATATGGTTTTTTATAGATAGGGTCTTCGTGCTTTGTATGAATAGAATGTTTAATCGTACTTGTGAAGGTCAAATTTTCACCTTCTTTGTACTGAATATCACTATATTTGAGCAAAACGTGTGAAAGTTGTTCCCTTTCTTCCGTATTTAGATGTTCTAATCTGAATACCTTGGATTCTCTTAACTCGTCGTTTAAGGCGTAGTTAGAGGATGTTACTAGAAGGGCTTCTTCTATGTAAGGGGTAATAAGAGGGTTTTCCTCAGATTCAGAAGATTTGGGACACTCATTGGTAGTCTTGGATTCTTCTGGATTGGATGGCTTTGGCTCATCTGGTTTTAAGTGGGGTTTCCGCTTAATTTTACAGAGTGATTTTTCCTTTTTTGGGGTATGTAGAGGGGTTTCCTCTAGGTTAGATGACTTGGGGTACTCATTGGTAACTTTTGACTCATCTTTTTGGATGTGATCGTACCACATTTTAAATGGGTAGCCATATATGTTGACTTTTTGTGTTGAATAGTTAATTTGAGTGTTGGTTGACTCTAAGTAGTTTCTGCCTAATAGTAGATCATATTTTTCTGAGAAATTGTGAATAAAGAATGTTTGTTTAGTCGGACAAAGTTTGCTTGAATGCAATGAAACGCTTTGGTTCAATACTATAGTGCCATTTATAGTGTGGACTTTCATTTTAGAGAATTTTATTGGGAAATTAAAGAAATTTTGTTTCATAATATTGATAGACGAACCAGTGTCTACTAGGCATTTGAGAGTATTATTATTTAGTTTGATTTTTAGGAATGGATTACCTACTCCTCTGGATCGCTTTCTGATTCCGAGGCTGGTTGAAGAAAATTTTCGCTTGTTTCCATTTTGTATTAGTCACTAGCACTTTCTCTCTGCCGTTTGACGGGAGGGTTTGGTGCCTTACTATTATGTTGTGGGTAATTTAAAGGGTTCTGGGCTCTACCCTGATTTAGCTTTTGCTTAAATTCATGCATAACCTGCTGGTTTGATACAATAGGTTTTGAATTATTGTTGGGATTTGATTTATTTGTGTTGTGCATAACATAATTCGCGAAATTTTGATAATTTCCTTTATTCTTAGAAGTTTGGATTGGAGTTATTTTGGTGTTTCGTTCGGTCATTGAAGGTTATTTCGTATACACCTTCTTGTTGTGCTATTTGTTTGAGTTTAGATACTGTCGTTATGTCATGTCTAGCAAGGGTCATAAATAACCTATCGGGCAATTTTCTCATGATAACATCTTTAACTGTGTTGTTTAATGCATTTGTGTATAATAAGGTGTTGTTAACGTTATTTTCTAACATAAGCTTATTTGATACTGTGAATGATTTGGTTTCTAATTCTTCGACGAACTTACGGATACTTCCATTGAAGGGTGTATTGTAGAGGCGACGGAGTAATTCTTCACATGGTGTTTGTGTTTTATATTCGCTGATGAGTGCGTTCATTAGAGTGGGCCAGGTTGTTGCTCCAGATAATTGTGACACTCGTTGGACATCTCCTGCAAGCTGCATCTCTATTGCGCTGAAGAATACATGTTTTTGCCTGGGGTCCGTTGTTGGATACAGTTGGAGTATGAACTCTATCCTTCGTATAAAGGCACTGAGCTCTTGGGTGTCTCCACTGAATGAAGGTATTTGCCTAATTTGATTTAAGGCTTGATTCAAGTGGGATTCTGATAATAGTTGGATTTGTTCGGTTGCCATGGTTGATTTTTGTTTCTGTAGAGTCTTGGTTTTTTGTTTTTACACTTTTATTAATCGTATGCAGTAGGTTGACTATTGTGTGACAACCACCGATTATACGTAGTTCTTTTGCGGATAAATAGAGTTTTATTGTATTACGATTTACGTTCACTTAGCGCCGATTTGCGTGGTTCAATCATTAAAAGATACGCTAGGTCGTACAAGGATCTTTTGTTACTAGATTGATATTTGTAAACGAGTCGTACAACTTTTTTCTTTTTATCCTACCGACTGCGCCATTTACGAATTCAGACCGAGGGTTTGATAAAAAAAACACACGATTGAGTTTTATATTTTATTAAACCTTTTTATTAATTCCATTTATGGAAAGAACTAGAGCCATTTGATTATCACGAAATTGGAAAGTTAAATTGGCTTAAGCGGTGTTATCGCGGTTGATAACGTACTCAGTACTGAACTCCTGCATGGAGGCATGCTTGCTGTTTTATAGGCAATTTGGGGAAGCCAAAGAGCGAAGTTTAAGAGAGTTGGGTTGTAAACCTCTATTTTCCTGTTGGAAGAGAGTCTTCTGAAGAATAGGGGTAATTGGAGAATCCTGGGAAAAGTGCGTAGGCGTAGGCGCCGATCGCGAAAGTTTATTATTTCAGTTGGCTCGCCAAGTGGTCGAATGCAAATGATTAGGGGACGAGAGTCTGTGTTTATAAAGGCGGCAAGTGTCTATGTTTATCATAAGGCGACAAGTGTCTATGTTTATGTGAGAAAGGGTGGCTTTGGAACATGACGCTGTGTCCAAGGTTAATCGAAGGGCTCTCGTTCTTTGATTACATTTTGTGCTTAGACTTAGATATTTTGTGTTTATACATTAATGTGTGTATATGAGCTTATACTAGTGTATGTTGCTTATAATTATCTTATGGGGAGTTGTGGGTGTAATAATGGATATGTTACTATATATATCTGTACTGAGAAATTGATATTGGCCAGGCCAGGCAGACGGACATAGCTAGATCGACTCGGCTATTGATCCTGATCAAGAATATATCTATACAGTATATGGTCGGAAACGTTTCCTTCTGTGGATAACGCATCCCCACGAAAGTAAGCACGGAGAGTCATGGGGTGAAGTTGAGGAGCTAGTATATTCAAAATTTTAAATTAAATCTTATTTTCGCAAAAAATTCCACACGGGATTTTGTTTTTAGAATGCTACTTGCACGTAGATTCTTTTGCGGATCACAATTAGTTTTTTAATCACTGTTTTAATTCGCCAGGCTAGGATAGCTAGTTGTATAGTGTATCCTTTCAATTTCCCAGTACCGTATTAAAGGACTCTTTTTAGCTATTCGATCCTACCGACTGCACCAATTACACGTTCATAACACCCGTATGTCAAATAAAAATATATTATGAACGTGTAGTTGGCGCAGTCGGTAGGATCCAATAGTTAAGAAGGTCCTTTAATACGGTACTGGGCAATTGAAAGCCTGGCGAATTAAAATATTGATTCAAAAACTAATTGTGATCCGCAAAAGAATCTACGTGCAAGTAGCATTCTAAAAACCAAATCCCGTGTGGTCAGAAACAATCTGTACTCAAACAAAAGCCCGTGCGGTCGGAAATAAGATTTAACTTAAAATTTTGTAATTCCGTACGTTTATCAAAACCTAAAAACTACAATTAAAATTCAGTGCAACAAGAATTCTGTGAAAACCAAAAATGGCAAATCCTGCCCGTTATAACGTTCTAACAAATCAGAAGAAAACAGAGGAACAGGGGCAAATCATTATAACCATTATAACAATCAAAGCTATCATAACTATCACAATGACAGAAATCATAATTTCAACACACATTATCCTGGAAAATACCAGAATAATAAACGACTCACTAATCCAAACCAGCCTAGTATGAACCAAAATCAGTATGTCCCTCTTCCGATACCAAGCAGCCAAAGGGGAAATTATTATACATTTAGAAGAGATCTAACACAAGGTCAACAGAATAATCCTCTTAATAATCTCTTAAGTTCTCAACCTTCGTTTAGGTTGGTAGTCGATTACAGAAATCTCAATGAGATAACTGTTAATGACAAATTTCCCAATTTCACAATTTTATCTCTAAAGAAAGTGTTTTAGAGTTTGAGAAGTTGAGAGACGCCAATTTGAAACTGCAGCTAGACAAATGTGAATTCATGAAAAAAGAAAATGTATTTCTGGGTCAAGCAAATAAAATCTGGGATTATGTGGATTCTATCGCAAATTTATACCTAACTTTGCCAATGTAGTTAAACCCATGACCCTTACGATAAAAAAAGGCGCTGTAATTAACACCAAATGAAAAGACTATGTCGAATCATATGAAAGGCTAAAAGTTTTGGTAACCTCAGATCCGATTTTAATCTACACGGATTTCTCAAAACCCTTTTCTCTGACAACTGACGCGAGTAATATCGGTGCAGTGTTATCTCAGAACCATAAGCCCGTTTGTTATGCCAGCAGAACGCTGAACGAACACGAAATAAACTATGCTACTGTTGAGAAAGAATTGTTAGCCATAGTTTGAGCAACAAAATATTTCAGGTCATACCTATTTGGCAGGCCATTCGAAATAATGAGTGACCACAAACCATTGGTGTGACTCAATAATATCAAAGAGCCGAATATGAAATTACAACGGTGGAAAATTAAATTAAACGAATTCGACTATAAAATAAAATACCTTCCAGGCAAAGAAAACTATGTCGCGGATGCAAAACTATTAACATACGCCGAATTTAAAAACTTAATCCTAAAGAAACATAAGGAATTATTACATCCCGGTATAGAAAAAACCATTAATTGGTTTAAGGAAGAATACTATTACCCGGATAGTCAAAAGCTAATCCAAAATATTATCTACGAATGTGAAATTTGTAACATAGCGAAAACAGAACATAGAAACACAAAAGTGACATATGAAACAACACCGGAAATATTGAACGCAAGGGAAAAATACGTGATAGATTTTTATCTCACAGGGAATCAAATCTTCCTATCTTGCATTGATATCTATTCGAAATTTGCATTATTAATTGAAGTAAAGAGTAAAGATTGGCTAGAAAAAAGGTTCATAATGAAGATATTTAACGACATGGGAAAACCCCAAGAGATAAAGGTAGACAAACCCTCAGCTTTTATGTGCATAGCTTTGCACAATCGGTTAACAACTGAAGGCGTAAAAATTTCCGTCACAACTTGCAAAAACGGTGTATCTGACATAGAAAGATTTCACAAGACTGTAAATGAAAAGTTGGGAATCATTGGTAGGGAACAAAATATAGAAGACAGATGTAGGAAATTCGAAACAATCCTATTTGTCTACAACCACAAAACTAAACATAACACTACCAAAAGAACTCCGGCAGACATCTTTCTATACGCAGGCAGCCCAGACTTCAATGTACAACAAAACAAAATTGACAAATAACCAATCCATTTAGGAAGACAGTAAGGATTGAACAGGTAGATGCTAAACATTTACAGGAAACTAACCGCAGCAGAAAAATCGTGCATTATAAATATAAATTCAAGAAACAAAAGAAGATTAATAAGAGCAAACTCGATGCAAGCGATGCCACATACTTCCCATATTACTTATCTGTATGATACCCCTTATTACCATGGCCCAATCCAGCAATATAGAAGTAAACCTACTCAGTGCCAAGAATGGATACCTTATATTTTAAACAGGAACAATAGAAATTCCGATAAGCTACGAATACCATTACTTAAGCATAAATATAACGAAGACAATGCTAACATTCAAAAACCTAGTAGAAGAGGCAAACGTTTTTCAAAATGTGCCCCAACGTTGAGAAACTAAAACGGGAAATCAGTGGACTAAGAATTATTAAACGAAGTAAAAGAGGTCTTTTAAATGTAGTAGGAACAGCGTATAAATATCTATTTGGCACCTTAGACCAAAACGATAGGGATGAGTTGGAAGAAAAAATTAATAACCTTTCGGAAAATTCCGTGAAAACCCACGACTTAAACATGGTTATAGACGTAATCGACAGCGGAATAGACATTATTAACAAGCTCAGAGTAGAGAAAGAAATATACTAATTACATGGAATCTACCAGTAACAACTATCAATGAAGATTGCACTAACAACAAAATTGTAATATCAGGAAATAATAATAATGTTACAAAATTAGAACACATAGAGTATTTACAAACCAAGGAAATAATAAATTCACATGTAAAATACTACAATGTATTTCAAATCATATGTGTGACAACTTTTATAATTACAACTATAATCCTAATTCTGTACTTAAAATATATGTTTAAAAATATACCAAAGAAAAAAATGGTAAAATATTGTAAACCAAAAGAAGAACATCCGCACCCAGTAACTAATGATAATATTCAATCAGAAAACAATTTAATTCAATCACATACTATTATGTTATACCCAAATTGTCAAAATTTAGTGACCTGAGGACAGGCCAAAAACAAAGGTTGGGGGAGTGACATATCCATAAGTCCCTTAGACTTAAGTACATGCTTAATTATTTACACACACAACAAGCATACCCAATACTACGCTACACCTCACAATTGTAAATCAGCATACCCCATACTACCCTTTATGTACTTAGCCCATAGATAAGAATAAAACTGTCATTAAATCCCAGAGCCAAGGCCAAGCGGAAAAATCCCAAGTTATACGAATACAGGATGTTATTTAGACAAATCACCCACTGGTAGACTAAACATTCTTTGCCTAATTGTCACGTTCCCACGTTCAAGGTTCGGACTCGCAAACTCGAAAACAAAAGTTTTAAGTTTCAAATAAACGAAATCTTAAAGAATCTAAGAGCACTTGTATCCAAGAGTGAATGCACTTGAATCCAAGAGAAATGCTGATAACTCAAAAGCTCTCTCTAAAATCCTAGAATCGTAAGTCCATATTTGAAAAGCTCGAATCACGAGGTTTGAACGTCAGTCAATCTAGATCAATAAGGTCGGTGTTCTTTAATAAAACCATTTTAATATTTCGGTCAAAAAAAAATATATTTTTTTGACATACGGATATTATGAATATAATTATATATATTATATACTTACGTAGTTACTATTTTCTTGAGTCAAATAAATGATCCGTCTGTAACGAAGACAAAGATCAACGCTGAAGCCAAGTATAAATTAAAACACGAACGATTTCGGTGAGCGTCTTTATTTTAAAACTGTCAGCTTAAGACTGAATGTACAGAGTTTTGATCGGCTCGAAGTGAGTCGCGAGAAACGGAAATGTGTTTGTCAGCATTTTTATTTATTTGTGTTTAAGTGCATGCAAAAAGAATGATGAAGTTATACAACAATCATGCGCTTTACTTTTTTGTGGATTCAAGTTTCGTTACGTTATGTTGTGTATTTATTCACGCGTAAGATTGTATGCGCGTTGTTTTTGTTAGGTTTAAGTTTATGTAAGCGTAATATGAGAAGCATATTATGCTACTTCCCTCCCCTTAAAAGGAAGCTTATGCTTCTATTGGGGTTGACGCATATAGTCTTGGTAATGCAGTTGGGTTTGTATCCTGTGTTTCCATAATTGTTTTTGTTGTTTTTAGTTTTAAGTAGATACAAACTATACAAAATGTGAGGCTAATGAGTGATACAATAAAAGAGACTGTAATATTATTATTTGATATTAGTTTTACAATGTCCTTATGTTCTATTGGTTTTATTTTTATTAGTTCAATGGGTGTGTACAATGGGGTTAGATTTATTTAGCTGGTTTTCGTTTAATGTTATCTTTTCTATTTTAATTTTACATTGTTTTATTGTTATTATTTTATTGCCGTTAATTGTTACATTTTTATTTATTTCTTGGCAATCTTGTTCTATAATAGTATTCTTTATGTTCCAAGTAAGGATATTGTTTGGTTCAACGTATTTAATTATCTGGTTAACTGTTGTGGGGACAAAATTGCAAATTGGTTTAGTTCTTTTTATAATGTTCTTAATACATTCGTTACTTATTTCTTTACTATTTTGATTATAAATTTTGCCATGTTCTTCAAAATAAGTATCTTTTTCGTTGTGATCGAGTTGGTACCCGTTATTATCTGGGTAAGGTATTATGTTAATTGTGTGGACAGTTTTTTGCTTAATGGGGATATGTGCTATGATAAGTATTTGGTTAGTACTAATCCAGGTTGATGTTTTAATTTGTAAGATGTTACTGTTGTCAACGTTCTCTAGTCTGTCGTAATTGAGTAATTTGGGATTAAATAGTCCTAGTCGTGAAAGTTGCATTCCCATTGCAATGTCTTCTATATACTCGGTAAATTGGATAAGTTCGTATATTAACTGTTCTCTGTTACTATGTTCGTCTAAGAATTCTTTTGTTCTTTGTATGTTTCTGTTAATGAGTTGAATTATGTCATTTATTTCATGTAGATTTATTGAACTTGTTGCTACTGATTCTAATTGTTTTTCAATCTTTGTTCGATCATTGTTATCTAATGTTCCAAATAAATATTTAAACGCTGATCCTACTATGTTGATTAGTCCTCGTTTCTGTCTATTTGTCTGGTGTAAAGTTATTCCGCTAAGTTCTCTTCGCATTTTATTGTACAAAAGGTAAATTTGGGGAATATTAGTGTAGTTAGTTATCTTATTGTTAAAATAGTGGGTTAGGTTATCTATATCGGTTTACGCGAAGACAATGATGTTCGTATTCTAAATTTATCCTAACCTATCCTATTTATCGGAAAATAGGAGGTATCCGTGGTTAGTGTCAATGTTGTTGATTTGAAGTTGTTGGGTTTGGCATAATTTTGTAGACGTGAGGAGGAGTATTATGATGAACCAGGGGCCTGCAGAATGGGAAGTTCATTAATTTTTTTCTGTTTTTTAAATTGAGTTTTTTAGTAATGTGTCTCTCTATTCCTATTGGTGATTTTATAATGGTCTTCGTCAGTTTGTTCGACGTTTTTTGTTAATTTAAAAGGGTTTTCTAATTTTCCTTTTTGTAATGGTCCCTTTCTGTATCTAGTGTCAACATTGTATTCGGTTCTGTTTTTGTTTATTTCGTTAATTCTAACTTCCTTATCGTGTTGTGTATCTAGAATTGGTTGTCCGGCATAAATGAATATGTGAGCGGGGGTTTGTCCAGTAGTGTCGTGTTTGGTCTTGTGATTGTAGATGTAAAGGATTGTTTCTATTTTACTTAACTTGGTCTCGTTGTCGTCAGAATTTTTTATGATGCGAATTTTTTCATTTATAGTCTTGTGTCGGCTCTCTATGTCACTGACACCTGTTTTCGTAGTGTTAAGTTGTAATTCTACGTCTTCGGTTTCGAGCCAACGTTTAAGGGCTAGGCTGGAGAATGCGCCGTCTCTGTCTGCTTTAAGAAGTCTAGGTTTCCCCAACTGATTAAATATACGCATTAAGGCGTTTTTACATTCTATCCAGTCCTTTGTGTTTATCTGTTCGAGAGTGGCGAATTTGGAGTAAACATCGATACAGTTCAAATAGTGATTCCCTTCAGAAGAATAGATATCTATTACAAACTTATCGCGGCAATGTTCGGGTTTAGGGGTAATTTTCATTGGCATTTTTGTATTGCGGTGTTCTGTCTTGGATAAGTTACAAACTTGACATTCATTGATTATATTTTTAATAAGGAGTTGGCTATTAGGAAAGTAGTAAGTTTCGCTAAAGAGTTTTACAGTTTTTTGAATTCCTGGGTGTAATAAATTTTCGTGTGTGTTTAGGATTAATTCTTTGAATTTTGCATAAGTAGGAATGTTTTTTAATAAGACGAGACTTCGGAAAATCTTTGTACACTTTGGATTCATGGTTTCTGTGTACGCGCTTTGAATCACTTCAAAGTCTGCATCGCTTTCGATGTAAAGGGCGCTATTCTTCGAACAAAAGTGGTTGAGTAAGTATTGTTTGGCTGTTTCGAAGGTCATTTCTGCATAGGAAATACGTACTATTTGTTTCTTGAAATAGGTTTCATATTCTGTATTATTATTGGGACCTTTCGAAAAAATGATTTGTCTTTTATGGTAGTTTATTGCTTTTTCAGATAGGCCTATTAGTCCGCTACTATCTTCTTCCGCGCTATGTTGCGTGGATTCTCCGAAAAATGTCTGTTCTATTTTGGTTCTAGACAGTGCGTCCGCGACATGGTTTTCTTTCCCTTTGATGTACCTTATGTCGAAGTCGTACTCCGATAGTCTAATCTTCCATCTAGTCAACTTGGAGTTAGGCTCTTTTAGTTTGTGTAGCCAGCACAATGAGTGATGGTCAGAAGCTACTTCGAAGTGTCGCCCTAATAGATAATGTCTGAAAGTTTTGGTTGCCCAAACTATTGCTAATAATTCCTTTTCTATAGCGCTGTAATTGATTTCATGTTCATTTAGTGTTCTGCTGATGTAACTAATAGGGTGTCCGTCTTGTGATAAAACAGCTCATAAAGCTACATTGCTGGCTTCTGTTGTCAATGTAAATTTCCTCTCGAAATTCGGTATTTTTAGGATCGGATCTTCAGAGATTAATAATTTTAACTTTTGGAATGCTTCTAAGTATTCTAAACTGTTTATATCTATTGTTGCTCCTTTCTTTAGGTACTTGGTCAGGGGTTTGGCAATGTCTGAAAAGTTAGGTATAAATTTCCTATAATATCCTGTAAGTCCTAAAAAGTCTTTAATTTCTTTAGTTTTTCTTGGTAACGGATATTTAACTATAGCTTTGATTTTATCCGGGTTTGGTTTAATCCCGTCTTTAGTAATAACATGTCCTAAGAAAGTTGTCTCTTGTTTTAAGAACTCGCATTTATCTAGTTGTAATTTTAAGTTTGCCTGTGATAATTTTTCGAAAACAGCTTGTAAGGCTTGAAGATGTTCTTCTAAAGATGTGGAGAAAACTATGATGTCGTCTAGGTATACTAGACAGCATTTATTTAAAAGTGGACGGAGTAAATTGTTCATGCATCTTTGAAATGTAGCGGGGGCATTTTTAAGCCCAAATGGCATTCGTGTGTACTCGTAGTGTCCATATTTTGTAGAGAAGGCAGTTTTGGCTATTGACTCTGAGTCCATTTCTATTTGATGAAAGCCCTTTGCAAGATCTATTGTTGTGAAATAATTTGACTTCCCTAGTTTCCCTAATATTTCATCTATGTTTGGTATGGGGTATCTGTCGTTTATTGTTATTTCGTTCAATTTCCTATAATCTATTACGATACGAAGCTTCTGCTGTCCAGAAGCATCTAGTTTTTTAGATACGACCCAAATGGGGCTACAGTATGGTGAATTACTTTCTCGGATAATGTCCTGTTCTAACATATCCTGGATCTGTTTTTCTACTTCCTTTTCATATGTCTGTTGGTAACTATAAACTTTAGAGTAGACGGGGATATTGTGTGTGGTGTTAATAATATGTTTTTCTTGGTTTGTGAACGTGAGCTTGTCACCTTCGCGAAATTGGATGTCTTGGTATTTTGTCAGTAGATTGGTTAGTTTCAGTTTTTCTTCTACGTTAAGGTGTTCTAATCGGAACAAGTTCTCCTGAAGTGTGGAGGTTTCTAAGTAAGTGGGGTCTTGTGGAAATGAAGTGTCCATTTGAATATGGTTCTGTTCTGTAATGTTGTTACCGTCTTTTATCTTGTATATTTTGTTAAATAGAGTGGCAGTTTTCTTTTTATAGTCGATTATTGCTTTGGCTTCGGACAACAATTTGCGTCCAATCAGCATGTCATAATGATCTGAGAACTGGTGGATCAAGAACTCTTGGGCAATAGGGAAGTAGTTGTTAGGTGGTATATTCGTAAGTTCATTAATTATTAACGGGCCATTACTGGTGTGGATTAGGTAATTGGTTTCTTGTGTTGGTGTTTGAAAAATATTTCGCGTGAGCATATTTATCGTAGATCCTGTATCAATTAGACATTTCAGTTCGGTATTATTATGTTTGATCGTTATATATTGGCTTGATCCGGGGCTACTAGCCGAAAATTTTCTGCTTGTTCGGGGTCGTCTGGTTCGTTGTCATTTGTTGTCGGTGTCTCCTTTTCTGTTGTTTCTGAATTGTCATAGTTCTGTTCAGGGGGACATTGAATTAATTCTGGGGTATAGTTCGATTGATAGGGATAAGGCTGAGGTTGAAAATATTCTGGATAGTAGGGATAATAGTAATTATAGTTATAAGGATATTCGGGTTGATTAGACGATACTTCTTGGTATCTTATCTCTTCTGTGCTCATTTTAGACTGTCCGCTGTCTGATGGTCTCTGTCTTTTTATTGGGTTATTAGTCCGTACGTTTCCGGTTTGTGGATATGTTGTAGGCATGTGAGTGTGGCTAGGTCCAAAGCGATTTTGGTCAAAAATATTTTGTCGGTTAAAAGCTGTGTTTGGTCTGGGTGCTTGTGTCAGAGGTATGTTAGGTTGTGGGTAGATAGGTCTATTTTGATATTGAGGTATCGGATTTGTGTTAAACCTGGGTACATGAGAATATGCTTGGTGATAGGGTTGATAGACGTTGTTATAGAATGGTTGGAAGTGCGCAAGGGGTCTGGTTTGATTGCTCATTTGCCTGTTTTGGGGAGTGTTTGTTACTTTGTTTGGAATTGAAGTTGGCTTTATATTATCTTTACTTGAGGTTGGTGCCTCGTAAAGACCTTTTTCTTGTAATATGTTTATTAATGATCTCAGGTTTGGAATATTACAGTTAATTATTCTGAGATAAATGTGGCTTGGAAGTTTTTGAATTAGATTTTCGATGCTGGTTTGTATTAATCTAGTATATAGAGTGGTTTCAGTAATATTGTTTTCTAGTTCTAATTTACTTATAAGTATCTGCCGTTTTCTTTCGGCTTCTTCAAGGAAATGACGAATGTTACCTCGATATTGTGTGTTCCTGAATTCCTCTAGAAGTTGGTGGTTCGGTGCTTGGGGCTTGTAGTTAAGTATAAGTTGAGTCCTGAGTTCACTCCAGTTGCTGAGGTTGGTCACTCCGAGGGCGCGGATAACATCGCCACTGATGTTCCGTTCGATGTGTCCAAAGATTATTAACTTCTGCCTTTCATCTGTAGTCTGATAAAGAGCCAAGATGAAGTCGATGCGACTGATGAAAGTGTACAAGGTGTTAGGATCTCCGTTGAAAACCTCGATTGCGTGTATTTGTCTTTCGACTTGAATCATATTCGAGTCAGACAGTTCTATTTGTGTTGGCGCTGCTACTGCCATTGTGGTTTGTTGGCTT
The DNA here is from genome assembly GCF_003286155.1 of Drosophila erecta. NCBI lineage: Eukaryota > Metazoa > Arthropoda > Insecta > Diptera > Drosophilidae > Drosophila > Drosophila erecta. The sequence goes on along the minus strand of NW_020825231.1, from coordinate 397 downwards.
TGAATTTTGATTAATGTTTGTGTATTTGCTGTTGGTTTATTTGTCGGTTCGTAACTTGGGTAGGGTTTCTTGTAGTTCGCTCACTTATTATTATAATATTTCACTTAGTTGCACTGTTATCGTTATAATTCGTTTTAGTTGTAATTGAGTTTATTTAGTCTTCATTTAATTTAGCTGTTATTATTATGGTTCACTTAGTTGTAATTAAGTTTATTTAGTTTTCACTAAGTTACACTGTTATTATTATTTTTCGTTTATTTCTGGTTAAGTTTATTTTTCGCTTAGGTTAACTGTTGTTATTGTAGTTCACTTAGTTGTATTTACGTTTATTTGGTTTTCACTTAGTGTCTAAACATGTGTTTAGACATGATAAGTAGACAATCTATAAATATGTTCT